>NC_086247.1:94753337-95353337 GCF_021018805.1 Prinia subflava
ATTTATTTAATTTTATTCTTAATGGAAAAATTGCCATGTGTTTTGATAACCTTAGCTCTGACCTCTCTTACCCCAGCCCTGTGTGACATTAAACTCATTACAAAATGTAATAATCTCTGCTAATAGCTTAATCTAGATAGTCTATGAGGAGATGAGTTACTAACACCTTGTTTTGAATGTGGAGTAAGGAAATGTTGGATTTGTTTAGGTATACATTTTCCAGTATTCAATTTCAGAGATGTCTGCAAAAGCTGTAAGGTTCTCATACCATTTACGAAATATTATTAAACATAGTGTGCCATATATAAAACCCACAAATTCAGTCTCCCTAGTATGAAAATACTACATTTGTTCAGTTTTCTATTTGAAAAAGTTACTTAGATCAGTCAGCTGCATGGTCTGAAGTGTAGATACAGTACTGTTCCCAAAATTTATGTAAATGAAAGAGCTGTCTGTTGCTGTCAATTTGTTAGGTCCGTTTTGTAATTGATTTTTCTTGAAGAAAGTAGTATCTGTTGCTGAGCTTTTTAAAAATTTATTTTCTAACATATATCTCAAAATTTTGTATTTATTTAATTTATTTATCTATATGCAAATTTTACATGATAAAAGTTTTGGAACCAGTTCTCCCTGTGCTAAATTTGCAGTCCTTTCGGTACAGCTAATTGTCTTCATCTGTGAGAGAGTAAATCATGTTTTTTTAACCTATTCAGATATGAAAAAATGCCATCTCCATTGAGTGTTTTAATAATACTGTGTAATGTGTAAAGCTGCTTATTCTGACTCTTGAAAGATCTGATTACATGACAGCATTCGTAGAAAAGTCTTGAGTTGAAGCTGATGACAACTGAGCTTAAAGAAGATGTAACAAGCTCATGTAAAAGGTACATATGAAATATAAATCTGAAGATAGTGTTCCAGTGTAAAATCAAGTACCTTTAAATCCTGCTCTTTCCCCACCCCTGAGAATTCCATGTCTTAGCAATATTGATCTGGTATAAGAAGGATTGCAAGTGCTTAGAAACTCTAAATGTCTTCTGTGCTGTACCTAGATTTTTTTTAATTGAAAAAAATTCCGATGAATTAGAGTTTCACTGTGTGAATGCTTTTGGTTGTTGAAGTTTCTAGTATGACTAGTTTTATTACCGAAGCAATTATTCTAAATTGATGGGTGGTCTTGAGAAAATGTTTTCAAATGGTAGTTTTTAATACGAGGAGAGTATATTTGTAATGCACACAGTCTCTGTAAGGATACCGGAATTTAAGGGGTTGTTAACATTTTCGATTTCTTAATGTGCTCTGTACACGTTTTAATCGTTCGCATTCGTGACAAATACGTAACTAAGTCGGAGAACATATGGTCGCACAGTATCTGACTAGTGCTGCCTTACAGTGCCAGACTGTGACTGTGTGAAGGTGTGTGAGGTGTGCCGTTTTGCTGAAGAGGAAACAGAACAGTGTGAGTGCACGACCCGAAGTGCCGAAGCCGAGTCGTGAGCCCGCCGCGCTTCTCGCCGGGCGCGCCGGGTGCCGGCCGAGCTCCGGGCGGGCGCGGGCGCCCTCTGCTGACCAAAGCGCGCCCGGCAGCGCTGCCCGCGCCGGCCTCCGCTCCCGAAGGGAGCAAAACCGGAGCAAAAGCCAAATATCCACGACTTGCCTGCTTTGCTCTGCGGAAAGGCTCGTTCTACGGGCAAGCATCAAATTGAAGAATATTTAGAGACAATAGTGTAGTTTACCAAACAAAAAATTGTTAATGAAAGCCAGAGTTATAGTCAGAAGGATATTAAGAATAGGTCGTTTTTGGTTTCTCTCATTGGGATCATTTGAAACAGAATGTTTTACTACAGAGTAAATAGTTGGTATTCAGGTAAAACAGGATACAATTGAAAAGGAAGACACCCTTAGGAAGGCTATGAAATCTGTGAGTAGCATTTTACAAAATGAGCGCCTTACTTCAAACAACTGAGCCCTACTGAAGTGCAGTTGTGGAAATAGCTCACTTACAGTTTTTATTGCAATAGACAGCTAGAGAGAGCTAAGTGTCTCTAAAATCCTGGAGAGGACTCTCAAGCTTCAATTTGACTATCCAGACTCAGATGGTGTTGAGTCTGGAAAAGGCAGCAATATAAAATGGATGAGTAAATGAGGCAAAGAGAGCAAGAACGGTGTGTGTCTTCTTTTTTTGTTTTGGTTTTGTTTGGTTTTTTTTCTTTTACCATTATAGATATATCTATTTACAAAATGGAATTCTGCTTCCAAAGTGATTAGTTAATTTCAAAACACATAAATATTCATTTATGAATAGTGTGTCAAAGTAAAACCAGGCAGGTCAGAAGGGTAATTTCAAAACATAATACAAGTATTCTGCTTTTAGGAGAAGTTAAACCTCTGGTTATGAATATGCATGAAAACACTACAGATACATATTTGAGCTTCTCTTTCGTTGGACAGTGACCTATATTTCTTCTTGAGTTTTAAAATTTCTGCTGTTTTCAATGCCTGTGCATTAGAGATGGACTGATTTATGTGAGAATACAGAGAAGTAATTGTAATTTGTTTCTTTGGGGATACAATTAACACCAAATATCTAAAATTATTTGTGGAAATCAGTGTAGAAATGACATAATTCAGTTCCATAAAACCATAGTATTAACATTATACCAAATATTTCAGTTTGCTCAAAGACTGCATGAGGGATGAATTTTTTGTGCCAAAGGTAAGACAGAAAATGTTACTGGAATCAAATGAACTATTTTCTGGTAATTATTTCTGTGTAAGTCAAATGGAGTGGACTAAATAAGTACAGTTTATTTCAGTTTTATGAACTCAAGTAGACAAGTCCTCCCCCTGCATTATTGCTCAATTCTAAAATTAATAAAACCTGTAAAAGGTTTTTAGTGCTTCAGAAAATGTTTTCAAGGTTTTCTTGTTGTTCTTGCAGCTAAACCAGTGATGAGACCAGTTTGAAAACTGACATAAGAAAAAGTGGGGACAGATGGCTTTTTTTACTAAATGGTCGCTTTATATATTTTTGTGTTTTCTGTGCTTTTCTCACCTTTGAATCTACTGATTAAAAGAATGAGAAAGATATTGATTAACCAGTATACTATATTGTATGCAAGATTTGGTAGGTTTGACATTAATCAAGTCAGGTTTGTACAGAAAGATATTTGCAGACCATTGCTAGAGTACGGGGAATTAAGGCAAGATGCTTGCTACACCTGAATTTCCTTATTTTGATTCATAATTATGTTAATTTAACATTGTTACCTGGATTGCTGAGCAGTCAAGACTTTGAATCATAGGAATTAGGAGACTTAAAAAAGAAGAATCATTTACAGATTCCAAAGTTGCTCTTTGTGGTTTTAGTGTCAAAGATTAAGGTAGATAGATAAGGATCTGTTGCCTTATTAGCCTTTAAACCCAGATTAGTAATCTGTTATTTCTAGGGACTATAGGGAGGGTTTAACAGACTATTGAAGAAAGTCATGGCAGTTTGTATAAATGCAGCTGACTGTATAGTATAATCAATATTTTTTTTTTAGAAATGATGGAATGCTACTAGTCATTTTTGTTAGGCAAACCTTGGTTTTGTTATCCTGCAGCTGAAAGATTTGAATTTTAGTGCTATTTGAATTTTAGTATTTTTAAATATTTACTGTTACATACCTTTTACATCCAAGTGTAAGCTAGAATTAATGGAAACATATATAATATACTAGTATTGAAGGCTTAATAAATTAATTTCACAGCATGTATAAAGAATAGGAAAGAAAATTTTTATGTTTATGGTGCAAATTAAAACCCAAGTCCCTCTCAAACATGCATACCATGAAATTTCATTGTAGTCAACGTAGCGTTTGGCAGTGCAGAATCAGACTGATTTCTGAAATATAATTACCTTTGTGGAGGAATTTGGTTGCAGGGGGAATCTGTCCTAAGACTGTGCCTCAATACTTCAACAGTATTAAAGTAGGGCACTTAAAGGGTATTCATGAGCAATTATTTCTAATGCACTTTAAGCTGTAATTGAATAAAAAATGGCTTCACTAGACTATTTTGAGAAATCTTTGACATTTTATAACATTTAATTATCAAATTTTGCATTTCAGTATTCTAGCATTTTAAAAGTTCTCATTTTCAAAGTAATATACATTTTATATGCCAAAAGAATTGTTTTATTGCTACACTAGTAGCTTCAGTAGATAACCTTTTCTAAAAGTTAAGCATCTAGGGCAGGAACAGCAATATTGTTGTTCAGATTGTATTTCAGTAACCGGAAGAGTTCCCGTTGTTTTCAACTTTTTAATTACATAAAGATTTTTTCCTCATAAGATAATGAATTATACTTTGTGGCCAAAAATGTGAAGTGTAGAGTTTGAATCATTCCCTCATTCAAAAATGAAGTATTTTAAAAACTTGTCAGCTTTTTTACCATGCAAGTAGACAATTGATGGCATAAGCCATTACTTTATTGAGAACCATTAGCTATATAAACTGTGCATAAATTAAAGAGGAGCTAAATGGATTTGCAGTTCTTGCCATTAGTAGCATTTTAAATTATACAGGCAATTATTGTGTTCATTTTCATTATCCTTTGCAAAATTATTGTGGTTTTCTTAGACATCATGTACAAATTTTCCCTTGGAGATTAAAATTTCCAGTAGTGTGCTTAATTTTGTTGTTTCAAATAGAACAAATATTATGACAAGTAGAAGAAAATTTGTTTTACTAATATGGGCAATAGCAATAAAGGTGGAAAATTACTCCAATTCTTAATTCATCTATTTCTAATATTTTCATAAGTATTCTAGTTACTGTTTTTCGAAGAAAAGAAATAGCTTTTGTAAGATGGCATATTTTACAAATGCTTTGATAAAATCATAGTACAGTTAAAATAAAGTTTATCCATTTTTCCAATATTCAGATGAATTTTAGAGGATGTTAGTTGTAGAACTGCAGAAATGTAGAATTTCTACATAAAATTTGTCTGGATAGTTCAACAGTGTTTCATTAGTTGACTGCAGAAATTGTTTAAGTGTGAAGGCACAGAATTAAACTAATTAAGTCTTTTAATACATTGGAGTAACTAGTTTTGAGAAATGGAGAATGCATTTCTATTAAAACTTACTTTTTGTGTGCCTTCTTAATTCTACAATGGCCTTCACTTACTATAGTCAATAAAAATATTAAAATTTTTCATGGCAAATAGCATGATGTGTGTTTAAAAGAGTGGCATTATTAGTAGCAAATCAAGTGTTCTTGAGCGAAAGATTTATTGTGTGAAAAAATTTTCAGCATCAACTTTTTTATTGTCGTAATACCTTTCCAAACTTAAATTCACAACTGTCTTCATCAATTGCAAAGGTATTAATACTTTGAGTTGGCTATGTATCAGTGTGCAGTGGACAAAATTTAATGTTTCTGTCCTAAAAGTAGCATTCTTTCCACAGAAGCTCTTTATTCATTTCTGTTCTGGGGTGGGGATTTTTTTGGGGGTTAGAGAGGAGAGAGATAGGCTTTCACTACCATGATTCAGGGAAAAAAAAAAGTGTGAGGTGGTAGTTATGCATATTGCAAGACAGTGATTCTTTATTTTATTACAAAAAAAGACCAACTCTAGAAGGCCAGATTAAATCATTCCTTTCACTTTTTAATGGGATTTGGATGAATAGAGTAAAATATGCACTTTGCATTCATTGATAGCATCTTTAGGTTGAGGTAATTGAGTCTTTTTTCCCTGACTGAATGAATAATGACTTCATCTGATCCTCAGTGAGGCCTGAAACTTAGGCTGCCTTTGTCAATGCAAAAAGATCTGGGCTTTGAAACATGCTCTACTTCCCTGGCTTCATTTTTCTTCATTTTAATCCAAAAACCTATTTTTCTCAATAATTCAAGCATAAACTATGTAGTAGTTGAAGCAGCGGAAATTGCAAGATATTTGTCCTCGTTGTGCTGCTTTTTAAATGCAGCTGATAAATCAGCCGCTGTGGTCTTCAGCTGTCTGGTTCTCTAGGGAAGGGACAGCCCATGTGTAAGCAAGATTGCTGGAATTTTTAAGAACTATATTTAAAGTGCTTCTTTCGCAGACTGTTATCTAAGGAAGTGTTATGTTTCACTGGTCTTACTGGCAAGACTTGGAGATAAAGAGGTATCTGTGATGTGGCCTAGGAAACTCTTCCTGACATAATTTTCCCATATATTTTACTGGCTACTAAAGCATACCAAAAAGTGGAGTAAAAATACCCTAGCTTACATCACACATTATTGAACTAATGAGAGTCTTAGTTACATAGCTTAAATATATTTTTTCATAAGAAACAGTGGATGACAGATAGCTTCTCCTAATGTTTTACTTAAAATGTTTCTAAATCAAACACCTCTTTTATTCATGTGAAGTTGAAGTTCCGTTTCACTATATTGGTTTGAAAATGAATATTTCACTTGACTGTTGTTTTTATTATTATATTGGATAAGTGAAAGCTTTATACAATTAAAAATCATTTCTGTGGCATTGGTTCAGATTTACAGAGTGGAATGGGAGCATAGTGACAGGTCGCAGTGCACTTGTCACATGAATGAGAAGTCACAGGCTCCTCCCATCTGCCTGTTGGTTCTTGGATCTTGGATCTTCTAGCAGTCACTGAGCTTCCCTACAAATATAATACACAGTGCCAGTATTTTTGCTGCATGCATGACAGAAGAAAATCATCCCTGCTCGTTTATTCATCTGTAGTTGTCTTTCCTCCTTGCCCTTCTGTGTTCCTGTCCTAGAAAAAGGAATGGAGAAGGAATGTGTCAGACTTGAAGGCATTCAAAAGGCTTGGCTGGGACAGTTCACATTGGTTCTGGGAATTGTTATGGCCACAAAACCAGGGGACATCTTTTGTGTGCAAGCATAGGAGTAACAATCAATGCAACTATCAAAGTTCAGTAAATTGTTGTGCATGAATTTTTAATAGGTAGGAATAATCAAAGCAAATAATTGCTAGTTGTTTGCATTGCAGAAGCATAAATTTAAGAAAAACTTCTGTCTAACTTGATTTCTTTTTCTTTCTCCAGGTTGGCTTGCTGGACCTGGAGCTGAATCAACTGACCAAAGCCCTGTTTTTGGCTTTAGTTGCACTATCAGTTGTGATGGTAACTTTGCAAGGATTTGTAGGCCCGTGGTATCGCAACCTTTTCCGGTTCCTCCTCCTGTTTTCCTATATCATCCCAATCAGGTATGTATAAGAATGAAAGCAAAATAGAGTTGTCTAATTTCACTGTATGTGGCTTTCTTGAAATTTATACTTGCTTCTCATTGCAAAGGAAATTGATCTTATCAGGAAGCTGAAGGAGAAGGTGCCAACAAATCTGCTGATTCTTGAAGGATCACTGTACAGAAAACAATACTGTTGGTTTTTTGGTTTTTTTTGTTTTTTTTTTTTTTGTATAATGTTCGTCTTGCTGGAGCAATCAGGATATCTAATCCTTTGCTAGCATAAATGTATTAATAAGGATACAATGTTGGTATATGAGAAAGTGGTTTCAGGAAGCATGCAGTTGAATGAACTGCTAAACAGATTATGGAATTTTATTTTTAATACCTTAAATACTAAAAATGTTCAATTTCTCTGGTTAAAATACAGGTGTTTTATCCCAACAATGATTAATTTAAATTGGGTAGCTGAATAATGTAAGTGCTCTTTTACAATGAGAGGAGTTTTAGCGTGTAACCAAGTAGAGACTTGCCCTGAATTAATTAATTCATTAAGCATGAGTACTGTATATTCAAATTGCAGATAAACTGGAACACGAAATAATATCCATGTGTGTAATCAAGTCTTCTGTAGACACAGAAGTGAGAACACTGACTCTGAAATTAATTCTTTTCTTTGCATGGGTATTGCCTTTGCAAAATCGAAATACGGTTTCCTGTTAAAAGTGCCCAGTGTTTAGATTAAGGTAATTGTTAGTTTTAGATCCTTTTAAAGAACTGTTCAGTTTGAGATGCATCATTCAGTAAGTCAGATCAGTGATCAGCCAGAGTTAGCAGCATCTAAACTGTAACTAGATTTAAGACCTGTCCCCTCAGGCACGCACACAATATATAAGTTCACGTAATAAAGAAAAGAGAAATAACAGGAGGATTTCATTAGGCCTCTTAATCTAAGCTTGCATTACTTACACTTTACTGTGATCACATTTTTTAAGTTCATGTCTGTGTGAAGGAGGCTGTATTATATTTGACCAATGGGATACTCAGGAAGCCTCTGCCTTAACATTTTATAACTTAAAGGACTTTATTTTTATCGTACTTTTGTGTTGCAAGAGAAACTGATTCAGTGGGTAGTTGAAGAATAAGGTTCTGACAAATCTTCTGGAATCACAATTTTGGGATATCTTGCTAAACGCTGTCATTGTCATAACTCCTTTACTGCTTGTATGCTGCTATTCAGTCATGTTGCCATCCCCCCCTACTCACACAGTTACTGAATATTAAGCAATTTATCCATGTGAAGAGGCAAAAAGGCCTCCATTCAAATGGTTAGGTCTACATTTTACTGAGAGATGCACTTTAAAACTTCCAGAGGAGGGGACAAAAGAGCTAAAGGATCACTTCTAACTAAAGGTTAACTTTTAACCATTTTAATACCTTTGTTACTGGATGCAAGAGGATTAATGCCATATAGGTTTTGTAAGTAAATTTTACTCTATATTGAAAGTTCAGCATATGCCATTGAAAAAGCATGTTCACTGAGCAGCTCATTTTCAATGTAAGAGTTGTTTAGTGGACTTGCGTAGTAGCTTTTCTCCAAAATTAATTTCTAGCATGCATCTCATCCAATTTACAATTGTTTGTGGGAGATAATATAAAACCTGAAAGTATTAGAGAAAATAAAAGTAAAAGTATTAATATTGGTTTAGCTCATCAGATAGAAATTTATCAGAGAATGCTTTCCTCCCTAGAGTTTTATCTGTTTCTCTACCAAATTTTCTTCAACCTGGATCTTCATAAATAGGGAGTTGCTTCCTATACTGTCAGCAAAATGAACAACTCAATCATGCTACTGCCCAAATATGACTACACTTCCCTTCCTCCCTTCTGTATGTTAAGCCCAGAAATGACTTAATTTTGAGACTGTATTTTGAGTGTAAACTCTAAAAGATGAAAATTACAAAGCAAACGACATTGAAGCACCAGGTATTGTATCCTCCCATTATTTTTAAAATAGCTATATGGGAGAAATAATGAGCTTACAGATGTAAACAAAACGTTAGAGATTAGGATTCATTAGTAGAGGCAAAGCATATCTGGATTTAGGCAACACTTGAAATGTGTTGCTTGATAGTTTTAGAGAATTCAGGAAGTTTCTAATTATGGAGCTTTTTTGCAGTTCTGTTTGATTTTTGATTTGCAGAGCAAGAAAACTTCCAGGTAGGCAATAAAAATAGTTTTTCATGGCTAGACATGTTTGGTAAAGATCATCAGAAAGATGATGATAGAGTTAGTAGAGTTTAACTGATCTCTCTGCAGACTCTCCTATAATTAATAGGTGCTTCAGGTGCTTCAGAAAGAAGTTAATTCCTTGTGATTCAGCTGCATCCTAAATACTCATCCAGATCGATATTGTGCATAAAACAACTGTAAAAAAAACCCAACTGCACAGAAAAATAAAAACCACCCCAATAAGCAACACTTAACCACTCCTTACCTCCAAAATCATCCCCCAACATTGCACGCATTCTGTGGTGCACAAGGAATCAAGAAAATTGGAGAAAAAGTAGTAATAAACAGATATCGAAAGCTTAGTCCATCTCTACACTGTTTGTGAGCTAGTATCATTATGCACAAAATGTTTTGAACAGCCCCACATCCCCCAAAATGTTTGGCCTTTAAAAGTTTTTTCGTCATTGATGTTTTCTTTTTCCATGTGGAGAAACCGTATCCCAGGGAGCCTCCGTGGGCAATCTGCTGCCCTAAAAAGTCAAGCTATTTTAATTTCTTAAGATTTATCAGGTGAGGATATAAAGCAAATCCTTGACAGGCTGTCCAAAACAAAGTAAATCTCTCTAGGATTATCTTCACCTAGTATCTGAGTTTTTTTCATGTTCCTCAGCATTTTTAGGCTTTTTGCTAGTTGGCTCTAGCCAACTAGACTGTATCACCTAGTGCAGTTGTCACATAGCAAGCTAGCAGGAAGCATGTGTCCTCAGGTATGTCCATGCTGCTGCTCTTTGTGATACCGCTGTACAAGTTCTTCAGTCTGTGATGTTGCCTTTACTTCTTTAATACAATGCTTTTGTCGAACAACTTGTATTTTTTGGATTGTCTGTTTTCTGAATGACAAGGGTCAGAGGGGAATAAAAGTCATGCTAATGAAAAGCTGGCACCCTGGGTGGAGGAAGATTTTTAAATTTAAGTGCAAGAGAATAGAAGAGGTTTTAATCAATATAGAATGCAAGATACCAACTACTACTGAGATGAAAATTCCAATGTGTGTGTATGTTAGTGCAGGAAAGATGTTAAGGCCGTTAGAAAGCCTTGTCACAAAATGATTCTGTTATTTTCCCTGACCTTCAGCACTAACATGTCTTTATCAGCTCACTTGAACTGTCATAGCAAATGGTTCAGAAAGCCCAGGCCAACGAAAAGATTTAGTGATGGCACTGCCCCACAAACCTGGGTCCTCTCCACCACCAATGAACTTTGTTCATTCATTGTCCAGTCTTCTTCACCACCCTGAAAGATGAAGTGAGTTGCACTTTGTGTTGAGGTCTTCTGTATGTTTGGGTTTTGTTTAAAAAGAAAAAAAAAAAGTAGCCAGGAAAGTTTTTCAAGATAATTTAGGTTTAGCCAGACAATGTTTGGTGAAGTTGCTGCCTCACGTACAATGAGTCTTGTAGCTGTATGTGTTTCTGCTTAGCTGTTAAGAACTGTAGAAGATTTGCCATAAAATTATAAGATACTGACTAGGGATCTGTTGAAAGTGTTTGTCACCCAGGCTTTATATTTAGTTGCAGTTTAAAGCTGGATTGACAAGGGCTTAATCAGCCATCATTTTAAAACGATCCTTTAGTTTTAGTGTGAACAGAAGCTGAAATGTCTCTCGTCCTTTCCTTTGGACACCCCAAGGCTCCTAGTCACTGCAATGTTCTACCAAAAGAAGCTGTCCCAAATGACTGGAAGTAACTGCCTTGCACTTAGGCAATAAAGTTTTGGGGCGCTACATGGTTCCTGGCTGGGATTTTTTTTATGGGTCTTTAGGAGAAGCACCTAAATCCTTCAAGTTATGTCAGTCTGTTCTCAGGGGCAGTGAGGAAAACACTGCTAGGAGGTCTTATGTCTGAAATTCATTAATAGTCCCTCAAATCCCAGATCATACAGATACAAATTTCTGTGTTTTCTTGAGATCCAGAGAACTCACACCTATGCAGACTGTCTAACAGCAGCAAGCAGCTATGCTGCATTCAATCATGCTGTAGTTTCTGCTGTGTTGGAGCTCAAATCTGTATAATCTATAGATGTGAGTGTATCAGTATATGAAGTCTCACACTGAGAGTCAGAATATATATTAGATATATGATGCAAAGGTTTCAGTGTGGAAGAGCTAAAGAGCTGCTTATGAAGTGTCTCAAGCAAGTGATTTAATACACATTTGGTGTATTGTGCTTTAATACCATATATAATGATATGTAATGTAATCTCTATAGGACTGAAAAACATTGTGATACTTCATGATATTTTACTGATTAATTTTGTAGCAGAAGTTATAGTGTGTCTGTCTTATGCTGAGACTGTCTTACATTGTCCAGTGTGGTGCTGTACTACTGCCTGAGCTAGCTTTGTACTTCTCTTAAAATGTCTGATATTCATGTTACATAGAAAAAGCACAGAATCATAAAATTATTTAGATTAGAGGAGACTTTTAAGATCATCAAATCCAACTTCTAACCCAGCACTGCCAAGTCCACCACTAAAACATTTCCCTAAGTGCTAGTCAGATCTGTGGATCTTTTAAAATTCCTCCAGTGATCTGGACTCTACCACTTCTCTAGGCAGCTAGTTCCAATGCTTGACTCTAGCTAACTAGAGTTCTGGTGAGGAAATTTTTCTTAATATCCCATGCAGAGTTCTCCTGGTGTGACTCGAAACTGTTTCCTCTTGAGACTGCCCCACCTGGCTACACCCTACTTTCAGGCAGTTGTAGAGAGTGAAAAGGTCACCTCTGAGCCTCCTTTTCTCCAGTCTAAACACCCCCAGCTCCTTCAGCTGCTCCTCACAGGACTTGTGCTCCAGACCCTTCACCAGCTTTGTAGCTGTTCTCTGGACACGCTCCAGCACCTCAGTGTTGTTCTTGTAATGAGGGGCTCAAAACTAGACACAGGACTTGAGGTGTGGCCTCACCAGTGCTGAGTGCAGTGGGACAATCACTGCCCCACTCCTGCTGGCCACACTATTGATGATCCAGGCCAGGGTGCCATTGACCTTCTTGGCCACCTGGGCACTGCTGGCTCATGTTCAACAACTGCAATCAGCACTCCCAGGTCCTTTTCTGCTGGGCAACTTTCCAGCCACTCTGTCCTCAGCCTATGGAGCTGCCTGGGGTTGTTATGACGCAAATGCAGGACCTGGCACTTGGCCTTACTGACCCTCAGACAGTTGGCCTTGACCCACTGGTTCAGTCTGTCCAGACCCCTCTGTAGGTCCTTCCTTCCCTCCACTGGATAAACACTCCCACCCAACTTGGTGTCCTCCACAAACTTATTCAGGGGGCGCTTGATCCCCTTGTCCAGATCATTATTATAGATATTATAAATCAGGACTAGTTGCAATACTGAGCTCAATCAGTCTAAAAAATAAGTAATTTGTTTAACTGATCGGTTGTAGTAAATCCTTTCAAATCTTGCAACATTGCCTATTTGCTCCTAGGAGTTTTTTTCTGGTTTTAAACCTATTACAGCAAGTGATGCCAAATTTGTGTAGAACAAAAAACAAACAAACAAACAAACAAACAAAAAACCCCACCACACATGTTTTAAATATTATTTGTATTGGACCTCTAATGTCAATATTGTCACCTTTGTATAAGTGACCTAATGAAAGATGGCATCTGACCTGGTAAATGTGATAATAATAAACATTTTTAATAGGAAGCAATCATCCTTCTGAGCTGCACATGCTACATCTCTCACGCAGAGGTGCTTGTTTCACATGTATTTGGTTTTGGTTTTGTTTGCATTCTTCTATGTTTTAAGCTTGTAAGAAATTTGCAGATTAATTTTTTCATTAATTATTCCCTAGATTTTCTTCTGGATTTTTAAGTTCTATCTATGTTACAACATGTAATTATCTGTATCTGAGTTGCATTTGGCCCTTGAAAAGCTGCATGTGGCACAGTCACTATAGCAATACAGAATTGATACACATTTTTATTGCCACAAATAGTTAATCATAAATGTGTGGGGTTGAGTTCTCTTTTAAACTTACATTCATTCCCAGGGTTACATTCAAAATGTTGTGTGTACCTTCCTTAATTTTCTTTTATATGCTTACATAATTGACAAAATTTAGGAAAAATTAGTGCAAGAGAAGTAGTGAGACCAGACACTGTCGGAGTCCAGGACATCCCTCTGGCCACCCTGGAGAGTTTGGAGACCGGACAGGGGGGTCTGGGATCTGTACAGGGGGGTCAGCCAGCCTCACACAGAGCCCAGGAGGACACTGCCTCTGATCCCTGGCCATGGGAGTGAATGCCCACATTGTATGAAGAATCACAAGCCGAAAGAATTCAAAATAAGCAGTAATCAGTTTATCACAGAGTGTAAATGTAGAATTTAGGATTTTTAGTATATGGACTTGAAGAGGCAAGATGGAGGAATTGGGGAATGGTCCTGTCCTCCTTGTTCTTGTTCTTTTCCCCCATTTTCTGCTGAGTTGTATTACAAGGATTGGTTTAGAGTAGAAATGACATGTTAATATGGGTAGTAGGTATTGGCAAAATCTTGTAAATAAAAAGTACATTGTGGATGGTGGTTGGGTCAAGGGTACTGTACATAAGGTCCAGGACTCTCTGATCCGCCCCAGTCCGCCGCATCTCCTGCTCTGCTGGAGATGCCTTGCAGAGCTGAGAAAGAACTGAGAGATAATGAAGAATAAACAACCTTGGAAACATGCACTGGTGGACTCAGTTTGTCTTCTCTGGCTCCGGCGTGAGACCTTTTGGGCAAGAGAAGCTCAAAAGCCTTATTACCTTGGGGAACAGCAACCCCGAAGAAAGTGTCAGGGAACAGCAGCCCTGAGAAGACACGAAGCAAACAGGAACACATTTCTGAGGTTCTTCTTGGGAGTGCCAAGCAGATAGCAAAAAAAAAAACTAAATAAAAAAATACATATAGTGGACAAAACACAATGGAATATTGTATTCCAGTTTCCTCATCAAATAAAATAAGAAAGACGGGGAAGTTAAAGAATGACCTATAGATTGATCTCTATTTGCTTAGATCTTTATATAATATTGTGCTTAAATGAAGTAACTTCTGTTTTGTTCTATTTTTATTTGTTTAGTGCCAGTTAATACTAGTTACTAGGGTCCAAAAAATCAGTTTCTGTGAAAATTTAACTTTCCAGGCATGTTGAATTTAAAATATTTTTGGTTGTTTCTTGACCAATAATTTAAAAATTATTCCATTTTTTCCTAGATTTTGGATAATGCATATATCAGCGTATTGTTTATGTCTGTTTCAAGAAAGTAGGGATATATTAAGAAGGTTAGGGGATATAGCCATAGGGGATTTGGTGCAGTTTTGGATAACAGTGGGACTCAAATATCACCTTCAGTATAATTTTCACAGAGAGGCAAGTCCTGTAGATAAAAAGACTTCATCTCAATTACTTTATTTATTTTAAGAAGTAGATTCCACTAGAGTAGAATAGTACCACTTTGGGTACTCATACTGCATGTAGAGTTTTGGCAGGGCTTTTGGTTACAAAACTCTTACATATACAGAACTGCTCACGAATTTAGAATAAAACACGCCCATCTAATTTTTAGTCAAAATCATACTTGAATTTTATTTGGCACAATATCACTTTGTTCACAAAATTGTGCTTGCTAACTTCATTAGGTCTTGATTGTTTTTCAATGAGTCATGAATGGTAGAATGTGTCTGGTTTATAAATATATTTGTCAAACTTTCTCAGTGAAGGCTCTTGCTTATTGACAAATTTGTCCTTTATACAAAAAAAATCCAAATCAGACACCTTTAGAAGGGGACCTTACATTCATTACAGTTTGTGAAAAAAATGCAATTTAGAAGTCCTGTAAATAGGAGTGTTTAATCTGAAACACTGGTGTTGTTTTTGAGGGAATAAGAGCAGAACTATTTGTTTTTAATGTGTAGTAAAAAACAGTGTGGATTCTGAAATGTTGGTTTATTTATTTGTTCCAAAGCTGTATTGCAGAGAATGCCACCCTGGCTCTTAATGTAATAAATCCCCAACTTGGATAAAAACTGCCCTAGTACTGCCTGCTCTAGGGTAACTGGTGCTGAGGTGGAAAGACAAGAAACATTGTATTACTGTGTTTGCTAAATATGCTCATTCTCTGCAACAGCCTTCAAATTCCTATATTAACATACTCTGCCTAAATATTGCATGTTAATTGGTTTGCTAAAAATTAGCATTACTAATTTGACAGTTGCTAATGCTACTTTGGATGCTGTTCTGTGTGTTTTCATGAATAACTGATGTGTTTGAAGTTTGTTTAATTTGATTAAATTGAGAAGGATTTGAAAACTGGTGATTTTAAAATGTTTTGGTTATATAATGAGGTTTCCCAAAGTCTGCAAAGAAATTGTGAGAAATGATAGTTAATATTATCAGGCACTGAAAGTAGCTTTGAGTAAGCTTAGTGTCTCCTTGTTTTATTGTGTAAAAATTCTTGGACTTTTCAGTGAAGTTGGAGCTATGAAGCTCTGTTGGAGAGGTTTCTAGTTTCAAAAGCAAACTCGCTATTAATAGGCCATCATCATTTTTAGTATTGCATCAGTTTCCATAATGTGCTAAGCAATAGCTGCAATGATTTCAAAGATAAAGATTTCCTCTAAGACAGAAAGCACCAAGTGAAGGAAGTCAGAGAAGATACAAGTTTTAGAATTAATACTAACAATCTATAGCAATAATTTTTATTTCTGTTTCATTCTTTATTCATCTTAACAATTCAAGCATGTACCCAATATCTTTCTGTGTGCCAAAAAGCTGTCTTGGACTGTCATAGTCATTGGGGAGACATTATTTCTCTATAGACCAGCAGTGCCAACATTCCATTAGGTCCATCAGCATAAAGAGGGTACATTCTCTTCTACATAGCAGTGCATGCTGGAAAGCTAGAGTAATTCTTAAAATGCCTTAATGCTTTGAAATACAGATTTCTCCTCACTGCTCAACAACAAAAGTTGGAGTTT
The DNA here is from genome assembly GCF_021018805.1 of Prinia subflava. Classification (NCBI taxonomy): domain Eukaryota; kingdom Metazoa; phylum Chordata; class Aves; order Passeriformes; family Cisticolidae; genus Prinia; species Prinia subflava. The sequence goes on from NC_086247.1 coordinate 94,769,790, forward strand.
TATTTTCTTTTCTCTTTTTTTCTTACCTTTAAATTATATTCAAGTACATTGTAGTTAAATGCATAGAGTGTTTAGAATGCCAAAATCAGGTGATACACATGCTTATAAAAGGTGCAAGTGAAGAAGCACACTATACTTCAGCTTTGAGAGACTTCTGATTTTATCTTACTGAAGCAGTTTTTCCTATCTGAACAACTTCGTAGATCTCCATTGGTAGAGCAGCCATGTGGATGTCTGTGTGTGTGTGCCATGTACCTGAGACCAAAGTGCTTAAATAGAGTGTCCATCTCAGAATTCCTGTTTTGGTAGTCCAGCCAAAAAAAAAAAATATAGCCTAAATGCCTCTGTGAAGTGGGTGAGCAGCTTTCATTATTCAGTTAATCCACTTGCTCCTGGCTAGAGCAAATGTCCATCTGTTTTTAAATAAAGTAAGTGTGCTCGTGTTTCTCTTGTCAAGTTGGACAGCATCCTTTGTGCTTGACTGGCTAACTAGCAGGTTCGCATCCCTAGGAGGAGTAAATCTTTTGCTGTACTTTTGGTTTCAGTACGAGGTGTACTGCTTTGGTTTTTATATTCACTCTGAAAGTTAACAGACAAGCATAATAGTAATGCAGTTTGAATAGTACTGGCTCTGGATTGAGTAAGATAGGGTAGAACTGTAGTTAACCAATGTGAGGCAAGTTGCTTCTAGTATTTTTCTCACTATACTGTAGCATTTTCAGCAAAAAGAATCTGTAGAGTCCACTTTCTGTTGTCTGTTCTTTTGTTACATATATTTGCATGTCTGGAGAGAGATGAAATTAGGGAAGATATTGCCAGACTAATTGGGGTATATCACCAGAGAGAGGGATGATTTTCAGATGATGATGATTTTGGTGGGAAAATAAGATGTAGTTAAAGCGTAAAATGGTAAATCTTGTATCTAAAATGTTTGTTTCTTTTTACACTGCAACATGTTCTGTCGTCTGCTGTACAAATTCAGGAGGTAGGGGATGTAGAATAAACTTTTTTTCAGTGTATGTCAAAATTTCAGATGCTCTCACAATTCTAATTAAATGCATCTCGTCTTTATGGGATAGTGCAGATTGTGGCTCACTGTTCCCTCCATGGTTACCTAAGGTAATTCACAATCTGTTGCTGTGATTCCAAGAGGACAGATGAAAACTCCTAGCAGCTGCTCTTTTTGTTATGCAGTTAAGTCAGGGTGATGTCAGGACTGTTACAAAAATGTCTGAAGTGCATTAGCAGTTACCTTGATAGGTACCTTTGAAGAGTTCTAAGTGTTATGTTACTGTAAACCTTTTGCTTAACTTGGGACTCTTGTGTTGGCAACTTAGCTACAAATAGTTCACAGAATCACAGAATATGCTAAATTGGAAGGGACTCATAAGGATCATCGAGTCAAACTTCTGGTCCTGCACAGGACTATCCTCAAGAGTCACACCATGTGCCTGAGAGCATTGTCCAAACACACCTTGAACTCTGTCAGGCTTGGTGCTGTGACAGCTTCCTTGGGGAGCCTGTGCCAGTGCCCAACCATCCCTTCAACTGAAGAGCCTTTTTCTAATATCCAAACCTCCCCTTACACAAATCAGGCCATTCCCTCAGGTCCTGTCACTGGTCACCACAAAGAAGAGATGGGTGTTTGCCCCTCCTCTTCCCCTCATGAGCAAATTGTCGACTGTGATGAGGCCTCCCGTCAGTCTCCCCTTCTTCAGGCTGAACAGACTAAGTGACCTCAGTAGTTCACATAGCTACTGTCCTACCTGTTTTTTCAGTATTCCTGTTAAAGCAGAGTCAAGAGAAATCAACACACGCCTATTTCTTAGTCATTGCTCCTCTGACATGGCAGCAGGAACATGGTGAATAGCTAAAGGAAAGTAGCATTTTAGTGGTTTAGAACAAGGTGGATAGAGTTCTGTGTTGGAGCATTTTATTATGGGAAAGAGCAATGTGATTAAATGACTGAAGACTTATTTTCACATAGGAATAGAAGGTGCATCTTAGTTCTTATATGATGTAGACGTGGAAATATTAAAAAATAAATGCACAGAGTGAACTGGAAAAACATACTTTTGATTTTGGACTTCTATGTATAATCAGTAAAACTTGCTGCAAAATTGCTATTTTCTACTACAGAGCAACCCAAAAATTACTTCATGACAACACGCTATCACAAAGATACATTTTGCTGCTTCAGCACTTTTCTCTTTTTGCAATGGGCCCTCCCTAGCTAGATTTTGGGAAGGACAAAAATATAATTGATTTGTTGGGAAAGAGAAATTGGCAAATATAGTTCTACTAACCTAAAAAAATAATGTTGTTGGGTTTTGGGTTTGTGGTTTTTTTTTAAACACCTAGTGACTTGAAAAGATATAAAATATTTGTAATTTCACATCATGAAAAGAACATAGGTGGTGTTTGGATTTTTTTAGTAGATACAAACTGTGACTTGAATAGTGATCTGTTCTTTCTATACATTACCCATCTGTATAAGAGTAGTAATTAATTATGTCAACAGTCTTCACAAATTGTTGGAATCTGTCTCATGCAGAATGCATGATACTGCGTTTGCTTGTATTGTCGTATCTTCTAAATGTCTGGGAGGAAGCCTGTGAAATGTACTCTACAAACACACAAAAAAAGCATTGTTCCAAAATTTTGGTGCACATAGTTTTACGATCTTTCTTTTTTCAGATATACTAAAAAGAGTTTCTAGCTTCTAGGGGGTTTTTTTTATGGTTATAACCATCACTTTGCCTAATATTCACACTGATTATGGTATAAATTTCCTTTGCAGTTTACGTGTCAACTTGGACATGGGTAAGGCAGCCTATGGGTGGATGATTATGAAAGATGACAATATTCCTGGAACAGTTGTTCGAACTAGCACCATACCAGAAGAGTTGGGACGATTAGTTTATTTACTAACGGATAAAACAGGTATATCAGGTTACCATTCTGAAATCTGATAACTTTTATAAAATTTCTAAATGTAATTCTATACTTGAATATGTTAATGTAAGAGTAAATTTAGACTACCAGTTTATGTTTCTCAGTAAAATTTTACACATTTCCTTGAGGACTTTTACAAGTACCAATAGGCTTGGGTAGGCCAGTACTTAGATGTTGAAGTCAGGATTTAGTAGTACTCTGATTTATTCCAGTGCCAACAGCTCTTCAATAGCAAGAGAACACTGTACAGCATGAGTAAGAGTACCATATATCTTCCTCTGAAATGACTCTGGAATAGCACTCAGGATGCTGGTTTATTCTGCACTTCATTGCTACTGCAATATTGTAGGATAGTAAGTTAAGAATGGCCTTTGAGAGAGCAAGTCATTTCCAAAACAAGTTACAAGATCAGCCTCCAAAATGGTATCTGAAGTCCCGGTCAAGTTAGTTGCTCTTTATGTTACCAAGACCAGTTCTAGAGCTACTGAATGATTTCACCACCACAACTGTTGCTGTACCTCACCTCATGTACTAGAATCCCCAACCCTTAACAGGATCAGAAGGTAAGTACTGAGAGTGTGAAAAAGTAACAGCATGTGTTACACTTTGTTTCTTTCTGAGATTGGATAAATAATTTCTGTTAGATATACATGGGGTTTTTTTAAAGAAGCTTAACTTCTGAACTGAAAAAGTTGTTTTTCGAAAAGCTTGAAGAATTCTTTTAGTGGTTTTAAGTGAAATATAGTTCAAAATTATGAAAAGCTGCTGGGGAGGGCAGGGGTTGGCCTCTGTTATACTGCTCCGAAAGTATAATACACGATTTATATCTCCTTCTGTTTGAAATAGTTCTCTGTTTCCTCCCATGCTAACACTTCCATTACTGCATATTTGAAATGAAGTGGAAATATATCACATTTTCAAAACACAGTTTCCTTTTTTTCTTCTATAGCCACATATGCTATCCTATATACATCTGAATGTTATTCTTCTATTTTGTAAAAGGAAAGTATATTGCTAATTATAGTGTGGCAGTTCTTCAGAGCAAGTGAATGATTGTTTAACAAGCCTTATTTCAGTTACCTAATGATTTGTATGCTATTTGAAACTGCTTATTGGTTTTAACTGAACCCTCATCATGATAATTTATGTAACTTTGAGTGCTGTCACATTGAAGACTTGAAATATGTAATTTACAGCATATGTTTGGGAAAAGAAGTATGTTAAAAAATAATTTATTTTCAAAACAATAAGTAGAGTTCATTTACCAAGTGAATTCAAAAGTTATTTACAAAACACCATTTTCTAAGCAAAACCAATGTAGAATTTTTAAACTTTGCTGGTAGAGATTCCAGTTATCACACCTGGATAAATGAAATGCAGTTCAAATGTTGAGGTATCCTACTTACAGTTAGACTGCACTGAGAATCTTAGGTGTTGCTAAATAAAATACTTACAGTTCTTTCACACAACTCTACAATGCAGGAATTATATTCTGTCTCTGATACCTACTACCCTGTTTGAGAATTAGAGGATTGTTTGAAAAACCAAAAACACCTGCAATTGTTCTATTTGAAGACAACCATTACACTTAAAAGAAGAGTGATTAAAACCAAAGCTTTTCTCCTTTAAAAAAAATCCACAAAAAATTTAGCGATACTGGATTTTTCACATCAGAACTGTGGTATTACATCCTGAAATCTTTACAAGAATACACTTTACTGACTTGTATATACCAGAAGAAACAATCCTGTTACGTGTATAATTGGGGTTTTTTGTTTGGTTGTGTTTTTTTCAATCTACGTCATGCCCATTGCAATCACTGTAGTTCTGTTTAAGAAGCAGCACAGGAGTACATGCTTAAAAGCTGCTAAATAGACACAAGTTAAAAGATTTTTACCAAGAAATGTGTTTTATAGCATTTGGATGATTGTTGGTGTTCAGCCTCAAAGGCTTTTCAGAGGACTGAGGTCTGCTGAGCTCTGGTGGAAGGTCTGAGTCTGTACACTAATGATGTAAAAATGGAAGTGAAGGCCACACTCTAGGGCAGTAACTTCAAAGTGTTTTGGAAAGAAGCAGAGTCAGCAGTCTCACCCTATGCATTTGTACCCAAGTGTCAGCTGGAAGCTGATGTAAGTGAAAATAAGCCAGGAGTCCTGGAGACGTCACCAGCTTCACACCACTGACTGTGCCTTGCAGAGATGGGAAACACCGCTCTGTTTTAATAATCTTAAGTGCCCTGCAAATTTTAAACTGTTCTTCATTCTGGACAAACACATCAACAATGTACTTTTTACCCAGGTATGTTGGTGGCTGCTTCCAGTTTCCTTTCCTGAATACATTTGTTCTCATTATGCACTTTATGATAAATGTGAAACATACTGCTAGGTAATGAACAAAGTCTGTACTCTTAATCCATGATTGACATGGCATGATTATACAGTTTATAAGAGCTGGTCTCAGCACTTTCTCATTTGAATTTTCATTTCTAGTCATATAAACCAGTTGATTCTGTTCTTCTGCCCATTTAAGGCCTGGCTGTCAGAGGATAAAGAAGTAAGTTTGTAGCCATCTGCCCTAGTGGGTGCTACCAAAAAGCAGCACTAAAAGGCTGATTTAGTTAAATGTAAACAGGTGAAGTTCTTCTCAATACTGAAAAGGAAAGGGAATCCAGAGAACTGTCTGCAAAAATCCTATATTGTAGCCCAAGCTTCACTGGAAATGATTGGGAATTAGTTGTTGAGTCTAAGGAGCATTGCATTACTAACATAATTGCAAGGTAGTCCTTTGTATGATTGTAAATTGGGTTCGTGCTTCATCAATAAGCTTTTTGACAAGAAGCGTCCATCACAGTGGCTCTCTCATTTGCCACAGTATAATAGAAAATGAAGTATCCCAATAATTGCATTATAGTTTCCTTATTGTGGGACAAGAAAGCAATGTGGTATAATTAGGTTTGATTGGAGTGCATGTTTCCGGTAAGATCTGAAATTAATGATGTTGCTATAGTGACACATCTGCGGCCACCAGTGCGTGAAACATAAAGTAATTCATTCGACAAGAGAAGACATCTGTTAACTGCAAGGATGCAGAGCATATTGACACTGACCAGAAATACTAGACGTTATGTGATAAATGAACAAATGATGCTGAAACAGGAGGACAGATAATTTGTACTTAATCTGCTGGGAGAACTTTAATCTTCTCACTGGTTGCATTTGACAATGCCATTGTTTAAAGAACAATGCTGCAGAGAACTCATAAATTTTAAAACTTTACTCAGGGTGCAGCCTATTAAAGCAATACATTAATTCCTTTGTTAGGGAGTTTTTATCTTCATGTAGAACAAAGCCATTACTAAAAACACCCAGTAAAACAACAGGTTTTTTAGAACTCACATTTTAATTATAGCATCCATTACCCAAAATGCCACGTTGTTTGGACTTAAATCACATATAAGTTTGATAGAAAGGCATCATCCGTTATGATGGTGGGTAGGAGTTTCTGTGAGCATGGTATCTCATGCTTTCCAGAGTACAAAAAATTACAATGATGAAAAAAAAAAGATATTTGGCAATATTAAATTAGGGTTTTTGTTTCTTTGGATGTGAGATGGAAAGCCACCTGCTATTCACACCAACTACTGGTCTGTTCAGCTAAAACAACGTGTAGTCCTCCAAGTGTAGTTATTTACTAATGCACGCACTTGTATTTGAGTTCTGCAATTAACATTTTAGTGGGTGTTTGGATGAAATTAAATACTTAACAGTTGAACAGATCATTGAACAGATGCATAGAGCAATGGGATTTTTGAATTTCTTGGAAAATTTGTGTATTAGAGGTGGGTGTATATGGACTTTTTTTGTTAAATATGCCTAATTAGAAGAGTGAATTTCAGTAATTGTTTATGAAAATTAATCTTTTTAGTTATACTTTGTGTCTTTACCTCTTCATTGTAAGCAACTAGAGAGAAAGAGTAATTAAAAAATGATGATGGAATAACATCTCCTTCCTTTACTTAGATGGATATGTATTTATGCTCTGCCTCTACGATTTTTAGTACCACTAGGTTTGCAGGGTGAGTAGAGCAGACTAGAAATGGAACGTTTTGACGGAGACATTGTACAGGAAGATTCCAGACTGAGGAATCCTTACTTTTCTCTTCTGTTGGACTCCCATCCACTGAAAATATCCGGCGAGCAGGATACTGCTCTCACACTGCTGAATACACAAGCATTGTACTGCTCTTCACACATGGTTTAGGAGCGGTACTCCCTAATTCAGTGCCCCCAAGTTACCTGTTACCTCTACTGTGAGCTTCTGCCCAGGAAAGCTTAGGCGTAGCTCAGCTCTCTTGGTCTTTGACCTCATTGTTAATGGGTTGTAGTGGAGCTTACTTGGTTTGAGGTTTTGTGTAGGTTGTGTTTATGGTGTACTCATAACTGGAGCAGCTGAATAAGCAGACATATGCTATGTATGTATGCTTACCATGAGTTTTTTTCACTTTCTTCTTATATTATATAGATTATTTTTTTCCAGGGTTCATAGAAAAAAAAATTTATCTCCAGATTGTTGTCAACAGGCTAATTATTAGACTGATCAGGCCTGATCTCCCTAAAAGTTTCCATAGAAATGTTCACATTTACACTGACTTTTTATCTGTTTAAGCAAATAGCTCAAACAAAGGATTCAAATTACATGAAAAGTTACTCCTCTTCTTAACTTCTCACAAAGTTACTAATTTTTCTGCTGTACGTATTTTCTTGTTTTTCCTTGTTTTGGACTTTTTAGGTTGCTGATATTGGTCCAAATTGCCAGCTAGTAATACAGGATCAGAATGATCTGCATCTGCCTCTCAAAAAACAACAACAAAAAAAATCTCTGCTGCTCTGTTGTGAATCACATCTGTTGCCACCCAAGGAATGATGCCTTCAGGACATTTTCCTTAGAAATTAATTTCCTCTTTGCCTGCTTTACTCTGTGTTTAATGATACAATTGTAGGAAAGAAGGGAAAAAAAAAAAAGCTCTTGGCTTCATTAAAGAGCACACTAAATTTTTCTCCAGCAATACTACCCCAACTTTTTTGTCAGGCTATTTTCCTTGTGTGGTACCTGCATTCCAGAACTAAGTTGAAGAATGTATAGTAGTAGTAGTAGATGATGTGTTGACTAATGTGCTTTCTGGAAGCTTTTCTAAAATAAGCTTTTTAAAAATCTAATGACTCTTTGTATTAGTAACGTCCTGAAAGTGTGGAATGGATAACTAGGTCTCTAAAAAATAGTATTAAAAATAGAAAGTTCCTTCATTGTTCTATAGTACTTACCACCTTGACCAGACTAAAAGAGCTCCATTTCGTGTTGTTTTTCTTGTTCAAAAAGTGGGCTATATTAGAAAATCTGCCTCTAGGTATTTGAAGGGTTTGCATCTGGGGTCATAAAATAAAAGATGTGTTGTTCTGTCCTGGAGTATTAGTCTTCAACTAAAACACTAAAATTTAAGACAGAACTGCTGGTAGTTGTAACATGACTGGTTGGTACCATGTAATACATGGAACAAGTTGTTGGGAATGTTTCTGTCCCATTTTGGCCTTTCATTCATTAGAAGAATTTAGAAGTAAATTCTTAATTTGCACATGTGATGAAACTTTATTTCCATGTGGATGGCTGAAAAAGGTGTATTTTGTTAAAGCAGGTTTTTTTCAGAATTTTTTGGGAGTATTTTCATAAACTTCAGCTACCCTGTTTGTCTAACAACACACCAGGTTTATTATGGTTGTTCTTGAAAGTCTTAACACTAGTCTTGAGAAGCATGAGCAAACTGGAATTGTTGTTTTTCTTTATTTTTGTTTAAGTTATTTGTCATAGATATTTCCTATTAACATAGGTGATAAAAAGGATTGTATAAGAGATATATAAGATGCAAGTATTGAATCAGGATTTCTAGATGTTTGTTTCTGTGTCTTTGTTGATTCTTTTTCCTCACCTGTTTTTCCTAAACCTTCTTCCCTGGCTTCTGTTGATGGCAAGGTAGGAAAATCCATTTCTGTGCAGAAGCTTTTCTTCTCTGCTTGCTGAGAAAGAGGGGGTGGAACACACAAATTTTCTAGCCATCTACCTTTCCCTCACCAAGCATGATATGGAGTTGGACTGGTTTAGTGGTGTCAGAAGAAATAATCTTTGCGTATAATAATCATAGGGCTAATTTTGTTTCCTGCTCAGTTTTCACAAGCAGCAATTACAGAAATAGTAGGAAGCAGGTTTGACAGTTGCTTGCTGTCTCACCTTTTGACTAGCATTTAATTTCAAAACTCCTAGAGAGAGCTTTTTAATTCAAAGCCTTGGCAAAGCCAAGGGCAGTGAGAAGGTATTAGCATGCCTGGAAAGTTAGGAAGGTGATAAAGATTGGCTTGGAAATTTCTGAATTTTTGCACAGCGTGGGGGTTTTGGTTTTGCTTTCTTTTAGAAATGGAGATTTTGGCTTCTCTTACTTATTGGTGGAAATTTTCATGTTTCTCATGTGCAAACTCGAGATTGAATTTTTCTAGTCTCAAATTAAAATAAAAAATGTAATGAAATTTAATAAAAGGTCTCAATAAAAGTGCAGCTTCTAAGAGTAGAAAAAGTGGGTTTATGTGATTACTGTAAAACAAAATAATTTTGTTTTCCCATGTGTTAAAGTAATCAAAAATTTGCTATTTGCTGATTATAGAGATCTTGAACTTTGCCTTCCTGGGCAGTTTTCCAGCCTTGGGAACATTCAGCTTCTCATGTAAATTTTTAATAATGTTATGCATGTTTTGTAGAGAATTGATGCATTTCACATAAACCTTATTTTAATTATTTTTAAAAATTCAAATGATATGACTGTAGAAAGAAAAGTCCTCAACAACATGTAAGGAAAAGCAATGGAAAGTGTAGTTTTTTAATCGTAAAGGGGGAATTTGGAATGAACATCTTGGTAAAACAAGACAGGTTTTGATAATGCAGTGTGGTGGTACAACAATGAAGATGAAGTGTCACTGTACAGATATCACCAAGAAATGGCAGTGGTAGACATCTCAAATGCAACTGGGAAAAACAAGACTTTTACAGCCCTAATGAATCTTGGAATATCTCTGATAGTTCTGGCCCTGATAAGTGCATAAAGTGGATGCTGACTGGCCAGACAGTCTTGTTTTGCAGATAATTGTAGCATATGTCATGCTTTTAGTCTTTTTTTCTCCTGTTGCTTAGCATGTATTTTGGCATATTGGGATAAATTGTGAAATAAAAATAGTTAAGGTAAATAAAATTAATATGCAATATTTTATTCTGCAGCATTTGTTTACAGATAATTTTCTTATACTCCATTTTAAAAACATTTTAGAAGCTTCAGGAACGTCTACTCTGGTACTATGTTAGGTTTATTTTTTTATGATCAGACTTATACATTTTAATGACCCAAAACTGTGTGGTTAAATATAGGAATAGCTTTATACTATTTTTATACCTGCCTGAGTAGCCATAGGGAAACATTTTAGGAAGGGCCATAATCAAAATAATCTTCTGTGAGCTGACCATGGAAAACTAGTCTGTAGTAACCCCCTTCTGCCTCACATACCCCATCAGGCAAGGCTGAATCCCCCCCTTCTCAATTAGAGGTTTTCCAAACCAGAAGACGTGACTGGTTGGCAGAGGTGGATGCAGTGTCAGTCTGGCTGACACCCTTCAGTTTCTTACAAATGTGAAGTGAGCACAGAAAACACTGATTTTGTTCCTTCTGCCTTATTCAGCTTGGAGGCTGAATCTGTCAAATTGGAAGTGATGTTAAGTCTTAATGACTTAATCTAGATCACAGTGAGTGTGCCCAGTTGCCAGAATGTCTGCCTTGGTACAAGTGTGGAAAACTTGTATGAATTTTTGAGGTTTCAAGGGGGGTGGGTGGGGGGGCAGAGGGGTCTTTAGATTTTCTTATACGTGCTGCCAACTCTTGCACTGGCTTTTGAGAGTCAGTTCCATCCACACAGTGCAAATTCAATTTTTTGTATATAAAGTCTTCAAGTTTGTATATTTAGTTATTGGCAAAATCAGCTTGCATGTGGAACCAGTGATTTCTTTCAGAATGACTAACCCCGACCTTCCTCCACAAATGTTCCTTTAATTTGCTAATTCGTGATTCATTCCTTCTTTCCAAAAGATGGATTGGGTGGGGGGGGAGGTCTTTGTGGCTATCTCACAGTGTTTTTCACTGCTTTGTGATATAAATCTTCTTTATTACAGGAACACTTACACAGAATGAGATGATATTTAAGCGCCTCCACCTAGGTACTGTTTCCTATGGAACAGACACAATGGATGAAATACAAAGTCATATTATAAACTCTTATTCACAGGTATTTCATAAATCATTTATATTTCATATTGGGTGGTTTAAGGGCATTGAAGCATTGTTAATGATTATGTCTAGAATTTGAGATGCTATGAAAGCCGTCATGTGTAGGTATCTCTTAAGAAATATGATGGAAGGGAAAAAAAAATACAAGGAAGTACATAGTTCTCTCCTGATTCCCAAGTTCCTCATAATACCCACTTAATGAGATTTACTTTTCTGTTCTTCACTAGCAGAAATCTGTGTTAACCTGTCTATGCAGTGCAGTCTTTCTCCTGCCAAATCATCTAAGAGTAAGCTATTAATTACTGAGACTACAAATGATGAGGAAGTGTCCAGAACAGTGTGAACAGTAATTATGTCTTTGAAGATACTCATCAAGAATAGATATCAAAAAGCCAAATTAATTGGTATAACCAAATGGTATAACAGTAGTTGTCAAAATAAAACTTACACAGGTACACTTGAAAATTCTTTTTTAAAAAATTAAGATGATTTCAAACAGCATAAAACTGTCAAGGAGAAAGTGTGAGAAAATGGAAAACTCTATATTGCTTGAGAACAAAGTGTTGCTGTGATGTATAAGAGTGCTTGGTCTGGAAAGTGTACATGATTGTGACTCCTGTCCCTGTGGCAGTCAGCTGTGGGATTCTGCAAGCATTACTTGCATTTCTCATGTATGTAAACTATTTGGGTGCTTGCTGCAAACCTTCCTTAAACACCTGATTCTACTCTGAGATTAGGATGAACTTTGTGCTTTTTTATTTCTATTCTTTGAAACAAAAAGATAATAAAATTGACAGATGAGGAAACAAACAAAAAGTTAACTAGTATTTCTGTGTTGTAATTTTTTTTCTGTAGTTAACTTGGATGCACAAACGTGACTGCCTGACCCAGTGTTCTGGTTTAGGGCAAATTTGGGAGGAAACCTCTGAATGGGGTCCCTCTAGAAAGCAGATTCAAGGAGCCTCTCCCCGCCCATTAGGGAAAGATTTCCTTGGAGAAAAGTGGAAAAATGTTTATTTAACAAGCAAAGTATTCACAAGTATAAAAAAATTAATAATATTAAACAATAAAACCTCTCGCTATTCTGAAGAGATGGCAAGTTCAGAAAGTTCTTCTGTAGTTCAGAGAGAGTCCTCTGTGGGTATTTCTCCGCTCACTGAGTGTCTCTCAGTCCCTTCTGCGCTGGAAAATGCTGCATTCCAGGCCCTGGTGGGCCACAGGTGTGAGCTCCCGGTATTTTTCTGGGTTTTCAGTCCAGACCAGGCTGATCAGTTCCAAGAAAAAGAAAAGCCACAGTCGAGGGCACTTCCCTGCTTCAGCTAGCTAAAAATTAACTAAAAGCAAAAGAGAGCTCTCTTTCACGGTTCATACTGCAGACAATACCGTCGTGAGAGGGAGAACGTAGGGGAGCAAATGCAGTTTCTGAAAACAAACTGCACGCTTCTTTTTCCCCACTTTGCTCTCAGAACCAGTCTTAAAGGTGCAGAACTAAATATCCAGCATAAACAGAACAGACATTTGGGGATACAAGCATCATAAAGTCACCCTAGGACTCCCAATTAAGTTTGCAGACTGACCTCCTTGTCTTTGTCCTTATTTTCTCTTGTAAAAGGACTGTAGGATCAACAATTGATTGGAATATCTACCGGTGCTGTGTTGGAAACTATGGCTCCCTTCTTATTTGCCTAAAATAAAAATAAAAGTTTAGTTTAACACTGCACTGGACCCAATTAGTAATCTGTAGCTCTTGGGATGAGACAGGAGGGAAGTCAGTGATGAAATGTGTATGTTTTACATTTGCAACTTAAATTCTTAATTATTTTCTATCTGTTCAATACAATTCAACAAATCCCCTTTTTGAGTTCTTTTCCTTAGATAAATCTGTTTCAGCTTCATTTTTAGTAGGTATAGCCACAAATAGTGAGATGCAATAACAATACCTTGGAAATGGGAAATGGAACTCTTTCACCTAAAGATCAGCTGTCCAAATTTGGTTCAGAATGTGTTACTGAATTTAACTGTTATTGACTAAGTTTGTAAAAATCACCCAAACCTGGCTTTCTTGTAATTTGTCATTTGGGTATTCAATAACAACTGTAGCAATAAATGGTATTAACTGACAGTCTTGAGCTGGCACACCTTGATCTGAGTGAGTTTGACAGCTAAGCACCAGTCTTCTAGGGAAGGCACGCTCACAAATACTGGTTTTATATTGTGCAGTTAAATAATGCCATCTGAAAATAATTGCACAATTCCTGTAATCCTTACTACTTAAAGCCTTTAATTTACTGTAAAATTTAATGAGTGGTATCTATGGTTACAAGTTTTTAGTAACTATAACATACTTAAAATAAGAAATGTGAGGGAAGCTTTTCTTCTCAGCTGTGGGAAAAAGATTTCCAAAATGTAAGTTTGCTATTAGTAGATGATGAAAAGAACCTTCTTGAAACATCCTTTTTTTCAGCTTTATATAACACTACTATATGTTTAAATAATGCTTTAATTATGCTTGTGTTAGTACCAACTCATTAAAACAGAACAATGATGGAGTCTCCATAACAAACCAAACAACTACTAAACAATTGTTTCAATCTGAAAAAGTATGGTGAGGTTTTTTTAATTTAATCTATGATAATAGAAGCTGCTGGCTAGCTAGGCAGTGGTTCTTGTGTGACATTGATTTTATCCCTTGTTTGTGTTCTGTTTTATTATTACAGTGGACCTGCTAGACTATTGTCATCTTAATGTAACACACAAATCTATTATAACCTGATTATATTTCCCCACTGGAAGCATTTTGTGATAGAGGGCATAATCTTTAATGGAATTTGTGTGAAATTAAATTATACAAGCATCAATAAACATAACATAATTCAGAAGGAGTAAATCAGCTTAATTTATTTGTGACTGTAATGGCATCAGCGCTAGCAGAATGCAAATTCAGAGGTTTAAAGCAATAGCTGAAAAGCAGGGCCAGATGAGCAGAAAGTTAAACCCTTTATTAGACAACACTGTAATTTGATGGGCAGACTGTTCACAGTTCAGCAGATTGCAGTCAGGAGGAAAAAAACATGGATTCTGAAAAGGTTTTCTGAGTTACATTGGAGTGAACAGAGGAGCCTGTGGTGGTACTGCTGATATATTTAATGAGCTGACTTTTAAACAAAAATATGAAACCTAACCAACAAAAAACAATAACTCCCCTAAAAAGACACAATTTATTTTAACTAATTATAAACACATAGTACTTTTCAGAGGAAGATTAGTTCTGTCATGTGCTCGAGCATTTCTGAAGGATAACTTTAAACAGTTATAGTTTAATGGTTACAAAATAGTAATATGATCTTCAAATATATGTCAAACTGTTATTTTGCATGATTATTTTATTAGATGATTGCATTCTTGTAAGGGCAAAAACATTTCAGCTGCAGCGAAAGCATAAAACTGTATTAGTTCACAAATAATACAGAAATTGTGTAAGTTATAAATTAAATCAGCAATATTTGTATTTTAATGAGTTCTAATATTTATACTTAAAAATGATACTGCTTTTGTTCTTCAGTTCTCTTCTGATCTCTTATTCTTCTGGTCTCCTCTGGTCACTGCAATGTGATGATCTTTTAAAATACAGAGAATATAGGTGAAGATTATAAAAAAAGAGTTACTTTTCAGTTTAATGACACAATAAAAAAGAACAACAAAACAGCAAATACTGAAATTTTGTCTCAGTGTTTCTGAACTCATCCAGTTGGTAGCTGGTTAATATACTTTTTTTTAAAAAAAGAAAAGAAAAAATAATTAATTGAATGCAATAGACACAAAAGGACTATTGTGACAGATCAATGAAAAATATAAAATCTGAAATGAGGTAGTAGGGGTTTCTGCAGAATCCGATCAGCCTATTCAGCCCCTTTGCAACATACTTGTTTTCATTTCACGTGAAAATGAAGACATTTTTCAATTGTCTCCAGGCTCTGTTATTGAAATTTGACTACAAATGCAAGGTGATATGTAATGTAATACATAGTAATGTATCATTTCTTTAAAAAAGTAGATGAGGCTTTTTTATGAATCACAAGCTGTATGAGTTAACAGTAGGTTATATAAAAATAAACAGATGGTTACTAGCCTTTTCGTGTATCAACCTTTGTAAAGGGAACAGTCAGATATAGACAGATAAGTATTCACTTTTTGTTTGCGTTTTTGAACTTTGGTTTACTATTCATTGTGTTGGATCTTAAAGGTCCACTCTCAGAACAGTGGGAACAGTACAAGTTCAACACCATCCAGGAAACCTCAGTCATCTGCACCCAAAGTCCGGAAGAGCGTCAGCAGTAGGATACACGAAGCAGTGAAGGCCATTGCACTCTGCCACAATGTGACCCCCGTGTACGAATCCCGGGCTGGTGTGTCTGGAGAGACAGAGTATGCAGAAGTGGATCAGGACTTCAGTGATGAAAATCGAACTTACCAGGCTTCCAGCCCGGATGAGGTTGGTATGCAAGGCTGAAAATATTTATATCTCCTAAAGAATGGGGTAAACTAAGTAAAAAAGAGAAGAGCTGTGAAAAGAAAGTGTTTTGAGCAGGGGTTTCTTTGAAATTAGTGGTTATCTGTTTTTATTTTTTCTACAGCTTAGGAAAGATCTGCTGGTTCTTTGTTGTATAAAAGTATTTTCAGTTATTTGACTTAAAGATCTGTGAAGTCGGTGCTTTGGGGTCAATACTGTATTGAGGATTGCAATTAAAGATTTATTATTTATTATTATTCTCAAAACATTTATCCATGTGTGAATCATAGTAGGCTATTAAAGAGAATGTGAAACTGTTCCGAGTGATGGACAACCTGGTACATTAGTTAGAGATGCTACCAGATACTGGAATGTATAGATTCTTAACAGGAAAGAGTAAGCTAACTAACAAAACCCCTAGAAAGAAACAAACAAAAAAACCCCCATCAAACCTCAAATGCTTCTGTAGAAAAGTTTTTGAGCTTCAAACTCTAGGTAACTTTGTAATCTTTAGGTTCTTTCAAAATTACATCAAGTGTAGCAGAAATTTAAAACACTGTTTCAATGAAAGCATGCCTTTGACTTCTATTGAAATCCAAATTTTAAACAATTCCCAGTGCTTTCATTGGTTTTGAGTTATTGTTCTGAATAATGCTACTTTGGTTCCTAAATTGATTGCCTAAAATTCACTCTAAAAAGATACTAGAAGAGAGAGGCAAAGCTCATGTTTCAAGATAACTTCAAAGAGCTCACTTTGTAAAAATGTGTGTAGTTGATATAGTAAAATGGAGAAATAGACTGTTTTGAGGTTGGTTTGCATCTGAAACTGAGCAAGTTGAAAAGAATCTATGTTTTAAAGAATTTCTGAAGGTACTGTTGTTATTGTAACGCCAATAGCTTAGTCATAAATAAAATAAGGTTGTTGTAAAATGTGAAGAAGGGATTATGTACCTGAAACCCTGAATATTTTTCTAGCTGTGCAAGTTGATCTCATTCAAGACAATGTTTCTTTCACAAACTTCATCCTGTCACATGGTGGCATGTATTCATGTATACATTTGGTTTTCATGTCTAATATGTCACCATATGTAATGCTAACAAAACTTTAGCAGTTCAAACTGCAGGCTATAATTGCTTAAAGTAACAAGTCTATAACAAGTGTTGTATAACAAGGAACTCAAGAAGTAAAATTAATCTGTCTTCATTTAGTAACAAACTAGCAGACATTACAGATACATTTCAGATATCATAAACACAGTTCATAGTGTCAACGGATTGTAGAATATAAAGAAGTGTCTGGTTCTCCGTGACTAAAAAATGGCAGTCAGAACAGTTTTAAAAATAAAACTCTGGGCAGGACTTGAGATGCTGATCTTTAATCATCAATAATCAATAATACTGTATGTGGTATTATATAGTGTGAGCTGATCCACATTATGAATTGACAATCCTGGAAGTGCATTTATTTATGCCAGAAGGGCATTTGTTTATGATATGTAGTTGTATAATGTTTGACTTGTATTCTGTTCATGTGTGCAAATTTTCATCTGCACATGCATTCATATTTACAAAATGTTTCGGTTTAATGAGCCTGTGAGGTACTACTGAGTTTAATGAATGACTGCATGAGCAAGGATCTGCCTTTGAAGATATGATGACAACTATAAATTAAGTAAACATTCTGCTTTAATAGCCAAAGGTATTACTAAATCAGGTAAAGAGATGTACAATTGAGAGAGACTTTGTGAGTTTTTTCTCCCGCTCGCTCACCTCTCCCTGTCGGTTTTTGTATATTTGTTCAGTTGTTTGAAAGCTTAAAATGCTACCATGAAGAGCAATTCTCCTCCCATATTTACTAAAGAAGGCAGCTGTAAGGCTCAAGAATTATACAAGCGATGTCCTGGGAAGACAGTAGGTAATTTAACCTTGGAAAGATGAAAGGAAGGAAAGGAAAGTTGATAAAGTGCTAATATAGTAGATCTAGGACTCAGGATGGAAAAAAAGAAATCAACAACAAAGAAACTGTTCGTGCTGCAAGGAAGAGAATGCACAGATATCCTTTGAATAATGTTTTTTATAATTTCAACTCGTACATTATAACTATATGGCAGTGAAATGAAATGTTTCCATTGTAATACAGACTTAAATTTCCTTTTTATTTCTCAAACAGAATGCTTGAAACACTAGTAAAACTATCATATTGAAAAAATATAATGAGAAATTGATGTTAAATGGAATCTTACAAAAAGATGAAGCTACAGAAAGCATGTAAACAGCATGTAAACTGCATGTCATTGCAGCATGACAGAAAAAAGCCTAAGAGCTGAAAGACTAGCAGGTCTTTATCATAATTTTTTTAAGACTTCTATTGATGCAATGTTTGCAAATCACTGGAGCCTAAGGAAAATAATGTAAATGGTTCATTATTTAGCTTATTGAACTTCCCTGCAGTTAGGTTGACGGATGATGCCAATGTTTCCCAATCACCAAAGTACCATTTTAAAAGCATTTTTTATTGAATAAAGTACTTTGAATATTGCACCCTGGAGCTTTATTTAGGGAAATGGTTCAATTGATGTTTTTTTGTTTAACCTCAGCACTGACCTATCACAACATATTTGGTTAATAAGCAACATTATCATTTAATAGACTTAACCAGTTTTATGCATTGTACTCTCTCAACATTGCAACTCTGTTCTCTTAGATTTTGTTTATGGATCTGACTTGATTGCAGTCTTTTGAAACAAGATGTTATTTGCTCAGTTGTCTGTTGTATTATATAATATTGCGTGATCACGCCATAGGATGTAAAGAGCAGAGAACAGTATGTAAGTACAAACTATTCTTCCATGTAGGAAGGTATAAGAAACAGCTCAGTAATATGCTGACTACAGTACAAACTTAATGAATCGACTTGAGGTACTCGCTTTTGAAATTCCTCATATCTATGCATATATGTGTGCATCCATATACAGATATAATATAACCACAACAACATATGCACATTCAGAAGTAGGTACATTCATCATAAAAGATGTATTTATCTGTTGTTAGAGTAACCTGAGTAACTGAATTTGTATTCATAATGCAAACCCTACTTATGCCAGGCTCTTTGTTTCTTATGATAAGTGATCAATATTTCATTTTCTCTGAAAGAGTGGAAAGTTTCATTTGTCTGTCACTTGTCCTCTATAGCAGTGGCATAGCAAACAATAAACATTCACTGAGAACCCACTGGATGAAACTGCCTCCCCCAAAAAACAAAAACAAATAAACAAACAAAACCCCACCGACCAAGCTTCAACTTTGCCGTCATAGCTGTGGGCTCAGCTAAACTGTAGAAAGCCAGCTACCTTAATGTAATGAACAATCATAAAAGGATATAAGCTAAGTAGGCAAAGTGATAGAGTTCAAAGGTCAGAGACCCAAGCAATTCAGGGCATGCTATGAACAGGAGCCTTTGAAGACCTTTGCTCCCTGTAGTCAGAAAAGGTTGATCAGTCATGATTTTTAATGACTGCTTACTCTCATAAACCAGCATTTATTGGTTATGCTTTCTCCTGTGCTGTTATAGTCTCAAGCATTTCTAATTCCAGGGTCTTGAATATTTAAATACTACCTTAAAGTGTGGTCAGTTATTTAATTCCAACGTTTCTGTCCAGAGACAACAGAGTTGCTAAAATTAATTACAAGGATACAAGCCAATCATTTAAAAACAGACAGGGAAATTATATGCCCTTAGTGAAGCAGCTTTTGTGTTTACAAAAGTGAAGCTGTAATGTATGAGACATGCTGTATTGTTTAATTCATTTTATTGTGTGTGCTTATTGAAGCAAGACTAATTGTGTTGTTTTGTCAATGTATTGTGAAAAGCAAATCACTCAGTAGCATAAAATCATCACTTGTGTGACCTTCGAGACCCACAAAGAATAACTACTCCATAGCTTGTCTTGAATATTGATTGGTAGTTTTTCACATGCTCAAGCTGTATTTTTAAGTTAATAATTTTATTTTAATTATGAAGGGTTTTTTATGAAAAGTGGTGGACTACAAATGTTAGTTGTAGAATCATTGTTTATAAATATAAACAAACTAGCACTGACTGGAATCAGATGTGAGTTGTTGAACAGTCCTGATGGAAACGATTGGAAACACTCAGGCAGTGGGGAAAGGATATCTCACTGCTTCTTTTCTGTTTCCAAATCAATAGCCTTAACTTAAAAATACCACATTTAAAATGTTTCTGTATCTTATAAAACAGTCTGATTTTGAAAGCTGAAGCTATTGTCTGAAGTGAACATGCTCTTAAATTCTCTGAAAGAAATACAGGTGGGTTGCATGAGAATTCTTCCAAGCAGCAAAACTAGCTTACAAAATTTCCATCTCTAGTCCTTCTTTCTTACCCTACAAATTGCTCCCTCATATATGCCAAAATCACTTAAGACTTTATTTATGCATGTTCTTTTTTGGTTAAAGTGGTCAGGTTCATAGCAGGGCTCTAGGAAAGCTGTAGTATAACTGTGGTGGAACTGGCAAACTGCCCTATGAGATGAAGAACTGCCAGCTGCAGCCATGAGGCGGTGGATCTTGTTCTTAAGCTAATGTTAGCACAGAAGAGAATATTGTACATTGAAAGTGACAATTATTTGTTCATAAACTGTTTGGAGCAACAAATACTGTAAATTTTGAGCAGTTCACTATTTCTGCTAGGGAGCAGAAATGATAGTCTGGGCCATAAGGAAAGGAAAGCAGGAGCTGTGCATGATAGCCAGACTGCTAGAGGCTGTTGCCTAAGCAATGAGGTGTACAGCCCTACAGTATCCAAGTATGCTGAACAGAGCAAGTCCTGTGATGGAAACCTGCAGTCAAGAGTATGTATTACTGTACAGGTCAGCCTTAACCCAGTGCATAAGCTGTTTGGTTTGATTTGGTTCCATAAATTAACATTTCTAAACAAATGGGATGATCATGTCCCCAACACATGGACATGCGGCCAGGGTCTGTAACAATGATGCTTTTGAAGTTTCACCTTTTCATGCCCCTCTGGAAATGCACTCGTTCCTCAAGTGACTGAGTAAGAAACACATTCCTACTTAGAGAAGCTGCTTCTACCTCCTGAGCTGATACTGCTCTAGGTGATTTTGTGGGTTGCACAGTTACTGCTTGATTTGTGAGAGTTTCCTAATAAAATCTCTGAATTTGACTTCGAGTGGAAATCTGTGTCCTGGTAATTAGGTGTTTGATATTTGGGTCTGTGAACTATAGAAGCTCAGAGGGTTGGGTGGCCTCTAGTGGGGATACTGCTGACAGTAGCAACCAGAGTTCAAGAGTGGGCATGTGATAAATGGAAGCATCTGAAAGATTTAGGGTAAGAACACAAAAAGAGGTGTTTCTCACTAGCTTGCATCAGCTAGTTGCATTTCTGTTTCACAATGCAATTAATTTGCTCCTTTCTTTCCTAATTTGGAAGTTGCTTCTTTGACATTGTCATGCGAGAGGTAGATGGCCATCTTTACCCTTTGGGTTGCTACTGAGGAGGAAGAAAATTAGCAAGTTAGCAAACACAAATCTCTCATTGCCTCCACGTGCATTACGTGCCCTAGGAACACTACACAGTTAGTGGGTTCACTCCATACCTGTGTCTCAGTAATGGGAAGACCATTTACCCACCTATATGCTTATGCCTCCCAGGCAGCTGGTTCCATAGAAGGGAAGCTTTGTGATAAGACAGAGCAGATCCATAAAATATTCAAATAAGTCCCTAATCTGGATTCAGGAAACTTGACACATTTCATCTGTGTTTGTGTATCAGCAAATTAATGGTTATCAGCAAATAAATATTAACATTGTGATGGGTTGTTTTAAAACAAAATGGTAGCATCACCATTGAAGCCTTTTATGGTTGTCCAACTTCTAATCACTTTATCTGACTTCATCCATTATGTCAAGCTCTGTGGAAGCCACAGCTGCTGCATTTTCTTGGCATTCGAGGAGTTCTTGATTTAGGCACACTAGATTGCAAGACCATTTTAATGTAAAGTTTCAGAAACATATTGAAGAGAATATACCTGTAGAGGGGAAACCTCAAGAAGAGAGACTTTCCTAAGAATCCTTTTTCTGAACTCTCTATAGCCAGCCTTTCAGTATATATGTATCTGTTAAGATTTATCATGTAGAGGTTAATGCAATTTGTGAAATACTTGTTTAGAAAAAAAAATTTACATGCTAATAGCTTCAGGTATTTTAATGGTAAGTTCTGGCTATGTTGTTTTGGATGCTGCTCTGATTCATTCTGAGTGATGAGAGTCAAACTTGTCTTTCTCTCAAGTTTTCTTAGTGTCCTTGTAGGCATCTGTTTGACTCTTGAGCCTTATTGACTGATTCTTGTATGGTATTTGCCCCGATCAATTTAAAAGAAAAAATATATATTCAGTTGTGTATAGGCCACGTATAAGAATACAAAATGACTGTGCTGCAAAATACTAATTCAAATGGTATGTGAAGCCAAGCATAAATGAAAAAATAAACAGATTTGAGTCACCAAATATAGAACACTTTAGTCCTAGCTGCAAAGGGACACAAATAAGATGATAGGGTTTTAGTAGAAAGATGCAATTTACAGGTCAGAATGTAATAGTAACCCTTCACTGTGAAAATTGAAAATTAACCTTGGAACTACTGGATCATTTACAGCTTATATACTACTTTTGGTGGAGAAGAAAAGTTTTTTAAAAAGCTACAGGATGTAGTTTTCAAGAATTTAAAATAGTGCTTTTCAAAATGTGTTCTATATTCTTCCATTACTGCATCTTACTGTATTTTCATCAGGTGATGCCTACACAGATGCCACTTCTAGGTTTTTTTACAGGTTCACACAGGATTTTATTGCAATTTTAAATTTTCATAGAAGCTGAGGTGGTTTTTTTGCTTTGTGTGAAATTCTTAGTGACCATCATGTCTGTTGAACTTACCTAGGGAATTTTCTACTTCCATGTTTTTTATCAGAGTGCTTGATTTTTACTTTTTCATCTTACCTGAGATTAATAGCATAGCCTATTAATCCATAAAAATCTAGGATCCATAAAAATCATATGAAGTTCATTATAATTATCTTTCTAGTGGTTTAAAAATTGGTTTCCAGTAATGATTAGCATTTAGGAAATTAAACATACATTGAGGAGGGGAAGTTTTCTTTAATCAGAAAAAAAAATTAGATATGGAATGTGTCATGTATATAAAACAGTAGAATCAGTAAAGCAGTTTTCCTAAAATATTAATTTTTTGAAGGAATAACACACAGTGGTGGTGGGAGATATTTAAAGTATAATATAGAAAAATGCTGAAGCTAGATATCATGCAGTTCAAAGCAGCAAAATTTTGAAAAGGGGACTTTCTCATGTGAGTTTGTGGGATGCAGTATTTGTAAGCTTGGTTTTCATCTTATTTGATGTCAGAAGTCATATTACTGTTGAACCAAAGTATTAAAATTGTGCAAGTGAGCAAAGTAAACTAAAAATAAGGTCCTTTGCTTATCTATTTACTACCTATTACATTTTCTCAGCTTGCATGTAACTGTAGATGTAATAAAACATTTTATATGAAAATACTCCCAAAGTCTTTTACTCACATAATGGTCTTGTTGATATAGAAATCGTGTTCTCATTTTGCAAAATTTCTACTCGATGTCCCTGATGTATTGTTGAATGTATGTGGGGTATTTATTAGAATTTCTGAACAGCATATTCTAAATACCTCATTTTCAGCAATAAGTTCAAAAAGGTTTTTATATTCTTCGTAAGTAATTTTATGAGCTCTTTAAGGGAAGCACATAATTTGATGTGTTAAGATTTTATACTCAGTCTGCTGCTGTTCACTTTTTTTCCCCTACATTCTTGGAAGAGTTTAGACTTTCACCCTAGCAACAGTTATTTGGCTTTAGCTTAATTTATATAACAGTATCATAGACCTTTCACACTTGAATATGTGTCTTTTTTCTTTTTTTTTTCTTCTTTCTTTAGGTCGCTCTCGTGCAGTGGACAGAGAGTGTGGGTCTCACTCTGGTTAACAGGGATCTGACCTCAATGCAGCTGAAGACCCCTGGTGGACACATCCTGACGTACTATATCCTGCAGATCTTCCCCTTCACTTCTGAGAGCAAGCGCATGGGCATCATAGTTAGGGTAATTTGGGGGTTTTTCTCGGTGTCTGGTTTGATTTTTTAAAAAATGCTGGCAGATCAGACTAATTCACTCGTTCTGCAACAGACAATACCACAGAAATTCATTGATTACATTCGCCTGTGTGTGGATTCACTGAATAGACAATGAATGTTGCATCATTAAAATGTGTAACAAGCATTTGCACTAAGTTATTTGTAAATTTTTAATTACCAGATGTTTCAAGGATACACAGCTTTCTGGTTTGGGTTCGTATTTGCCACGCAAGAAACAAAATATAAGTTAGAGGGGACATAACATTGATATTTTAAAATTTAGTTTAGTTATGCTGAGAATCTGTTATGCTTGTTAGCTTCAGTTAGAACTGATCCTCTTACATGGAAATAGAAGTCATGTATCTCAATGGAATCAGAGATAACACTGGAAATAGTAACATTAAGTAATAAAACTTACCTACTTCTTGGCAAGGTACTTCGTCTTTTATAAACGGGAACCTGTTGAGTGCTTCAGAAGACAGTTAAGTTATTGGTAGCTAATTGTTTTGATTTTATAAACAGATATTCCTCCCCCTGCTCCTGTTTCTTTTTGTAAAATTTTAGGATGAATCTTCAGGAGAAATTACGTTTTACATGAAGGGTGCAGATGTTGCCATGTCCACTATTGTACAGTACAATGATTGGTTAGAAGAAGAGGTAAGAAAGAAAATGAACATTTACAAAAATTAAAATTTTATAAAAAATTAAATTCTAAAATATATCAGATGTTATTAGGATATGTTTAAAGGACAAACTGAGGCAATGCAGGAATGGATTTTGAGCTTCACTTATGCATATCCTGAATAGGTTTTAAGAGATTAAAATTATTTCCAATTCCTGAGTAACATTCAAGAAAAGCGAAGCTGGTAGTAGAAGCAGGACACGTTCCTACTTAAAACAAAGTTGTGTTTCATTGACTGACCTTTCACATAAAACCTAATTACTTCTGAGAAGCATTCTGCTATAAATCTGTTTATCCTGAAATACCTTTGTTTGATCAAAATCTGCAGTGAGGTATGATTATCAGTTACAGACTTTGGTAAGCATTGCATCCAGACTAATTTTTTACCACATTTATTAAGCTTCAAATAAAATGGTTAGTGACTGAATTTCAAACCTGATTAATTTTTTTCACTGTGAGTTCTAGTAGGTACCAGCAATCATATTATTTTTGACCCTACTTACAGCCAATATGTTAATACAATGATTACACCATGTATGTTCATAATGGTATTGGCAATATGAATCAATATCTGCTGCAGGGCAGTTGCATTTATTTGGGGACATGAATAAATTAAACTCCCTCAAGACCTAGCAAAATGTCATAAAAATTACTTTTGGCGATAATGATGCACAATTAATTGTAAAATACTTGTTTAATTTATTTAGCTTTATGAGGTCAAATCAATAAGTCTTTGCACTGGAGAGCCTTGTTTTTCATTAAGGCATGCTATTCCATGGCTGTTTTTAATGTGTAAATGCTTTTCTGATAAGAGATAAGTTCAGTGAAAAAAGAAATGTACCTCTGTTATGTGCCTAAAAAGTAGTTTTAATTTATTTTAAAGGTTCATCCTAAAAGAAATTTTCTTTAAGCTAGGAGAGGAGATCTAATTGACTTACTGATAGCAAACCACTTCATTTGGGGAACCTGAAGTATAATTGCTTTTCATCCTGTTTGTGGCTTCTCCAGAGCATTTTAAGAGTCTAAAGAAACATGTAAAGTTATGGTACAGATACACCCTGTTAGCAAACAGTATAAAGCATGAGCACAGTATTGAATATGTGCATAACTGTTCTGTGCTTTGGTTCCTTTAGTGTGGCAATATGGCACGAGAAGGACTGCGCACACTGGTTGTTGCCAAAAAATCGCTTACTGAAGAACAGTATCAAGATTTTGAGGTATGAAAGGACAGAGTGATCTTCTGCTTTATCGTATTTAATTACTTCAAGGAGAACATTCCTCTTTTTTATGTTTTAAGGTTGCAAAAAATAGACCATTGAGGTATTGTCCACAATCTGTTAAAGACTTCATCATTTATTAGTGATGGTTGTGCAGTCATACATAGGGTCCTGTTTACTTCATTGTTGGACTGGACAGTGTTTTCGCAGAAGCTAAGAAGTGTAATGTTATTTTTGTAGCTTCATCATGACCTAAAAATTCTACTTGTTCTCAAACATAAGGCCTTTCCTCCTTAGAAGCTATGATACCTAACTCTTAATAGTTCTTCGGGAGACATTCTCTTTAGATGAATTGTCAGAAGAGCCCTGTATAACATTGTGTATAAATAAAATTGCTCCTTTAGTGTTGTTCTTCATTAAACATATTTAACGACAAACATTTAGCCTAACCATGCTATCACTGAGTGGTAGACTGAATGTATACTTTATGAGTCATAGCAAACTCTAAGTGGGTTTGTGTTTGTGCAAACAGAGTCGATATAACCAAGCAAAGTTAAGCATACATGATAGAAACCTGAAGGTTGCCGCTGTTGTAGAGAGTTTGGAGCGAGAAATGGAATTACTGTGTCTCACTGGAGTAGAAGATCAGCTGCAAGCAGATGTTAGACCAACTCTAGAGATGCTAAGGAATGCTGGAATAAAGGTACTAAACGCATATTGCTGACATAACAGGTTATCATTTATTAACTTTTTTAATCAAGACATAATTTATATTTGCCTCTATTTAGGTTCTTTCAAAGTAAGAAATGTGTCAAGTCCTAAGCACATTTTGGGCATGAACTAGCAGAAACAAACAAGACACTGTGTGCGAAGTTCCCTTTTCTACCACAGGTTTCATCAATCTCAAACTTACTTCTGTAGGAAAACTACCAATGAATAGATGTATGTGTGTCTCAGTCATTTATCCCCTGGCTGTCTACAGTAAACTGTCCTTGCTGACATTAAATGAGTTTGGCACAAGATTTGTGTGACAACAATGTTTTCAGGTTTGGCACTCGTAACAAGTTTCAGCAAAGATCAAAAGGTGAATTATTTGAAGTAGAATTCAGAACTGCCCTTGGGGTTTGTTCAGTTCATGTTAAAGGGATGGCATAAAAAGCCATGCAGAAGAGTTGGTTTGCTAGACACCTATCAATTGGACATATGCAAGTAGCGCATTTATTTGAGGGAGGGTTTCAAGCAAATATATGAACAATATCTGAGGGCAGGGGGCAAGATTATAAACATTTTGCTTTAAGCAGTGTCAAGCTCTGCTCCAAATAGTTGTAATTAGTTTGCATTGGTTAAAGTGAGTCAGACACTGTGAGATATTTCACATATGCTGCTTGTGCTGGACTTCAGCCCCTCCACTATCTGCTGGAAGGGCAGCTCAGGAGGGCAAAGCAAACCAGGAAAATTTTGGAATGCACTGACAATAATTTCCTTACTCTGGTGATTGAGTTGTCTTACTAACTAGTCATCATACTAACAAACCTTCTTGGTGTTTAGGGGCTGAGAGAGCTGTCACACATTAAGAACATAAAAACTTTATCCCTTAAACTTTACTGCCTTCTTAGTTCTGCATGGTCAGTGGGCAGAATCTCTTTGGAGCGTTGGGACTGTAGCTCATGCTCCAAGATTTGCTGTCTCGTGGCTTGGCTGCTGCTTTCTGAGATTATCACCAGAGTCACAGACTGTTGTGTTGCATCATTTTGCTGACAAATGTCATCTGTATCCTCACTTTTCTGATCAAGGTAGTATCAGGGCCATAGGGAAAGGATTTTATGCATCTCCAGAGCTTTACTTTGTCTTCATATACATTGAGACATTGGCCCTTGTGAGAACAGAAGGGGAATGTAACTGAAAAAAGTAAAATTCTGATTTGCATACTGTTGCAGTAAAAATTGTTTGTTAATTTTACTTTAAAATGCACAAATCAGTATATTTTCTTGGATAAGTGCCAGAGACAAGCTGGAGAGAGATGTCATTAGATTTGGAGAACTGATGTCTGAAGGACTAAACTCTTACATTATTTTACAGATATGGATGTTAACAGGAGATAAACTGGAGACAGCAACTTGCATTGCAAAAAGTTCCCACTTAGTGTCTAGAAATCAAGATATTCATATTTTCAGACCTGTAAGTATAGTTCTAACTTTTTTTGTTGATTCATGAAAGGACAACTAATAGCAGTGTTGCTGGATTCCATTAGTAGTTGGCTGGTTGTTGAAAATTGTTGGGATATTGTACTGTGTCATAGTAATGGTCAAGAGAGTAGTATTTAGGTTGTTACTCAAGGCTGTAAAAGTACAAAGCATTTAAGGGTGTTGATTTCTAGAGTTGTTGATGGGCTGTAGAAGAAATGTTTTTAGCCATGTTTGGGTGACCCAGATTCAACACACATTTTACACCCTTCATAACAGACACAGCAAGATACCGCTAAACAGTGACGGAGAGGGGTTTGTGTGAGGTGAGGTGCTGAGCGACTAAGAAACTGTCCATGCATTTAGGCTGTCTGAATGTCATTATTGCTTGTTTTAGCATTTTCATTTATAGAACGCTTTAGACTCAAGCAGAATTCATCTTGAATGAAACTGTGAACATCCTCTGTATAAACATAAATCAAATTGGTATGAGAAATTTTTTTCATGTCATTAGATATATATATATGTGCGTCTTACCAACAGACTGGTTAAGTAGTTGTTAGAAAAGTGAACTGAATCTTCTTTTATACATTTTATATGTGTAGTATCCACTTGACTGAAAACAAACAAAAATAGATTTTCCAGACGTTGATTGATGCTGTGAGATCAGACATAATGTGTCTGTTTGTTCTAAATGAACCACTTGCACTTACAGAAATAATTATATGAATATAATTTACATGTAAATGTATTTTCTTTTGAAGCATCAGAATGGCAAATTAGGCCCTGCAGACTACTATTTGCAATTAAATTATTAATGCTTCTGATAAAACTTCAGATCAATTTTTGTTGACCTTTCCATGTTGTAACACCACAAATTAAGTCTTCCTGAACAAAATATATTTAGTTGAGTCAGATTTTTATTTTCATTACCTTGACTGGTAATAAGAGGTCAGCATAAAACTGTGTTAATTTAGAATACACAAAGTTTTAAATTAGTTAGAAAATGCATTTATTCAGAATTATTTCTGTGGCTGTATTTGTTTCAAAGAAATAATTACTGAATTAATGTAAGAAAATAACCACTATAACACTTCTACTGTAAATTAGAAAGAATAAACCTTTCGCTACTCTCTTTCCAAAAAGCTTTGTTTTGTTTTTAACAAAACTGTTTAATCTCAGAAGTCTCAGCTTCTACAGTTTGGAATTCTGGAGGTATTTACAAATTAAAAAAAAAAAAGGGGAAATCTGTTAGGTAAAATGTAGAACAGAGAGGACAATGAGCAGTGGCTCATCAGCATAAGTGCTGACATCTCTTCATCGCTGCAATGCAGACCAAATGTACTAGGCCAACACAGTCTGGTGCTCCCAACAGCTGTCAGACCAGGAGTTTTCTCTTTACATGCTTACTTGTGGGAAATAAGGAAAAAATTCTGAATTGGGGCATGTGTAGGGGTTTTTCTCTTTGCAGGGGCTTTTAAGTGTAACTCAGATTTTATGGGTAGTGGAGCCCATCGGAGAGAGAAGGGTCGTTTGAACTGCATCTGGCTGGGTAGTAGTGCAACAAGGACAAAACTTCACATTCAGTGTAATTAAGATTCAGATATCTTAAAAGTTATTTTATCAAAGTGTTGACAGAGACAAAATTAAAAGTGTAATCAGAGCTTGTGTTCTATTCTGTGCTTGGAACTTTGTCTAGAGTGATAGCTCTAAAATACATTGATATTTATTGGAGGGAAGAAAAAAACCGAAAAGCAAACCAAATTAAAAACTAAACAGATTTTAAAAAAACCTGCCAATCTCCTCAAAATCTGGGTATAATTTCAATTTTTCATATTCTGTTTATAGCTTAAAACCTTTCAAAATGTATATAGTAATCTTTGACTAGTTTTTGCATTTCACAGCTGACCCTTTCTGAAACAACTATATATAAATAAAAAAAAAATCTATAATGTAATTCTTTCATATTATGCCATGAAATGAAGACACTTGATCATGTCTTCAGAGTCATGCAAGATCCAAAAGAATTAGTACTAATGAGCATCTTTATGTGCCCTTTGAAATCTGTGCCTGGTTACCAAAACTGAAGGAATGATTAATAGGAGCACTATATGTTATTCTTAGAGGATATTTTACTATTTATTGAACAAAAACAATTGAGGTTTGCTTGGGAAATTTTTCTATTTTTCTTTATACTTGCCAGGATGAAAAGACTCAGGCCAACTCAAAATTCAGATATTTTAATGTCATTAATTTTTTACTATTTCAGCCCTTGTGAACTTTGGTGAGGAACCACCTAAGACGACTACATAGATTTTACTTGTTTGAGGATTACCCTTTCACTTCATAAGATTTGAGGCTTATAGTAAAATTCCATGGGTATTAGACTTGCAGTGGGATAAAACACTTGAACAAAGGCTTCTGGGTATGAGTTCTCAAATTTTGATTTGTGTAGGAAGGGGTTTTTTTAAGAATATAATAAAATCTTTTAACTGAGTGTTTTTTATTGGAGGTTGCCACTCGAGGAGAGGCTCACTTAGAACTAAATGCTTTTAGGAGGAAGCATGACTGTGCCTTGGTGATATCTGGGGACTCACTTGAGGTAAAAACTTGGTTTCTGTCAAATTATTTATACACTCATGGTCAGAAAGTAATGTATCAGCATCTTCACGCTCTTTTTTCAAGTATTTGCCCAAACTTTTAAGTAGTCCTTAGAGATATTATTGCTTATCACTGAGTGCAAATTAGATGATATATGTTGTAGATGTGCAGATGTTACTGGGTCTAGTCTTCTGTACAGTAACAGAATGGAATCTGTATACAGCATGCTTTAGTAGTGTCTGTTCCCTTAACCTCAAAGCATGTTAGTGCTCAAACTGACATTCTCTTTGATTTTAAAAATAATAAAGCCACAGTCAGGAGAATCTTTCTTTTTTTTCTCACGGTTGGATGTTGTACACAGAAAACGTCATTTAAAAAATCTTTATACTGTGTTTTTCTGTTGGGCTGCATGTAGTAATATTTAACTGTAAATTAATCCAAGCACCTTTTTTTTCCTCAGGTTTGTCTGAAGTATTATGAGCATGAATTTGTAGAGCTGGCTTGTCAGTGTCCTGCTGTAGTGTGCTGCCGATGTTCTCCCACCCAGAAAGCGCACATTGTGAAACTGTTACAGCACCACACCGGGAAACGCACGTGTGCAATAGGTAACTCTTGTAGTAAAATCTATAATAAATGTAATCAGCAGGTGGCACCACGGAGAAATAGCTGAAACAGAACCAGAGAGACTTCTTTACCAGCCTTTACCAACAGCCAGGTATTGCATAGTTGTAGCACAAAATGCCATTCCATGAGAAAGGTGTGGTTATCTTCTCTATTCTGCAAGGAAGTTGTGATTACTGAAGTAATTAATCATAAGTCATAGATTAATTTTAAGAATTTAATGGTATGTAAGAGGTTTCTCAAATACTGTAAGGCCAGGAGAATAAAATCTCTGAAGAACTGAATATTGCAGTGACATTTTCCAGGTGATGGAGGAAATGATGTCAGCATGATCCAAGCAGCAGACTGTGGAATTGGAATTGAAGGCAAGGTAATGTTAACAGTTTCTTTGTGAAATGTGTGTCACATAGCAGCCTAGTAGAATGTGATTAGAAGCTTTTTTCTTAAACCACAGTGAATTGATCATTTCTAATTAAAGTATTCTACAAGATTATAAGAATGCATAGTTTTTAGTATTTTTGCTTGTATGTCTTCTGCTCCATCTTTTTTAAAAGCAGAAAAAAGTGTATTTCTGTGTAGCATTTACCTGGAAGAAGCAGGAGAAGCAATTAAACTTACTTGTTACAGCCCACTGCATCTTAGAATATGCACAAAAAATTGTCATGTCTCACTGCAGGGTTGATTTTCAAAGACGGAACACACTTATCTTCTAAAATGAATTATTGCGTAGAATTTTGAAACTTGATACACATCTTTTACACTGAGCTTCATATTAGAAATATTTTTCTTTTGTTCTAGGAGGGAAAACAAGCTTCTCTAGCAGCTGACTTTTCTATCACACAGTTTAAACACATAGGAAGGCTGCTGATGGTACATGGTCGAAACAGTTACAAAAGATCAGCAGCACTTGGTCAATTTGTCATGCACCGAGGCCTTATTATTTCAACTATGCAGGTATTTAAAACTTTGTTTTCCAAATAGTTAAAATCCTTATGTCTGTCTTTGAAATGTCACAAAATCCTGTTTAACCAGAATTGGGGTTTTTTCTATATTGTTTTGTATATGGGATTATATTAAATAATTATTATCTGCTTTTTGTAGGCTGTATTTTCATCAGTCTTCTACTTTGCATCTGTTCCCTTGTACCAAGGATTCCTAATGGTAGGGTAAGTCAAAGCAACAGTTGTGATATCTGGTAATAAATACAGCAAACTAACTGGTTAAGTAACACCATGGGCTTGGTGTCATCCATGTTTTCCATGCATTTATCATGGGTACACTACACAACCTGGGATGAATGCACCAAGAAAAGTCACACTAGGTCTATGCACTATATGAGGGGGGAAGTCTCATTATCAGTTCTCTGGCGAGAGGGATCTGCATAGCCTTAGAAGAAGATACCATAGAACCTGTGCACATACAGGGTGAAAACAATAAAGAAAATCTCCCAGACCAGACCAGCTTCAGCTGTCACACAGCTTGATGTAGAAACTTCATGTAGAAACCCCTGTGAGAGTCACAGGGGTTTATGTTGAAAATGGAGCTGAAGCTACTATGAAATTTCTTCTGAGAGTGCATTATCCAAGTTTGCCACATAGATTTCCATTCATGTGAATATGTGCAGTATTAGGAGCACCTTGGTCATGTTGCAGCAGCTGGTTTATGAGTATGGTTCTCCAAGTTATACAGCTGAGAGCTGTGCATGTGTTTGTCCTTGTCCCTATTTTCTGTCCCTACTGACCTAAGAGCTTCTTTTTATTTTCCTTATAAATAATAACAACTTAAATTGACAGTAACTTAAATCTTAGTCAAACGATGGTCTGATTACACCAGATTTTGCAGAGACAAACAGTAGACCTCTCTAACATGTTTGCAGAAGCTGTGCTAAGTTCCAGGGAAGTACATATGAATGTGTGTATCTGGTATGTGTACAATAAAATCCAAAGCCACTTACATAGCTGTTAAGATTCTTATTCATCCACTTCTCTTCTCCAGGTTGTCCAGAATATAGCGCTCTTCTTTTTTTTTCTTCAACTTTCATGCATCCATCTATAGATGAATTTAAATGTCAGGTTTTTGGACTGCTTGTCCAACGTGCAAGTGCACAGGGAGTATGGTAACGAGTGATAAGCTTGGGTGATAGAAGAAAGAAATATGTTTATTGGTTTTGAGTGTATAAGACCTCTAACTTCTCACAACTACCAGCTCCCAAAACCACAAGAGCAGGTTGCATGTGAAAGCTATATTGATAAGCTGCCTAAGTACTGGAAAAAGAACGAGTTTAATTTCACCTCCATAAAAAGAATAATTCAACTCAGTAGATCAGTTTAAAATTATATCATACAAAAGTGTTAATGTGTGTTCTTTCCTTTCTCCTAGGTATGCAACCATATATACTATGTTTCCAGTCTTCTCTCTAGTATTGGATCAAGATGTGAAGCCAGAAATGGCATTGCTATATCCAGAACTTTACAAGGATCTCACAAAGGTATGAATGTCCTCTGTGCTCAGCTACAAACAAATGCAGAAATCTCCAGTGTGCAAAACTGGGAATTCTTGTAATCACTTTCTTAAGGTATTCCAAGCAAGACAGATTGCACAACTATTGCCAACTTCTGTACTATTAAAATAACCCACAGTACCAAACATTTCAATTATTTTTATTAATACATTTCTCCAGTCACCAGTGGTTGTACTGAAATAATTCAAACCTGAAGGTATGTTGATAAAGCAGCATTGACTCTGGCCCTAAAATCTCTGATGTGGAGTTATTAATGTTTAAATTTTCACATCTTATTTTTCCTTTTTAACTGGTAGATTAATTTATAGATTTGTTTTTCCTAACATGCAGAAGTTACTCCTGTTGTCTCAAAAAACTGTCTTCTTTTAAATAACAGATATTTGTAACTGATATATCTGAACTCACTCCTCCATAGATACTGCTTTCTTTGTGTATGCACATACTTGCAAATAATCAGAGGTTTATAATTTTGTTACCTACGAGAGTGAAATAAATCTCAAGATTCTGTTTTAATAAGCATTTTGAAAAGTGCTTCTTCTTCATCCGTAGCTGTCAGCTATGAAAGTTATGATCCAAGGCAGAAACAGACAGTCTTTTTTAGGGATAGTAAGTTCTTCAAAGATGTTTCTAAAAGTTCAATAGCAGACTCTAGTTAAAGAATGTCCAGACTTTTCCAAGTCTTTGTCTTTTTCATTGCTAAATTAGCTATTACCCATGTTCATCTGGGATCAATTTTTTCCCTTTGTTGGAGATCTTGGTTATTTCTCTGCTTTAGAATCTTTGAAGTTTTTGAGATTTCAGTCTGTGGTCAAACTCAAAAAAGCATGGCCTTCACCTGCTAAACAGAATCATAAGCTTGTCTGTGGAAAGCTGCTCACAGAACTTGGAATTTGCTACAGTAATGAAGAAGTGCTGATTCTTGCCTGTTCTGGATTGTTTCTTTTGTGGCAAAAGGGCTGCTTTGTTTGCCACTTTATCCTTTAAAATGTGTATCCTTTCAATTCTTCAGTTCCAACGTATTTCATCAGCACCCTTACATAATGCAAGTGTCAAATCACATGTACAGCATTTATTCTTTGATTTTTGCATATGTTTCAGTCTGTACCATTCACAATCAAAAGATTTAAAATTCATTTGGTAATAGTTACTTGCTGAAAATTTGCCACAGTCATAAATTTATTCTATGAAAGCAAATGGGCAGTTTATCTGACGTTTAGAAGTTACTAGTAAAGAACTGCAGGTTTGCTTAAGGTTTTGGTCAGTAGGTACACGATCTTGTAGTTATTTTGAAGACTACATTTTACAAATAAAAAGTAAACAGATTTTACTGTATGTATCTGTGGGCCTGATATTTTTGGGCCTTAGAGATTTTAGCCTGCTGGTAGCTGCTAACTCCTCTCCCAAGGGAAAACTTTCTTAGGAAAGCTTCTTCCCAAAACAATCTTGGAAAAATAACTATCCTTTCCCAGGTAATGTCTGCCTTTCTGGTTCTCAGAGAGAATCTGAACTTGGGTCTCCCATGTGGTAGGCAGGGATTTTAGCTACTACACTACTGGGGAGGGATCGTTGTTTTGCCAAGATTGTTTTGGGAAGAAGCTTTCCTAAGAAAGTTTTCCCTTGGGAAAGGAGATAGCAGCTACCAGCAGGCCAAAATCTCTAAGGCCCAAAAATATCAGGCCCACATGTACCATTCTGAAAACCAGACAGAGCATTACAAGCTAAAGTATCTCTTCTGTTTAAGGCTTTAACTTAGTACTCCCAAATTTAGACTTTGTGAGATTTCTATACAAGATTCTAACAAAGAATCATTAAAACAAGTAGAAGCTTTGTAGCCTTTATCACTTCAAATTCTGCTTATTTTACTTGTAAAATGTTTCTCTAGCAATGAACTATTAAGAATATATGAACTGAGTAGGTTTATTTTTTTAAAGTTGTGTTTAACTGTCCTCTCACATGTTTCCCTTAGGGAAGATCTTTGTCATTTAAGACTTTCCTCATCTGGGTTTTAATCAGTATTTACCAAGGTAGGAGAGAGTCCTAATTTTGCTGAACTGGGAAATTTTTGTTTGCTGTTAGCAATATTGTTTTTCAGCTGCAGGTTGAATTCCCAAAGTTTAACATTTCATCAGCAGTTATATATATTGCTTTCTGTTTATCTCATAAATCGATATTCCTGCAGTGTTCCAGGCCTATTCAAAACACAGTGTAATTGGTATTTTTATTGGTGCATGTCACCTAAAAAAGGACATGTTTTTAATTAAATGCTAATCCAGAAAAATTTTAATGAGTGCTTATCACATTGAATGTATTTACACAGTAGTTTTCTTTCACTGAATGACAGAAGTACTGTTGAAGAAATCTGAATTATATAATCAGTTAAAAGTAATTACACTTTCAACAATATCTCATTTATTTGCAGCACTTGACAAAATGAGGTTAATTAACAGTTCATCAGATATATTGCACTAAAATGTGTTTAATTTTCTAATAGTTTTATTTCTGTATGGCTTTACTTTGGTTGGCTTATTTCACATGTACAATGTACAGTAAATATCCTTCTTTTAGGATGATGAAAGTTAGAAACAAATTCTGGACAAATTTTCATAATGAACAATCAAATGTTCAGTGTGCAGTTGTGAAAACTGATACAGTGAAGTGTGTATTGCCAACCTTGTGCATCTCTCCACCCTACCCAGGCGGTATTCTGATGTATGGAGCCCTGCTGCTTTTTGAATCTGAATTTGTACACGTCGTTGCCATTTCCTTCACTGCCCTGATCTTGACTGAGCTCTTGATGGTTGCACTGACCATACGAACATGGCACTGGTTAATGGTGGTGGCTGAATTCCTCAGTCTTGGCTGCTATGTGGCCTCTCTTGCATTTCTAAATGAATACTTTGGTGAGTAAAAGTATTTTAGCAAAGAACTGTTTTGTACTTTTAATAATGTTTTGCTCTTCATTATTTTTGAATTAAGAATATGTGATGTTTTGAAATGCAGCTTTCTTTATAAGAAATACAAGTGAGTCGAAATTAGGCCTAATTAATGTTGGGTTAAAGTATTCTCATACCCTTTTCTCCTAGAATTCAACAATCTTTATCCTGTTAGTATGGTTTATCTAGATGATAAACTTCACTCAAACCACTCGTACCTGTTCCATCCTTGGTCTGATATTGACAGTCCAAATTGCGTACCTTAAATTGGCTTTGAGATTTACACTATTGAAAATAGATATGATTTGTAAAAAATTAGGATCTTTCGCTGAATTGGTGCATTATTTTGTACACCAGACCAAGTTGACCTTGTTAGATCTAATTCACAAGGCTAAAATTGCTGAAGTATCGCAGTAGTCTTGTAGGAAAGATACCTTACATAGGAACCGTTGCTTCATGATTATAGTAAACTTGTATTAAGCTTGCTTTGCTTTAAGGTTTGGTATGTCATACTATGTCTTAAGGTCCTGATTGTTTATAGTTCACAAGATGAAAGAACACATTTTAACTGCAAATCTTAGCAGTCAAGAATCTGAACATCGAAATAATACCTATTTCTTCTTGGATCAATTTATCCTTTAGTAAAAATAAAGTATCGTGGTGTGATTTTGCAAATGTAACCTACAGAAATATACATAAAAGCTTTAATTACACCTCATAAGGAGCAGAAACCAGCTCCTTCTTCTCTGCCTTTTATGATCTAATGAGTACAGAGTTGGCCTTCACCTGTCCTTTCACACAGCAGAATTAAGTGTTACATGGCAGTTTCTAGAAGTCTTACAATTCTGCCTTCACTCTCTCAGTTCCCAGATGTTCAATGCTAGGGTTGTGTGTGTACCTTATGTAATTATTTAGTTAATCAGTAAATGCTTCAGTGCCTGTCCCAGGTGTTATGTTACTTCCCAGATTTTTCAGGAGTCAAATTTTAGTGAAGAAGCAACCCTGCTGGGCTTAGTACCTGTATTGTATGTTATTTCACGTTTGCCAGGGCACCCTTTTGTTTTCTCTGACACTGATGCACAGACATATTCATAGAGATTATTGGGTTGATTTTTGAATCTCCACAGCCAGATTACAAATTAAAGGAACAAACAAGAACAGATATAGGTACTTGCACTTGAGTCCAGACTTCCAAGAACTTCATAAAGCAGAACTTGCAGCTTCACCTTTGAAACTCTGTAGTATTGGTGACAGCCAGTATTTCCATCCTTTCTGGTGTTGCTCTGTGCAAAACACTTTTAGATGATGTTCACAAAGATGTAAAAACCCCAGGAACTTTGTTTCTTGCAAACTTTTCTGTAAAGGGGAGTGTTTTCCTCTCTGTGCTCGTGTATTTGCTGGGAAGCCCAAGCATAAATGGTTGCATGGCTTCTCACAACCAAGGGACTTAACTTCTCTATTTTTTGTATTTGAGTGTACTGAAAAGGCTGCAGTTTCATGAGATTTTCTAAAGATGTATTTCACTGTGTTATTCACCAGTTAATCTGAGAAAATGCCTTTCTCTTAGTCCCACTTCTGCTTAATGCTTTATTCTTAGTTAATCTGTCCCATTATAACTGGGGGGAGGGAGCTTTTTTGTGTGATGTAGCATAAACTTAAGTGATGGTTTGCAGTTCAAGATATAGAACAACTTCCAAGGATCAGGAAAAACAGTCCAGACTAATAGTGCTTGACTTCACTGGCAAATAAACATATTTCACTGAAGTTGCTTATAAGGATCATCTCCTTCCAGAGAAATTATATGATGACATGGCACTCAAATTGGAAAGGCAAAAATATTTGGGACTATTCTACAACTCTGACTCATGAAAGTAAATGAGTTTTTATGTTTCTGAGTTAATTACACACAGTGGCCCTTTTAGGGTGTCTGTGATAGGTTACATGGGCTTTCAGTATGTCCGGGCAGGCTTAGGCTAAAACTGCATAACAAGTTTATACATTGAAATTTAATATGCAAAATATTTTTAATGAGCAGAGTTGGAGCAGTAAAGCATTTCTTTATTGCATTTTCTGAAGTGAATTTTCATTCACATGATCAAATTGTTTATACAGTAAATTATACCTTGAAGTGAAATGTAAGAAAAGTGCCAATCTATTTACAATCTTAAAGCATGACCAATTATAAAATCTCTATGTTTTCAAAGTGTTTTGATTTAATTGCTGCTTAAAATAATTTGATTGACCTGTGAAAGGCAATACTAATCCAGTTAATGCTACTAACATCTTTTTCGTTTCCTCTTTGTGTAGCTAACCTATTTGGGTTTGTTTGTTTGTTTGTTTTTGCATAACTTCTGTATTTTCTGTAAATCTATCCTTTCATTTTCCCTCTTTGTGAAACAGGTATAGGCAGAGTGTCTTTTGGAGCTTTCTTAGGTAGGTGAAGTTTAACTTTTCTTGAAGCTTTGGGTAGGCTTTTTGTTCTTTGATCTTTAAAGAGTCACTCAAAAGTAGCAAATTTTTTCATATATGCATTTGTAAATAATGAGAAAATCAAAAGAAAATTCTTGGGGTTCCCTGAGTTCTGGGATCTTTCCATAATAATTAAGTATGACTTAATTATCACAAATAGGGTCAAAAAAATTAATTAGCAATCATAGTGTGTCAGCATTCTTGTTAATTTTTTTGTCATAAACAATTAGCTTTTCCATGTGGCTTGTAACAATTGTTTTCCCTTGAAATTTTTAGGCTCTAATTTAATCTCTATGATTTTAAGAATTACTCAGCATAGATGTGGCAAGAAAAATAATCAATACAGAATAAAAGATCCAAAGAGCAAAATTTCTGGTCGGGAACTTATAGCAAGAAAAAATCATTCTTACTAGTAGAAAAATAAGCTGAATTAACTTTTTATTATGAGAGAGTCTTGCTTTTAAACTGAGATTCTATTTCCCCTAAAAATTACTTCAGCTGAAAACAGTGTAAAGACCATAAAGGAACTCTGAAGTTCCTGTCTAAAAAAAATAATTGGCAGAAGCAAAAAGCTGAGGTTAACTTTCTGTTGCTTTATTGCCCTTTTATTTTTTTTAATTGGACAATAGCATAAGCAAACAATTAAGAGACTTTTATTGACTTTGCACTGTGGAAGTTCCAGTTTCCATGTTACTGGCTCCCATTACTGATTTTCCCTCTTTGTTTCTGCAGATGTTGCCTTTATCACAACTGTGACCTTCCTGTGGAAAGTGTCAGCAATCACTGTTGTAAGCTGTCTTCCACTTTACATTCTCAAGTACTTGAAGCGCAAGTTCTCTCCTCCAAGTTACTCCAAGCTTACCTCGTAAAAGTGATTATATTCCTATGGGTTTTCACTCACACCAGTCTGCAGATTGCATATTCACTGTGCTTTAGTGTCTACAGATTCATGTTGAACTGAAGAAACCTAAAAAAAAAAATCAAAAGGGATAGCATGAATAGAGCACAAAAAGAGGAGGAAACATCTGACATACAATAACACAGAAGTACACTAACAACTATCAGAGATAAACTAAATTCTCTTCATGTTGATTTTCAGGGGTTTTTTTTCTTTCAGTTGTTACAGTTATAAAATAAAACCAAATTACCTTTGATTTGATAATGCTTCTGAATGGTTTCATTGCTACTGGAAAGGATCTTTTGCTACTGTAAAGGATTTTTTCCAATTTTGTTTGTCTTCTGCTAGTTAAATTTAAACATTTGTTATTTATTACATAAATTTCTGGGTTTAATTATTGTATAACTTCCTAATTCAAGCCCTTTGTTTTAATGTTTATATATGGAAAAGTTCATTCATCCATATTTTCTCCAACAAACCTAATACCTGTAAATGCCCGTGTCTGTATTAGCAGCTATTATTCCTCATCAGACATTGATTAATATGCACTATTTGAATTATGTACTGATGTCTGCATAGCACAGTATTATTTTAGGAGCTGTTGTCCTATTCTGTACTCTCCATTTCTGGCACCAGTAAATTAGAGATGTGTGATGTTGACAGCAGTTCTTTAAATGCACATTTACAGCCAGGTTGCACAAAAGCTGTTTAAAAATAAAATTATAAATTCTGTACATAATTCCACAGCACATACTGATCTGTACAGATATCAAAACATGGCTGCTCAGTAAATATGTTTTAAAATTCTTATTCATTTTGTATTTGTAAAACTGCAAATAGTGTCAAAGTACATTTCTATATATGAGAAGTCCAGTAAACCTTGTATTAGCTAATATGTTTAAATTGCCTTGTAATCTGTTTACTTAGGTTACTCAGGTAAAAGAAAATAAGAGGAACACATGAACATCATGGTAGGAAAATCTATCATCTTCCAAGTTGTAAATGTTATGTTTTTATAACTTAGTTTGGGTGCAGACTTGTCAAAAAAATCAAAACATTTTTGCTTGTAAGCTGTCAGAGTTGAGTATCTTGGCTGAGTTATGACACTTTATAGCAGCTGAAGACTTTTTCCAGAAACTTAAATACTCTGATGCAATCTGAAGGGTCCAAATCTTGCACACTGTATGGCAAGTAGGATATATTAATTTTCCATTGTGATATAACTTTGCTTTCTCATGAAGTACATATAATGAATTTGGCGTAGTCTGTTAATCAGTGGAAAGGAACAACATAACTATTCATGCTTTCTTTATTAAATATTTATGTGTGTGATTTTGAAACCCACTTAATACGGATGTCATTTTTATGTTTGACTGTATGCCTTTACAACATAATTCCTTGTTGAGTCTCTTTTCCCTTATGCCATTATTACTTTGTATGAGGAATATTTAATTGATAATTATAACTACTTCCTGGGAGAGCAGAGGCTGCAGAGCTATTTGGATTCCACCCCACTCCATTAATTTTGTTTTCAAAGTTTTTCTAACTAGCTATTTATCTGCTTTTTTTAAAATTTTCATTCCTCATTATAAAAGCAATAAAGCCTAATTTCTACCAAATATTAGTGGTACATGTATTAACTAAACTACTGAGGTAGAGTTTCTTTTAATTACCTGACATCACAGGCTAGTTTGCCCTGTCCCTCTGTGAACTCGCTTCTGTAAATCCCCACAAGGTGTCACTGTTCTTGCATATTAGCAGGAGCCTTTCTGCATTCAGTGTGGTTTTACCAAGATGCTCCTGGTTTACATTTTTAACTTAATTCTGTCGTATTTTTGTCACTGATTTGCTTTAGTTTTTTGTTTTCCCCCATAAGTGGGGATTACTTTCAAACAATTAAGAAAATTCACCGATGTGCAGTTCTTCTGGAATGTTGGTGGCGTTTTCTTCAGACTTTTTTGTCTTACACACTGTGGGTTCACAACCATAAGTGTAAGATCCAGAGCTGGTCGTCTTTCATCTATACGTCACATCTGTGAAATTAGGCAGCAACCGAGAAAAAAACCCCAGTAATTAAACTGACAGCATGAAAGTGATAGTGTTACTGCAATACATCTGTATGGGACACAATTGTACCCATGGGTAAAGAACTGCTCATTTAGAACTTAAGTGTAGGTATATTAATCCCCATCATCAAAACTCTTAAGGTTAGGGTGATAGCAAATGTATGGGTTCTGTACACAGCTATAAGCCTTTCAGAAGTGGAGTCAGTTCTCTAAAGTGCCTGCTTCCTTAGTATTTCTGGTACACAGCAAAGGTCTAGATTCAGGTCACAGTTTGTTTTTAAGGACCGTGGAAGCCTGACTCAAGTCACTTACCTTGCTTTTGAGGTTCAGCTTAAATAAACAGATTTAGGCTTTTGCTCTGCAAGTTACACCCAGAAGGACCTTGGATTTGCTTGGTATTAAATAAATGTTTACTCTTATGAGCTCCTATGTCAGATATGTATTTCTGAAATGGTAATCATGTCTCTCTGAAAACATATTTGGAAAACAATTTCAGAACTGGGACAGATTGGAGGAGCAAGGTGTGACCAGGAAATGCATCTTCACCAAAGTAAACTTACATAACAATATGTGGACCATGTTTAATAAGCCCATGAGCTGAACATGTAGATTTCCAATGTAGTTTGATGGAAAAATAGAGAGAAAAGAGAGATCCTGCAAAATAGAGAGTACTGATAATCAAATTGGGTTTTTCTTAATGCTATTCCAAAATTACATGTTCATGTACCTGCTGGAAAACATTTTACTACATAAGATATTTGCAAATGGAAGATAAATTAAACCCTTGCTTACTTAACATTAAATCTGTAGCACTCACCCATGAATGTGTTTACACCAATGTTTTTATGTTCAAACTGAGCTTTCTGACTCATGCAATCAGAATTCAGCTATGTAGTATCTCCTGTTTTCTTCCTAAACCTTCAAAGTGGTTGTCAAAAAATGTGCCATTGCTTTTATATATCTACTGAAAGTGTTTGTTATCTTGATGAGCAGCTTCCACTTCAGCAAGCCTGTATTACAAATGTCCTACCCTCCATCTGCAAGAGTGTGAGCTGAAACTTTCCTTCAGTCTCCATTTAAAACATGTCTGAAAGAGAGAACTCTGCAATTGGGGACCTTTTTGGACTGGACAGCATTTCTGTAGGTATTTAAGCAAGAATTTTGATAGCCACTTAAGCAGTTAAACAGCTGAAGATCACCTTCTGTAGACAAAGAGGATGTCATTTCCCTGCAGATTGCGCTTATGGGGTTCTCTGGAGGGTTCCTTCATCACTGGGGGCTGCGGCTGTTCGAGTCTGATCCACCTGGGGTTGCATGTTAACCTCAGGAGTGCTGGTGAGCGAGGCCTGGCTCACTGTACAAAGGACAGTGTTGACTTCCTCAGAGGCTTTGGAGATGGGCTGTTAACAGATACCCCATTGTGACCCCTTTTCCTGCTTCTGCAGAGCTGCGTATTCATGGGGTTTATGTATTTTAAATGTATACTGTTTCACACTTGCATCCTTTCACATGCCCAGAGCTATTAAGGTGGCTCCAACAACTCCTGCAGGGCAAAGGAATTTATTGCAGAGCATGTGGGCTCTGGATGGACAGTTCTCCTTAAAAAATGACAGCCACCAAAGGAGATCAGGCTGTCCTGCTCTTGCCACTGATGCACAAACTGTTCTTGTAGGTCCTGCTTACACTGACATCCATTTCAATTTTACCTTCCATGGAGTTTCTCCTTATTTTTGCTGGCCAGAAAGGAAAAAAAAATGGGTCAGCAGTCTTTTACAATACTTAATTGAATAACCTTTCTGTATCTAGCCTGTTATTATTATAACTCAATTGAAACTTGAAGGCAATCAAAAAAGCCCTTCGATATGTTAGCCCCCTGTAGGGAGGAAAATCAGTACAAGTGAACAAAGACAACACGGATCGAACATTATATGTAAATAAACAGGAGGTACAATGTCTT
Organism: Prinia subflava; assembly: GCF_021018805.1. Taxonomy (NCBI): domain Eukaryota; kingdom Metazoa; phylum Chordata; class Aves; order Passeriformes; family Cisticolidae; genus Prinia; species Prinia subflava. Next base: position 94,813,986 of record NC_086247.1, read on the forward strand.
TAACACTGTGTTTAAAAGCGTAGGAATTTCTTTTGTAAACAAAACACACTTAAAGCAAGATACTTCCCAACAAGTATTAACTACCCAACAGATGCCCTCAGCAGGGTTCACAGCTGTTATTGCAAGTGGGAATTTGCTCAGCCAATTGCCAACAAAATCCACCTCAAATAGGCAATTGCACTGAAAGACCTATTCACTACTTCATCGACCAAAACCATAGTTTTGATCAAAATATTTTACAGCAGAGGTGGTGAAAACTGGATGCCGTTAACAGGAAAATGAGAGCACGCTCTGCAGTGGTGTTGACAAATTCTGCTTTATTCTTCCATCCCTGACTAGGTTTTAGCAGAGCTGCAGCTGAGTTTCTCCTGATTGTATTCTCCTCCTGTCCTCTAGCATGCTTTTAATGTGAGATGGTAATCAGCAATATTAAACTTCTAAATTGTTCCAAAAAAGCAGGCTTGAGTAATTCTGCTTTTGGAATTTAGCCTTTATGCATTAGTGAGCTAAGAAAAGATCATCATCTGCTCTGAGGAGATACTCTGTACTATAGCTGTGACGCGTGATATGTATTTATGTGCCTGGCTTTATTCTTCTGGCAGTAAACTACCTTTATTTCCTCTGCTTTTGACAAAACTGCTAGGAATAAAAAGAGCTTTGGTTATAACGATCAGTTACAACTTGCTTTAACCAAGCAGTACACAAAATAGACCATTGTAATTCTTATTTGTAGAGCTGCTTTCCATTGTTTTTCTATAATACACATATTTCGTTTTTTTCCATGGGCCCTCTGTGTTTTGCTCTAAGCATGCATTTGATTCTGCAAAGTAAACACACGTTGTGTGGAAGCAAATTACAGATAACTACTTCAAAAGTCTGCTGAAAATTAATTCCTGGCTGGAAGGCTGGGGGTTGTTAATGGATGAGCAGACGTGTAAAGGGTAAGAGTATGTGCATATGTTTTGTATTTATTGCAATTATCTATTGCCTATTTGAAGGAGAGATCTGGGAGTTCTTAGTCAAGGTGCTCCCATGGGGAAAAGCTCTATGCTGCATGTGCTCAGTAGAGGAAGATGAGCTGTTGTTTCCCCAGTGTGTAACTGCTGGTTGCTGCTTCCTCTTGCCATTGAATTCCAAATTCATCTGCAGGAACACAGCTATATAGGTACTTCCTCCCACAGTTTCTGCTTCCCACAGTACCTTCTCCCTTCGTCAGGGTACTGACTCTTCCATGACAGTCACTTGAATATGTCTGTTGGCTGTCTCGATCCCAGCTCAATGGGGTTTGTCCCAGCTGTAGAAGGTAATTTTCTGTGTCAGTGTCATGAGCAGGACAGTGACACAAATGTGATCTAGTACATACTCACACTCACCCAAATGCAACTAAAGCAATTGTAGACAATCTGTGATTGCAAACAAATAAATACAACAAACCTGAGCACATACAATTTTTAAAAACTCTAGGAAGGAGGCTAAGGGAAACAAAAGTTAATGGCTTTGAAACTTTTATCCTATGGCTATAGTGGTTCTGCCTTGCTTATAGTTGCCTTTCAGTTTCTTGCATAATCTTCAAGTGAGAAAATAGTAAAATATTTCACATTACTAAATTATTCATTTGACTTTTTAAAATATCGTAGCTGGAGGCCTTCACTTTACTTTCCTACCTGTGCATGACTGGTTTTAATTCTGGTAGGTCCTTTCATATCATTTTTGGTGTTACAATACATGGAGGGTTGAAAGTTTAAAGCAACATATGAGGATATCCATACATTTGTTTGGAAATTGGATGTTACAGAGCAGGATGCCAAGATTAAATATTTAAGAATCTTGAAGTGTTTTAATTTACAATTATTGTATGATTCTATACATAAAAGGTGGAAGGAAGAAATCTGCTGCTCACAGCAACTTAGGTTTTAGATGCGCTTAACTTGTGCAGACTTCAGAGAAAAAAATTTAAAAAAAAGAAAAAAAAAAAAAAAAGAAACCCGCATGGCAAATCTTATTTGAAAAAAATAATAACATTTTAAGAAGGTAAACCTTTTAAGATGACTGTGAGACCCACACCTGAATGTCTGGAACTACTGAGAGAAATGGTGTTTTTAACAACCCATCTTGGGAACACCTGCCTGAAAGAAACTATTCCAGACAGTCAAATACCATGCATTTCTGCCTAGCTCAGGTATCAATCTGGCCCTGCTTGCCTTAGGAGAGATTTGTTTTCTCCTGGCCAGGAATGACCAGGATGGGCTGTCACACTGTACTTGCATTGTCCTGTTAGCCTGATAAGGGCAAACACTGTGACATCCTTCTGTGCTTTGTTCCATCTGTGCTCACTGGAGTGTTGGGACACAGGTGGAAGAAGTCCCTGGCCTGAGCAGTTCTCCAGTTGTTGAAACAATTGACTTCTGTGTAAACTGGTTTGTAGTGCTGGAAGGGAGGCAGGGAGGAAAAAAATAAGCTCTGTTTGTATAACCTAAAGCAGATTTGGGGGGAGTGTGAAAAAGCCGAGCTGCAGTCACATAACTATGCTGCCAGCTTGCCATCTGTCCAAAAGCAATTACTTGGAGAAGGCAGGTGAGGAGGGAGAACGAGGTTATAGCTCAGCTGTAACGCAGACCCAGCCACAGTCACTGATCTGGTACTCAGCAGCACAGGAGTCTTTCTTCTTGACATGCAGGTAATTCACTCTGCCACTTCAGACGTATCATCACTGTGAGTGATGGAGTTCACTGCTGGAGAAGCAGGGAAAGGCTTCTTGCAGCAAAGCCTGCCCTAGAGGCAGCTACCTCAGGGCATGGCAGCAGAGATGTCCAAAAGTGCAGAACTTTACATGTTCTTTACATGTTCAGACACTGGAAATGCCTTAGAGGCAGAAGGCTGGGGAAGAAAATGGGGGAAATATCATTTTGCCTGAGGCACAACAAAAACAAATTCTTACCCCTCCACCCTGTGCTACACTGGACAGTGCAATGGAATATCCAGACTGTGCCATGCTGCAGGACCCATGCAGCCCTCTGCAGCTTCCACCTCCCAGCCCCCTGGAGAAAAATCCCAAGGCTGCTTGCAGCTATCATGCAGGAGCCCTGAGCCAAGCCCATGGGGTCCTCTGTATGGCCTTGTGCCACCCAGTGCTTGGTGTGCAGGCACAGCCAGCCCCTAAGCACAGAGTGTTGCTTTGACCCTGCGCTCATAGCAAGTCACTTGGCATCACCCTGGGTACATCAGATCTCCCTCGGTCTTCCTGCAAACCATCTTGTTTGTGTTTTGATCATTTGATTGGCCGTGTCTTTGCCCTAGCTATTCATCAGCACCTTTCCATTCCTGCTTGTGGTGTTCTCCTCTGAGTAACCTGGGTGTCTGGGGCCTCTTTGAAATCGCAGCCTGCTGATCTTGTAGCTGTTGACTCAAGCACAGTCACATCTGCGTGTGGGTCAGGGTTGGTGACTACAGTCAAGACTTCGTTTATTTGTGTTGTATTTATTTTTAAAGATGGGACACAAATTCCATGAGAGAGACTCATTTGGTGATCATGTGAAGAGAATGACCAGGCACCTGCTTGTGGGTGAGTTGCTTTCAGGCAAGCTGAATTCAGAATATGCCAGTATGTACCGGCAGTAAGGGTGAAATTTTGGAAGGAAGACACCAGATAAAGCCCTCCAGCAACTCAAGGAAACCATGAAAACCAAGGCTTCTCTGTAGTCTTTCTTGTTACCTGCCAGTCTTGTTTGAGTTACAGACATTTCACAGCTCTTCTACTTTGTGTCCTCCTTTTTTGGTTTGTTACTTTTCCCGGGCATAAAAAATGTGGTAACTTTATCTCTTCCTAAGAGAAACAAAAAATGGGAGCTGCTTGCAAGTCTGAAATACAGCAGTTAATCAGCTTCATATTACACAAATTTCAATGAGAATATCAAAACCTGAGGCAGAAACTAAGAACTTGAGATATGAGGTGAATCAAGGGGGAAACCTAATAATTTCCATTGTTTTGCCCATTCAACAATTTCTGTTCCCAGTCTATTCCACCAGAAGTGACTGGTGATTTTAAATGATACTATTTTTAAGATGTTTGTTTTGTAAGTAGGAGCCTGGTTTCCAAAAGAATGCTAAATATTCACTGTACAGGCCTTCAGTATCTTGATTAATCTTAAACTGGGCAACCAAAATGATCAGCTGGAAGGGAATAAACCATAGTATGTGAGCAACAATTAGATAACTGGTTTTGGTATCACATTATGGACCTGAGTAGGATGATGTAGAAATAATGCTACAGGTTATTCAGAGACGGAGAAAGACCCCCTTTACTCATTAGAGACTAACTAGGCAAGTTTTGCCACCACTGAGAATGCATGGAAAAGAAAATAGGACAATGAGAGGGAGTGAGATGATAGGGCTAGGATTAGCCTGTAAGGAGAAAGGTCCTAGGATGTCCCAACATGACTTGGGAGAAAAGAAATGTTACTTTTTTCTAGGAGGAGGCAGAATCTTCGTCAAGCTGGTAAATCTACTGATTTAAAGTCTCTGACGTGGAAGCTTGACAGAGTCATTTACACATGGCATGAAGGAAAGACTTCTTAGCATTTTAACCTGAGATTGATCATCCTCCTTGTTTAAGGCACATCACCTTAGGGACTGCTTCACTTGGATTTTAATTGTTTTTACAAATAAAGTTTGGATTTTTGCTATATTCAGACATGGTCACTCTAGAGGTTACCTGGTTAACTTTCTTGTAATTCCGTACCTAACTCTCAATTTTCTTCTGATTACTTAAATACTTCTGATTACAAAAATCTTCTGATTACTGCAATCTTACACAATATGTGCACTTCTGAGTATAGGGAATACACGTCCAGGGGCTTCTGTCCTGCTCGCAGCTCTGCCTTGGTGCTGCGGCTGGTACAAGTCCGAGCAGGTGCCCTGCTGCTCTGCCCCTTCCCTTGCCCCGGGAGTTCCCCCGCGATCAGCTCTTTGCTGTAGCTCTGTTCCAGCCCGCGAACTGCTCCAACTCCTGTTGTTAAGTCTCGTCCGTGGAAAGCACAGCCAGCACTGTCAGAACTGATTAGTGTGGAATTTGAGCGATGGAACTGAAGCTTCTTAGCACAGCGTTATGACTGAAATAGCTGTAAACTCGTTCCAGGGAGCCGGCGGAGGGGAGAGAACGTCTGTACAAACTCTCCATGCCAACCCAGTTTCACAGCCACCAGCCCCTATCACGCAGTGCGAAGCAGCACCTGCATCGTTCAGCATCCGTGCTTTCCAAGGCTGAGCTCGGCTCCAGTTTGAATGATTGATGCGTTTAAGTAGATAAGACTCAACACCAGTAAACACTTGGGGTTTTGCTTTACTAGTTTATTTCCAAGCGCAAGTTTCTTGTGAAAGCTGGTGTTTTTATAAAAGCCAGAAGAGGGCGGTGCAAGCCAACAAATAAGTAAAATTCCACGTTCATGGTCATCACAACCAAGGGAAAAAAATCCTTCTTTCAAAGGCACACGGTGCTCGTTTTCTAAAACTGCTTCCACAGTATGGGGGGGAAAAAAAAGTTACCTGAACAGTTTAGTCTTAAATTTTTCAGATGAGACAAAAATCAGTGTTATGGAAAGGATTTCTTTCCATTTCAGTCACTGTCAAACACTATCGTCGCCACTGAGGATGCAGTCTCAGTGACAGGCTAATTTATTTACCAGTGTGGGTGTTGAAAGGTGAAAGAGATTCTGCCAGAAGTCCATCCAGGCTAGCTCCAAAACAAAGTCTTGGGTATTCAGAGCCCTCACCCTCTGAGGCAAGTTTGTGTTTTCTATTGAACTTTTAATTGGGTGAAGGGAGGAGGAAAAAGCCCTTAAAAGGAAACTACTCCACAAACTGTTTGCTGTGGTGATGTCTGGATGATGGAGGCAGCTGGGTCAGGACAGACTTTGTGTCGGGGCCCTCATTAACTTTTAGCCAGATTTGCTGACCACTAGTGCCCAGCATCAGAAGCAACATGATCCCGTGCTCCTAGCAGGACAGGATGTTTCATCTCAGCAAGACACTCCCCTCCTCATCACTTCTGAATGTGGTGTGGTCTCTGAACCAGAATTCTGGCAGCCCTTCCCCTGCCTTCTCCTGCTCCTCTCCAGACCTTCACAACAACGCTTCTGAAAGACTCTGATCACTAAAATGTGAGCCCATGCTTTGGCCCCTCCACAGTTATCCCAAAGACATCTCTTACTACCCTGCCTTTACCCTCCTCTGATCTGCCACTGATACCAGCCTTAAATACTGTTCATCCAAGCCAGTCCCAGGATATAAGAAGCCTTGCACTGGGCTTTGTACCCAGGCACTGGTCACCCTTCAAATGCCTCTGCCAGACAAAGTTTTTCCCTGAGGTCACCAGGTCCAGCTAGCCACGTACTCTGAACAGAAGTGATACTCCTGTGTGTGTATGTGCCCATGTATGCACAGTTTCTGAGGTCTCAGTCTGCCTTATCCTGTGGGTCACTCTATACCTGTTGGCACTCGAAGAACAGTGACAGGAGCTCCCAGGTCTGTTGTGTTCTGCTGGAGCTCTGCAGTCCAGCAATCACGGAAGGAGTTTTCCGTGGAGACGAGGAGAGGCTACGGTGGGTGAGAATGGCCCTTCTTTGTCCTGCTAGAGGTTGCTGGCCGCTTCTGTGAAATTGGTCTGCATCCACTTATTGGAGTGCAGCCAGAGAAACTTGGAGCCAAATCCCAGGCTTCCAGACTTGACAGCTTTGACTCATATAACGTGAGAAACAGGACGAGAATTGCATTGTGGCACAGCTCTTGTGGACTGCTCAGGGCATCTGTGCGGGGCAGCAAGCAGGCAGCGGCCCTTGAGCAGTAAATACAAGTGGCTTTCACCTCAAAGACTCACCTCTGGTGACAGATTCTTCAGCTGAAGTCACAAAGGCAATTTCTGTGAAACAATACCATGAAACAATATTCATCCCCCAGTCTTTAGTCTGTCTTTTCACACCTGCCTTCTCCAGAATCAGCCTGGTAGATCCAGCTCTGGGACATTGTTCTGCCATTGTTCTGCTTCGTGGCTAAACAAAGGCATTCATGTCTGCACAGCTCTGACCATGCAGTATTCTCTTGCACCACACACACATCTGTGGGCAGTCTCCTTCTCATACAACACAGTTAAGAGGTTTCTTTAATTTTATAGTTTGTTCAGTGTGCTTAAAAAGCAATCTGAAAATAAATTTAATTGGACACTTGGAAGGGAGATAGTAATGTAAGTCCTGGAAGCAAAGGAGAAGAGATTAATTTGTATCTTCTTCACGGTTTTCTATAACTGTTCCAGGCTTGCATTTGATCTATCTGCATTAACTTGATGTGGAAGAGTCTGTTGATGAGACCTAAGGCACAGTGCAGACGCAGAGCCTGGTGCTCGGAGATTGTGGGCTTTCATAACGCTCATGGTTTCACTGTTGTGCCGGAGCACTGTTTAGGGCAGAAGAATCATGAGCTGCTTTTTGGCATTTTTCTTAGCAACTAGGAAAAGGATTCTCTGGCTTTGCAGAGGGGAGAGTTTCATATTTGGGTTGCTGGGGCAGAGTTCATCCTGAAAAACTTTTCCATGGCTTTTGGAAGGTCCTGCTCTACAGTGCATGCCAAGCATTTGCAATGACTTAACACATTTAGCTTTCAGAGACTCAGCGGAGGGATCTTAGAAGTGTACCCCACTAATGTTTGCAAATGTGTCTTATTCTAGCTGCTAGTGAATTTGCACTCTCACATACAGCAACAGATGCAAAAGAAGAGATGGGATTCTTCCTGGGACTTTCTGGTTCTTCATACTCATTTAGAAATCAATTTAATGCATTTTAATTGCCTATTTTTCGCCTTGGTTTTCTCTTTACAGCTACACACCAGCAAAAAATAATAAGGTAGAGTCTAGCCAGGCAGACTGCTAATGAGGAGGTTTGACTCAAGAAGATTTTAATTTTCAGCATTTGCTCTTCAAGATAGCTACTTCAGCATGCAGGGATGTCACAAAACAGGAATGCTTCTAATGGAACAAAGGCTTTGGGCTTGTACATCATATCGGTACACAAACAACCAAACCCATCCTTGACCAAACTACAGGAGTCTGGCAATCACTTTCAGGTTGCTGGCTACCTCAGTCAAATCACCCCAGTAAAGAAAACTCTAATTGTGCATGGAGTGAGGTGTGAAAAGAATGAGGGAGACAAAATTCAAGCTGTGAGAATGGTGTATGTTAAAAACCCAATCTCTTGCCAGCCTTTCAAGATCCCTCTGGCAAAGAGAAGTTTCCGTCTCTGCCAACCTTACTGAAGTGCTTCTCAGAAATTCCACATCCACTGGGCATTTCTGTGAGAAACCAGAATTAGCTGAGGTCTATGGCATCCCTGGACAGCCCTTGACAGCCAGAGCAGGCATTATAGCACAAAGTTGTGCTGGGTGTTGGGATCAAATTCAGCCTACCACCAAGGTGCCCCTGATTCCACACCTAGTGCAGCTCAGCTGTGATCTTGGCACCACTAAATGCTGTATCTGAACCTTGCCATTGCTGCTGAAGTAGTGCATTGCAGCTGGAGACACCTGTGTCACCAACCCCATTATAACCCTTCATGTCCAATAGCACACAGTTACTATCATTTCATCTTTTAGGTTGAAAAGATCTGAGTTTCATCCCTGTGCAACACTCCTGTCTTTGGAAAGGGTGGCCTGCTCAAAATTTGGTGAAAATAATAGCACAGTATATTCCTTTGCACTACACCATTGGACTGTGATTCATTACCTACGTTACATTAAATGTAAAGGATGCTCCTCAATAGGGCACAGCCACAAGTGAGAGAATAAAACCTTGGCACCACATTTCATCACCTGGAAAACATTTCATTTCTCCCTCAATACTTCTCATCCCCTGAGTTATCCTATCATGCTGCAAGTACAGGGGAAAGGGGGAGCAGGGACTGGTGTATGCAAGCATCTGGCACAAGGGGCCATAGTCAAAACTGCTGCTAGAGTAATCCAAATCCTATTCATAAAGTTTGTGAAGGTGAGCCCAGAAAAGTTTAAAGCAATGATTTTGTGTTCGCTGGAGTTTAACAAGGTTACTGACTCTGCTTCAGAAAATGAGGTCAGTAAAATGTATACAAGTATTGGAGTATCAATATTAGGAGGATAAACTTGGGTTAGGGAAGAGAGAAGTGCAATAAATAGCACCACGCACCAGAAGAGAGCTTACAGACAGATCTCCTGGGGCTCAGAGCTGGGACTTGTTCTGTTTAAGAGTTTTGTACAAAGGAGCCCGAGGCTGGTGCGATGTGCCGGGTGTCCAGATGTGGATGACATCATGATAGGAGGGGAGGCTGCTGATAAATTTCAGGAACACACTAGACTACAGGAGGATTTGGAGACACTGGGGTAACAGACTAATACAAAGTAATTCAATATTACACAATGGAAGGTTATTCATTTAGGGAGAACCAATAGCACATTTAAATGCAGGTTTAATGAGCTAGAGCAGGAGGAAACTAATGAAGGCAAAGACTGCTGGTGCTAAGAAGCAGTAGGAATAGCAGCAGTCTGACAAGTAAATAACAGTGCAGCTGAGATATTGGAAAGGAGGGCTCATGCTGCAGCCAAGGAATCCAGGGCTTCACATTGGGTCATTCATTCCATGTGGCACTGAGGGTGCTCCCAGCAGTGAACTTGAAGTATGAAAGAGGTTGGTCCCCAGTTACAGAGAGGAAGGCTACAAAGCACACTTCACTGCTGGCGCTGTTCTGTGCATAGGGACGTGGAACCTCGGATCTAAAAGGAGATGCTTCCATATGCATGGAAGTGAAGGTGGCTGAGTACATGTTTGGGCCCACAGGGCACTTGGGTGTGACCACATCCCAAGACATGCTGTCTTTGGAGTAAACCAGCTCAGCCTACATCTCCTCTGGCTGTGGGGGGAGATGCACTTGGGGACCAAGTACCAGCAGAGGGTAGAGAATGAGAAGGACTTATAGGAGCCTGTCACTAAATGCAGAATTTCCAGGGGATGTAGAGCTTATGGGCTAGGCAAGAGGGAAAGGAATCCCTTCTGCTGGGGACCAATTCACACTGGAAGGGCGTGTGTAGCCTTTCCTGACTCCTGACCATACAGACTCAACCACTGGCCCCTGGACTGATGAGTGAAGCAACACTTCTGCACATGCAGACAGCCCAGGCTTTGCATCCATCATCCTGGGTCACTGCTTCCATGAAGCCTCCTGCAGCAATCCTGTTCCTTCAAATGAAACATAAGACATCTGGGGAAAAAATGCTTTGCACTGCCTGAAAATGAAGGTGTGATCCCGTGCCTCGGAGGATGGATGAGGTATAAGCTGCCATCCCCACAGTGTGCAGGAACTGATCCCTACCACAGGTCCCAGTCTGCCACAGACATCGTAAATCTGATGTTTCTCTTCCCAAGGAGAGGGATCTGCTCTGCTGCCAGCTTGAGTCCCTGTGTACCCAATGATCCTTTCCCTCATTAAGTACTTTTGAATGAGGCAAAAAATGTGTTACCACGGCCTGTATCAGTAACTGGGGAATTCTGAATTTTTAAGTATTTCCAGAACTAAAATACGATGCCTGGTACAAAACCTTGTCACTGTTTCTTTGCAAGTCTAGCAATACTGCATAAGTACAAATAGATAGATATGGTCTCATTTTTTAACCACCCTGCACTGCACATTCCATCAACAGAGTCCAGAAAGACACGCAGAGCATCAGTATTTTCATTGTTTATGGTTGTTTTGCCATTGAAGAGAGTTCCTGAATTGCCATGGTGAGACCCCAGGGTCACGCAACAGAGACTGAATTCAGCCAGCTGCTGGCACCCACCTCAGCTAGGACAGCTGCAGGGAGGATGCTGCACATTGACTCCAGCTAGCAGCAAGGGTTCTGCCCTGTACCTGTCCACAATGTGGGTTTGTGCAAGGGGCAAACTCAAAAGGAAACCAAGGGGCAGTGATGCAACACGTGTCACTATGAAGTTATTTCTCTGAACTAATGCCTCAGTTTAATTCAGTCACAGCTTTCTGTGTATGGCTCTGGTGCGGCTGTCTGATGTCTATCTGGATTTTAAAAAGTCGGTGTCTGAACAGATGACTAGCTCAGTCAAACTCAAAGGTTTAAGGTCCTTTGCCTGCAGTCACTGGCTGCGTTCCTAAACTGTCGTTTTAAAAGAGTCCACTAAATCAAAAGCCAGGTAAATCAACAGAGCACTCAACGTCGTAATGAGACCGGTTATAAGGTAAATTACAACATTATTCAAGCACACAAAATTCCTCTGGCATTTGTCCTGCTAAATGCAAGGCACCTTAAAAGTGGTGAAATGGCTTCTGGCAGCCTGTGAAAGAGGCTGTGTCAGGGGGATGGGAGGCTGAGCCCAGCCTCTGCCTTTGCACCAGCTTCCATCTCTGGGCAGCAGCCAGCCACTGCTCAGGTGTGCTCCCTGCCTTGTTTGAAAGGTTTATGGATGGGTTTTCAAAATGGTGCCGGACCAGCCATAAACACTGGCCATGTGCTGTCTCAGTTTCCAGCAAATCTTGTTACAATTTTCAAAGCAGGGGGCTAGAAATACTTTAATTAGGGCCTCGGTTAGGGAGGCTTGAGACTTATAAATCTTCTGTTACAATGAATGAAATTCTGAACAGATGCTGATGCTTTTGAAGCTGCCAAGACCCAAAAGATGGGCATGCAGACCCTAAGGAGGTGGCCACTATTATGAATGTTAGATATGAAAGGCTGTAAGGATAGAAGGGCAAGAAGCCCAAAACAGGACACAAATTCCATGCAGACCATGGGTGGCTTTTTCTGATACATGTCTTGGATTATGGGATTCTGTACACTTATTGTCAGAAAATGTTTGATATTGGTAAACACTGGAGAGAGGGATTCCCCCCACCCTGCTTTCAAAGCACTTTTGTATAGACAAAACTAGAAGTTTTCATTTTACAGGACATGGCCTGAAGAAAAAAATTGCCCCAAATCTTGCAAGCAGCTCAGGGTGTCAGTCAGGCACAGCCTGTTGTGCAGTGCTACTAACCTAAATCCTCTGGTGGGGCAAGAACGATGGAGTTTTGGTTGAATTAGAGGTTTCTGGAGAAATACTGAGGCTACTGTGTGCAAAGGTTCATGCAAACCATCCCTTGCAAACAAACCCAGACTGCTGAGGCCCAACAAAAAGGAGAGAAAAGGAAAATGGAGGAGGAAATGCACAGACTCACACAATTTCACATAATATGAAACTAACCCAGAGAACACGAATCAGACTCTTCAGTGATTAAAACATCCTGTATAAATACTCTGTGGTATTTTTTTAAAGGATAACACTACATGCAAGAGCTGAGAACAGGGGTCAAAATTAGTGCTTTGCTTGCAAAGATGAGCAGAAGGGGTAAAAAGTGGTCAAAAAAAGCCCACTGAAGCCTGCACCATTTGCCTCCTTCCTGGAGCAAAGGAGCGGTGTTTGTGGCTTGGGAGGAAGCACGTGTCAGATAGCCAAGCTGCACAGGGAATGCCAAAATGGCTCTGGCATCCACAGGCAGCTCCAGTACTGGGGGGCCTGGCCCAGCAAACCTCAGTGGTGGGAAGTACTGCAATTCTGGGGCACTGCTCCTCATGTCTGGGAGAAGAGAGACAGGGGAGGCTCTTTTTCTACTCCTACCCTCCCTCCCTCTACAGCATACAGGTTTTTTTTCTTCTTGTGATTTCTCTAGTACAAACTGATTGCAGTCAGGGCAGTGGAAAATGGGTGGGAGCCCAAAAAGGCTCTGTACCAAGGCAGAGGCCCTGTGGCCTGCTCTGTCCCCCTTCTTACCAAACTCTTATCCCAGTGCAGCTGCTTTCCCTTGGGAGAGCTACAGTGCACCAAGCGCACTGTCTCCCATGAGCATCGCCTCGACGTGCAGCCGCACACACAAGTTTCTCAGCCTGACCCAGGCCACGCAAGCCACTGCACGCTGTCTCAGCCACGGAGGAAAGGTAGGAAAAGGTAGAGCAGGGCAGCTGATTAACCTAATTACTGGTTAAGAGCAGCAAGCGCATTGTTTTCAAGCACAGCCACCTCTGTGGAGGGGAAGGGAAGCAGCAGCTCATTGCCTCCTTGCTGCGAGACATGCGGATGGAGAGGGACTGCCCAGGGAGCCCGGACAACTCTGTGGCAGACGTGGATGGTGAGAAGGCCCAGTGGAAGCATTCCTGTGGAAAGTCAGAGAAGGCTGGCTGCATGGCAGTGACGGGGGGGAGGCAGGTCCTGGCACAGCACTGGTGACAAGGGAGGATTTCTCGCGAGGGTGCATGCCTGTACAGCCCTGTATGGAACAGAGCCTGCTGAGGTCCACCAGCTCTCATGGGATTTACCCATGAGAGATTAGGACAGTGAGGTCAGTGAGGGACTAGATTTGGACAGCGGGAGCCCTGTGTCTGGTCTTAGTGCCCGAACTGGTATGCAGTGATGCCCACTTGGGGAAAAGAAGGGTGATGGGGAGTGAGGCAGCAGTAGCAGCCACATCTCCCTGTTGTCCACTGCTGACCTCTCCCACATGTTAGCTCTGGCGGTCAGCATCTCATGTTGGGGCCCAGGGAGCTGGTTAGAATGAAGATAGATGTGAAGACCTGCCTCTTGCATCTTCCCTAGGAGGTGAAGAAGCTCTACAAAATCATCAGCCCTGTCTCAAAAACCAAGGGGGAGGCCAACACTGGTCCCTGCTAACTCAGCGCCAGAGGTTACTGAAAAGTACTCCAAATACACTTTCATAACTTTTTTCCCTCATTTTTTAGCTTGTTTTTACTTCTGTTGAAAGAAAATGTCCTAAAGTTCAAAATAATGAAGGCCAATGCTGGCCATAGCACTTACAGGCAGGATTTAGGGAGGAGATGTAGGGAAGCAAAGCAAAGAGGGCCAGCCAGCGTGCGAACCTCGGTGGCAGCACAGGACAAGAGACCTGGCATCGGGGACGTGGCTTTTAGAAACGCAGGGGCGCGTTTGCTACAATGATCCACTGAAACAACAACCGTCTAAAAATAAGGTTGTTTTCAGTACTAAGCTCCTTTTAACTTCGTTAGTCATCACCGGCTCCCAAAATAAGCTCCGTGTAACAGTCTCTCCTAGTAGCGGCTGTAAACAAACTCGGGAGGGAAGGAGGCGCAGGGCCGAGGGAAGCGGAGGCGGGGCGGCCCCGGGGCGGCCCCGCGGGGCTACGGGGGCGGTGGGGCCGGGGCGGGGGCCGCGGGGCAGCCGCGGGGCCGGGGCGGGGGTCGGGGGGCAGCAGCGGGGCCCGCGCTGCGCCGCCACCGCCGGCTGCCCGCGCCGGCTGGCGGGGCCTTGGAGCGGCGCCACGGTGGTCCGGGCAACGGCATTAAACAGGAGGAAACAGACGGGGGATTCCGTCATTTCGGCGGGGAGCGGGGGGGGTGGGGCGGCAGGAAAGGAGAGTCCCGCCGAGAGCAGCGCGGCTCCCGCCCGCCCCCGCCCCAGCCTCCCGGGAAGCAGCCGGGATCTTCCCCCCGCCTCCCCCCGCGTCGGGCAGCCCCGGCACCGCCCCAGTGGGCGCGGGCCCGGGCACCGCGGCCCCTCCGAGGGCCGCTCCGGGGCCGCCCCGTCGGGGCGGAAGGGAGGGGGGCAGGGGGGCTCCGTCAGCGCCGCCCCGCGCCCTCCCCGCCCCGCGGCGCCCCCTGGCGGCGCCCCCCGGCGTTCCGCGTGCGCCACGTCCGGGCGGCGCGCGCCGCGTGCCTGAGGGGAGGCAGGAGGCTGGGAAAGGCCGCCGGAGGCTGAGGGCGTCCCCCGTCTGTTTTCCCATTCCGTTTTCCTTGAAAGAAAAGCGTTGCCCCTCTGGTTTAGGTGTTGGGGTTTCCCCACCCGACGGAACGGCCGAGGCCGGTGAAGGGTTCTGCACTCCCCGCCGGGCGCGCCTCTTGTGGGCACCGCCTTCCGTCGCTCTTAAGTGGAGGAGCCCGCCCCGAAGAACCGGCCGCTGGCTCCCGTTCCCCAGAAGCAGACAGGATTTCGTTTATGCTGGGTTTATTTCCAGCCACACATGGGTGTCAGGCACTAGATTTATGATTTTTTTTTTTCTTCACACAACAGATACGCTCAAAACCACCCCAATTTCCGCACGTCCCATTCCAAAAGTTTGGTCCCCTCCTGCCAGCTGTGGGGGAAGAGGGAGGACGGAGCGGGAGCGGGGCTGGGCGCGGGCTGCACGGCCCCTCTCAGCAGCTCCCGTCTGGGAGGCTCCCGCCTGCGCCGGGGTATCACGGCCGTGTCGGGGGCCGGGACGGGGCATCCCGGAGATGGGAGGTGGGAGGAGGAGTCGCTGTGGCATGGAAATCTCTCCTTCTCCCTCTACGAAGTGATGAGACACAACTGTGTTGCTGAGATATTTACAGAATAATAATAATAAATAATAATAATAAATCTGGAGCGACTGAAACCGAATCCGCGGGTCTGTTAGTAATTTAGCAGAATGGGATTTTCCTTTCTCTCGCCTGCCAGTTGATGCTCTTTTCCAAATTTCCACAGCGGGGGAAGCCTGCGATTTTTTACATAATGATTTCAGCATGCGAGGCTGCCTCGCCTTTTTTTTCTTTTTTTTTTTTTCCCCTTTTTTCTTTTCTCTCCCTGCCTGCCTCTCTCGCTCTCCGGTCTCCCTTCTTTCCCCACCTTCACTTAGCGACCCCGGCGCGCCGTCTGATCTCCCGCAGGAGGGCACCCAGCTCCCGCGGGCAGAGGCGACCCCGCGGGCCGTGGTGACGGGGCCGGGGCTGGGCCGGCGCCGTGCCCCGCGGAGGGGCGGGCGGGCGGGCAGCCGGGGCCCGTCGGTGCCCGCCGGTGCCCGCCTCCCGCTGGCCGCCCGCCGGCGGCGGGGCCGAGGCCCGGCTGACATCACGGGGCCGGGGCGGGGAGAGGGGCCGGGGGGGGGGGGGGGGGGGTGGGGGTGTTTTCCAGCTTTAAAAGGGCGGCGCCGGGCGCTCAGCCCTGCGTCAGAGCGAGACTTCCCCGCTCCGCACACTCACTGCTCCCGTCCCCCAGCTGCAGCACTCCGCGGGCGGCAGCGCCCGCCGCCCCGTCCCGCCACCTCAGCGCGGGCAGTGCCTCCGAAGTCCCCACGCACACCCGCCCTCCTCTCCATGCCCCGTCCCCGAGGGGGCGGCGGCGGCGAGGTCCTGTGCCTCCGCGGGCGCGGCTACCACGCCGGGGGCGGCGCGGCCCCGGTCACCGGGTCGTGAAGGCGGGAGGGGGGGCGCGGGACAGGCGGGACAGGCGACGAAGGGCCGGCAGTGGCCCAGGGCGCAGCGCCGGGCTCCGCCGCCCCGCCGGGTGAATGCCAAGCGCTGCCCCGCCGGCCGCCGCCGCGCCGCCGTCGCGGGACCCATCCAGCGGGAGAGAGAGGCCGGCGGCGGCCCCGCAGGACGGCGCCCGCCCGCTCGGCAGCACCATGAAGGCGGCGGAGGAAGGTAACGGGCGGCGCTGCGGGGGGCGGAGGGCGGGCGAGCGGCGGTGTCCCCCGGTGTTTCCCCGCGGCGGCCCGGAGGCTCGCCGATTGCCAATAGGTGTCTCTTTCGCCTCTCGCACGGCGCCGCCGCAGCCGCGCCGCTGCTCCCGGCCGCTTTCTGTCGGTCCTGGGCCCGGGCCCGCTCCCGGCAGGGCTGCGAGGGTGCCTGGGATTTGGTCAGGGGCACACTCTCGGGGATTCTCTCCCCATCCCGGGGTTTGGTTTGGGGGAGGTCAGTATACAGCCCATCACTGCAGCCAACTCATGCTCCTGGGAAAAGGAAAGAGTCCCGGGTAGTGCCAGGCGCCGTACCGGCGCTCCCGGCACACCAAGACAGGCGGGCACGCCGCGGCCGGGCTGCGGAGTTCTGCCGCCCCGCGTACCCCGCGCCCCCGGCGGGCGAGCGTTTTGCCGCCGCCGTCCCGGCTCCGGGGCAGCGCTTGCCTTGCTATCCCAGTACTGAATCACTTCTTTCTCTGCTCCTGCTCCGAAAAGTGCCCTGAAAACACAGCGGCAAAGTTTCTAAGAGGGACAGATGTTGGGCGCGGTGCTCAGGACGCGCGCAGCTCCTCCGGGCTGAACATGGCCCTGCCAGGGGTAGGGTCTGGCTGGAAAGGGGACCGACTTCACCCTCCCCTCTTGCTAATTGTGACACTGCCCCCGGAGCATCTCTATCCAGCACCGCTCTGCCTACCGCCGAAACTTTCGGACCTTACCGCTGCTTACGGCACCTTTCGGCCCCGGCAGCGGGAGCCCGCCAGCATTCCCGCCGGGCATCACCTTCGCGCCGCGGCAGGTGCGGGGCAGCTCCTGGCTCATCACTGCGGGCCCGGCGGCTGCTCTGTGCTGTGCTCCCTCCTCCCCTCCCAGTCGTTCTCCGGCTCCCAGGTTTCCTCCCTATCCGGTGGTGCCGCCGCTTTGCAGCGGCTGCTGCTGGGGCTCGGGCAGGGCGCAGCGAGCCCACACGTACCGGGCGGAGAAAGTTGTGAGGAATCCAAGTAGGGGGTTGTCCATGTCTGCCGCGTTCATTCCGCAGCGTGGGGGCAACGGGACTCCATTCCCTGGGTTTGTCCCCGCAAAGCTGGAAGGGAGCTCAAGATCCATATTTTTCTTTTCTTTTAAAATATATATTTTTATTTTTATTTATACACAGCTCTTTTCACCCTAGGGGTTCATTGCAGTTTACAAGATTCTGTCAGTGCAAAATCTACAAGCAGGGCTCTGACTGTGGCTCCACTTGAGAAGCGGAGAGCCTTTTGGAATGGAAGTTAATTATACTGTATTTAATAGAAGTGGCTGGCGTGCCAGCCTCACACTCGGACATCCGTGGGCTGCACGCACAGCGCTTCCAATGCCCTGGGCTCCAACGGCACTGAATACACCACTTGTAAAAATTACATCTGAGGCAGCTGACATAAAAAGAGTTCTGCAGCCTCTTTTAAAGGAACAAATAAAATCCCCCCCTCTTTATTTCTGTGGCATTTCTGATGCCTGTGTTAAAATGCGCCAACCCCCGTTGATATTTCTCTTCCCTGGTGGTGTATTTTGTAAGGGACTAAGAAAATGAGACCAGCCAGAAAGCGTGACCCAATCCAGGAAACACGTAGGGGAGCCCTGCGCGTCAGGATTGCTGCCTAGAAATTAAGGTGCCATTTGGTTGCCAAACTACAACAAAGAAAACACTTTATTTCTTGTTTAATCTAGGAAGAAATGTGCAAAGTGTCACATGGGAGGATCTCGGTTTTTTTCTTTGAGTGATAGTGAGATGTGGAGTCCTTTACCTTTGAAAATGCCAGTGGTTGTGCCAGGTTTTATGCCACGGACAAGTTAAATTCCCCTTCAGGCTGGGGGGCTGCAGCTGGAGCAGACCGTCTGATGCATCCCTTGTTGAACCTGCTTTATGGAGTTGGAAAACCCCAGTTAACTCCAAGGAGTGGCTAGGTGGGCAGCGGCTGAGCTTGTGGATCGGTCCGTGGTTTTTGCAAGGGCGGCTAGTGACACGGAAATTGCCTTGCCAGGGCGCACGACCCCCCATCGCTCGTTTCGCTCTCCTCAGTTCAATGACGCTGTTTCAAAAGGGACTATTAGCAGGAGGGCTGCTGTTACTCTGTCCCCACATGTGGTATCACTTCGTTTCTAACCTTTCCATAGCACATCTTTCCTCCTTCTCCAGGGGGAGGGTGCCAATGGAAATATTTCATTGACAGCACTAATACTGATGTCACTGGCAAATCAAGCCGTCTGTTAATAGTGTGAGACAATTCACAAGCCTTGCAGGTACCACATGCGGGAGAGGAGAAGGATCGAGGGCCGCAGATACTTGGGAGTTTCTCCTCGCCTTCCCGCCGGAGTATTCCAAGAGATGGGCATCTGGAGCATAGCGGCGGCAGGGAGGGGTGACACTGTTGAACCCGGGAGCCTGGCGGCTGCGGCAGGACAGCTGTCCCGCCTGTAGGCCCTGGGCAAGGGGAGAGGAGGCACATCCGTACCGGCCGCCGGGGCAAAGGCTGAGGGAAGTGTACGGGACGCTCCTCCCTGCGGCGCGGCCCGAGCCGGCACCCCGAGGCGACCAGTGGGGTCGGGGCAGGCGCATGGGGAGGGGTTCCCCTGCCGCCAAGGGCTTTGGCACACTCGGGTGACTCAGCCCCGGTACTTCGGCACTTACGGCCCCGCCGGGGCAAAGCGCACCTCGGCTCCTGCGAGAGCCCGGCCTGCAGCGAGCCTCGTCCCGGCGAGGAGGGGGAAAGTATAATGAGCTCAGATGGAAAAAAAAAAAAGTGTTTTCCTGGCAGAGAAAACTTTAGGACGGAGGTTTCGGCCGCAAGCCTGGAAAATGGTATTCCCTGCGATTATAAGAGAATACTATTTCCATAATTACTTTAAAAAACTGTTCTTTTTGAAACCCGGCCTGAAGCTTCTGAGGAGCCGAGCCGAGCTGCCTGGGGCGGGCGCTCCTTTTCCTGGCGAGGACCTTTAGGCCGGCCCGGTGTAACACGACAGAAACGCACCTCGAAACATAAAGGAAGTCTTAATTGATTTTTTTCCCCCTAATTTGTATCCCTTACGAGCGGGAAGAGGGACAGGTGGGGCAGAGCCATGGCCGCACTGCCACCGGAGCGCTTTGCAGGCGCCCTCCCGGTGTGTGGCGGCGGCCCGGAGAGGACCTTTCCTTCCCCGGCGGACGGAGGCGGCCGCAGCGCTCCAAGACTCGCTTTACTGCGCTTTTTATAGCAGCTGGCACTAGTGGGTGCTGCGACTAAGTGAAATAAATAATAAATAAATGAAAGCGGAGGCTCTTGGCTCACAGACGCGGCGTGGTGGGCGCCCACGGAAGAAACCTTGTCAGCCGTCAGCGAAGAGGGGACACGCCGGTGTCCCCCCTGAGTGGCCTGAGCAGTCCTCCCTCCCCACTTCCCTCCCTCCGAAGCGCGGAAGGAGCCGCTCCGGCCCCTCGCCGTTACCGCCAGTGAGGAGCAGGTGAAGTCCCGCTCCCTGCCCATCCCCGGGCTCCCCATCCAGCGCACGGCGAGCCCTCGGCGGTCTGGGCTCTCCCCCGGGGCCGGGTCCCCCGGGTGAGGCGAGGGCTCCCCGTGGAGCACGGGCTGCTCTGCGGGGGCAGAGCCCCGGCGGGAGGGTGCAGGGGGCGGGCCGGGCACCGCGGTTGTTTGCATCGACCCGGAAACATCAACAGCGGGCGGGAGGGCGGATCGGAGGCGGCGGCAGCGGCGGCGACAGCGAGACAGGCCGCCCGTCGGGGCCGAGGTCACGTTACCGAGCGCAGCAGCGGCCGCCGTCCCACGCCGTGCCGGGGCTCCGCGCAGCCCGGCCCTCTGCCAGCAGGTGTCCGGCCGCGACGGGGCGAGCCCGACGGGGTGGGCCGAGGCTGCGCCACCACCGCTGCCAGGGTGCCGGAGCGTGGCGGGGGTCGCGGCGGGAGCCATGACGGGCGTGGAGGCCGAGCAGGAGTTTGACTTCGATTTCCTCTTCGAGTTCAAGCACAGCGATGAAGGTGGAGGTGGGTCGCGGCGGCGCGGCCGGGTCACCTCCGGGACTGCTGGCGGCAGGATGCTGCGGGGAACCCTCCTTGCACTGCCCCGTTCGGGAGGGAGAAAGACAACCTCCTTCGCGGGGAGCGGGGCGGGGGAGCCGCCAATCCCGGCCGGACAGGTCAGCCCGGCGCCGGGCGACGCTTGTCGCCTGAGCCGCGCCGGGAAGCGGCGAGCGGGACAGAGTCCTGCCCGGGCGGCCAGCGCTCCTCTGGCGGTGCCCTGGCAGCAGCCGAACGAAGTGCAAGGGGAGACGACCCAGGGAGCCGCCGGTGTAGAGTTTTTAGAAGTTTGGAATTGTTTGAGATGTCCAGACCACCGCGTTGACCGCTCTCACAGCTTCCCCCACTGGCTTTGGGTCTTGATGGGCCGGTTGGAAACCCACTTCAGCCCCCTTTCCCCATCCCCCCGTAAGCCGGAGTAAGGCTCAGGGTTTAGCTTGAAGGTCATCCGCAAATAAAAATAACGGGCGTGAATTTGTCACGGGTCACAACTGTTCCCAACTCTGGTGTCTCGGTCCGGCTGTCTGTTTTTATGGCTTTAAGCAATGCTTGAAGTGGAAATGAGGCGAACAAGCCTGGAACGGGCAGCAGAGAGAGAGAAGGTTGCCGCTTCCTTGGTGCGTGGTTAACTCGGTGCTCTAACAAGAGCTCTTCTGCAAGTGGATGACTTAACGCTGCTTCAGAGCAGGGCTGTGTTTGCTCCGTGCCTTATCTTTTTGCCTGTAAATTCTAGCAGGTTTGCAAATCTTTGCCTGCCTAACGCAGCTATCCAGGATATGAGCGAAGGTGTTTGCACCTTCCTAACTCTCTCCAATTGCAGTCTCTGGCACAGTGCCAGTGCCAAATAGTAGTTAGGAGCTTCTGGTTTTTAGAAGAAGGCAGTTTGTAGAGTTTCACACCAAGCTTTTCAGATAAGTGTTCTAGTGATTAGACACCCAATGTCTAAAGTGGCCTAAGCAAATTAAGTGTCAAAGTCCTAGTTCGAGAAAAGTACCTAACTCTATCAGGCAATTTTGAAAGCATGCATTTAAACCCAGATAGAGAAGTGGCTCCATCTTGAGCATTGTAAGACAGCCCTCATCTTCTCTAAAGACCCTACAAGCCGCAGGTGTTCAGCATTCCTATTTAAAGTATATAAATAAAAAAACCTATGGTGCTCAGTGCCTTGCAGGATCAGCCCATTAATGAAAGAAAGGAATAAAGCTTGCTTGCTGTGAAATTAACTAGAGGAAAAAAGGAGTTTTTAACTGCTGCTAAACTAAAGGGAAATGTAATATGTGGAGGTGTGCTCACAACTCAGAAGAGTCCAATTTCTTGTCCTAGTTATACTTAACATGTGTGGATTTGTTGGAACAGAACTGTTGCAAACCTGCACTGGTATATCTGATACTGGGCTTTGGCTAAGGATATTAAAATACCCAATTAAATGTGTCTTGGTAGTCAGTACACTGGTCCTGGGTGCCTCTGTGAATTATAGTCATAACAGTGACGCTATGACAAAGGCATTACCTGCCTTTCATCTGCATCAAGACTGTCCAAATATCCTACATAACTACATTATGTGGTGCAGCATTTTATTTCTACCTGTCTCATTCATCCTGGTGAGCAAAAAGTCGGCATTTTATAAATGCTGACTGTAGATGTGTGTTTGATGAATTTTGTAAATATGGAAGTTTTGGAGAATGACCTTTTACAGAAATTGTAGCTGGCGGGTTTTAGCCCACAAACCAAGGTCTCTGTCTTGTTCCTAGTTCTGGCTTTGAGGCTTTTATATTTGGTCGACATATTTTCTACATGCTGCCTTTACTTTCAAGATACCTAAATATGTTTGGAAGGCTTTGGATCTTGCGTCTTTCTATTTTGCGTACTATTGTATGAGTTGTATGATGTTACTTTTCATGGCCCTTTAAAAGTTTGCCTTAAGAAAAAAGGCATAATAGTTCTAAAAGTGGCTATTCCTTGTCATGTGAATTAGGGAACTTGTTGCTCATAGCACTTGAGCCTCCCTTTTAATTTTTTTTCTTTAACTGAATTCCAAAGGGTCGTCTGATCTGTGTACTGCCTATTCAGCCTGGGCTGCAGATCTCCAGCAGACTGCAGAGTTTAAATTTCACCCTAGCCATGCATTAGAATTTCTGCAAACTGCTGGGCTCACAGTACTTATCCCTGTTATTTTGTTTGTTTATCTATTTATTTTTAATACAAGATCTAAAAGCACTGATCCTGCAGTCAGCAGAGGCAAAGCCCACCTGGGGCAGCCTGCCAAGCCCTCAGTCCCTTGCCTGGGCTGTCCGGCTGCAAGGTAGGAACCGGCTGCGAGCGGTTCCCATCTGTGCCATGTCACAAGTGCCTTCCAGCTGTATACCAGAGCAGGAGGCTGGGGAAGGGTATGTGGAAGAAGAGCGTAGCCAGTGTCCCAGCAGCAGTGTGATGCCATGGGCATCACTTTCCTCTGGAGCTGGAGGAAGCAGTGAAGAATGTGGTGGATGTGGTGCCCTGAAGGCACTACTCTAGACCCTTTCTCTGAGCTAATTTCTGGAACAGATAAGTTCTTACCACTGTTGTAATGTGTCAGGGTTTTTTTCCATGAAAGGCAGGAGGGAAGTGGTGGTGGTTGTGGTGACACTGGATGATGCAGCCAAGTGGCAGGACAGCAACAAAAGGGAACTGATTTTGGAAGGAGGGGATTCTGATCACCAAGGCAGATCTGCGCCTTGATGTGACCAATGCAGTTGGATTTTGTCAAGTAGCACCTCTTTTGCTCTATTTCCTGCCTCCCTGCTTGTTTGAATAGAGTGTGAAGCTGCAGCATGTTCTGAATAATCCAGTGTTATTTGTGGCACACTGCAGTGTAATTTAATGACCCTTCCTGAGCAAATAGCCAATGTCTGAAGGCAGACTAGGGAACGAGTTCAAAAGGTGTTGTTGCTCATCATTCCCGACTGTTACCTGCTATGAAAAACATCAGCTGGAGTTGCTGTGAAGCTGCCACAGCACATTAATTTTTCCTAAGTACCATTTGCCTTGGAGTCATTGCCAACAAGAAAGGTGAGTGTGGGATCACAGGTGGATGACACCAGAGAGGGCTGAGCTGATAAACAAGAGAAAGAGAATAGCTGGCTGTGCTGGTTACCAGCTCAGAGGCTCGTTTGCATTTGCAGAGCTCTCTGGTCGCCTCGGGAATAGCAGCTGCAGTAATTAACACAACCTTTCTGTGTCTTCTGAGGTAAGGTGTGTAAGGTGACTGCCAAGGGAACTTGCTTCCTGGGATGGAAAGGGACAGGTTTCCTGTGTGGACTGGCTGTAGCCACAGGGGATGTAGAGTTTCCCTCTGTCCTGCAGGAAAGTGATGCTGCTGCCATAATAAACCCTCAGGGAAGACTGGTGCATTGCAAGCATAGCTTGGGGCTGGCTCATGTGTCCTGGTGACACAGAGCCTCCCTATATCAGAAGGAAGAGATGATGATTCCTCATCTCACCACAGCTCAGAACACCAGGGGGATGTTGTCCTTAGTTGAGGGCTGCCCAATTTACCCCATGGGCAGCCCACCAGTATCTCTGGGTGGCAAAAAGAGTCACATATGCATCCCTGGGACTGGAGCAGAGCTGAAGGAGTCCTTTCAGCAGGCAGACAGCAAGGTGAGGCAGAGATGATCCCATGTGGACCAGCTTTGAGACATTGGTCCCTGGTAGACATTGGTAGAGCAGCGGGGATGGAGACATGCAAAAGGCGCATTATTCCTGTGCTCAGTCAGAGAAACCATTGGCACAAGGCTGTGATGTTATCTGTCACCTTCCAGGTTTTTCACAGTGGCTGTGCAACTCTGCTCTTGCTTTTATACACCTGGCACTGTTAAGTGGTTGGAGAACTGACCCAGAGCACACTGCTGGGCAGCACTTGATGTGGTGTATGCAGTAACCAGCAATTTCAGTGGAATTCCAGTTGTCCCTGAGTAGTGAGACATCCATGTTTATCCTTCACCTGGCATCTGCCAGATGGGCTGGAGGATAAGTGGTCCCAGAAACCAGAGCAGATCAATAGATTCATCTTTTTCCAAAATCCTAGTTAACTGGAACCAGTTGGAAACTTGCTGTAATGGAAATTTCGGTTGTGTATATTTTTTTTAACAGAATGCAGTTGATCTTTTTCTTTGCTTTAGTCTGCCTCCACTTCTGGGTTTTTGTCCAGTTTTTTGTGTATTCCAACTTTTCTGGGAGGGAGTTAGGCTCACTTATGTAAAAACACATCTCTTCAGTTGCATCTCTGAATGTTGTAGTCTCACAGAATCCAGAAACAATGTTGTTTGAAGACTCCATTTTTTGCTCTGAGGGTTTGCGTAAGAGTCATATCCTCAAGACCAGCTCTGTCTGTGTACATCCCCCATCCCAAGATATCTTGTCTTGTTCAGTTCAGTTAGTGGCATTTCAAAGTATGCTAGTATGCAGCCTCTCCCCCAGCATGGCACTCCTGTGGGCTGGGTTGTTAAGGAGAGCTATGCTTTTGTGTGTTGTGGCATGTCCCTCCATTTCAGCTGGGTATGTTACTAAGTGAGTATATTTGTGCAGCACCTCATGTCATTCTTTGTTGTTTGTTTGTTTCTTCCAGAACACTATAATTATGCATCTTCTAATGTAAATGCTGGTTTGCCTCTAAATGTGGCACATTCCTCATTGTCAGCTCCATGTCATGGCCTGCAGACATCAAATCCTGTCATTTCAGTTGTCCCATCGACAAACCATCCCTCTGGATATGGAGGACATATTGACAGCGGAGCCTCCGAGTACTACCTGCCACCAAACATGAGACCTAATGGGGCTCCAGCACTAGAGAGCCCCAGAATTGAGATCACGTCTTACATGGGATTGCATCATAACAACAACCAGTTTTTCCACGATGAGGTGGAGGAGGCCATCCCTAACACCAAGCGGTCGCCTTCCACTGCCACTTTGAACTTGCCAAACATCGAGGCATATAGAGACCCATCCTGCCTCAGCCCAGCGAGTAGCTTGTCTTCCAGGAGCTGCAACTCCGAAGCGTCTTCCTATGAGTCCAACTACTCATATCCATACACTTCACCTCAGACCTCTCCGTGGCAGTCCCCGTGTGTCTCTCCGAAGACCACCGATACAGAGGAGGGCTACCAACGCAGCATGGTGGCCTGTACTTTGCTGAGTTCCCCAAGGCACTCTCCATCAACGTCTCCCAGAACAAGCATCACAGAAGAGAACTGGCTGGGGGCTCGCAACTCCAGGCCTCCGTCTCCCTGCAACAAGAGGAAGTACAGCCTCAATGGCCGGCAGACCTCCTATTCCCCACACCACTCCCCCACACCTTCCCCACAAAACTCTCCGCGGGTGAGCGTCACAGATGACACGTGGCTGGGGAGCACAAACCAGTACACCAGCTCTGCCATTGTCGCTGCCATCAACGCCCTCACCACTGACAGCACCATCGATATGAATGATGGGATTCCCATCAAGTCGAGGAAGACCGCCATTGATCACACTCCATCCATGACTCTCAAAACTGAACCGGCTGGCGAGGATCATGGGACCATATCGCCAACTGCTGATTTGTCACCAGAAGACTTCTCCAGCTTTCAGCACATCAGGAAAGGAAACTTCTGCGAGCAGTACCTGTCTGTGCCACAGCATCCCTACCAGTGGGCCAAACCAAAGCCTCTATCTCCAACATCCTACATGAGGTAAGGAACCCCGATTAAGAGGGCAATCCCAGTAATATATTTATTGCATGGTTTTGTTTCCTCCTTCCCCTTCCTGTCTCTGTTTCCTGCCAAATCTGCCCATCCATCCACTCAAGTGTGCCTTGTGACACTGCCTCTGTTGTTGGTGTGGTATGACCACAAGTCAAGCCTTGAAGGGTAAAAGAGGCTGTTCTAGGAGCTGGCTATGCATAGGTTGTAACCAGTTATCCACTTCCCGGGCTGGGGCGTCTGGAAATTGGGTGTTTAGAAACTCAGGGAGCAGGACAATTCAATGCCATCAAACCTGTGGCTTTACTTAAAGTTTATTATGTCTCAGTATTTTTATATTGCTGGATGAGGATATGGTTTCATTATGGTAATTGTTGCAGGGCCTTTTACATTTATGCTTTGTGCACAATGAATACAAGTTAAGTAAGAATATGGTTCTTTTGTGAATTATTTCAGCTTATCTGAAATTATTTCAGGTCATCTGAAGGCTGTCTATCAATCTTTTTCTGCCTCTACTGGACAGTGATTCTCTGTTTTTTCTGTTTTCCCCACTACTTCTGTTTAAAGACGAAAACCTACTTTTCAGCTGACAGTGGTTCAATCTGTTCATCAAATTTATTTATCACAACAAGGCTCTGCGTAGGAAGCAGCACAGAATAGCTGAAATCTGAGTTACATTCATTGCATTCTCTTTCTTTCATAGTTATAGACTTTATTTTGGAGTCTTCTGGAAGCTGTAATGTGCAGAAGCATGTCATGCAGGAAAATAGTTCAGCTTTCCAAGGGTTAGTAGGCTGTTCCTAGGCCCTGGTTGTGATGGTCACCCCCTTTTGTCTTCCTCTGCAAGCACACCTGGCTTGTTGCTCTTGACAGTGTAGCTGCCTTTCTGAAAATGAAACCAGTAAGTGTGTAGCTGAAGTGTTTTAATTAGTGATGCTTTCCCTGGTTCTCAGCCTTGTCAGTCTCACCTTTCGTTAGCCAGCACCTCTCTGCCATGTGCTGTCTCCCAAAACTGAGGTGGAGTGGTCCATGGCTCTTTATGTTACAGCCCACTGCCCTTCCTCATCATTCTCATTCTCCTCTGCATTGCCAAGCTCCTTTCAAGACCCTGGCTCAATTCAGCGCTGGGAAATGCAGCAACCCCTTTGGGACTGGCCACCCAGAGTTAGGCACTTGCTGGCTTTCAGAGCTGGGGTAGAGACTTCTAGCACCAGGAAAATCCTTCAGAGCCTTCCCATTTACTTAGAAAAAGCCTTTTATGTTCACCCACTGCAGTGCCAAGTAGGCCACATTCATCAGAAAGGCTGGCCCTCGGCTGTTGTGTCGGGGACAGCTTTTTGCCGACAACTTCAAGGGCAGGAATAGGACAGTTTGACCAAACAGGCTTTTATCTTTGTGTTGCAGCAAGCGGCCGTAGGCGCTGTGCCGCGGTTCTTCAGGAGGCACCCGGCGTGCCTGTGCGCTAACACAAACAAGAAAGGTGAAGTGCACAGAACGAAGCCCCACTATGTTGTGTATTTAACATTTTTTCCACTGTTTTGGTCTTGTGTAAAATATGTTTCCTGGTTTGCAATATGTTTCCATGTGATCTCATTAACTCGTGCTCCAGGGCAGTTGGAAGTTACTGTTGAAATGTGATTTTTAAGTTATTTTACCAATCAGATACACTTGACAGTGCTTCCTTCCACCAAAAATACCTCTCATTTTATGTATATGAAAGTGCTGGGCAACTGAGCAACGGACGTCAACAGGATCACAGCCTACGCAACAGAAACTGTTATTTTAAATCTTTCCAAAAAAATTGGTTAAGAATTTGTCACAACAGAGCTGGATTTTTTTCCTGTTATGTTACACATCTGTTCTGTTTCAAACATGAGGGCTGGAGGGGTGGATTCCAACAAACAACTCAGGCTCCAAAATCTACCCGGTCATAATGATTTTGAGATAACCAGATTTGATTACCTCCTCTGTCTCTTCCTGAATATGCGGTACAGTTTTCATCAAAAGCCAGTATGCCTTGGAAAATCACTGGTGCCTTTCCCTCCCTCTCTTGCATTTCCATCTCTTTGGGAGCAGGAGGGAGCAGGCTCAGGCACAGCATTGGCTGAGTGCTGTCTCTGTTCCCAAGGTTTTATGGTGGGCATGAGTCTAAAAAGGAAACTGTTTTTTGCTATTGTTACTAAAATTGATGATGTTTTTAATTTGTCATAGTTAAATTCAGTCCACTTCAGGCTTTTCTAATCCTGGAGCAGGGGAATAATAAGAGTATATAATAAGAGTATAATAATGCCTGCCTTAACAGAAACAGAGTTTTTATGTGTTTCATGAGCTCAGATGAGCAGCCCAGTCCCCAGGCTGTGGGCTCTGTGGTGCAGATCTGGGCT
Organism: Prinia subflava; assembly: GCF_021018805.1. NCBI lineage: Eukaryota > Metazoa > Chordata > Aves > Passeriformes > Cisticolidae > Prinia > Prinia subflava. The sequence goes on from NC_086247.1 coordinate 94,842,634, forward strand.
CACACATCTTTCTCCAGACTGTGAACATGTGACTGTTCCTGCACAGGACTCGGCATGCGACTGCAGAGGATCACAGGACAGGGTGGGAGAGTAGAGCCTGACCCTGCAGCTGAGGCTTGAGCTGCACAGGCTAACCCAGAGCTGGAGGGGATTTATCTGCAGTCCTTTGGTTGCAGCCCAGGGCATTGCACCAAATCTTTGGGTGTAGAAAATACTTAAAGACCAGGCAGAGATTTCAGGGGAAGCATTGGAACAAACACTGAGGTAGCAATGGGAGTCATACCTTTTCTAGACTGAAATGAGTTATCTAAATATACCAGTCTGCCCCCAAAAGCCCTGGAGGTAAATCATGATGCAGAGAGTCAAGAGATGGTCTTTGTGAAGCTCTGTTTCAGATTTTATCTCCAAGAGCTCTTTTTTTTTTTTATTTTGATATTTGTGCATTGTGCTGTCTCATTCAAGAGATGCAATAAGTTTCTGTCTGTAGTATCTCTCTTAGAGTTACTGCAGCAAATAATTTTAAGAGAAGCACTCCACTGGGCAGTTACTGTACAAGCAGGTTATGCTCCGTGTTTCTCAAATCCTTGCTGTGTCAATGGTGTCCTTCTGTGCCATTTCTCCATCTCACCTCAGTGCTGTGTATGGCAGAATGTCTCATGGACAAAAATGTCAAAGCCAAAATGAAAGTACGGGACTGGACTTCTGCCCTTGGCTATGGGGGCAATGTTAATGACTACTTCCAAACTAAAATCCCATTTTTGGTATTCTGTGCCTGCTCATAAGCAGGTTCTAAATCACCCTATATCACAAAAAAAAATATAGGCACTCACCAAAGTGCCACATTCTGAGTATCTTGCACATTTTATATGACTTCCTCTTCACCTGCTGTATTTGACTAAAGACCACTCAAATTTCCTGGAGGCAGTTTCTTACTCTTTGAAAAGTACTGCATTGTCTTGATATCAAGTGTTATCAATTTAATCCAAGGAGTGTGTTGGCCTTTAACACTTGAACTTGCACTAAATGCAGTGTTTTTCAAGAGAAAGAGAAATGGTTGGGTTTGTTGGTTGGGCGTATGGCATATATGAGGTCTACCACACCAAAAGGAGTTTCCTGGAATAGACAGGTGACTTTTAAAAGCTCCCTGTGGTGTTTTTTCCACAGTTTGTTTTTTTTTTTTTTTTAACAGTCAAAAGCCATATTTTCTTTAACTACAGTCTCTTTTTCAACTTCAAAAATATGCACGTATGTTTTTGACCTCACAGGCACGTTGTTATGTGGTTTTACATATGGAGACTGAAGTTTGTATCTAGAGAATGTATGGTTGGATACCTCTTTGCAAGTTGCAAAAGCACATTTGACTTTTGTCTGCATCAGTGAGTGTTTTTGGGGTTTTTTGTGGATTTTTTTGATTTTGCTTTTGGGACTCTGACAGTATTAAACTCAAGCATGCAGAAGTGGAGGTCCCAAATGATATGATTTCCTTACAAACTATGATTTTAAAATGTTGCAGACATTTTTCTTCTTTGTTTCTATTTGTGGACCTTTCAGATGCTTTTGATTTTGCGGGGGGTTTTTTTGTTTGTTTGGCTGATTTTGGTTTTGTTTTTTGGTTTTTTAGAGGTGTTTTGTTCCAGATCATGAGATAGAGGGCAACCCTACTTGGGAAAAGTTGAATTTCTCAAGAAAAAGGCACCAGCAATCTTGAGATGAGATGAGATGAGATGAGATGAGATAGTCAGCGGTGCAGCAGCACCGGATTTGCTGACCTGCGCATCCATGGTGAACTTGCGTGTTTATGGCAGGCGAGAGGAAGTTCCTCAGACAAAGCAAAGGCAGGGCTGTCTGGGCAAGACTCAGTGAAGTGGGGACTTGTGGCTGTGTGGCAGTGACCATCTCCTGGGACTCATTAGTGTTAATTGAGGGGCTGGCGATGGGAAGTGGACAGGGAAGAGCCCAAAATGCCGGTAACCTTTTTCTCTTTTCTGCTACATTCCTGCTGAATATAGCAGGGATGTTTGGATGCTTTCAACATATTTGTTTTGCCATCACGTAGCAGTGACTTTTTATTACATTTGGTTGCTGTACCATAAGGCTGAAGACTACTTGGAAGCCTCTCTCAGTAAACTGATATATTTTTGTTTGGTTGGTTTAATCCTCCCCACGCTTTCTCCTGACTGTTTTTCAGTCTATTCAAACAACCCTGTGAGTATCTTATTAATGGCTTTCCTTCACCAGCTTATTTTAACAGCCCAGGATTCTAAATTCAGAATAAGCAGAAATGCGATGCCAGCCATTTGTTATCTCCATTCCTGCAGCAATAGTTTCTTGTCCTTTCTCTGAGCCATTAAATGTGAAACTTCCCATGCAAACTAATCTCTGAGTGCAAATTTTTAGGACAGAAGAGTGAAATATTATGTGGGAAAATGATGACAACTCATGTTTTCAGGCTTCAGCATGAAGAATTCCAGTGCACCTCATGCACTTCACAGAGGAGCTACTTGCTCCACATGCCAGCAAAATACAGCCAAGTCTAAGGTGGGACACAGCATCTATTTTATCAGCTCACATCTAGATTGCTCAATTGTCAGACAGGAAATTAAAAAAAAAAGAAGAGAGTAAAATCCGCCCATGTTAAGTCATAGGTGAAATATAAAGCAGGTGTATTTTTCTGACCACAGTCAAGTTGGTGGACATGTAGCCATCACTGTTGTTTTCTTATTCTTACACACAAGGATGTTTCACAGGCATCCACTTCAATGTGAGACAAGTAATAAATATTTGCATTTGGTGCAGAGTTGGAACAGATTCAAGCCAGCAGCTTGGTAAAAGTTTCAGCAGCCCTGTGGTTTCTCTAGTTTGTTTTTTTGTGTCTATAGGAAAACTCCATGTCAGAAAAAACTAAGTTTAGCTCAGGGCATCCAGTCTCAGCGGTACTCCTTCTAAGTCACTCTACTTTGGGTGCTGAAAGACACTGAGCTCTTCTCCTTCTAGGCATTGGCTTATGCAACTCTCAGGCAGCTGTCTGGGGTAGATGACACTGCTGTACTACTTGGCCTAGAGCAGGGCTAGTCCCTGGGGGAAACTGGCAGTTTTTCTTATACCTTCTGCAGTTTGGGGCAAAAATGTTTGTGAATCTCTTTTTCAAGAGATTCTTGGGCACCTAGTAGCTTAGAAAGTGTAATGATAATTTAATTCCCAAATGGATAGCAATCATGTGAAAATGGAGCTTAAGCACCTTTACAAAGTTTAGCAGAAGTTTTGGCTTTGTTTCCTCCCTGTCTATATTTCAGTGGGCTGTTTAGTATCTTTCTTTTTTTTTCTTTTCTTTTTTTTTCTGTTTTTTTGTAACTTGATAAATCTTTCTGCTAAAGGCAGAAGTCAGCCAGACTGGATAATCTGTTTTTGATTTAATCATATTGTGTATCTGGTGTATGCAAAATAAATCACTATTCATCTGGTTTTTAATCTGATTAAAAAGGACGGAGTTATATTGAGCCAGTTTTGTACAGCCTAACACCAGGTTTTGTGAACCTACCTTGAAGCAACCATACCTCATTACAGCATTTAGGAGGACTACAGTGAGATTTACTAGGGCACAGGAAGGAATGGGACAAGTTTTCAGCTGGTAGAAAATGTCATTTGAGGGAAAAACACTGATGTGTATTTGATAGGAAGACTGCATGAAGACCTTTTATTTCTCTTCTTGACTGCTGTGCTGGGGCTCTTCTCCCCTCCACGTGATGCTAGCTTGATGAGGTAGTTTGCAGCTTTTCAAATTAATATTTGCAGCAACCAGATTTGATTTTACCACTACACCATTTGTTTGGTGGCTTTTTCCCTTAACCACGTTTAGCTGCAGAAAATTAAGTGCATGATGAAGATAACTTAACATAGGAAATAGCTCTGACAGCCCTAGTCCATGACACTGCTAAATGCATGACTTTGCTTCCTTTATCAGGAAAGCTCCCATTAATTGTCAATTATAATTGGGCAGGTGGTGCTTTGGAATTTTGATTGTAGATGTGAGGCTAACAGCAAACCATATTTTTATTTTCAGACTTTATTTGAGAATGTGAATTTTACAACTTAATTATACTAAAATTTTCAGGTGCTAATTTGAAAGGGGGGAGTTGTTTGTTTTTTCTTTGGTTCTTATTTTTTTAAAGAAATGTCATTAATTACAAAACTTCTATGCATCTTAAAATCAACCCTCTTCACTTGAGGGCTACATGCTGTCAGTCAGAGTTGTCCTTTTTAATTAAGTGTTAAAATTTTCTAATTTGATAGATGCTGTATCCTCAGGAAAAAAAATCCATCAAGTGAGAATTTACTTAAAACCAGAAACATCTGTTTAAAAATGTGTACTGATCTTCACCAGGAGAGACACAGCTGTTTTGCTCTACTCTTTGTCATTTATCATTACTCAAATATGCTTCATACATTTTTTCAGACTAAAATATGTGTACCTAAAGCACTAGGCAAAGAGCAGTGGCTACATACAATGGCCATTTATCTGTAATCTTCTGCTGTCTCTTCGTTCCTTGTATGAGCGTGTACTAGCAGAAGAGCTTCACCTCACCTCCAGAGTGGGCCCTGGCCATTTTGGGGGAAAGGCTTGCACAGGGACTCTGAGGTACAAATCCTGCCTGTAGTTGAGGCAGGGGCTTCCATGTGTGGAGGGGCAGAAGGAAAATTCAGAGTTTGCCCCTGGCAGGATCTTGCCAGTGGAGAGAATACCCCCTCTGGCTTCTCCTGACTCCAGATGTTCATGGAAGCTCAGAACCTGCACAGAGATAACATCTTTCCTTTAGATAAGCTCCCGCTTAGGGTGAGCTGGGGTGGGTACTTCTCTGCTATTGGGTTCCATGTCCTGAAGGCTGGAGAACAGAATAGCTTGATGTTTGGAGCCTGCAACTTGCCAGTGAGCTGTACTGGGCTAGCAGGAGGTGCCCAGGGAGCAAAGATGATCCTGGTCCTCGCCCAGAATGGGACTTGGTGGCTCCAGCTGACCCCTGTAGTTGTGTATAGTATGTGTCCATAGGCACGCAAATACATGGCTCAGACTTGTAAACAATGAAGAAAGACAATGTAGGGAAACTTAGCACCACCTGAAGTCTTGGCAGTGCATACACACACAGGCATTAGCAGATGTGAGTTCAATATGCCCATGATAGGGGGCTGGGTAAGCACTCACAAAAACCCAAAAGGCAAAGCAAAAAAGTGCCCATGCTAGTGGCAGAAGTCCTGCTCTGCAGTGGAGCCAGCAGGGCTGCTGGGAGCTGTAATGCCTGAGAAACCACAAGTGCACCAAGTGTGGATCACTGGGATGGTAACATGGAGTATCCAACCTCCAGCTGAACATGTGTTTGTAGTATAGGCATCCAGTGTGGAAGCTCCTGCATATCTTTTCTCTGTCAGGCAGCTCACAGCCAAAGGAAAGATTTCAGCCACGATCCCTGCTGCTCAGACTGTCCTTGCTCCTGGGATGGAGCAGTGAGGCAAGGATCCAGTAAATCCTCAGTGCCCAGCCTCCTTGCAGGCTGGGGAGAGCTGATGAGCCCTCCGTGCAGGCTGTGGTGACACAAGTGCTCTCACAGTGCCAGGGAGACCCTGGCCAACGGCACCTACAAAGGGCCACGATTTTCTGCTTGCTGGTTATCTTCTCCAGGCTGGTGGGAGAAGTAATAAAAGTTTCACGTAAAAGGGCAGGGTAGTGTGTTGCAGTTGTGTTGTTTAACTACTTGTAGAGACTTTTGAAGGACCCTCAGTGAAGAGAATCCAGCAAAGGAAAGAATATAGAGTGGATGTAAAATTAGTGTTTTAATTGTAAAGCTTATTTATTCAATTTTAAAATTAGTAAGTCTGTCTCAGCTTGGTATTTCTTAGAGGTTTCCCAGCTCTTTTCAACCATGATTTTATACTGGAAGAGATTTCTAAGAATAACACTTCCCCACCGTTGCATGCTGTCAGGCTGCAAGATGATAATGAGGTCCTTAGTATTTTAGTTAATTGCGGAGTCAGTGTTGAGCCAGAAGAGTGAGCTCCATTTTCTGTAGGCTTGCTCATCACCATCAATAGGATTCATAAGCAAGTTCTGACTTTAGAACTTTCTCCTTTGCAGTGCATTAACCCAAAAGAGATCAACTTTCTTCGAGGCTCTCAGACATGCTTTGTGTTGGGAATGAATCAGGGAAATGTCTTTTATTTTCTTCTTCCCACCCCCTGTAAACACAGCAGATTTGTTGAAACCCATTAGATTCATTAAATGCCAAACTAGTTTGGCATTCACTTTCGCAGCAGAAATCTCCCTCCTAAAACTCCCCCTTGTTTTTCTTTTTTTCTTTTGCTTTGAGAGTTAATATATAAGATATTTGTAATCTGTGTCTTAAAAATTTTCAATTTTGGATACAAATCAGATAGCATCTGGGCCAACAGATATTCTCGACCCATAAATCATCTTAAAATAGCCATTACTTTCTAAATTACTTCTGTCATGACATTATTCTTATCAGTGAAATTGTAACTGTAAGATGGTGGAGGATGAACTGCAAGGCCATGGTGTCTAAAATAATAGTGCTGGCTGCTTTTAGCTTGTGATAGTGTACTTGATGTTAATTTTTAATCTGTTTTCCTTTCCATTGTAGCCCATCCCTGCCTGCTCTTGATTGGCAGCTGCCATCTCACTCAGGACCTTACGAACTACGTATCGAAGTGCAGCCGAAGTCACACCACCGAGCTCATTATGAGACAGAAGGCAGTCGAGGGGCTGTGAAGGCGTCTGCTGGGGGCCACCCCATCGTGCAGGTACCAAACCATGTTACGAGCAGCGCAGATTGCTTAGCTCAGTGCTCTGTGGCAAGCGCCCTTTCTTCTCCAAAACCAAAAAGTAATTTGGAGATTTTTCCTGTCCTCAGAGACACCTTAGAGCATATTTTAAACTGAGTGGATGAAGCCTTTGGTGAAAACAATGCAAGAGCAATGTGAATGCAGGGTGGATTGCTGCTCTGTCCGTGTAGGGCTCAGCAAGTGTTCAGCTGGCAAGTGGTGACCATGGACCTGTTTGTGCAGTCAGACCCCAGACATGCGGTTTATACTGAAATCAGCTGGGGACGTGCCTCAGTACATTTAGTCCTTAACTTGCAGTTGGATCTAATCAGAACTGTGAATTCATACTGGAGTGCAGAGCAGTGACGCGGAAGCATGTCACTGGTTTGGATGTTGTAGTGAGTTCTGAGCAAAGGCTTTTAGAGTTTCTTATGTTCAGTTTCTAAAACCCTTCCAGCTGCTCTGGGAAACATCTGAGGTTTGAATCTAGTTTCATGAATTCTACCAAGCTCTTTAATTACTCTGTATAAAGCATTTAATTTAATAACACTCTAAACTGACCCCTAATTTGTTTATATGAGTAGTCTCATTAATTTTTAAAGGGCTTTTCTCAAAAGAAGAAGAGGAAGAAGATTTGGTTGTTTAAAACAGAGTGGGAGAGAGAGTGGGAGATGGTGCCTGTCTCTCCTCAGCTGCTGCTTTCTCACCCAGCAGTTAAACTCCCAGCACCACCCATCAGGGTTGTGACCCTGTGTGCAGCAGAGCTCAGGTTTTATCACTGCCCAGATGCCACAGGACCCGTGGATGCTGGGGCACTGCTGCCATGCTCACACTGCTTGGGCTCATGCCACAAGCCGTGTGGCAGGAGCTGTTGAAAGCCCAGATGGCTCAAGATGATGTACGGACCACACGTGCCGGGCTGTGCATGCTTGTTTATTTGCTGTAAGCCCCTGTTAGCAAACATGTCTTTGGAAGGAACAGGAGGAGGCTGGGATGACGCTGGGCAGAGAATGCTGCTGTGTGAATGTGTGCTGCTGCCACAGCTGGAAAAGGAAAGTGAGGGGAGTTGTCGGCAGCAAACACTTTAGCTCTGCCAGAACTCATCAGTGACATGGGATTATGGAAGTTGTCTGCTGGAAGTTGAAAGGCTTTAGCAGAACATTTGTGAATGATGTTAAAGAGGGACTTGTGACAGACATGCATGTTTACAATTAATGCCTACTCTGTTTGTGGCTTGATGCAAGGAAATGCAAATGGGGAGGCATCAATTTGCAATGGCTGTCTTGGCACTTAAAGTTTCTTACGTGCATTTTGGAAAGACTGAATGTGATGCCAGCATTTAATTGGACTAAATGTGTCCAGACATTTCCCCTCTCATCCCCTGTCCCGGTCTGTCAGGAGGGAGCATGCTGCTTCAAAACACAAACAAGTGCTAGAAGAAAGGAGAGGAAATTACGGAAGGGCATGAAGGGAGAGAGGAGGAAGCAGACAGTCCCAGCCCTGTCAATTGGCTCTACCGGCCTAATAAGGATTAATGTATTTTTCAGTCCTTTTATTACAACCCGAACATCCTCTTCTCCAAAAAGAGCAGAAACATAAAGACATGCAGAAAAAGCTTTTCCATCCTGACATTGCCATCATGGCCAGTTATCTGTTTGAGGAAATGCATAAAAGTTTTGACTTAGACCAGAGGTAAAGAGATGAATGGATGAAAACTACTTCCAAAAAGAAAGGAAGTATTTATAAATAATTTTTAAAGAGAAATAGTACGTATTTACAAATAAAGAAGTACCTGAAAAACAAAAGTATGTATAAATAAATGGAGGAAGAGGAAATCTAGGAAGGAATTTCTGTTAAATTGGTGACGGGCAAAACCTGAAAAATGTATCATCAACATATTTCCAGATGTTGCAGCTGTTTGGGTCAGGTTTGATTCATCCCACTGGGTTATACAGAAAGGAGCTCAAGTTTTTAAGTTCTAACCCAAATGTAAGCTCAAACAGAATCTGAGTGTCTTCAGGAGAAAGATTTTAGATCAAGCTTTTCGCTCTTTAATATTTCTGGTGTTTTCTATTCTGCTGACTCAGGGAAAACTTTCATAAAACTGCCTTGACCTCTTGTACTACCCTGTTGTTACATTTTTCCCATGTTGACAATCAGGTCTTTCTAATGTGGGTACTTTGGGTAAACTTGCTTTAATTCTTCTGTTGTTAAAACTCTTCTCCTTTATCTTCAACAAGAAGAGAATATGGATGAGGTCTCTCTCCTCTCTCCTCTCTCTGTTTTTCTCTCTTTGTTTCAAACTCCCTCTTGTTGGCATCTTGCTTCCCAAAGTAGATGTTCTCACATTAATACCTCCACAAATCTGTTGGGCATGCTAAGGCAGAGGAGAAGTAAATCCAAAAAGCATCCACTGTTCATAGCATGGTTCCCAAGCAAAATTGCTAGGAGGTTGCTCTCTCTGCAGTCAGAGCAGGTTTATCTATTTTTCCCGGGCAACATGAGCTTCCTTGTTGCTGATCCATCTGTTCTTTTAGGAGGTGGAATGTCTGAGGATCAAAGGTTTCTGGGGCAAGCATGCTGGATGAGGAAAGCAGTAGCATAGGAGAGCAGGAGTCTCTCATTGTTGTGACATGAGGCCCAAGCTTGGGGACCAGTTGTTTTCTTGGTTCCTCCAGGCTGGTGGCTCTTCTGTGTAGCTGGAGAGGGCCACATGTAAAGCACGTGAGGAGCTGGCACAGTGTGCAATGCCACCACTGTATGGGATTGCTTTTCTCTGCCAAACATGAGCATGGGAAGGGGCTGGCAGAGCTGAGCATGGCAGGCCCGGGGAGCTCACACTGACCCACGCAAAGGGCAAGCCTGATGCGTGCTGGGGCCTCTCTGTGGCAGCAGTCATGTCCACCACTTGCTCCTTATCATCTCTGCATCGTGTAGAGGACTTGCTCACTGGAAACTCCCATGGGCCATCTCCCAGGCCTATTTCATGCCAGCAGGATTTCCTGTGGATTTCCTTCTGTGGAATGGCAGCACCTTCCCCTCTGCACTTAGGAACAATATGGTTTGGAATGGTTCAAGTTGCCTGTGAAGGCTCATGAGCCTGGTAACACAGTATTCCTCTCTCACGTCTTGCTTTTGCCTGTTTGGATGTTTGGCTGCCATGGCAGCTCCAAGCTATCGCTGTTCCTGATTGCTACACGTTTGGAGAGTGGGATGAGCCGACACGCCTGGCAAGCTAAAAATGCCACAGAGGATTGGCAAGCGAGTGATGCTGGGGAGCGGTGCTGGTGAGCTCATGGCTGGCACTGCCTTTCACCCCTTGGCTTGGGGAAGTATTTTGGGAGTTGCTGTTGCCTTTGGTGATTTCAGCCTGGAGTACTCCCACCTCTGAGTCAGAACAGGGACGGTGCCTTGGCTGGCATCGGGCATTGGGAAGCTGCATGTTGTGTCAGGTGACACTTATACCTGGGATCACTCTGAGGAGCAAAATCCTGTCTGTTAGCATCCTGCTGGCACCTACTCCTTCTCAGGAGTTCATGGCTTGGGTGAGGATTTTTCAAACAAAGCAAAGTGAAACCCACAGCATTACATAGCTACAGACACATTTTGAGTGAGGTGAATTTAATTCAAGGGGTTTACATTCAGAACCTCTTAAAAATGTCCTCCGTTTGGACCTATCTCCCAATTCTTCATTTTGAGAGTAGTGGTGAGGAGTTGCACAAGAAGGGGTTTGCATTCCAGCCAGCAATGGCTCTGTTTCAGCAGCAGGTAAGTAATCCAGCAGATAAAAGTTTGGGCTCCCAGGGAGGGATGGCACCAGATTATAAATGCGTGGTCTGTAGATATTCTAATTAATAGCTTATCTGTAAAATAAGTCAAGCACTTTGACTGCCTGAGATGGAATTTTTACAAGCAGGGTGTGGCGTATCTGTGAGATAAAAACTCAAGAATGTTTAATTAAAGAGCATGATGTACTCCCATAGAATATTGTACTCCATGGTGAAAGAAAATATTCAAGTACAGAGAATGGTCTAGTAAGCACTTTCAAAAGCCCTGATTATTATTAAACATTTTGACACACAATATGCCATGAATTCTCTTCAAGATCACTCCTGATATGAAGCAGATAAATTGGTTACAAAAAGGAAAGAAAAGGAGTTGTAAAGGTTTTCTGTTTTTTATCTAAGTAACCAGTACTATCTAGAACTTGTTTTCCTCTTGAAAAATTAAGTTAATATGGAATATACAGTGAATGCTGCCTTGCCTTTCACTGTATCTCTTTGAGAGAGATGGTAGAGGTTGTCTGTGTCTCCTGTGCTCCAATACAAAATTTCATATGAGCCTGTGAAAAGTCTGAACTCCCTCATTTTACAGGCAAAACACAATGGTTTGTCTGCTGATTTACATAGTCAAAATGTTGTCTGTGCCAGGAGATTTGCTCACAAGAGTCAGCTGTGTCCTTTCTTGACAAGAGCAAGTAGGTATTTTGTGTCTGATTTTCAAAGGCCTTGAGGCATACATTGAGATTTTTAAATCCCCTTATGACAAGAAGTGTAAGACTCTCCTTCATGGCAATCACTGCCTCGGTGTTTTTTGTACATCTCCACATCACCATAATTAGGCACCAACATGCCCCTGAGTTATTTGTGCACCTGAGAAATACATGGAGTATCTTATTGTTTGCTGCCATGGATCAGTTGGTCTTGTTACTTTCGGATAACAAGCAGAAAGTCACCGTGCAGGTGCTGGCCACCACATGTATCTGCCAGAGCCCTTTCATCTTCAGACCTATAGGCAATGAATACCTTTTGTAAACCCCTTGAGGAATAGAAAACCTTGTTTACAAAGCAGTGTAACTTCAGGGGGCATCACACTCTGATCAGCATCTCTCATGCACCTGGCTTCCCACACAGCCAACAGCACAAGGTCAGACAGTCCTGTGATAAACAGAAGGCTAGATGGGAACAAGAGAACTGAAGGGCTAAAGGAAAAGACTGGAAGGAGATGTTCACCACTGATGACAGGAAGAAGATGAAGGTGTAAGGAAGACAAGAGGAAGGCTCTTCCAGAGCAGGCTGAGTCCTTTGCAGCAATGCTCTGGTGCTGCACAGCAAGAGTGAACCCATGGCAAGTCCCATTGTATGGAACCTGCAGCGTGTTCACAAGTGCTTTTCTTGGTAGGGGTCCCCACTGCTGCAAGTTTGTTTTAAACAACAGAGCTCCACCATAGCTGAGTGAGTCAAGGGGACTAGAAAGAAAAACCAGTCCCTGGTGGGTCCAGCTCATGGCCATCTGACACCTGAGCAAGATGAGAGGATGTGGAAAAAATATTGTTAGCTGCTTTCCCCTTCCCTCTCTGGGCATATCAGGGCAGAGCAGAGGGCATGTTCTTGTTAGTAAGCAGTGATTCAATTCATCATGCCACAGTGGACTTCCTCTCTGTGCTGCTCTTAGCTTCTTTTTAGAAAGCAGCATCACCCTTTTGCTCAGATGGAAATATAATCCTTCCTTATGGTGGGCGTATAAAGACATCGGCAAGCACCTGTTAGCCAGGTTGCAATTAATAGCACAAAGCCATGCAAACAAATAAACCAGACAGGGAACCTACACTTTATAGCCTTTTTTAGACAGCCGGTACTTCTTAGAGTAAATCTGAGCTGAATGGCTTTCTACTTCTTGCATCTTGCATAGGTAAAGCAAAACCTCAAACTAGCAGACAGATAATCAAAACTGAAAAGTAAAATGATTTGGCAGATGTTTGAAGGCTGCTATTGCTTCTATAAATCCAGCAAATGGAAAAAATGCCCATTGAAAGCTTTTCATCACAGTTTTTTGTTGGGTTTTTTTTTGGGGGGGGAGGTTGGGGGTTTTGGTTGTTTTTTTTTTTTTTTAAATTTTGTTAGGAGAGTGTATTTTGGAAAGGAAAGAGTTTCTCATTTTTGGGTTTTGCATGAAGTTGGTCCCACAGAGTAGCTCTACAAGCACAGCTGTGTCACTGGCTTGTGGCCTGCCTGAGGAGGGGCAAGTCCAGAAGGAAGCCATACTGGAAAGTGTGCTGCTGTCAGCTGGAGAAGATTTCATGACCCTGAAAATGCAACTTTAGTTCTGATTTATGAGCCATCCTGGGCACAGGCCTCTGCTGTTTGATGCAACGGCCCTTTACAAATGAAAAACGAAGTTTCCATCAGCCAGTGCTTGGGGGATGCACTCTGCTCCCTGTTAAAAATGATACCTCGCCCACGCTCAGCATGATGGATGCTGCAGTACATATCCCAGCTGTTAGGATGCTGATATGTTCAATCTGGCTTTCCAGCCTGAAGGGTTTAGCCCTAGGTTTGCCTTCAGTTTGGACTCAGTGGCTGCAGGCAAAGCAGAATTTGAATATGGCCTTGAGGTCTGAGAGGGTTGAAAGCCTTCCCATTCCTCTAGTGGTGCTGTCTCCATTCCCTTGGGAAAGAGGGTGATGACATCAGCTCCCAACTGTCTTTTTCATTGGCCTCTCCTGGTTTCCTTTCTGTCTTCTTTGCAATAAGGGTGTCAGTGGCATTGCTGTCACTGTGTGGGCCATCTTCCAGCTGTCCTCTGGGGGCAGCTGATATGGCAGAGACCTTCTAGATTAGAGAGGAAGCACAGGAGTCATCTTTATCTCCAGCACTGCTCACAGAGCCATCCTTTCTGCTTCCCTTGCCAAACTGGTTTTGGTGACCAGCAGCACATGCACCCTCAGTGTTTACCACCAGTGTGATTGAAATCTCTGCAGGGTCAAGAAAGGCAGAACATAACTGTAGTAGTCCTCTCTGATTCCTCATTTACTTTCCCTCAGACCTTGTGCTGCATCCTTTTAACTTGGCAAACTGCTTTCATTGTGGACAGAAGGTCTTTTCTGCATGTTGTCTAAAAGGGCAATTCATCATAATTTTGGAAGTGTACCTCTAAAATGTGTATTACTACTTTTCAGGCAGGAATCAGGACTCATCCTTGACTGTTGAGTGTGAAACTTTTTCTTCTCCATTCCATCCTTGTTGTCCTGTGCTTAATATTGCATTACTTCTGCTAAAAGTTGCAGATGCCATGTCTCTTGCTCTGTCACAGAATCAGAAGGAAGAGACAAAGCTGCAGATGCTTCTGATTAGCCAGAAGAGGCTACCAGAAGTTCTAGAAATCGCTTCCCACTTTTCTAAGGAAAAATACAACATAAGTAGATCTTTTGCTTGCCTCAAATTACCAGGCCTCAAATTAAAAAACCCAACAACTCAAACCAAATTACATTCATAACCGTATTGGGGTACTCTTGAAGCCAAACAGCATAGCATGCTTAATTCAAGCACATACTTAGGGGTTTGCTGACTCTTAGTTTAGCTGTTTTTGAGAAAATAAGACTGTATGGGTGAGGTGTTGACAACTGGATTTCAAATAGCTTTTCATGGAGGTTCAGGTGATATGGGAGGCTGTGGTCTGGTCATGAACCACAGTTGTCACTTGACTTAGTTTTGGTTGCAGTTGAGAAGACCTACACCAAAGTTACCAGTCAGCAAATCTGCTCCAGACTTGCCAGATTATTGCACATTAACATGCACCCAAAATCTAAAATTAAGCACAGCTAAAATTAAAATGCAGCTTTACCAGAAGCCAGATGCTTCATTATGAGTTGAGCTAACCTACCTGCCAAATACTGCTAACCTGCATGAGGCAGGCGATTAATTTTTTACAAGTCTGCTTTGGGAACTAGACATCTGTCCCCTATTCCTAAAAGTAATATCTCAGGGCAAACAACTTTTTTTTCTTGGTACTCCAAATTACATGAAACTTATTTCACAAGAATTATATTGCCTGCATTCTATATGAAGATATACTGGGGGCAGTTCATATTTCAGATCCCTTTCACACCAGCCTAACTCAAATGGAATTTCTGGTTTTTTTCCTTTCTAATTTTTATATGTAAGAAGGGTAAAAAATTACATCTGTAACACACCTTGTGATCTGGAATATCAGTATATATGGTTATAATAAAGATTTTCCATTTTAATTAGTCATTATTTCACTGACAGGCTGAATCGGTGGAAAATATGGTGTCAAATTACTCAGTTGCTCTCTCAAAGTACATTGCATCTTTCATAATAATCATATAATTTCTTACCTTGTGAAGACTAGCTTGAGATCTTCTTTGATACATGCCATGAAAGGGAGATGATCCATTACAGCATCTGCTATATACATACACAGAAATAAAATTTGTTGCATGCTCTCACTGCAGGGAAATCAAATAAACTTTCTCCTCTGTCCACATGTTTAAGAAATAATTTAGCAGGAGGTGCATATTTTCACTGAAACAGTTGAATCATGCTAGTGATCAGTTTACTTACACATGGTAAAAATAATACAGGTTGCAGACAGATTTGTAATGCAGTTTTTAAACACCTGTTTTTAATGTTTCAATACCCAATAAAGCAGAGGAACTCCTGCTTTTGGTTTGCATGCAGACGTGCACACTGGGATTTAAAAGTCTGCTGCCTAGGTTTCAAATGCAGTAAACAGCACTTGCAGGCACAGTGTGGGTACATTTTGGGGGCATTACAGACTGGAGTCTTCCTCAACGAGTTTTGCTCTTTGGGGCACTGATAACGTGGTGTTACAGCCAAGTGTGAATCCTGGTGAAAACCCACAGTCCTCACGAGAAGAACTGCTCCCTTGCCACTTGCAATCTTACTCGTGTAGAAATACTGCTAGTCCAGTTCTGTGTAATGAGAGGGGGAAGAAGAGCATGAGAGGTGGACCAAAGTGATCTGTTACAGTGAAATCAAGAACTTAAATACATCGTTAAACTTTCATAAAATAGGATTAGATGTTGAATATGTGCTTAAGTTTTCTACTAAGCAGGAATACATTGATTAACTGGCAATTAGTTGTGCAATGTATTGTCACGCAGGTTATTCAGCTGCAAAATCTGGCTAAGACATTTTTGCTGTCTTGCCACGGGTGTTAAAAGAGATTGGGTGTCAGGTGTGAGTGTGTGGGGCTGAGAACTGCCCAAAAATAGCATGATAAAGAGGAGCAAATTGCAGTAGCTGCATTCTGTTCTTGCAAGCCTCTTTGCTGCTTTTCAGGAGACCTACTAGGTTTTCCCTCATAAAATGCTTTTTGGGAATCAGTTGCAGATTCCCTGTATATTGCTACTTTCTTTTCAAGTGAATGCCACTAACTGGATCCTCCTTTCCCTCTGTTTTCAATCCCTTTGATTTTGGGATCCCTCAGAATGACTGCCTCTTGTTTCTGTTCTGCCACCGTTGTGCCTCTCCACATCTAATGGCCATGAAGTCTCTGAAGCTTTTACTGGATGTCTTGATTGCAACTCAGGCGTGATGATACTGGAGCCAAGTTTCCCATCACAGTGCAAAATCTTCCCATTATTTTCTTCTGTCTTCGGGCAAACTGCACCCTTCTTCCATGCCATCTAAGTCTGCAATTTAGACTGTTCAGTGAAGTCTACCACATTTAGCTGCTTGCTTTCCCTGTGGTGGCATGAAAACAGCAGTATCAGCGTGCATGTTCCATATAGGACATGGGTGCCCATACTTGCTGTGCTTAATAAGCTGCACATTCCTGTCCCCTCGGCTCTCCACCCGTGGAAGGACAGCGGCTCGCCTTCGGACTGCACAGACAGATAAATAGCTAGAAGGGAGCGGGGTGGCAGAGAGATCATGTTTCGTCTCTGGAGAGCTGTTCAGAGATGAGCTGTGCATGAAGCTCAGGCATAGAGGGATAGTCCCGAGTTTTCATTCTCCTCTTAGCGTTTTCACCTGAGGCAGCTGCTTGGTTTAGCACTGCGAGCAGAGACACCTGAGCCTCAGATGGCTGCGACATGTCAGGATTAAGAAGCTTGAGCAGGGCTTGCACGGTGCTGCTTGTGCTCGCCGGCGGCCAGGACCAGCAGCGCCTCGGCTCCCCTGCATGCGCACGCCAGGATGTAATGCTCTGCTCCTGGGCATGGCAGGGAAGGGATGCGAGTGCCTGTTTTGGATGAGACCGGCCATCACCAAGGCGAGCACCGATGCACAGGGCATCAGGGAACCGGATGCAGCTGTGGGGCAAGGGGATGGATGTGGGGCAAGGGGATGGATGCTGCGCGGGTGCTCCCAGCAGCGTGCCGCGGGCAGCAGGCAGCACCGGGGCCGGTGAGGGGCTGAGCTCCTGCTGCCACCCCCCTCCCTGCATATCCTGGCCTTATGTGTTGTTGTTATGATTGCTATGGAAACAATTTCAATATGTTTCACAGCTCTGAGATGCTGTGTCTTGCATTGTTTGGATGGAAAGCTGCTTGACTGGTTTTGGAGGCTGGCTGTACATGCACAAATACTAGCTGATTTTTTTTTTTTTTTGTGGTGGTGGAAAGTAGGAGATTCACAGCATGGTTTTAATTAGAACTGCTCATTTAGTCTTTCATTGCAGTGTGTTCTTTAGTTGAAAGATAATTTAATTTTCTTTGTTTTGGAAGATCTTTGTGCTTGTCTGTGTGAAATGTCTTTATTTACTGTGCCTCATTGTGCTTTGTGCATAGCTTTGATTATGAGGAGAGTTAAAAACAAAACTTCCCTGGAATATATTATTTTCTACCTGCTGTGGGTTTTAATACAGTCTCACTTGTATATATCTACCAAGTGTCCGCATTTCTGGGACAAAATCACCAGAGAAAATTGGCAAAGCATGCAGGGTTAGATTTAGCTGTAAAATTCTTTCTGACTTTAACAGGAATAGCATGTCTAAAAGTTGTGAAGTGCTGAAGAAACATAACTGGTATGGGTCAGTTTGGTTTTTCATCTTGGAGAAGTCCACAGAAGATATCGCTTGTTGAAAAAAAAAAAAAAACGCAAAACCCCAAAAAAATCCTGCCTCCTCTTGAGGAACTCTGTATTAAGGTCTTGTAACACCTCCTTTTCTGTGAAGTGTATTTAGTCTGGTTGTAACACAATGCGGTATGGGTCAGTCTTGTTTATATGTACAAGAATATTTAGATAGTACCTGTCATATCAGAATAAAAAAAAAGCTACATAAAATATGCAAATCTCTCCTGCAGATGCAGGAACTCATAAAATTGCTCTGAATATGCAGTTGTCAAAAGAAAGAATTCTAGGCGGCATTTTTTAATCAATCCTTAATAATTTTGAAATAATTTTCCAAATGGGCTACAAATTAATTTCCAACCATCTCTTTTGCAGTGATACCATTTTCATTATGTGCCATAGCCCTTACTCTGCAGTAATACAATATTCTTTAGTATAGACTCAAACATTGTTACTGAATATGGGTTATAGAGTGTTATTGACCACAAGCTGGCTTACAGCTGTAGACTTGTAGACACAAACTCCACCCACAGCTGCAAACCTGAGCTTCCAGGGACAAACAAATTTAGACCATAACTTGCAGGCACATGTGCTAGCATCTAGGTACACAAGTAATCTCAAGCACATGTCCTGAATACATCAAAGCCTCATTTTCTAATCCCTCATGGTTGTGAGGAAAACCTTAAAATATGTGAACTGGCACAGCCCCACTGCTGGCTGCAAGAGCCCCAGCTGAGATGGAAGCAGGTTGGAGAGGCTTTGCAAAGAGCAAGGCAGTGCAGTGAAAATACTGGAGCTGGGCTATGGCTCTGCAGTTTTACTGTCCTAAATGAAATCCCTGAAACTCATAGCTCATATAGGTTTTACGGCATAGTTGCTCTAATCACAGGGCAGTGTCAACCTGGGAGCCTATCTGTAATAGTAGATATTTGTAGGAAAATGGTCTGGTGAGTAAAAGCATTCTTCTTCCTCCAGTTTGAATAAAAATAAAGAAAAATGTGATGAACTTTAGCCCTTTAGTTCTCCAATTATTATTAAATTCTCTTTTTCCTATTTGTAGTAGAAAAAGATGTGTAATACATGTTTGAATTGAATGTAAAAAGTGGTCATTAGTAGGAATAGGGCTCAGGATCTTATTTTTACTATGATTTAAGCATGCCATCCAGTTTTGAAACAATGACAACAGCAAGGCCACTGAAACTGCACATGATGTTCCAGAAGTTCCTGTGTGCTCCAGAGCAGAGGTCGGGAGCACTGCTGGGACTAGGGGAATTGCTGCAGTCTTTGCAGGGAAATAAGCTGCTGCTTTGTGACACCCTTCTGAGGAAGGGAGGGAGGGGTGAGTAGTCCCATCACAGGCACAGGGAGGGAGGCTGCAGACAGATCTCGTCAAGTGTCTGTCTTCTGGCCATGACCACCTTGTGCTCAACCTGTGCTGAGGCTGACTCCAGGACTAGGCTAAAGCAGGCCCCCAAAATCAGGGCAGAAAAGCCAAAGCACTAAGTTTAAGCTGTGGTGGAGCAGAGTTTGATCCTTCCCTCTGGGAGGGGAAAAGGCTGCAAAGTACCACTGTCCGAGGTGATGGTCTCGTAGCCCTGCCGTGGAGAGCTGCGGACGGCTGCCCAAAATGAAACATCTGATGGGGAAGTGCAAAGCCTTGCGTCTGTAGAGGGCTCTGCCTCTGCAGGGGCCTTTTCCCAGAGCTCTACTCCGTGTCTCTTTGGATGAAGTGCAGCGTGTGCCTCACAGCACTGCCCCAGGCTTGTGGGACAGTCATGCTTTGAACTGTGGCCTGGGCAAGTGACAGAGGCAAGTCTACATTTCAGGGTTCATTACATGTCTGCCACTGAGCTAATTGCCTTGGTTTCTCTCTGTAATCAGGGGAAGGCTCATCAGTATAGAGTTTAGTGAGCTATTAATTTTATTCTGATGTGAACATCTGAAGCTGCTTGGGTAAATCACACCTTCAGAGTGCCTGCCTAGTTTAGCTGGATGTGACGACGGCCGAGGTGACTAGACCTTGTTGTTGTCCAGCCTGTACGTGTGCAAAGTTAGGTGGCATGAATCATCTGGTTTTTCCCTTTTTCTTTTGACTGGGTATGTTGTATACAATTATTTCTAACTGTGTTCAGCAGGCTTTAGGGTCTTACCAGTTTGCCAAGACTGAGATACACTTCTTAGGTTGGATGCCCAGGTAAGGCTGGAGTATGGCTGGGAGGAGCAGTTTCAAGACCTTGGCATTTCTGTCTCTTGTTTGGAACTTGGCCCATACCAGACCCTCATGGTTGAAGTCAGCAGGTTGATAGTCTTGGTTTGGGTGTAAAAACACAGATTCTGGTTGCCATCGCCTTCTGTTCATAACCCCCTCCAAAGGACAAATTGTTACCCTCACCATCCTCCTCATGCACTAGTTCCTAGTCATGCACTGACATCCTGCTCCACTGACTGCAGCAGGGTCTCATCCATCTCATCCATTTGGAGCAGCAGATAAGCTACTCTGTAAGGCTTTTGTTGGCAAGTTCCGCTATTAATATTCACAACATTTTACTTGGCCTCTTACTGGCTTTAAGCAAGGTTGTGGTGTTAGCTTGTCAGTATTCAACTCAGAAACTCTAGTGCAACAGCTGTTGCTAATTATTACTCACTGACAATATTTAGAATGATTGATTGAAAATAGTCCCTGTATGTTGAGAAAGTTTATTTAGAAGTCTTTCATGCTTCTTTTATTTACTTGCAGTTGGAGATCTCAAGCCTTTCAGGTCATTTTAGCACTGGTGGCAGAGCACCTCATGGTATGCTCATTGGTCAGTCTTATCTATTCCATCCATTTGGGTTTGGGGATTTTTTTCATTGAAAAAAGAAGTGACATCAACTAATGGCATCACCCTCAATCCTCTAGATTTTTCATAGTGTAATCAGACTGTTCTAGAGGTCAAAACCTTGAATCCAAGCTATAAGATATACCTGACCTATTTTTATTGCTGTATTTGGATGCTTTCCATAGAAGACATGCTCTCAGATAAAACTGCAGCATAATCAGAGCTGGATTGCACCAGGTGGATCAAAGGTGGTTTGAGGAAGTAGAGTAGGACCAGAAGTGTAAAGTGACCATGCAGATCCACTGCCCCTTTCTACTCAGAGACAGGAGTCACAAAGAGCATTTTTATGTATCTTGTGTATGTGACAACAACACTTCTTTAGGGCTGAAACAACAAAAGCAGAATCTGTCTGAAGGAATATACACATGCAGAGGGCACTTCTCTGACTCCAAGGAGCAGTGGGATTAATTGCATTAATCTGCTTTATTCCCCAAGGAACTGGGGAAATGGCTGTAAATTGTGCAAGGATTGGAACAGGGGTCTGTTCGTGCTGCATTTTCATAGTGAAGAAAGGGTTACCTGGTCTCCTGACACTGTGGTTACTGGCTTTGTTTTGTGACAGGACTGAAGCACAGATCGATTAAACAAAGAAATCTGGAAATATGTGAAAAAGTTGTTATGTTTTGGGTTTTTTTCTGCTCTAGCCAAGTCATAATCTCCGATAAAGCAAAAACTCCCTGCCAGTGCTGGAGATGGGAACTTGATTGCTCCATGCCCAACTCACTGCACCTTCATCTAAGACATCCTTGCTCTGCGCTTTTATAAAATGCCTTGAAATATTTTCCTTCTTTTAATTCATTTCTATATTAAAAAAAAATCCAAAAATGGACAATACGGTGAAAGTTGGAAGCCATCAATATTCATGTGACTTTCAGAAGAAGGGAGGAGGTTTATTTCAGACCTTCAGCCAGCCTCCCTTCCCACTCCCTCCTTTCTCCAAACACAGAAAGCAGTCAGGGCTTGATTCATGGACTGTCTGATTATAATAAGTCTCACTTGGGGCGTACAGCTGTATACCATGCTAGTGCACTACATGCTTTGTCTGCCTCTGCTAAACACTTGGGTGTTTAGCTCCTGCTCTGTGCTGTGGCTTCTGACTCCACTGGCTAATCAAATAGCAAAATGTCTCACATAGATTTTTTTTGTCTTTTTAAACAAGTACTTGGCAAAATAGAGAAATTAAGAAGTGGAAGTCTATCTGTAATAATTTTCATGGCAACAGAACAGTAAGTGCAATATTCATATTATGAATATGGCTCAGTATTTATAGCTCTCCAAATATTTACAGAGATAAAGCCTTTAAACATAGCCCCAGCTTTCTGTCTTCAGTAGCAGTTTAAATAAATGTCATTTGGAAAGAAGTTAAAATTGAGGAGAAAGGCAGCCATTTCTAGTTAGACAATATTAGTATTGTCTCACTGGTGTCTCTGAACTCCGTAAGTTTTATGCCTGAAACTGTGTTGTCCAGTCCCATATGAGCCAGTGTTTATCTTGACATGTACCTCACAAGCATTGGCCCTTAATCAGATAGCTCCTGTGGATTGATGGGTGCCCCATTGTCACACAAATTCAGTCATGCAGTTGCTGAAGCACTCAGGAGCCTCCGAGTTAAAACGTGGCATTGAGGGTGTGTCTCAGGTTGGAGGAGTCACCGAGGGATGCTGGCAGTGGTGCTGTAGCATGGCTGGGATGGGCACTGGTGAGGGCATCGTGCTGACAGCACCTGACACACACCCGAGGATCCTGGGCCAGCTTGTGCTCACCACAAATGGGTGCAAGCGGTGCATCAGCAGCATGGCGAAAGGCAGGCGCACAAGTATGAGCTTGTCCAGGGTACCTGCCTAAGAACATGTAATAAATTCCTGCTACAGGGCTCTTGTGATAATTTATTTTTCGTAACCCGTGCATGGCCATGGATATGACTGTCCAAACCGAAAGCCATGATGGATGCTGAAGGCAAATGTTTGAGTAGAAACTCAATAGAGTTTCTGTTCTACTGAGTTTCTAGAGTGAGTGGTTGGGTAGTTTCAGGGAGGGCGCTGTTGTGTTGGATTTACCCCCATACCTGGATTTACAATCCTTGGAGCATGATGAGGCAGCAAGGATTAGGGGAAGAACATTTCTATGTTCTTATGGTAGAAGATGTCAGGAGAGCAGTAATGATTTCTCGGTGTCCCAGTAAAGAGGGTGCTGAGGACTTAAGAGTTTATTCTGTTAGTAACTCCTTTTCTGATGGGCATTCCTCTTAGTCTAACAGTTTTAGGGAGAGTGTGACACGAGCTGGTTTTTAGTTATGTGTATTTTTAAGGAGGAAAGTCCTTCCTAGAAATAGGGAGTAGCATCTTGTGGCTGTTTAGACAAGGAGATTTTGTGGCTGTGCTGGGAGCTAGCACAGCCACAAAGGCTGTTTTTCCCTGTATAGAGACTGAAATTACTTGTGAGCCAGTGACTGAGTGTATAGCATCTCTATTACATTAAGATTAATAACTCCTCAGCGTATTTGCAGCTGGAATTTTTATATAGATCTTTATTCATCATGATGTGAACAGCTGCTCTTTTGCTGCTCTGTTAAGGTCCAAGTGGCAGCACTGGAAAGTGCCACATAAAACACACTCCTGCTGTTTCCATTCACTGCTCTCCCATCCAGCTCTAGACCTTGGCCTAGGGTTGGCCCCTTGCAATAGCAAGCCATCTTGTTTTTATTTGTGGACCAGCTCTGACTACATTTGGATCTTAGAACAGAGTTTAAGTGAATCCAAGAAAAATCACTTTCAGAAAGAAAAAGTAAATCCTGAAAGTAGCACAAAAAGACTGTAGGAATCCCTGTTGCAATTTTGTTTTAAGTAAGTGAAGGAATACGGGGCAGTAATGTGTTTTACTGCACAGAGCATAATTTATTATCTTTTTTTGCTTAACTGCATTAGGTGAAGTACAGCAAAATCCTTCACAGCCCAAGGGTCATCTCAGCTCCTAAGGAAATGTTTTATTTTCTATTTGGTTGGTTTTTGAGGGGTTCCATTTTGTTTTTCATTTTTTCGTTCTGAAGTCTGTCTGCTCTGCTGTTTTGAATAAAATGCTCCCCTTTTTTGGCTTGTGCTCTCACAGGAGTGTCCAAGCAGACTAAGTTTAGCACCTGAATAGTCACTGTCAAGGAGTCTGGAGCTGAACTGTGTACCTCATCCAAAAACCAGCACCCCCTATTGCTTTCCTGGTTGCTGGCAAAGGGAATATTTTCCTGGTCAGGATGATGTGCCTCACTCAGTCCTAGGTACATGGAAGCCTGCGTCTAGAGATCTGAAAGGAGCAAGGGGCGCTCGGGTGGTATGGCAATGACTGAAATGTGTACACCTGCAGAGTGTGAGCTTGAAGGTGGAGAGAAACAGCTGGAAAGAGACAGGGATTCTGCAACACACAGAGCAAGACAGGAGCAAGATGCATGCTTCATTGGTTTGCAGTGCTCTGTTGATGCTGCCTGTCTGCTTCATTGGCACTGCCAGAGCTGCTTGCTCCTTGTCCTGTGGGGCTCTGAATCCTCAGAGCTGGGTTGCCAGCCCCTGCCTGGCTCGTGCTTTGTAGCTCAAGGTACAGCTGCCTGCTTGTGCCCTGCTGCTGCCCTTCAGCATGCAATACACCCCTGATCTGCAGGAGAACTCCCCAGCCTCCCTCTGGAGCAGAGGGATTGAGGTGAGTTCCAAAAACCAGTTCCTATGGCATTTGGGAGAGGAGCTTGAGAGGAGAGCTGCTACAGTCCCCTGCCTCAGGACATCTGAGGTGTGTTTTTTTCTCAGACCTCCCCCAGCAAAAATGTTAAGGGCCAAACCAGGTCAGAATAGGTACTAGGGAATTTAGTGATGAACAGGGCAGTCTTTTCCTGACTCTTTTTCCTAGAGGTGTAGGTTGCTGGCTCCCTGAGCCTTCAGCAGCAGGTTCCTGGGCATTTTCAGCTGGGGGCGTGGTGGCAGGACAGCGTGGTGGCTGCCCAGGCGGAGGTCGGGCAGGATCTCTGCAGCACACACCAGAATAGATGCCCTGGTCTGCTGACCTCACCCCCTTGTCCCTGCACTTCATATGACAGTCACTGCCCGCATGATCAGCTTTTCCCTCCTGCTGTTCAAACCCATGATGCAGTGACTTACGTCTTCCAGTGCTTCTGTGTGGGAGCCGAAAGTAAATTCTTTTTCTTGAAATTCAGATTCATGACATTATTTTTACTCGTGCTTGGTGCTAACTGCTGAAACCAATACCCAAAATGTTCATGCACTTTCTTTGTAGTTTAAACAGCTTGATCTTTGATTTGGTTTAAAAAAGCCAGGACACTGAACACTCACTGATGGTGTTTTATTGAGGCTGTATATTAGGTACATTTTTGAAACATGACAATTCGTTTCATTTTATCATTCATCATGGGCAGTTTCTGACAAAAAACCAAACCTGCTGCTTGAAAAAGTTAGCAATAACGCTATTTACTGTGTAGGTCCAAAGCTCTAGCTTAAAGAGATAAGCAGCATTTGTCTTGGCTTTAAAATGTCCCTATTTTATAGATTTTATTCTGTCTGACCTTCTTTGAAAGCATTGCAATTGCTTTCCAAAACATTGATGGAAATAAGAGGGAAAGAAGCCCCCTTACACCAGACCGGGTTGTTAGTCTCCCTGATGATTCTCACCAGACTGATTCGGGTATTCCTTGAACAGTTCTGGGAATGCAAATGGGACAGATGTATGTGTAAGGCATTGCTGAGCATAAGTGCTTCAGGTACCTGCTGCAAGCAGTATGGCCATTAGTTACATGGTCACATAAGTAATTATTGTTCTTAATATGTTTAGAGGCATAAATGGGTGTATTTACTTGTCTTTATTATATACCAAACATAAAAAAAAACAGGCACACACACAAAAGGTATTGGATATGGATGTTTCCTGTGGTATTTTTTGGCACATCATTATCATTAAGGAGGCAGCCCCTATGGGTCTCAAGAGTCTCAAGCACAAACTGCTGACTGGTTTGGGGAGTGAATACTAAGTCCCTGGTCATACCCTGCTGTGTTAGTAGTTAGAGCTCAGCCTTTAATGCATTGGGGGCAGGCTAAGCCCTAAATTATATCCCAATGTTAATTTAATATATTTGCAAAAGAGTTTGGGCCTAGAGGAATGCACCACTGTAGGGTTTTTGCAGCCCTTTGCCCAAACTCCCAGTAAGTACACGTAAAAGCTATTACGCAGTGTAACTTCCTTTCTTCCTGACTGATGTCATGGGTAGTGCAGAGGATGTATCTGGCTGGTGTGTTCTGTGAGAACAAGTCCATTCTTTCCGTGGCCTCCAGGAGCCTCTCCAGACAGAGGGCTCCTTGTTATGACAGGTAGCTTTCTGAGCATTTCAACAAATGGTCAGGCATGCCAAAAGCATAAAGCACTTGGAAAGGGAACATGCAGAATACTTCAACTGAATTTCTTAAAATAAATGCTGTGGTTTAAATAATAAAGTTTTCCTCACAGACTGTAGAATAACCACTGAAGCTGAAGTAGCATTTGAGTTATTGGATGTGATGTTTGCAAAATTTCCTGAAAATTTAGTAACTGTAGCAAGGTTTGGGGAAGTTTTGCCTTTTTTTTTTTTTTCTAGTGCTCATGTTCAAAGCACTTCATCTCCTTCTCCTCATAATTTTCCAAGTCTGTTCAGTTCCAATTGGCAGATTGATTAGATGTATACCAGGCACACATTGGAATCCAGGCAGCCTCAGTATACTCATATCTGTGATAAAACTGGAGGTCATCGTAGCAGCAGGACTGAATCAGATAGTACCTTGTAGTCGACTCATGGCTGTGAGGGCCAACAGCCCAGTTCCTCTCACATTTCACTAGCCACTGGAGGAGGATTCCTGGTGTTCGGTGCCGTGGCATCTGGACACATGAAAACATCCAGCCACATCACACAGTCCTTTCCTTGGGAAAAGGCTGGGGTTTGCTTTGGCACCCTGCACTGAGATGAGCAGCAACCTACTGGTGAGAATCAAGACACGTTGGTGGGAGATAGTGCTGGGAAAGCGATGACAGAGAGGTGTAGGAATCCCAGGGATGGCTTGATGCGGTGGCTCGGCCGGTGCAGCCTTTTCCCTCAGTCTTGCATAAGACGATGTGAGGTGACAAAGAGCTAGCTGTGATCGGTCCTGTTCTGGTGTTAATTACCAGTGACTGCATCGCTTTTGATAGAATTAGAGGAGTGTGTAATAGGCCTGCAATTAAGTCTGATTTTGATCTTAGCAGCTTCAGACGGTAAAAATGAAAATGTAATTTGAGATGAGTTCAAGTATTTTTAACAGTGTTGCTCAAAGAGGAAAACAGCAGAGTAGTCAGTGGTTGGTCAGAACAAGAGAATATGACCTACTTTCATTTCAAAACCAAACACTTGGCCATACAAATTTTATCTGCATATTTAAGTTTTTCCTGTGTCTTTCCTTTCTACCGAACCAGGTGACTGCTGTATCACTGCCTTTATTTGGGAAGGGAAACTCATTCAGAAACATTGTGCTCCTGATCCTTTTTTGCAGCTAATTCCTTTAACAGTTTCACAGCAGGGGAAACTGGATCTGTGTACTGCCAAGCAAAGCATGCTTGGTAGGAAAAATACATCCTTTACTATGAATGCTGTAGCTGAGAGCACCTTTGTCACCTGTACTCAACCACTGAGTTATTAAGAGCTTTGGACTGTGTTACACAGAGAAAAAGATAAAAATAGGGTGTCTGACGCATGCATCCCATGTTGCATGCCAGGAAACTGAATCACTTTTCCACCAAGTACAGTACTCCAGAGCATACATGGAAAATATGCATGGATATGAACATGGAGATCTTTCCTCAGCAAGAAAAATGCTCAGTCACCCTTTTTTCCCATCCCATTTTACCTTGATCTTGTTTGATATTCCTTTTGACTGCTACAAACCTAACAGCCTGAAGTCCCACAACTCTGCTTTTACTGCCACTGCACCTCACTGTTGAACATGTGACAATGATACCTGTCTCCTATGTTTTGAGGGAACTGTGGAATATTCTTATTGCACCCAGCTGACAGTAAGCAGGATCTTGCCCATTCACCAGACGTCTGCAGCGTGCTGGAAACTCCCAAGGCTCAACACTGTCTGTCACGGAAATCATGCACTGGATGCATAATCTAAAATAAGTCATTCACAATATGTGCCCCTTTAAATGTTAATCCTTGCATCACTTTCTTTTATTGCTTCTGTTGGCATACACAATTACATGACATAATATAAAAGTAAATAATGTGATACAATGGGTAAAGCTCAAAGGGAAATACAAATTGGAGATCAGATACTTCCTAACACAGAATACAACATAAAACTTACAGTGAGTGTGAATTTTTCTTATTTTGAGGGCAGCAAAATCAAGCATATAGCAATTACATGAGTCTTCCTGGATGTTTCTGGCACTTTCTAAGTCAGGGAGTAAGGGACTTTGGGTAATGGATCCAAAGCAAAGTGTGGCTCTGCTCTAGGACAGGGCCTTTAAAAAAAGCAAACATAAATTTAGCTTGAAGATCAAAAACCTTAAAAAACAATGCAAAACATGCATCTGATGGTATTACTTATTTTCCAACATATGAACACTTTTCAGGGGAAGGCAGGTGTGCAAAGCTGAGGACTATATGTGTTTGATTGCCTCCTTGTAGGAAACCTGTGGGAAAAGCACAAGCTGAGGCTCAGCAGTAGGTTACAAGGTATGGCAGCAGCCAAGTTTAGATCTCAGAATAAAACCTGAAATAGCAGAACCCAATGCAAGACCAACATTTTTGCTCCTCCTTGCCCGTATTCAGTAAAACATATGGGTAGTTTGGTGTGCAATTTTGCTTTTGCTGAATTGAGGTTTGAGTTACTCGCTAGTCTATTTTTACATTTTAGGCAGCCTTGTAACTCAATATGTGTTTGTTTTAATTTTACACTCTCCATAAAAAGCATCCTCCATGACGACTTGGAGAAGTGACTGCTGGCAATGCATAGAAATTTATTTGCCTGGCGTGTCACGCTGTCTTACTTTTCCCTCTGCAAACCCACGTGCTGGTCTTGACCAAAAATACCCCGGGATACCTTATGTCTCCTCCCTTACCTAAGCTTTCCAGCTGAGGCTCTGAAAGTGATGAGGCAGAGATCAGCTTGGGACAAATCCAGGTCACTCCAGCAGCCCTGCTCACACACACTGTCGGAATTAATGAGCTGCCAGGCTGTCATGTGGGGGGAACAGGGTGGTGATGGGTAGGACAGTGTCTTCCCTGTGCCCACTGACTGTGCCAGGAGCACACCTGTGGCTACCTTAAGCTGCCTGTCTGTCTCTGGGGGAGAGAGCCAGGAATCCCTCTTTTTGCAGCATAGTGCTGATGTGTGTGTCAGGGTCCATAGGAGTGGGTGTTCCATGTGGAGCTGGACGGAGGTTCACAGCCCATGGCATGCTGCTGAAGGCAGTGCACAGGCATGGCTCTGCTTTTCTCTCTCTGTTGTTTTGCTGATAGTACAGATTTTCAAACTGCCACTAATGCATTTTCAATTTGACAATGCCAGCATGGAACCCTCATATCATATCATAAGATGCCCCCTGGCTCTGAGCTGCCTTTGTATGGTGTCTCAGGAATGCAGAGCTGATAAAATAATGTAGTGCTAGAAACAAGCCTTGTCCTCCTCCTATCCCTGCATCCTTCCAGCATTCATGTGCCTTAGGTAAGGATATAAAAATCGCTGCACCAAATCAAATGAAAATGCTTCTGTTCTGCTCTTTGCTTTTCTGACCAAAGTATGCAGTGAAAACTTTACAGTGTGCCTGGTTAGGAAGATGTGTCTAGGCTCATTGTTCTCCCTTCCTTGTGCATTGGTCACTGTGGTACCTGAGGCTTTGCCACTATGAATTGCTGTTGCTGTTCAGCATGTTTGATAGTGGAGGGAGGGCTTTGGGCCTGTTAGCACCCACCGGAATTTTGCAGGGCTCAAGGAGTAAAAGTGAGTCTAGATCTTTGTTTTTAATAGCACTCCTGCCATCAGATGGTAAAATACCCCAGAGAGATAACATGAAATTGCCTTGTAAGATTTAAGGAGAGTGAAAAAAGACAAAATACAAATATAAGCTGCATTTGATATATGGGTTTTACCACTTCCTTTCAGCTTTATTTAGCTTTGAACTTGCATCTATCTTTAAACTAGTGTTACCCCCCACCAAATTATGATAAATTTTGATCTGTCATATTTGATGATGGTGAATAACTCATGCCCAAACCCACCTGAACCATCCACAGAGGAACCTAAACCTACAACAAAGTGATTAGGTTTGCTCTAGGCTCTGGGACAGTGCACCTTACCTCTCTCCTGTAGTTGCTGCATCCTCCCTTCCCTTGGGACAAGGCTTCACCACTTACCCCTGCAGGATAACAGTTTTTGTGAGACTCATTTCCCGGTGTCAGGCGGCAGCCACAAGTGGAACATTGTCTGGGGACTCCAAAGCAGTGGGAACCCTGAGTAGCTTCTACAGGAGATGGTGTGGATAAGGTCAGGCTCTGCTTCCTCCGGATCTTGTGGCAGAAATAACTCTTGTTGTCATCAGAGCAGTCACTGTAATGTGGATGAGGTTCAAGCCGGGCCCAAGAGCTTCAATGAGATTTTTGTGTGATTATAACAAGAATTTGACACACATAGTGAGCTACTAATCATGTATATGTGATCTGCCTCCATGCTGTCCCAGGAGGTATTTACCAGCATAAAAATCAGCTAATGAGGGGATGGGTCACAAGCAGCAGACTGCTGCTGCATGAGGGATGTCACAGGAAGCATGGGGATGGATGAGCTGTGTCCTTTCCACTTGCAAACTCTATTGGTTTTGCATCCCTCAGTACTGTGAGGGAACACAGAGTTCATTTTGGTTTTTTGCTGAACACTGCAGCAGAATTTATGCAAAGTTGTCTGTAGATGTAGCAGGAGTGCTCAAAAGCTCAGCCCATCTAAAGTGCCTCGGGTCCTTTAGGATAATGAGACATTTTGTGAGTGCACCTTTTTATTGTACCAATATTACATTAAAGGAAAAAGGAAAGGGGGGAACTTAACACATAGCACCTGTCACAAGTTCTCTCCTTGAATTAGGCTCTCCTGCATATAAAACTTTAATTGATTCCTAGCAGTTTATGTGCGTGGTGCTCAGTGGGCGTTTTCTGTTCTCTTGCCAGCTCCATGGTTACTTAGAAAGCGAGCCGCTCACGCTGCAGCTGTTCATTGGGACTGCAGACGACCGCCTGCTGCGACCCCATGCCTTCTACCAGGTTCACCGGATCACCGGCAAGACCGTTTCCACCACCAGCCACGAAACAATACTTTCCAACACCAAAGTCCTGGAAATTCCACTTCTTCCAGAGAACAACATGAGAGCAATGTAAGACCAAGGCACTATATCTGACTAGCAGTTTTGTCTTGGTCACCTCACTTAATTTCTCTGGGGTTTGTTTCTTTCTTTTTGTACACAATTTTCTTCTCCCTATATTATTTTTGCTTTCCCTACATTTCTCTCTGTAAAAGTAGGTTTTCACAACTTTGCTGAGACAAATTGCCGCTAAGCAGCTTAACAGCAAAATGAACGTCACAAATATTTATGACAACTGATTTGCTTTCATTCTAGAGTTTCAGCCAATGTGCTTATTTGCCATTTAAAATAAGTATCTCAGTTACTGAGCTGTAAATATCTCCTACCTCAGCTCCTGCATTTAGTTTCTAAATATGACACCTGTTGCTCCTATACGCACTAGCACAAGGAACAGAGCTGATTAAAATTTATCTTTGGATGTCAAAGGAAACTCTTAGAGAGCATTTCCAAGTATCCTCATGGTTTTTCTCAGACAAATAAAACCACTCACTTCTCACATAATAAAACTCAGCATTTTTCATGGCCCTTGTTTACAAGCAAATCTTCCAGAACTAAGAAGAGTTACCTCTGAGAACCTTTATTCAAAGGTGATGCAGTTTACAGATTGAGTTGTTAAACTTGGCTAAGTTTGGTGCCATGCAGGAAAGCAGACGTGGATATCTTAGGATATCTGAATGATAATTAAGTGCCCTGTAGGTCCATTAAACATCTGTAAACATCATTATAGGATGGTATATAAAGGTTAAATAGCCTTCTGTGTAAGTGACATACATGAGACCTCCCATACTATTCAGTCCTGTCCCCTCTGTTCCCCTCCCTCAAATCAACCTAGCCCCTTACCTAAGTTGTCTCCCCCCTCATTAAAATCATCCTAACTGTCACCTGAGGTGTCTGCCTTGGAAGGAATTTCTGTGTGCTTGCATGCAAGTACAGTTCTTGGGGGGTGTGTGTATAAATATAAATGTATTCATGTTTTATATATAGATGCATGTACCTTTGTGTGTATATATAGGAAGACAGAAAGCAAGCAAGAAATCCTGACCTCTGCCAAACTAAAAACCACGGGATAATCACAATTTCACTCTTTGTTTTTCATACAGTTTTCCATGCCTTAACGAATTGAAAAATGCTTTCAGACACCTAAAGTCCTTCCGCACATAGTGGTTATTAGAAGCTGGTTTGCAGTGTCATGTACAACATGCCCTGGAGTGCTTCATGTAAACAGAAGAGCCAGAATATGTTCAGTTGCATTGCCAGCTGGGCTCAGAGTGATCACTCAAGACCTAAGGATCTCTCTCAGTGCATTGTTAAAAGTCACAACATGCCTTCAAATTATTCGCCCCGTTTGTTCCCATTGTAAGTTGGTGGGGCTACATTGGGGTTAAGGAAATTTCACCAATTTGTACTCATGCAGTATTTATCTGGCCATTTATTTATCCAGTTTGAATCACATTTTTGGCCATCTAGGGACACTATTACCATTTCATTCATCTTTCTCCCTAAAATAAAGGTAAGTTACACAGTTTGGGAGCCAAGCTGAATATTTTTGTGGCGCGCGTGCCAGATTGTAGTACAGCTCACTCAAGAATCACAAACAATGCTTTGGCATGTATAAGCCTTACACGTCAGTAGTCTAAAACCTCATGTAACACTACCAATGAATTGAAATTTGGAGCCAAAGACTTTTCTCACACTTTATGTGTTCAGGCCTTGATTCAGTGAAACACCAGAGCTCATCTGCCCTTTTAAACTTTTGCACATTTAGCTGTTCCTATTGATTTCAGATTTTAATGTCCATGACTTTACAAGCTTGAACTTAAAAACTTTTTCTTGTCTGAAAATTTGGGTATGAGTTGTATGTCAATAATTATTCAATTTACAAGTGTTTCTATAGGAGAGACAAAATGGAGAAATGCACTGTTTCTTAATCCACATCTTACAGATTTTGCATAGAATTTTGACATGGGTACAAATACTCTATAATTCTTACAGCTTCACCTGCTAGTATGCATTGTTGGGAATCTTTAATACTTTCATTAGTTCCTTTGATCGTATCAGCAAGGACATTTTTTAAATTCTGAAATCCATACTTTAGAAAAATGCAGATCAAAACCATGCTGCTATAGTGCTTGTTTGCTGTTTGCTTCAGAACAGAGCTTCAAAGGTCTGGAGGGAGAATTAAACTCTTTGAATGCAAAATAAAGTTAACTAAGCATATTCAATGTAATAAAATGCATGCCGGAAACCAGTACCCAGGAGAAATTGCCACGCAGGCTTTGTAGTCATGGCCAAGGCAGAGGTATTTTTGCAGTGAGTTTTTGAGTGCGTATGTTTATGTCTTTTTTTCTGGGAGCTGTTGATATAGTCTTTGATAAAAAACTTGACTTGTAAACTCATCCAGGAGAAAACCAAAGTTAAAAAAAAAAAAAAAAAAGAGCAAGGTCAGAAATTGTAGTAGTCACATCTGATGAAAAGCACATTTTTCCCTAATGTGCGGAGAGGACTCTGAGCTTAGTTTTTTTTCATGCAGATCTTCAGCTCAGCACTCAGCTTGAGAGTATTTCCAACTCATTGAAATACAAACAAATTGACAGTAGAACTGACCTCAGGGGGAGAGCTCTGCTCATTAATATGAATTTCACAACTTCACCCTAGACTGAAAATCTTGTCAGATTTTTGTTCAAATTAGCTGTAACAAGTAAAATTTTAAGTAGCCTGGCATTCTGGGTTAGTAACAGTTTCTGCACTGCTGTGGCATCCCACTAACTTTTCTAGTCTCAATGTTTCTTTGGGCTTTGGTTAATCTTTAGCTACAATCCTTACAGGATATGATGGGGAGGAAGAGTCCTTTAGATTTTCTTCCTCTGGGAACTGAGGTAACATCCTAAATTTGTGTGCTTTACAGCAGCCACTACTGCTACAGATAGCCCCAGCTCAGCTGCTTGGGAATGCAAGTACTAAACAAAGTCTGCTGCATTCAGCCTGGTCATTGGGTTGTGCCTGATGCAGTTTTTTAAGAAAAGCATGCAGGAGAGAGGGAAGATATTGCACACTCATGTCTTCCTGAAGTCTTGAAGTGAATTGAATTGCCCTGTGTTTCCTTTCGGATAGCATTGACTGTGCTGGGATATTAAAGCTCCGAAACTCTGACATCGAGCTGCGCAAGGGAGAGACGGACATTGGTCGGAAGAACACACGTGTGCGTCTGGTGTTCAGGGTTCATATCCCACAAGCCAATGGCAGGACCCTCTCCTTGCAAGTAGCCTCCAACCCCATTGAGTGCTGTAAGTGGCAACAAACATCCTCCTCTTGCTGGGTATGATCAGAAAATCTTTTAATCAATAAGGCTGAAAAAGATGGCTAACATCATTGAGTCCACTGTTAAGTCAACACTGCCATGTCCCCACACACTTTGAACAGTTTTTAACACTTCCATGCAGTCTTTCTTCTATTGGTTTCTTCTGTTGGTTTTGTTTTACCTGTCTAGTTAGCGAACTTTAATCTTTTTTCCAAAAGTACATGATTTACATCAGGAACAGAATGTCTGTGTCTTAGGAAAAAATGTGTAGCTTTGTGCATTGAGTGCTGTAGAAAAACACACATACTTACAAGTAAAGAACAGTTAAACTAATAGTAGACCTGGGAGTGAGAGAGTCTTTGGTTTTGGTGACACCTGATCATAAAGGTAACTGCTGTAGAAGTTTTGGAAAACGTCCCTCATGTTCTATTTATTCTGTCTCCCCATCATTAAGCAAAAATCAGGAAACAAAACCCTAGCCCCTTTGATAAAGAGCTAGCAATATTCTAGAGCTGACACACTGGCCTGCAGCTTCAGAAAAGCTCCAGAAACTAGGTTTCTGCTCTGGGATCACTTTAAATGAACAAACTGTATTTTACCAGATACACAGGGACACCCTTCAAAGATACCTATATCATTTTTGCTCTGTAAGCTTCATCGGCCTCTCCCAAAACCAAAATGTGTCTGCTTTGTATAGATTTAAAACTCTAGCACGAGTGGTAGAAGCTGAATTTCAGTCTAAGTCCCAATGCTGTTTTGATTGGATGGACTGAAACGATTTTTTAATGTTGTGTTGAATTTCATCCACAAACTGGATCTTTCTGATGCTGACAGAGTAGGGAGGAAACGTAACATCTGGCAAGTATGTGAGGGGTGAGCTCTGGCAGAGGGAACGGGGAGGAAGGCCTGACCATTCCTAGCCCCATTCATGCTGGAGGGCAAGGCAAAAAGTGTGAGGAGTCATGGTTTCATCCTGCAGTTGAAGTTTTTGAGAGCTTTTCAATTGCTACACAGCAGGATAAGGCTCGGTTTGAACTGGTCTGTGCAAAGGTGCCAAGCTCAAGGAGCCACTAAATGTGAAGCTGATTGGATTTGTGTCAGGGTACTGCAGCTTTTGGGTGTTGTGTAATGAGCAAAAGCATGGCACATGCCTGCTGAAAGAAGTGGAAAACAGGAGAAAAAACAAATGCTAGTGTTATTTCCACTGCAGAATGTGGAATAAGCTGGTGCCAAAAACTTCATACATTTCTTAGTGCGTGTGACACCAGAAGGAACTGTATAATTTGGATAAAATTTCACATTGTCCCTTGAAGGCAGCACTCTTTTCATGTCCCTGTAGCGGGAGTTAAAATTTGTGCCACAAGAATACCAGATTCAGTTTAAATGCATCCATGTGTGCTTGGGCACTCAGGTTCTTTTGGAAATACCCTCTCTAAAGTGTGAGCTGCTTCAGGATCACAAGGGCCATGGCTGTTGCTGCTGCTGCTGCTGCTACAAGGCAGTTTGCAGAATTTGACAAGAGGCTGTGTACTGACTGAAACAAACTTTGGATACACGTGATTACCTTGTCATGTGTGCCTTGTAAATACACAGCATACATGCTAGACACAGTGTGAGAGAAAATTATTAAAAATAGATGAATTTCCATTAAAATACTCTTTCTGATATAGTACATATCAAGCTGAATTTTAAAACACTTGTTTTTTGTGAGTCTTTTGAATCTGTACTGCTGTTTAACACAATTGTTTACAGTCAAAGCACTTGGAAATGAACCATGTTTCCTGTAAACCTTGTGACCTTTTTTTGTTTCTGTATCAAACTCATCTTATGAGGGTAAGCATTAAGTTACCTACTAACGCAATATTTACTTTTTTGTGTGTTTGTGGCTGCCTTTTTTTTTTTTTTTTTTTTAATCTTCTTTATAACTCTTCAGCTCAGAGATCTGCCCAAGAACTGCCTCTGGTGGAGAAGCAAAGTACTGACAGTTTTCCTGTTACTGGAGGGAAAAAAATGGTACTGACTGGTCATAACTTTCTACAAGATTCCAAAGTCATCTTCGTGGAGAAAGCACCTGGTATGTCTTTTCAGTCTAGACTCCAGTCTGCCTTCCCCCCCACCCCGTCTGTGTCAAATGATGAAAGCGCAAATATGGTAATGACATTTTCTTCTGCATGTGTATGTTTTCCATGTCACTGGGCAAAGCTGTGGAAGGGCTCTGAGCTATGCCTGATGCTGAGGTTTCACACCATGGCAACTGTAGTTACAGGTAGACAATAGAGACACTGGAAGTCAGCCTATGGTGTTTGTCTATTCTAGCAAACCACGAGTACAGTTGGCAGGACCTATGAGAGGGGTTCGAAATCTCTGGTGCCATGTCCCCATAAAGCCTGCAGTACCGTGCTTCTTCTTAAACATTTCTGTAATTTGTGTGCACCCGTGTGTCCTGTGGCATTTACAAAGTGCTGGCTGAGGAGGACCTGGAGCACGCACATTCATTTGAAGGACAGGTTTACCTCGAGGACTGAGGGAAGGACTGTACACAACTTCCCCTCGCCCAGCACTGCTCCTGCTGTGCTGTGGTGGTGGGACTGGTTCTCCTGGAGAAGAGTCTCAGGCCAGGCTGAACCAGGGAAAATGGCATGGAGTTGGGAACGGGGGCTGGGGCAGGATGTGCCTGCAGGAGCGGTGGATCACAGGGTGATCGTGCGTGATGGATGTGAATGCCCCCTGCGGGAATAAGCGGTGGGGGTGGAGCTGGGGGTCAAAGTCAGGCTCTGAAACGAGACTGCTAAGCATAGTTTTGAGTCTTGTTTTGGAAAGGGTTTCCCTGGCGCTGGCACAAGCTATGAATTCCTCAGCTGCTGACTGAACCCCCCACCTCGAACTTGAAACAATCTTGGGCACTCCTCCGGGCGCCTGGACCAGCTTGGACGCTGTGCCTGTTTAACCCTTTATGTCCACGAGGTTCCCACACTGCTCTCCTGCCCACGGCCCCTACCAGCACCACAGGAACTTGGGCCATGGGGCAGGATGGTAAGGAGAGCAGGGGAGGCTCTGGAGCCAAAGACACCCAAGTCTTTGGGCTCAGCAAGCTCAGGACAAAAGCAGAAGACTCCCCTGAAATTCCCCAACAGAATCCTGGGTTGATGAGGTTTAAGTTGCCAAAAGTGCCTGGGCAGAGGTAACACCTTGGCTTCTTGGGGAGACCCAACTGGGACATTTGTGTGAACCCCAAGCACTGCAGCACACAAAATGGGGATGTGGCTGTGACATCAGCAGAAACATCCTTTTTGTTTCTTAAGACAGTTTAAAAAGATAGGAAAAAGGTGGTATTGCAATTGAAAAAAACGGAATTCTGTTCTCTGTGTTCCTCCCAGGGGGGAAGAAGGTTAATGTCTACTTTATTTATATTTAAACTCCCTTTGCTGCACAGAACTGGGTTAGTGTGACATGTCAGGAGTTCTCAATCTGTCTCATTACAAGAAGGAAACCACATTAAAGGGTGCCTTCCTTATTTCCACTTCCTCTTTGAGTTGTAAAATTTTTAAGTATTGCATTCTGAAGGATTGTGATTGTGATGCTGTTTGCCCACAGCAGATACCACAGTGTGGATCTGAACACTGTCTCTCTACTCCTATGTTCCTATACTACATTAGGTACACTAAAAGCAGGATATTCACTATGTAGCTTTTAATTACAGAATTTAAGGTCCTGCCTTTTTTTAGTAGTCTCACTGCAGGTTTGTTGCAGTTGCAGGGCAGTATAGCCTGCAGGGGCTGAGCCCTTAGAGTCAGTGTAGCCTCTCTAGGAGCTGCAATAATTGTGTCAGTAGAAATGACACACAGAAAGCAAAGCTGCTGGCTAATCTGGGCTGAGCAGTTTTTAAGGCTTTCATGGTTTGTGTGCTATGCTGTCTCACACAGCTTGATGCATCAGAGGCAAACAAGAGCAATGCATCATTACCTCGAGTGGCATTGCCTAAGCAGTGGCACACTGCTCTGGCTGGATTTTTGAACAGTCACTGTATTTAATGTGAAATGAACAAGCATTAGCAGCCTTTACTTTTGTGAATCAGCACGGGGTATTTCTTTCCCTTTCAGTTCTTGAACGTCAGTGAAAGTAGGTCAAGAGAAGGAACACCAGCATAGTTTCTCCTTTCTCTTAGAGGGCTGGTTATGAACGTCTGTGATTAGCTGGAGACATTCATTAGTTTTGCTGCTGTTACCACTTTTGTTTTTGAATTTGGAATGTTAATCACGTTCCTAGTAGGTAGCAGCCAAACACAGCTATTACAGAGTAATAGGTTAAAGTAATAGATCATTGTGCTCATAAAGAGAACGTATCTTTTGTATAAAGTTTAAGTATTGTACTGCTACGTCAATGCATGTCTTCAGTCCTTACTCAGGCAGAGTCCCCAGGCTGGGAGGCAGTCTCCTGGAACTTGTCTAATTCCTCCTAGTCTGCATACTTAATTGGATAACGAAAGGAGTTTAGGAACACTTTTTGTTTGCCTTTTTTCCCCCAGCTTTCCTTAAGTCTGCTGAGTGCATTGTGGTCTGCTGAATGTTTTTCCAAGCATGAGTCCCAAGCTTTCAGTCTTCAGAGCTAGCCCTCAGCTGTTGTAGTCTCTGGAGGAATGGCATTATCCTGGCCTCCTTTGGTGGGGGAGTCAGTCTGAGTAGTGACTCATACAAGAGGGAATCCCTGAAGAATGATCAAATCAATCTTTCAGCCAGGCGGCAGTGGCTTCCTGCTTTCAGCTTAACCCCTTACTAGCTGCTGTTCAGCCAGGAAGCATATGAAACAGAGCAAAACAAACTTTGCAGCCCTGTGACTCTGTGTCTCACACAGAGAAAATGAGGTATCCAGGGGTTGAAAACACAGCATGCTTGAAAGGACCGCGGGAGAAGCACTGGGAGGACCTTCTCTGGTCAGGCAGAAGGCACTCCTTTGGATTAATAATGAGTGTTCAGAAGTGGACTGAAATTTGCTCAAGATTCTTCAGTACCGTGAAAAAGTTCTTATGTGTTGATGTGAGGCCTTATTTTATCAGATTTTGGGCAATATTCTGTTGCTTGCACATCAGATCATATTTTCCCATGATGAGCAGTGGTATAAAATGGCTGCCAAAGAAAACTAACAATAGTGAAAATGTGAATGTTAAATGTACTTTGAGAGGTTCACTGTTTTATATTCAGAATTTCTGTAGACTGGGAGTCCCAGAATGACCTTAATGCTTAAAAATTACACTGATAATTCTCCTTATCTAATTTCTGATCTCCTTTCACTTTCTGTCTCTCTTTGTAGTCATGCATTTCTCTTCCTGTGGTTCAAAAGTGTCATTGTTGTGTGCCACGTGGTTGTTAGTGCCACGCTGAGGATGGCCAACACCTGTGCGTCACTAGAAGAATTAGTACTTTGTAAAATATTGAAAAGTTTGTAACTCCTTACTGGCAAGGCCCCTTGATGTCTGTAGGCTGGGGTTTGCTGTGGCAGCAAGGTGTGCATTTTAGTTACAGAAATAAGTGAATTGAAGTTGGTGTTTGTTAGCTATGGCAGGAAGTATTTGGCTAGGAGTAAAAATGCTTCCTGTTAACATGTGCATCTGCATGGATCATGATCGGGAATTATAACAAAAGACTGATTTAGTTACTTAAAATTTAAAAACTTTTTATTTCATTTGTAGTTTATAAATGTCCCAGACAACAGAAGTCTTGAGGGAAGTTCAGAAAAAGAGATGCTTGAAGAGTATGTTTTAGGGATTGCCTATCTGTCTGCCACCTTTTTTT
Organism: Prinia subflava; assembly: GCF_021018805.1. Classification (NCBI taxonomy): domain Eukaryota; kingdom Metazoa; phylum Chordata; class Aves; order Passeriformes; family Cisticolidae; genus Prinia; species Prinia subflava. The sequence continues at coordinate 94,882,670 of NC_086247.1, forward strand.
GATAACACTTTCTGCAAACACTCTTTTCAAAGCTAATTTTTTAAAGGCAATGTCAGTTACTGACCACAAAGCAGCACAAAAGCCTAACTAACCAAAACGACCAGACTGCTGGCTCTTAGTATCTCAGATTATGATCAGTGATCTATAAAACTGATCACCGTGCTGAAAAAATCCTGGTTTTCATCCCTTAGTTCACAAAATGTATCCTGTAACTGATGAATGAAAGCTCAGTGATGAGACACAAAAAGGAACAATGCACAGGAAAACCATGGGTACGTTATGGTAAATTATGGATTATAGTTCCTGGCATGCTGTAGGATATTATGGGATAGAAAGAGTATTTTGGAGGTTAGAAAAAGTCTCATGTTGAGAGGTGAAAGAGTTAATCTACCATGAAAATCCCTCCTTGCTCAAAAATTGCTCCTTGCTCCTATAGCTTATAACACTGGAACTAGTTCAAGTATTTCCAGACTTCATGGATTTGGCCAAGTCTAGACATACCTAAAAGATCAGGTTAAACTAACGAAATCTTTATGATCAATTTGTGACCTATGGGCAGAAATGGTCGTTGGATGTACTATTATTAATTGTCACAGGACTGAGTTGCCACTAATTAAGTCAGAGCTCCAAACCCATTTCTTTGCTTTTGTGCTTAGTGATGAGAGCTCTTGGCAAGGGTTTTAAAGAGCAAAAAGGCAGAAATGTAGCACCTAAGTTCACTACGAGATTCGTTTCTCAAATAACACTGACTTTGGTACTTTGATTTTGGGCTGTTAATGGTAATTTTGTCCTGGTCAAAGGCTGTGTCTAATCTTCCCTGTAACAAATGCCCCTCCCTGAAGATGTATCACTTTGATGGACATTTGTAGTGTTCACAGTATCGCTGAGTAACTCCAGACTTACAGACTTCAATGGTTTTGAAAAACTTGTTAATTACTCAGACTTCAACAGTAATCCTGGCACCTACACACTTCAGTTACCTAATTGCATAATATCTTTAGCTATTGTGCCCAAAGCGTTTGACACTCAAAGTTCCTGAAAGACAGAGAAATAAACCGCATTTAAGCAACATTTCCTCCAGGGATTTTTCTTTTTGAATATTTTCAAACAATTAGGAAACTGTTCATATTTAGTTATTGCTTCAAATTCTTCATTCTGCTCTTGTTTTTATTTTGTTAAATGGATTTTTTTGTCAAAACTGTTCTTCCTCCCTGATGAACAGGTTTTGCTCTTAGAAAATGGTGTTGATGTATAATAGTTATAACTTGAGCAGATGAAAGATAACATGCTGAAATCATCAATTTTTTTTTTTTTTAAAATATATGCCAAAGAAAATCATAGCTTTCTGTATTTCAGATAGGAAAACTTAACAGTTTGCTTCCTGTTAGATGTGTGGTCAAGCTCATTCAGCTAAATTTTTGCACAAGGGAAATGTGATACAGAAAAGAAGGAAGCTGGATGTATGTAGCTGTCTACTGTACCATTTCACAGGTTTTTTTGTTCCTCTCAAATTTCCCTGGCTCTGGCAAAGATTATAATCAATCAGTTGCTGCCTTAAGGTACAACTGTCAGTCTTATAAATTCAGTCCTATAAATTCAGTTGTTTCCCACATGTTGGTGAGCAGAATTTGCCTTGTAATATGGCAGGTAACTCAAACACAGTCCTTTAGCTTCAGCAAAACTTACAGAAAGTTCTGGAAAGTGGTATGTTGGCAAAACATTTGGGTGGCATGTGAATGGAACTGATGTGAGGAAGCATGTGGGCTTTTTGGTTTGACACTGTGAAGCTTAGGGTTTGGAGTCTGTTTTGACGTGATGTGATGGGATGGTGAGATGGGTGACCTGAGTCTTGGCAGAGCTCCACGTGGTAAAAGATCTCACATTCTCAGAGATCTTTCCATTGCTCTTTCCATTGCCAATAACAGTTTGGGGGGCGACTGGCCAAAAAGGGGTCATGTTTCACACCAGTAATCACACTGTAGCTCACATAATAAATACGCAAGTGGCAAAACTCTCCTTCCCCCTCTAGTCAGATAGACAGATACTACTTAATTTTGTCTTTATCTGTCTGTTTATCCAAGTTCGGGAGACATGTTCCAGTTGGCAGTGAGCAATTGCATGCTGACTCATGTGCAGTGAGGTTAAAAATTTGGGAAACTAGATAAACTGGAAACTTCAAAGACATACAAGTTGGGAGCATAGAGTTCATGTGAAGGTCACTTGAAGCTAGATCCTAGAGATGTATTGATAGCTGAAGGGGTTTCTGGCCATTGCCCAGAAATAGATATCCTTGGGCAAATTGTGTCATCAGGTGCTGGAGTCATTTGATGGTGGAACCCTTTCACGTGCATGGAGGAGTAGTGATGTAGCTTGTAGGAAATGACAGCACATTTCAGTTTTTCCTGGTTGTTTAGTCTAGGGAATGGTGAAGACAGAGTGGGACAGCAGCCATACATGAGATGGTGTCAGCAGCAGCAAGTCTCATCCAGGGTGTTGCTCTCACAGTGAAGAATGAAATCAGTCAATCACAGATACTTACTGTGGACAGCAAAGAAACAAGGAATAACCACATGGTCTCAAAAGTCACTTGTCTGAGTAATCCTGTAAATTTTTTGTTATTATAGAAAATGTGGCTGAATGCTTCAAGTTAATTCTTTTATATCTTCCAGACTTAATGGCTTCAAGCAGCTGCATCTGTGCAATCAAAGCTTTGTCTCTGAACTTTTACAACTAGCACAAGATTTCAAATAGTTTTTACTGTTACTGTTCCAGTAGGACTGTCTGTCCAAATACACAGGAATTCACAGCCCTTACAAGAAATCTGAGAGTCTAATGAAGCGATCAGTGCCTAAAGACAGGGGAGGAAAGAGGTATAGTGGGTTAACCTTGGCTGGCTGCCAGGTGCCCACCAAGTGGTTCTCTCTCTCTCCCTCCCCAACCAGGACAGGAGGAGGGAATAAGATGAAAAAGCTCATGGGTCAAGCTGAAGACAGGGAGATTGCATATCAGTTACTCTCACAGGCAAAAAGGGCTCCACTTGGGGGAAATTATTTATTGTCAATTAAAAATAGAGTAGGATAGTGAAAAACAAAGGTAAAATTCAAAACTACCTCTACCCCTGCCTCTCTTCTATAGCTCAATTTCACTCCTTCATTCTGACTTCTATTTCCCCTCCCTGAGTGGCACAGAGTGTCATAGAGGCTTGGATCAGTCCATAACAGCTCCTCTTTACCATTCCTTCCCTCCGGTACTGTTCCCTTGCTCCAGTGTGGGGTCCTCCCATGGGAGACAGTTCTTCATGTACTGCTTCATCATGAGTCTTCTCCACAAGGTTCAGTCCTTCAGGAGCAGCCTGCTTCAGCATGAGTCCCCTGCAGCCATCGTTTCTATGAGAAATCCTGCTTCTGCCTGGGCTCCCCTTCACAGGCTGCAGCTCCTGCCATGAACATGGGCTCTGACAGGCTGCATATGGATCTCCACTCCAGTGTGCTTGTCTCCATGTCTCCTGTAGGAGCACAGCTGCCTCACCATGGTCTTCACCACAAGCTGCAGGGGAATCTCTCTTCTGGCTGCTGGAGCAGCTCTTTCACTGTTGTGGGGGTCTGCAGGGGTGTTCCTCTCACTCTCACTCATCTCATACAGCTGCCACAGTGTTTTCCCCCTTCTTAAGTATGTTGGTGGAGAGGTTTCATCAGCTTTGCTGATGGGCTCAGGTTTGGCCGGCTCAGAGTCCATCTTAGAGCCGTCAGGAACTGGTTCTGTCAGACGTGGAGACAACTTCTGGAATCTTCTCCACCCCTGCAGCCCAACCAGACCTTGCTACATAAACCAATACAAGGGGATGCCTTCAAAATACTTAGTTTTTGGAGGGAATGCCTACCTCTTGGAAAATTACAACTTCTTGTCTCCTGTTGCTTTCCTGACATCATTAAGAATTGGTTCATGTCTCAGATGGATATCACAGGAAATATGGGGAGAGTGAGGGAAGAGGAGCATGTTTCTTTTAGGTCTGTTAAGGAAGTAAGATTACACCTTCAGTGTGGAAGAAAATACAATGATATTAAAGAGGGGAATAAAGAGAGAAATTTCCAAAGTGTGCCTTTTTGCTGGGAAGCTGACATCAAGGCAGAAAATCAAAGGATAGTAGAGGGGACCTCTAAGATTGAGCCTGACCTTCTTGGACAAGAGAAACAAGAAAAGGGACATGAGGGGACAATGAGATGGAAAAAATAAAAATGCTGTTCAAAAGTATCTGCCAAAAAGTCACAAGGAGTTGCCATAATGGGAAGTTTCTGGAAGTTGAGAAGTTGCAGTCATACAGTTGAAGAGTTTGTGTCTCAAAAAATAATGAAGCAGGAAAATTTAGAAGCATTTGGATCAAATTTACATCTTAAGATGAGAAATAATGAGAAGTAATTATAGTACAGGTGGTGGTGTCGGCATCCAGCACAGAAGTAGAGGAAAAGAATGGTTCATGGAAGAAAAATTTGGAACTTGATTTAAACTGGCAGTGAGGTTTGTTACTCCAATAAGTCTGAGAAAATATGAGACAGATTAGACTGAAGAAGATGGACCAGGAATATTTTACTCAGTTTCAGCTGCAGAGTCACAGGTTCAGCCTACTAGAGTTTCCCAGAGGAAAGTAAAATTGTGAAGACCAGGAGATGACGTGAATGTAATCAAAACCAGAGTGAAGTGCTGTCATGACTGCTGGTGGGTGGCTGTGCTGGGTGTGCTTTGTTTGACCTGCCTACTCCAGAGAGATTTCTCAGGGATGTCAAGCTGCAGTTTTACTTGGAAGTTGCGTGTCTTAGACCTGGAATTACTTGAAGTTATTAAATAAAATCCTCAGACCAACGATAATTTGAATAGGGGGAGGTGCCAGAGAGCACAGATTGCACAACCAGCTTCCATTCTGCTGAAAATACAATCTGGCAAATCTTTCCAATGGTTTTGGTTCAAAACAAACCTCAATCTGTCAGTTGTCAGCACTGTGCCTCCTTTTAATTACCTAGACTAAAATTACAGTTCATTTGCAAACACTGGAACTCACAATAATTACGTCTATTAGACAAACTGTGGTAAAAGGCAGCTAAAAAGGCCTCACCATTCAGGCAAAGTGAGTCCCTCAGCTTTTGGCTTGCCCAGCTGAGCAACCAGAGAGGAAGCGCGTGCCTGGCACTGATTCCAAAATACTGTAAGATCCATTTTGTGCTGGATTTTTTACACCTGCTCGCTGCATGACAATCTTATTGTTAATTCAAGGTAAAGAAGAGAGAAAAAGTAACTCAAAAGTATCATATTGATGGCAAACAGACCTAAGTCTACATGGCACTCAGCTCAGTACTACAAAAATGTATAGCTGAAGGGGTGGACAAAATACATATGCTGAAAACTGTTAATAAGAAGACACCAACAAACACTGCACCTTCGATATAGAAGTAAAAATAGGTCAGTTATGCCTGAGCCCTGCTGCACATGGACAGAGGCATGCCAGAAGGCATGCCAGGGATGGGGGAGCAAAGCTGTGCAGAAGTGTCTGTAGCAGGACAGTAGGCTGTGAGGAGGGTAGAAGAACATCTGGGGGACTTCCTGGCATGGAAGAGGGAAGTAACGTAAGTGAAAATCAGACCAGCTATGTGGTGTCATAGCAAAAGTAGTGTAAGAGCAAAGGGTAGAGATAAGAGTAGCTGAGAGATCCCCTTCTCTTGCTAGTGTCGGGCTGGGTAAACATTGTTGCAGCAAGACAGCTGTAGGACCAGCTGAGAAAAGTGCCCTGACTGCTTGTGGTATCCCCAAATCCAAAAGACCACTGCCCCTGCAAAATCTGGCACTAGTACACTCATGCCACCCCCTAAGTGCCAGCCGCTGAGATGGTGCCAGTGGGTCATGCCCAGGACTGCCAGGAGAGTGCTGTCCTCCAAGCAACAGAGCTTCCTTCTCACCTCTTTCATTGCCCGTCCAACTTACCCTTCGCCTTGAAGCTGATGGCATCTCTGCAGAGAACTGGATAACTCCTAAGTCCAGATGGTGAGACTTTGCCATAGTCTTCATCCTCTTCTTTGCACAGAAATCCATCCATTCCTTCTGAATGTCTTCAGAGATCAGTCGTCTCAGTGTCATGAGAGCACTGTCTTGGGTTATGTAACAAAAAAAAAGGTGTATTCTATTTCATCTGTTGAAAGCAGTTGGGGAAATGTTTTTTCTTTGTCTCTTGTAACTCCAGGGGGAGGGAGGCAGATGCCTTCTGATAACAGGCCAGCTGTTAAGACCAGGTGGGGCAGAGTTTCTTACCTCTTCCACTACTGTCCACCCTTGGGGGGTATCTTCTGTTAATGGGCCATTAAGGCTCACCAATGACATGACACATTACATCATCTCACTGTGAGATGCTCTACCCACTGCGGGGGAGCCAACCATTCCCTACCTAGATAAAAACTGAAACCCAGGAACACCAGGTATCTGGTTTTCTACTGGATTCTCAGAGGAAAAGTGGACCCATCTTGCCATCACTGGACTGTTTTCTACAGTATCATCTCTACTCCACAGAACCATATTTGTTACTCCAGGAAGATTTATTTGAACTGCTTCCCACACCCTGACCAACAGGGTGTCAGGTCGTATCTCTGACACTGTCAGGGTTTTCTAGGATTTTTGTTTGCTTGCTTGTCTGCATTTTTTTGTACTGATACATTTGTATTTTTAATATTCCCAGTGAAGAACTGTTATTCCTATTCCCATATCTTTGCCTGAAAAACCCGTAATTGCAAAACTATAATAATTTGGAGGGAGGGGGTTTACATTCTCCATTCCAAGGGGAGCTCCAACTTTCCCTGGCAGATATCTGTCTTTCCAAACCAAGACAGGGCACTCACCAGGGAAGAAGAGTAGCAGTGCAAGTTGAAAGCTGTCAAATTCTTCATTCCTCAGGTATTTAAATATGCATTATGAGGGCCAAATAGGAGGGTGCTCAGCCTTTGCAGAGCACCTCAAAGTGACACTGCATTGCATCTGTGCCCTGCCTGTTGTGGACATGTTAAAGTAATCTGGGCTGTAACACAGGAATTATTGTTCAGGGTAATCTCACAGCACATTAATCAAGTAGTGGGTTCCTTTGGGAGGTTACGGCTTGTTTCACCATTTTACTTGGAATATGTGAATGTAAATACAGATTTACAGTGCAGCCAGTGCAGTCAAACTGTATTGAAGTGCAGACTGGAAGAATATAAAATGTACCCTGTGTATAGGCAGTGAAATCCTAGATAATGTCTATTCTTCTCACATCTCAAGTGAACACAGGTCCACTAAAGAATATAGACTGTTTTAACCTCCTGTGGTAAAGTGGGATAACTTAAATATATCTGAACATTCCCATTATGCCCATTTCACAGAGGCAAGATTTAAGTGGTTGGCAGATGTTATACCCTCCTGGTTTCCAAGCTTGGGTTTTTTTGCATTTGTATATTCTTCCTCCTTTCTGCAATCCATCATTTTGGAAAATTATGCTGGGGGTTTGATTGTTTTGAGCTTGCAAACCCCTGACACTATGCTTGCAGTGCCCTGAGATACAAAGGTAAATCCAACCCTAGAAACTCCAGGAGATCTCTCTGGATGGGCAGTGATGGGGGGAAGATGCTACAAAAATGTCTTTGGAAAGTTTTTACAGCTCTTTGTGTTGCTCTTCCATGAGGAAAATTTGTATGTCATGGTCTGCAAGGCTCTGTGGGAGAATAACTGAAGCTGCTAGATTTACACAACTATTTTTTAGCTCTGCTTCTGTGTTAAAACAGACCTTTACAGTGCCTTTTTATGTGGAAATCTTGTAGCTGGGTGTGGTGGGGAAGCCGCTTGGTGACTCATACTGCAGGGAATTCCCTGATGAATTAGAGTATTTTTACTTCTGGACTTGTGCGCAGTTTCCTTCAGCGCTGGAGCGAGCGGCCGATAAGAGCCATCTACAAAGGCCCATTCACTGTTCAGCTACCCCGTGTTAAAACAGGGTGTTTATGCTTTGCGGAGTTGAAAATCCACCCTCCGTAACACATAGGTTCACAGAATTTTCGTCATTAGCAATCCCAGGTGCTCCGAGTTTCACGGCAACGAAGAAAACAAGGCAGAAGTGGATGGTGGTGAAGCACACACGGAGCAGGAATGGCTATAAATAACAGGGATGGGTCTGTAAATGTCAGGCTTCCTGAAAAACCTGGTGTCTTCAGCTGGCAATGGTGCTGATGGCTACCTGTCAGCACAGCCTCCAGCCCATGCAGAAGAGGCAGGAGCAGTTTCTCCCTCTTCCAGCGCTGCCACTGCCTCTTTGGAGGAGGAGGAATTTGAGGGTCATTCATCCAGCCCGTGCGCGGTTCCCCTTTGAAGCCTTGGCTCTGTCGGGTTAATGGCTGTTGCTGCTGGCAGCGAGGGAGCAGGGCACTCCACCGAGGACTCTGCAGGACTTCTGCCCTGCCCTTCTGTGCATGGATGTTTTGGGTTTATTTCCATTCAGTAAAAAAAAAAAACCTCACAAAACATAGGACGCCAGTATAATATCTTGACCCAACTTTTTAGCTATATAAAGAACTGTCTTTCTCTTCAAAATATTGCACTATAAATCTTAAAAACGCCAAAACAAAGCCAGGCATTTGGTTTGGAGACGACACTTCTTATTACTTCGTAAAAGTAAATAGTGAAATGAAAGGGAATGAAATAAGACCTTTGGAAAAGCCGTTTTCTCCCTTTTCCTTTATGCCTCCTCCTCTCCTTCCTCTCCTGACTCCATCTCCCCCCCTCCCTGTATAACAACTGCCCATTTGGGTACGGTAATTCCAGAGAGCAAACTTTAACGGGAATGCCTGAAATGTGTCTGCTTCAGCTTTGTGTTATGTCTGTAATTTGAATTATTTGCATTTTGGAAAGGTATAAATTGCTCTGGTGTACTTGGGTTGGCTGGCAGCCAGGAGGGAGTTGCCTCGGGCCCAGACCAGGCGTGTTGCTGCAGATGTGGCAGGCGTACAATGGAAACTTTTGTGGGCGAGCAGCCCTCACTGCTCCAGCACACGCTGACAGGAGGTGGCATCCCGCCTGCTCACCAGGCTCCCCAGCGGATGGGCACTGGGGCAAAACCATTTTCTCCAGCATAGGCAGACTATCTTGAGGCTTAGGGCTCCCACAAACCATTCCAAAGCCGTTATTCCTTTTTTTTTTTCCTTTTTTTTTTTAAATTTCAGCTGAACTGTTTAAACCTGCAAAACATGTTTACTGTAAAAGGTTGACGTAGTGGTCTAAGGTTTTCCTCCTGGAACTGGTCCCAGTCCGTGGGCGATGAGATTTCCCTCTTGGTTTACCAGACGTAATATGAGGAATTGTCTTTCTTTCTTTCTTTTTTTTTTTTTTTGGTCTCTTGCTTCATAACAACTTTTGCTTCCTGTATTTTTGTTAAATGAAAGGTCACTAGCTGTTGATGAGTTGTCTATTCCCTATTTCTTCCCTCTCTTTCCCCTCAGTTGCTGATGGTCTGGACAGTCTCAAGGGAATTTCTAGGAGCAAAACCCATATTGTTCTTACTAGCTTTCAAAGACAAGCCACAGCTCTGGATTTTTATTTTCCTAATACTTTAGATTACAGCATCTAAAATATTTCTGAACAAACTCCTTTTGTCATGATAAAAATTTCAAAAATGCATAAAGGCAGTGCTGCATGAAGTAATTGAAAGATTAGCTGGAGATGAAGTAATTTTGAATTTTCCTGAAGCATCGGCAGGAAATAAAAACCAGAAACCTGAATCAGATCATTCGTCTTGCAAAGCACAAATTAAACATAGCAAAAAACCTGAACTTCTGGTAATCCATTTACAAAGGCAAATTGAACACATGTTAACTACTAGTCTGGACGTCTGTATGTTAAAAAAAAAAACCAGCCCAGCAAACCCCTTCCAAAGCAGAAGTTCCTATACTTCGCAAAATGTGTGATAGTGTTGGCACTCTGCTGCTTTTATAACTGATTGAATTAATTAGGGGCAGGGAGGGAGTGCTGCAGAGGCTGGAGGTAAAGGAGGCTGCTCCCAGACAGGGGATGTGTCCTGGTTTGTCGAATTTTGGTCAGGGTTTTCTACTGACAGCCCAGGGGAAACATCTGTTGGATAAATTGTGAAGTGATCACCAGTCCTCCCAAGAAGCCTACTTTAATTCTGGCACTCTCCAAAGACATCATTAAGGAGTCTCAAGCACAGTCTGGCTGCTCCTGCTCTCCCTGCAGCTGAACGTGGCAGTATCAATTAAAGGGATTCCTCTTCCAGCATCACAAGTTAAAATGTAGGAAGAAACTGAGGGTAGATCTGCTAATTGTTTTCTTATGGAAAGACCTGCCAAATCCACTGTGGTATTTGTGCTGCAGCCTTTATGTTGCGCTTCTTTCCATATATTAAAAAGGAAAGGGTTTTGAACATTAAAACAATTGCCAGGGATAGTCCCTCAGCAGCATTCCTTTTGCAGTAGGATAGCTGTACACAAAAATATTATTTACAGACATTTGTAATAAATCAGGCAGTTCTAAATGCGTCACCTCCATCCTGGCTGTGAAAGCAAAGAGAAAAGAAAAAGTGCATTCACTCTTTTACCTTTCAGAGGGCTGTTTGTCTAAGGCAGGCCCACGTCCATGTGCTGAAGTTCAAAATAACTAATATTTGCATTTGCATGTCCCAATGCTGCAATAAATGTACAAGAGAGATGACATAAAGTCTCAGTTTCCCCTTCAGTTTGGTAACATGTGACAGTGCTGGGACTCATGAAGCTGCATGTGTCTCCACTGACCAGCTTATCCAGCAATCTGCCTATGGCCTTTCATTTGTGTTTTTCTAGGCCCGCAGAATGGAAACCTTACATTCTGTATTATTTTTCTAGTTTCTTTCTTACTGAGTTCTGAAGATGCAAGGAAATGAAAGCCCACCTTGTTTTCCATTGATTTCTGTGTCAGTAATGTGCAGGGAAAATGACCAAACAAAGCCAGTTTCTCCCAAAAGACATGTTCCCAGAAAAAAAATTATAGTTGTGGCTTAAATCTATGTTTGCTTGAAAACAGAATTTCAGTAAATTTGGAAGACTCAACGCACCACTAAAAGCAGCTCCAGAAGTGGGACCACTGTAGCTAAACAAAACCAACTTCAAAATGGAGTCTAAAGCTGTGTTTCCCAGCCCATGGCCTTGCCTTTTGACCCAAGTAGCAGAATTATAACAAGCCAGACTAGGAGCGTATTAAAATCTAATCCTGCATGGCTGAGTAGCTTCCTTAATACTACCTTTCTTTTTGTATTGTTTAATATTAATATTGAATATTACTTACAGCCTAGGTAGTGCTCAAAAGGCATCATAGGTAGCAATGTTGTTGTCTGATAGATCAGCAAATTGAGATGTAGAACAGTTGCGTATTTTGTCCAGGCAAACTCCCAGTGGCTCATTCCCCATTATGGTATCATGCAGTCTGGACTGTGGTTCTTCCCTTCAGAAAAGCTGAAGGGACTCCTGTCACAGGTTACCCAGATGGTCTCTTAGTTGGACAATACTTTGGGCAATGCCTTGTGAGAGCTCTTTTTCACATATGCAATGCCCCTTCAAAGAGATTGTTTTTGCAAAAGTTGGTCCTTTCTTGGCTTGGGAAAAGAAAAAAAGGACAAAACTAGATATCTTTTTCTTTTGTCTTTTAGATGGTCACCATGTGTGGGAAATGGAAGCCAAAACCGACAAAGAAATGTGCAAGCCAGTAAGTCTGCCTTAAATATTTTAACATCAAGATGAAAAATATATATTGCCTTCTCCAGCACTGTTACTAAAGAGGGATTTCCAAGGCTTTGGCACTGAAACAGAACAAGTACTTAGGCCTCCCCTCCTGGAAATCTTTCTTTAACACGAGCATGGGGTAAAAGCCTTTGCTGGAAGCTATCCCAAAAGTAGGAGAAACCATTTGGAAAATATTTTTTCATTGTCCAGGATGGGCCAGTTCCATCTGCTCATCTTTTGTCTTGCTGGGTCAGTTTTTTCCACTGCTCCCAAAGCAATTTCTGATCATTTTCCTTGGCTGTCCTTTATCTTCAGCAGAAGAAACATGAGTCCCCTCACAGGAGATCAGCTCCACATTGGAGAAGTGTGGCTCCTTCAGCCATGACTCTAAGTGGGAAGTACATCCACTGTTCCACGTCTGCAGGAATATGCAATACTTGCAAACCTGCAGGCAAACAATTTAAAGATCTTCACTGAATTCAGGCCAAATGCTAAGAAGAGCATTCCCTGTTACTTTTGCAAAAATGCCAAGGGAAGTTTTGATGGTCATAGCAGATTCACTATACATATGTGTAAGCTGATGCCCTAGAAGCTAAGTCATTCCTTAGCCCTATGCTGGAGGATTTGGTTTCTGACAGTAGAATATCATCTACACATTCTCCAGCCCTTTTTCATGTTGCACTAGATGTGCTTGCAACAGTGCATCTCCCATCCACAGAAGCTAGCATGCTTAAAACTTCATGAGTTGTTATATGAAAATATATTTCACTGTGGAAAATCGAAATATTTGAGTAATGCTGTCCTAATGCCTTTCAAAGGAAATACTGTTAGGTTCAGATATAGCAGAGATGACCTGCCAACTGAGCTGTTGTGCTTTCTCCTGCTGAGTTAGAGACCGCAATTTGATTGTGGTCCCAGATTCTCGACAGAGGCAGGCTGGATAGAGCCTTGTGCATATGCAGTATCATGTTTGCTGTCCAAAGGAAAGAAGTGAAGACTAATGATTTTCTAAAGATCTGAGCCATGCTAAAATAATTTCCCTACTTCTGGAATCCTTGGCGTGGACTTTTGGGTTGTATGTGAAGCCATTGAAACAAAGCCCACCACTTACCCTTCAGAGAGTGTTTCTCTTCCTTCTTGGGGTTAACTTTTCAATACTATTGTACAGCTAGACTGCCTTAGTTGTGCCTTGACTTTCTGATTTATTGCTTTTGCAGAATTCTTTGGTGGTTGAGATACCACCTTTCCGCAATCAGAGAATTACCAGCCCTGTTCAGGTCAACTTCTATGTCTGCAACGGGAAAAGAAAGAGAAGCCAGTACCAGCTTTTCACCTATCTTCCTGCTAATGGTAACAAAACAAATTCCTTATCTCTGCTCATAAAAGTGAGAGATAATGATGATACATGCTTCTAATAATTCTTTGGTAGTTTGACTATTTTGGAAATATACCTGGTGCTATGAGAGTGAGAATAAATCCGAGAGAGCTGCCTTTATCTCTGCTGGCTACACAAGAGACCTCCTCTGCAGGTTATTTCCATTTGCATTGGTGGCAGAGACCTGTTGAAACAAGGACTTCTGCTTTTGGGGGCTGAAGAGCCAGAGCACAAACTCAGATGTTTGTGAAGACACTGAGCTCTCTGCTAAGCTGCTGTCAACCCTTGGTCTGACTTTCTAGCCCCAGAGGGTAAATGGCATTCAAATAATTCTGAATTCTGAATTCACACCACAATATTTTAAACATGCGGGGCTCTGAGCTGGAGGTGGTGTGTGGATTCTCCTTGCAGTCATCTCACACCTTGCTGCCTTGCACAGGGTGAAAATTGAGATGGACAATGTGGATAGAGATCGGAGTGCTCCATGTAAAATGCTTCATGGATGGGAAATGTTCAGAAACTTGTGCCAGTATTTTTTTTTTTTTTTGAGCTTATATTGGTAGCTGTGAAGTGACAATAAAATCTCTCATGACAGCTGCATTCCAAGTAGGCTTGTATGAAGATTTTAATGGCTAGTAAATTTAGATTTTTTAAAAAATTATTATTTGAAATGGCCCTTATACTGAGAACGCTCTTTGGGGTAAAGTAGGAAAAGAAGGCTGCTTGCTTTGTTGTTGTTGTTTGGGAAGGAAGAAGAATTAGAAAACATTATTAAGCTATGCTCTTTTGTTGACTTTCCGAGTGAAAATAATCCTTCTTTGGGAAATACCAACAAAGCAATATTCAAGTCATGTCACATGACTGGAGGAGACATGCTAACGTTTTCTGGGTGAAATCCTATAAATTACACATTTGGAATTTCACCCAGTTAGCATGTGTGCACTTTTATCAGGACTTAAATTAAAAATAAGAGTACAGGAAACCTAACATTGCTATGGAGTGCTTACTGCATATGTTCTGTGTAGCTATGCTTCACTGAATCAGCCTACTTATGCAAACTTCATTCCCAGTGGGGATGTCTGTGTATAGTTAAAGACTGTTCATCTCTTAAATTGGAAAGAAAAAGAGCTTTTATTCTCTTTCACAACACTTTTCAGCAACAAAAATCAGTTGTAGAGGCAATCAGGTATTGCCTTGTCACCCAAGTTACCCTCATAAATATTTCAGATTCAGTCCTCTTCTTAACTGCTGTTTACTAAGCAGCATCTTCCCTCCAACATATACATAGGTCCTTTTTTACCATTGTATTTTAAACCCTGGGAATAGTGTGCACTCCTGCAGAGTTGCTTTATGCTGTCTCTATTCTGTGTTTGGAACATTTGATGTTCCATTTGATGTGAAGAGATGGGAATAATATATACCTAGTGACAGTAGACCTAGTGACAGTGGAGAATCAGCCTAGGCTTTATTCTGCAGAGACATCTTTAATTATGGTAATTGTTGAAAACATTAGGAATCTTGTTTAGTCTACTGTACCAATTAAAATTCAAGTGAAATCTTTTCATTTCAGTGTAAGGAAACCTAAAAGAAAAATGTAACACTGGGGTAGGGTAAAGGAAAGCAGGTATTCCTAGTAAATATTCTTTTCATTCCTGTTTGGTTCTCCACTCACATTCTCTTAATACATACATATATATGCATATAGGTTATTGAAAAACATGTTGCATTCTTTGCAGCCTCTCCCATAACAGTGGTATAAGTGAATGTGCTTCTGCAACCATCAGAATTAATAGTATAGTACGTTTTTATTATGCTTTTGTTGCAATGCCTGTGTTACAGCTGTAAGGTTTTGCCCTTCTTTGGCTGATATTTTTTTCCATCATGCCTTTCAAAGACAGATACAAGCACCTCAACTATGTATTTAGAAATCATGTACAGTGATTGAATCAGTCATTTATGCTGCTGAATTTCTAGGAGTCATTTTAGGCTTCATTTGATTTTAGTCACAACATTCGTTTACAGTTTCAAGACATTGTAGAAAAGCAAAGTTTAGGTCATGCAGAAAAAATTACCTGAGTCAAGAACAACTGGGTGATCAGTGTAAAAAAATGGATATAGGCATGATTTTGGCCCAGGTAACACTTTGTCTGTTGTTTAAACAAATCCCATAAACAGAGAAGGTGTAGGATTTTGACAAGCAAATGTCAGAATGGTCATGAAGTGTCAGATGTGGTTTTACATAAATGAGACAGTATCCTGTAACCTGCTTCTTCTTCTGTGCTTTAGGACTAATCAAATGCTACATTTCAGTGCCTGCTATAGTTTTTAAGGCATTTCTATTTGAGGGAACTTTCAAAAGCTTCATGATGCACATCAGACATATATTTTACAGCTCAACTGGACTGTACCAAAGCAAAATATTAAATGTGGACTAAAGCCTAAATATTGTGTGAGCCCCCTGGCTGTGCTCCTGGGGTGAGTGTGGGCACATGCAGACTAGGGGGGAGCGATGGGCTCCCACCCCCACCGTGGGCCAGTAGGAGGTTCTTCCTGTAGCTCCTATTTCTCCTCATTCCCTAGGGGAAAACAGCCAGTGGATCCAGGGACACGTGACCTCACTCATCCCACCTCCAATGGATGGTCCTATAGCATCTCCATGGAGTACAGCTCTGTGACATGCAGCCAGCACAAGCTGCCATCTCCGGCTGTGTTATTTCACCACCACAGGGTTTCTCCCGTGCTGCAGAGATGTGGCAGGTTTTACTTTCCCTCTGTTAGCTCAAGTGTTTGGCAGAGCAGGGACTTGCTTGGTGAAGATGAGTTTCTGCTTCAGAAATAAAAAAAAAACCCTGCTGTAAAAATGAAAATCGTACTGCTCTGTAATAAATAACAAAGCAAAACACAAAGTGGATGCTTCACAAAAGCAGCCAATGTCTTGAAAACAGGCTTGCTTAAGTCTTTGTCTTGGAATAGACTGTAAACCTAAGTACTCATAATCCACTTTTAATTGAAATTTTGATTTACTGTTCTGCTAAATTTGAGCAACTCCTGAATCCTGTATTAGCCTATATTGTACTGAAATGACTTTAATGTCATTTTTTTACTGTTTCTTCAATGATATGCATCACTGAGCAGTTGCGTATCAGTTTTGTTCTGGAGCCTGCAGGCTGTAGGCTCTTGAGACTCCTCCACAGACATGCCTGGTACAGAAATATAAGTAGTTTCCATACCATTCTGGCATAGGTGAATTCCTGCAGCTCATATGGTAAGTACTGATACATTTTTCATTGCCACATCGCACCAGAAGTTGAGGAGGAAGGCTCTGGACCAGACTCTGCAGTCAGGAGTCTGAGCAGAGCACAATGAGCAGACCCTTGGATGTTCAGCTTTTAAAGTGCCTCCACTGCTGTGGCTCTGTGCAGATGGGCTCTGCAGCTCTGTTATGTGCACTTTTGGAAAACTGTGTTTCAGGGTTAAACTAACCCGGAGAGTCTGAAGAAGAACACAGGCATGTGTGCTGTGGTTCCAAATGTTGTGTTTTCATCTAAGAAAGCTGAAGAAGGTCTCCTGCTCTGAAGACTTTAAACAATGATTGATAACGATTAGATGTCTGTCTGTTCAGACATTTTTTAAGTAGGTACAAAAAAATAGAGGAAATGTGTTCAAGAATTTATTTTTACAGAGAGGAGCAAGTGCTCTCTGTTTTCTGTTATCCAACAAGTATTGATATCAAGAATGTTGAACACAGGAAAGTTTTTTTTTAATTTTATTTAGACAAGTAGTAATATTTGACAAACCAAAGACAGGCTAGTTTGTCTAGGAAATATTTAATAAAAAGGAAAAAGGAAAGTTGATGTGTTTCTTCTACTGGAATAAAAAATATGCTTTTGCAAAGAGTTGATGATAAAGTATTTCCAGTTTTTGTTTCTGTCAGGCTTCTTAATTGTCAAAGCACTATTAAAAAATCACTTCAGTATTTATTAAAATGGTGTTGATATTCTGGTTAACTTTTCCTTTGAGATGCATTTCACTACCCACAGGGCCAGATTTCCAACTGCACAGCCTTCACTCACAGAGACAGCTTTTCTGCAATTCCTTTGCCTTCCTGCAGTCATCTGTACAAGTCTCTGAGATCTTGGGCTTCTCTGAAATCCGGGCCACAGTGACTTGGTGGGGATTGAAGTCCTTTGAATCTATGGGTGTGGAGTTGTGCTGAGAGCCTGCCTGTGGTGACTAGAAGTGCCTCAATATTGTGGTTTACAGCCCAATGGCACAGAAGTGAAGCTCTTAACACTGTAGAATAGAATCATAGAGTATCTCAAGTTGGAAGGGACCCATAAGGATCATTAAGTCCAAGTCCCCACTTCTTGCAGTGCCACCCCTTGGTGTACATCTGGAAAGGGTGAGTGCTGCCCATGGCACACAGCTGTCAGCATTCTCCTGACTAACTGCCTCTGCTCTAAAATTATCCCCTGCCCACCATACAGATGGGTGCAACAACACTTTTGTCATGGCTGCATTGAGTGGCCATTCCTCCGTTTCACCTCAGCGCTTCCACCCACACCTCACTAAGTTAAAAGATGACATCAGCCTCCTTAGCAGAAATGAGGATGCAAAGCGTTGCCACTCTAATGTGGTGCAGCATGTGGCTTGTGCTGATTGTCTCCTGACACCTCTCACCTCTCAGTATTTGTTGAATTTTCCTGCATAAGGCTGGCAAAATTATTAGCCTAGTCCTTTATGTAAAACAGTGGTGATTTGGGGGCTGCTGGGGGAGCAGGGCCAAGTGCAGGGTCTCTGTGGTGCAGGGACCACAAGCGGTGGCTGGAGTGATATGACCTCAGCAGTGCCTCAACAAAGGGATGGAGCAGGGCTGAGTCAGGCCTGGAGCCTTGGACCTGCTGCAGGTGTTTCATGCCCAGGGGCATCTGGACTGCTGCAAAGCCACCACACGGCAGGACTTCGCATCAGAAGGGACGGGGTGAAAGTTTGGCCCCAGGGGACTTTTATTTTAGGTGAAAATAGGAATCACGGTTACTCATTTTTACCCTATACACTGACAGGGTTTATTTCACTTTGGCTACTCAGTAGCTGATTGTTATTTTTGACATTTAGCAGAGTAACTGAAAGCAGGTGAGGTTTTCTCAGAGTCCTGTTTTCATTTATGACAATCACAAAGTTCATCACCACTGGGTGTATCAGGTCCTCCACTCCCATCCAGGAGCCATGGGAGGTCTGTGGAGGAGCAGAAGAGGCATGTGTTGCACTCACCAGCATTACACCCTCAGGTCGTAGGTACCCACTGGAGCTGCCCACACTTTGTGCGTTGCCTACACTTCATCCAGGTGACATCCATTTCAGCAGTCAGACGGAGCCTAGCCAGCCACATCTGACCTGCAGATGGAGTCTGTCTTGATGTGTATGAGCAGGTACATGGAGAACGCTGCCTCTCTGTGGTGTTCCATCTTCACCTGGAAGGCCAGGAAAAAGCATCACCTGTGTGATGGCCTCGAGAAAGGCAGGGGTGGACAAGCACTATCTGACCATCAGCAATGATTACCTCTAATAGTTAACTTACAGTGCATAAAATTGTTTTTTGTCAGTACCTCAATTTTCAAATATTCCCCTTCAGATGGAAAAAATCCAGCCTGTAGTTTTGGTCATTGAACTCTCTATGAGCATTTTGAGGACTCCTTGCCTTGCTTCCCGGTGATTTCACATGCAAGCAGGGATAAAGGAAGCACTGGTGTTGTAATGTTGTGTAGCATCACCAAAAAAGACCTCAGCCCAGTGAGGTCTGACAGAGGTGACATAGAAGGCCTTGGCCGGTGCAGACAGGGTGTTGTGCACAGTTAAATGTCCAGTTGAAGGCAGTAGGGGAGCCAGGTGCTGCATCACACTGGAAGCAGCAGAAGAGCAAGCCAAGTGGGCATAACACAGGACTTAATTCTCCTGTTCAACACTGTAGGATTTAACAAAGTGTTATGGTGGAAAATTGTGCCTTTTAAGAATTTTTATCTCTTTCTTTTGAAAGAAAGCTAATGCATAATCTTCGGTACTAGCACAGCCTAAAATGCCCTCCACCTACCTCTTCCCACCTGGTTTAGCTGGACATGTGACAAGTGCCATACATAATCGTCTGTCTCATAAATATGCGTAGAATAACCTAATAGTTCAACAGCTGTTGAAAGCATTTAGCAAATGAGGTAGCTGGAAAACACTTCCAAATCAGATAATGTCACTGTCCAAGATTACGTGGGGAGGTATATGCACGAGGTTTCCATCTCCCCAAAGCTATTCTTGTATGAAACTGTACATATTCATCTGAATCTGTAAAAATCTATACACAAAACCCAAAAACGGCAGGCAGGCAGGCATGTTTTAGAGTTAGCCCTCCTGATGAACAACACCAGTAGTACTGTACTAGTAAGAGAGGATGAGTTCAGATACTTGTGCAGATAAAGTTGCACACACATGTGTACTCACTTCCTGCAGTGTCTTGATAGCAAGAGGCTTCCTTTGTGACTGAGTCACCATGCACTGGATTTAGTAACTAAAAGCAAAGGCTTGATAGCAGCTTGACCTTTAAAATGTTTTGGTTTAATAGGTGCCTAGGGAAACCACCAAGTTCACAGACAGCATCTGCACAGGTCCCTGTAGTTGACTGTCTCACAAGATCCCTGGGACTGGGCGCTCAGCCCTTGTCACTGAGATGGCCACTGCTGCACATATATTGGCAGGGCATTTCAGGAAGTTTTGCTCAGCCACTGCTGCTCGGGTGTTACTGAAGCAGGGATTGTGTTTGGTGGGGGCAGCCAGCTTCTTGCCCCTCCCCAACACCAGCTGCTCCACAGTCAGAACAAGGGGTGAGGCTTCAAGTATGCTGGATCTGGCCAGTGCTGCAGCAGCAGCCAGGATTTTGTCTTTGCATGCATCCAGAGTGGCTAAATGGTACATGGAGATGTGTCCACATCCCTAATTAGTCTCTGGTTGACCAGCAGCAAAGCAGTGACAGGAGCTGGGGTGACCTGTGCAGTGTCTTCTGAAGGTGTGCTGCCAGTATCAAAACTGACTGACAAGGATTTCAAAGGCACAGAATTTCAAAGGCACAGACAGCCTTTCAGAGCTCAATTCAGTAACGGAGATTTAGATACTTAACTCCTCAGCTCTCTTTGAAAGTCTCATCCCAGATTCTTACCAATTGCCAGACATTTAGTCCAGAAATTGAAGAAAGTGTGTGTGCACATGATGAAAAAAAGTAGTGTTTTGATTTTCATACTCATAAAATCTGTGTGCAGGTGCCAAGGAACTACATCATAGTCTGCACCATGAAAGGAAGCTATTTTGTTGGATAGGTTCAACAAACATAAGGGTAAAATAAATATATTTTAATACCATAAATGTCTACACTGATAATACTACACAGAAATGGGAATTTGATAGTTAAATGTTGATCAGGATAAACATCTGTTTAATTGATAAGATTTTATTTTTTCTGTTCACATATTTTAATAACATCCACACCTTCCCCCCCCCCAAAAAAAACGTTTAAAAACCTATCTGGATTGCTGAAGTGCTAAAGCAAACACACACTTGTTAGAATTGTCAAAATATATATATAGTTTATATCTGAGCACTTTCTGACTCCCTTTACTGAATTTTCATGATTTATTATTTTTCTTATAGGTTTGATATATTAACTTTTTACCTGCTAGAAAGGCCTTTCATTTAAATGTGGGCTTGCAGAACTGGCTGAAATACTTCTCCCAGATTCAAACACACACAGAAGGACCATTGTCTTCCACCAGTGCCTTGGTATGATGTCATAACCCTGATCTCTCTGACTAAGAAGCTTTGATTTATAGCTAGGGCTGCTGCCAATAAATTGTTCTCAGAATTTCATTTTAAATTAGATGACATAATGACATGAGTTCAGAGTCTAAGAAGGCATCACCAAACCATTGAAAACCAATTAGAAATTATTTTGCTAATCAGACTAATTTAGAACAGTGACCTCTGCCCTATTTTAATATTCAAAATTGAAGACTGTTTAAAACTGTCTGTCAGCTGACCTAATGCATTGTCAAGTAACAGGCATTTGAAATTTCGCTGTACCAAACTTGCATTCTTTTTTACCTTTTTAGGGCAAGGGCCAGATCCTTCAGCACTCTTAAATGAATAATGTTGCTTCTGAGTCTGCGCTTACATAGAAAGAGTATCATCTTTGTGTTTAAAATTTCACAAATTCTGGCTTCAGTGCTGCAGTTTATTATAGGTGAATCTCAGCATATGGCAAATTCAGTCACAGTTCCTAGTTCTAGCCAGCTGAGAGTCTGCAAGACTACCTGGGTGCTACCTCAGCACCACGGAGTAGTTCTGAGACAGAACAATTGTTGCTATTTGGTATGGCTCTGCTGGATATAAGTGACTGTTTCTGCTGAAAGTGCTCACAGGTTCTGAACAACTGTAGGGCTTTCCAGTTAATTGCCAGCCCAGGCCTGCTGTGTGACTGACTAGAGTGTCTCTTTTAGCTGGCAGGTTTTTACCAAGTCATTCAAGGTCTGAAATATTTGAGCTGGAAGTTTGTTAGGCTAATACTGTTCTCTGCTAAATATTAATCCTGAGAAAATTAGCAGTGCTGTCTATATCACATTGCATCTCCCTGTGTGAAATACTCACTTGTGGAAGTCAGTGACAATGGAAATGGATGTGTGTTACAGCAGCTAGCTTACCATGCCTCCACTGGGATGTGTAACGGCTCAAAACCCTTTTTTTCGATCTTAGGTTTGTAAAGACTTGCAGTTCATCAGGCATGAGTCGGTAGATAAGTGGCAACACAAGTACCCAGCTGTCCAGTGAACAGTCCTTGTTGTCTTGTGCAGGGGGCTCCCCTGTGAGCTGCCCAGGGTTCTCCTGTGCAGGGCTCCAATTTGGACTTGATCCTTGAGGGTCCCTTCCAAGTCAGGGTATTCTATGATTTTCCTATCTAGGAGAAAATAGTGAAGGTGGGTACTAAGGTTTGTATCCTGTTCTGAGTCAGGCGCAATTGCCCACCCCAGCTGAATATCTCAGTCCCTCAGAAGTCAGTGAGACAGTGGGTGAGGGTGTGTTAGTTCCTTGTAGCCTCATGACAGTGTTTGAGTAACACCACAGACATTGTGATGGTAAATGAGTACAGTTACAGGCTGTTCCTGCATAGGTTTGGGGAGGTGTGCCTTGAAATACCCATAGCTCTTACTTCAGGCCCTCTAAAGTCCTTTGAAAAGTGGAAGAAAAAAGTTGCCCTTTCAGAGAAAGAATATAAGGTGATTTACACCAACTTTTGACACTATCAGAGTATTTTCAGATCAGACCCACAGGCAGTTTGAGTTGAGTTTGCCTACAAAAACGTTGGCAAAGATTTTTGGCCTTTGTTACTCTGTTGAAGATACATAGACTGGGGAGAGCCAGGTAATAGGAGAGAGTAGCATAAATAAACCATTAACTGATGTAATGTAGAAATTTGTGGTGCTGTATCCTCTAAAAATCAAGTACTACAGTTATTCATGTAAAATACTAAAATTGAGATCTGGCTGGAAGGAGGAATATTAATGTCTTCTGACATGCTGAGCTTTACAGGTCTGATTCCAGATCATCTGAATCATTAGTAATTGTTTCTTCATGTTAAAAAAAAAAATCCTACAGACCTTCCTTCTCCAAACTGGTACCTCATGAAGACATCTGCGTTTTTTTAAAGAGGATTAGGTGGCTGCCATCCCAGTCTGTATGATGCTCACACTCACTCTGCACAGAGTTAATGGCTATGCAGCTGGCAAAACACAGAAAAGCCAGATACAAATCCCTTCACCATTTTAGTAGGAATGCTTTTCCTGTCGTCCGGTGCTATACTTATTCTAGTGATGAGATTAGCATACAAACAAAATATATGATATTGAGCAGGGGCTGACTTTTTTTATTGTGTTGAAAAAACGCATTATAGAGGGTACAAAAACAGTTGAGTTGAGCAAGTTTAGGCAACTCTAAGCATAAATGCAGGTATATTTGTCCATTTAAAGACAGTTTGTTTCTCATAACATGAAATAACTGATGCCCATAAGTATTAGTTCAAAGCAAAACAACCTTGACTAGCCCTGACCAGTCTCTGTTTTCCCTCTGAATTTGTAGGCACCAGGAGTGTCTTTGGTTGCTGTCACCATCTCTGAGTTTTTGGACTAACAGGTGTCGAATAGAGTCCCTCCCACCCATCAGTCTGGTGCAGAGCAGGACTTACTGGTGGTCCTCCATTGGCTGCAGTATGCGTATTTCAGTGTAGCAACATACAAAAAGAGATTCCAAATATTCATGATCACTAGTCATACATCCAAATAGACCCCATAGTATTGCTTTTGTAAAGAAAAAACTCACACTGAAGTGACAAAAAAGTACTTGGTGCACCAGGTAGCAAAGGTGTGCAGCAGAAGAGCTACAATGAAAAGCCAGCCTGAAATCAGGAACCTGCCTTCTGTAAAGCCTCCAGCCTGCCTGCCACCAGGGCTATTACCCTTCCTTAGGTTATAACAAGTCAGACAACTCCAGGGTTTATTGGAGTTCTATTGCCAGTGGTTGAGCTTGGAATTATTTAGCACAGGTGTTTCTATAACAGTGATATATTGGGAAAATTCAGTGTTCAACAACCATCATATTTCCAGCTGTGCTGTGGTTAGTGAACCTAATATAAAACATGTGAGAATATTCGCTAGCTCAGGAACTTGTTAAAGGTATTTTCTTACAATATCTGAGTTGCTGTGTTTATCTAGGTGTGTTTCTTCAGTCTTGCATTTTCCTAAAAGGTGGGATAATGGTTTTGTAAAGCTGTCACTGAACCTGGAATCTGCTCCTCTGCAACCAAGTGCATGAGTAGCCCTGCTAGCCAGTGTGCAGCACACAAGCTGGTGAAAATAAGATCCAGTGACAGCCCATCACACCTAGCGTATTTGTCTTGAGCAGCACCTGTGCATCTGTTCCATATATAGACCTCGTTTTACTAGGGTGCTAGAAATCTTAAAACAAGTGTTGCAAGCATCTACATGTAAAAGAACATAAAAGGAACAAAGTTAACAAGGGGCTCGGGGACTGTAAAACAGGGGTAGTAAAGTGCATTCACCACCACCGAAATCTGTGAGTGCTAAAAGAGGTTTTATATGTACAGATGGACACGTGTGTTTTAGGGGGCTCAAAAAGACTCATACACAAACACAATAAATGGCTGGACAATGTGTAAGGGTTTTGTAAAACACATCCAAATAAAAATACAGTCAGTGACACTCAGGCAACACACATGTATCTGAGCTGAGTTGTGAAAAGATGTTTCATTATTAATTTGATGCCACAGTGGGTTGGTTATTAGAATATTATGAAAAATATTCTCTGGTGTCACCAGAAATTTTTTAGAAAGAAGATAAATGCCATTACCCATCCATACTTGATTATTATATGCATTAGAGTTTCACCTGTCTAGAAAAAAATACATCAACAGTCTAGCTTGACTCTATTATTTGTAATTTTCCTGTTAGAGAAAGTGGGTGAGTTTTACCTGTGCACTGCATCTGTTGTAGAAGCTTCAAAGACACCTCTCTTTGATTTGAGAGAGAAAGCAAAAGAAAAGACATTTCAATTTGAGAAAGAATCTTTCTTCTCTGGTTTTAGAAAGCAGCTCTGGATTTGTCATGACTGAGTTGATGCTCACTGACAATCATTTCTGTCCACATTCTGGAAGTTTTTAGAGATATGACAGCTCAATTAGGGCATCGTTTGGGACAGTGGGTAGAGCAAGCAGAGGTCTAGAACAGGAGTCAGTTTTTCTTGTTAGCCAGAGACTGACTAGCATTTGTAAGGAGCTGGCATTAGCAAAAATCAAATGCAGTATGTAAAAAACTAAATAAATCAGATCCTACTCTTTCAAAAATATCCCCATAGTTGAAAACTTCTTATATGTAGCACTGACATGTATCTTTGCAACTTTATTTTCATTGAACTCTTTATTTTCATTGAAAAGCCCCATCTCTACCTTATTATGCTCCAGTTTACTGCGTGTACAGACATTTATCAAATGGGCCATCGGTAGCTGTAGAAATGCAGTAGTTCTATCCAAGTTAAAATTCTTGCCTTGATTACTACAAATCCATGGAGCCCTTGGGTCCAAAGCTTCCACTGAAGCACAGCTATTTGCAAATAGATTTTTATAGCACATTAGTGCTGGAGGAGAGTCCAAAGAAAATAGTCTTTTTCAATATTAGAACCAGCTGTGACTTTCTTGTGCTGATGACTCATTCATTTTTTTTATAGGGTGGGAGAACTAGGCAAAAGACACACAGAGTCTTATTCACAACGTTGTTTGTTTTGCAAAGGGTATCCTAGCCACAAGCCAACTTGATCATACCAATACGCAACTCATGTTTATTTAAAACCTTTTTTCTTTTAACAGTTCCAATTATAAAAACAGAACCCACAGATGACTATGAGCCTGCTCAAACCTGTGGACCAATGAACCAAGGCTTAAGCCCTCTCTCTAAACCATACTACAGTCAGCAGATCATGATGCCCCCTGATCCTGGTTCGTGCCTTGTGGCCGGCTTTGCCTCCTGTCAGCAGAGAAACGCCGTGTTGTCACCTTCTCCCAACGCAAGCTCCAAGCTGCACGACCTTTCGTCCTCTCCGTACAAGTGCATCCCCAACCCAGGCCACAGTCACCTCGGACTTCAGCAGCCCGCTGGAGGTGTCCCCACCATACAGGAAGTGCCAAGGTCTATAGTTGTGCACCCAAGCTCCCCTGAGCAATCATCTCACGTCATGCTGCAGCCGCAGGTGAGTCAACATCTGAGCAGTAGCTGTCCCCTTGGTTATCAACAAACACTCTATCCCAACAGTCCCTCTTCTCCAGTTCCATCTGTTACCCAAGAGCCAACCTATTTGCAGTCCTGCAGTCCAACTCACTCATCCATAATGGGTCAACAGCAGCAGCAACTGCCGAAGGTTCACAGAAATGAGTCTCCAACAACCCAACCACTGTCATTGCCAGAGTTGCATGAGGAAAGTAATCATAATTTGGCCCCTATTGCTGTAACGATCAAGCGAGAACCTGAGGAATTGGACCAGATGTACCTGGATGATGGTAAGTCTTCCACAGCACAGGTTTGCGTTCACCATGTTGCTCTATCAGTGAGTTCCCTTAACCTCCCCTTCTTTTGAATCCTGGTGGAAAAAGTTCCAGTTATAGCCTGGTGGAAAGGTGCAGACTTTGCTCGAATTGTCTTTTTACAGGAAAGGACACCTTCATTTCATTTGCAATAATGAAACCACATTATGTAAGCATTAAATGTTGTTAGTTAGCATAGAGCTCTAGCTGCATGACCAATAGCTATGTGGTAATAATCTTAACTGTATGTTCTTGGCTTACGCCCGTGCAAGTGACCTGAAGAGCTGCAGTGACAACATATTTAACATTGCCCCATTCATAATGCAGTGAAACGTCTGATGTGCAAATCTCTTCACTGAAACTAAATGTTATACTTCTCTACTTCAGTTGAAAAGGTTCAAACTAAAAATGGAGGCGAATCTTTCAACATCACTTTTCAATCTATTTGCATCTGATGTTAAGACTACCTTTTTTCCCCCCTTTTTTATTGGGGCTTGCTGCTGCTTTTTCTTTTCTTTTTTCTTTTTTTCTGGTTTTGTAAGATTCTGTATACATATATATTCTCCATGCAGTCCCAAAAAGTTGAAATGCTATGATAAACTTGTAAGACCCTAGTTCTCAAATATTTATTAGTTGAATATAATAAAAGGGATAACATGGAATTTGGTTATGTGACCTTACTGAACTGCCATTTAGCATTTGCTGCTAAGTCTCCCAGTAGTATTCTGGACCCTTACCTTAATGCAGGATGTGAGTTCCCTTCCAGTAGCCACATATCTTTATATAACATACCATGCTAGTTGAAGAAGAAATGCCACTTAAACGGCTGCATTGAAACTAATTGATGCCAGGGAACATCTGAATGTTATTGTCCTTCAGGGAGAATTTAAGGACAATTCATTGCTCTGTTTTTTTTAAAAAAGGACATTTTGTCATTCTATTGTAAACAGCATGCTACTCACTGAATTAGGATTGCAAATTAATTTTTTGGAGCCTGAGTAGCAGCTCTTTGCTTTTCAACTCTAGGAAAATTATTTTTCTTAACAGAAGTTGTTATTGGTTACATGATAGAGAGGTCTAGGGAACTTTTCCTAATTAGGAGTTAAGGTCACTAGTTTTGCACAACACATCTTTTTGACAAGATTTTCTTCATACAGTGTGCATTTTTATCACTTACCTGTGCTGCAAGGAGAATGATTTCAACAAGCTGAATGAGAACTGTACACCAGCCAAAAAAAGCCATGCCAGAATTTTGGGCTTGAGAAAAACCAGAAATTATCTGTGTAAGGAGGAGAATTTAGATAAATCTAAACCTAGAGTGTAGCTGTCTTTTGTAGAAAAGCACAAGAAAGGGTCAGCCTTCCTTCTTTACCTCTCAAAAATCCAATAACCTCTTCTCTGACAGAACCATGAAAGCTGCCTTTGGCTGGATCCCTACTTGAGAGATAGGACTGTGTCTCAGGGATGAAGGGTGAATGAAGCTCCTCAGCCATGTCTGCTTTAGGTTTCTCATGGAGGAACAGAGGAACTTCTTTCCCATGTGGTCTGATAGAGAGGTTTTAGTATTTTCAGCAATCATCATTCTCTCTGACAAAGCATAGCCTTTAACCTCATTTCTGTTCCATCGCTCTCCCCTGGACAAACATGCACACCAGTCCTCTACAGATGACCAGAACTAATTGCAGCTAGCCACCATGCACATCTGCACTGATACTTGAGGTTGACTTTGAAGATCTCTTCAGCTAGCCAAATCCAGATATACTTCCCTTTGGCATCCAGTAGGCTTTCAAAATCATTCTGTGGCTGACCACAAGAGCTCTAGACCAAGAAAGACATAGCAGTCCTGATAACAGTATATAATAGGAAGAAACCTAAGCCTTTGTAGTTCAATAAATTAAATACCACCAGTTGCCTCCAAGGGGGTCAATCAGAAATGGCTAAAATGATCTTTAGGTTTGTCTCAAGGGTCACACTGATGGAGCTCAACCCACATGAGCTGCCTTTTTCTATCAAAACTTTATCTCACTGCCTGAAGAAAAGATCATCCGCTCTGTGTGTATCTGAAGTGGACTATTTCCTGCTTTATATTTGTCTCAGTATCTGGATGAGGGGCTAAAGGCAGGAAGTGTTTCTTGTTGGATTGGCGCTGGCCAAGACACCTTGTTCAAACCATGCAGAGTCCTGGCATGCTTCAGACATGCAGCACAGGAGCATGAAGCTGTGACTCAGGCTGGAAGCCTGTTTAGGTATATGCTGTATGCTATATATGCATTTCATGAAGGCAGCATTTTCACCACCACTGCAGACATTGGTTTCACATTACATTTAATCTGATGGAACTGCAGGCTCCTATGGAAAGGGTGGCCTCAATCCATCTTGCTCTGTCACATGTTCTTGCTGCTTCCTTCAAGTCATATCAGTTGTGGAGCAACAGAGCAGGCTAATGGGAAATTAGCCTGCTCAAAATAGCAAAATCCACATTTTCAGTTTTCTGTTGGGTCAGCTCATGGAACCACATCCAGCAGCTGATCCAGCCCTTGAGAGGGGGGAAAGAAGCCTGTGCTGTGGGCCGAGGGGTACTGCAGGGTCACTCTGGGTGGCAGAAGTCCACCAATAGGCCAGAGC
Organism: Prinia subflava; assembly: GCF_021018805.1. Classification (NCBI taxonomy): domain Eukaryota; kingdom Metazoa; phylum Chordata; class Aves; order Passeriformes; family Cisticolidae; genus Prinia; species Prinia subflava. The sequence goes on from NC_086247.1 coordinate 94,911,609, forward strand.
AAGTGTGAATTGAAGGCAATTCTGATGTGATCTTATCTTCCTGAGCAACTATCTAATCACTCGTCCTGTTTTGGTTAAAAATCCCCTTCTCGTGCTCACCTGTCAGGTATGGAAGGGAGATGTCGCACAGTCTCAAAGGGCAGTTTGGCCACTCTGGTGACTGCCTGGAAACCACCCGTGGCTGCTCCTGGTGTCACAGGGTGTGCTGCTGACTGAGATCAGCACGGAGAAGGCAAAGCAGGTACGCAGCACCTTTGTGCCTGGTACTGTTTCATTCACACCTCTGACTATAACAGTGGAACAAGGGACCGTGAGTTTTGGCGAGTGGCTAGTACCAAATAGGAGCAACTCATTTTTCCATGTGCCTGACTTTTTTTTCAAATAGGAGCTTTTTGAAGGTGTCACCATTTTTAATTAGTAATATATCCCCCTCTAAGTGTTCTTGTTGGAGGAGTGGGTGGAGTATCTGTAGCAGTTGTGAACAATATGAAAGCCAGAGACTGGTCAAGTGTACATAACTGCTTTCCTTGCCTGCTACTCTGAATATAACACTCTTTTCCTCAGCCATGATTAATGAAATATTTTAATGACATTAAAAATTAAATTCTCAAAACATTGCTCATTTTAATAAATATCTTCACAGCATCTTGTACCTATTTAATACATCAGTTTTATCTAAAAGTGTTTAAGTGTGAGGTATTGATATCTAAGATACTTAGGGGACTACCAGAAAAACAAAAGAGCCGATTTATTTTCCCAGATTATAACTGATTAAAATTTGGTTGCTTGTTTACCACTGCAGGGAGATTTGATTTAGGTATCTAATATACATAGAGCAGTTTTGGGTCAGTATAAGCAGAAATCTTTTGGTTTCAGCTTATGAGTTCAAAGTAATATTCATTCCTTTAGTTCTGGAATATGTCCAAATATAGATCATTTACACTGCAAAATATAGATGGAAAAAAACAGTCAATGAATTTATATAAATAGAGATCCTTTATATGACATCTTTCTGCATTGGTAAAGGTGGGTAGCTGAAGTAATATAAAGGGAGCAAATGAAGAGAATTCCATTTTGCAAGTAAATTCTGGTCTTGGCAATCTTATTTTAAATCAAAATCTACAGTAGCCATCTGGGCTACTCATTAAATGTGCTGTCCATTTCAGTATGTGAATATATGATTCCACATATAGAACGTATTTAAAACTCAAACCGTAAAGTGATACCTGATATATTATGGCTATGCTCTTGATACTGAAAGGTATCTGGCTTGGATACCAGCACCCGTTTCAAATCATTTTGAGTTCAGCCTCATAGCAAAGATTATGGCTGACTGCCTGTGCTGCTTTCACAGGAAAATGTGATTAAAAGTCGTTGAAATTGTGGCATTTATGCCTGGTTTTGGTCCTCTGCAAGAGTCCATGGTCCTTTGCAGGGGGAGAGGAAGTGTCTCCTGTCCTCTGCACCAGGAGCTCTTGCAGATATCTGCAGGACACTGGGGCACCCTGTTGGTGATGCTGGGATTGACGGTGTCTCCATGTGCATGAGCCATTCCTGCCCTAGGCAGTGAAAGTTAAGTGATGTTTGCCTTTCAGATCTAACCTGGGAGGAGTGTGGGTGCTAGGGTGGGTGCTGGAGCTCATGGAAAATCATTAGGCAGGCAGGCTGGAGGGACCTCTTTAGTACAAGTCCATGCTGCAATTTCTTTTAAGAAAATACTTGTTATTTAGGTATTGATGTGTCTGCTATACAGCCCTTTGAGATATGAAGTGGAATTATTATTGCCCAAAGAGATGGATAGTTTGGGGAAACTACAAGCTGATGAGAATTCTTCCAGATTCCTTGAAACAGATGTGAAAATTTACCTAATTTATATATTTGACAGATTTATATTTATATTTATATTTATATTTATATTTATATTTATATTTATATTTATATTTATATTTACATTTACATTTACATTTACATTTACATTTACATTTACATTTACATTTATATTTATATTTATATTTATATTTATATTTGTATTTTGAGTGTGCCTCTTTCTGCAGTTATCTGACTAGAACTTGGATCAAAAGTTGTTAGTCTGCTCTTGAACTAATCCTCCTTCTTTTCTGTCAACTAGGGCAGCTCAGACAAATTTTCAGAGTTTTAACTGCCTTTCTTAGTGGTAGAAGAAACCCAAACCCAGAGGCGGGAAAGTGGAAGGTCACACAGCTTTCCTGATGTCAAGGCATCTGGGAACTGGCCAGGCTCTCAACAGGAGATGCTGTAGGTGACTTGAAATCACCTTCCTCATCCCCATTTCCTTTTCCTGGACCTAGTGTAGCCTGTGTGGAACACAGAACTGAGCTCCAAGTCTTTCATTTCACCAGGATGGATGATGCCAAGAAATGTTTTTCAGGTTGTAACTGGCACTCCCACAAACTATTAGATATTTTACCTGCAGCAGAATGACACTCATTTGTGAAATTTCCTGCTGTTAAAAACATCAAAGAATGTAGTTTTCATTGCAGATGAAAATGAAGCTATTTTGAAAAAAGCAAGGGGGAAACACATTGGTACCAGCAGTAAAAACTGTATGACTTATATTCTCAGCAGATTTTAAGGTGTATTGTACATTCTGGAATCCCATTTGTTATATTAATGCACAAAACTTTACAAAAGCAGTTTTTTTAATTGAAAGCAAAGCAGTATCCTGGAGGGTTCTTTAATCAAGGTACTTGATTAATCAGTGCTTGAGTCCTGAAGACCTGGCTTCTAATCTCAACTTTGGAGATGCAGTGGCAGCCTTGTTGAAATCAGGAGCACACTCCCATTTCTGGTCATGAGGCCAGAGTTCCACATGCTGTTGAAAAAAAGTTTTCCAGAGTGTCCTAAGTCCTATGTAAGAGCCAGAACTGAAATAACAGTATCTGAAAGACAGATCTCTTGTCTGAAGTTTTGTGTATTAATTCAGCGTCCTCCTCTCCACATGAATGTTTTCATAAAGGTCTCTATCCTGATCTTGACTTGATCAGATCTATAAATCTTTGCATAGTAAGATGAAAATACACAGGCCATAAACAAAGGTATCTGATGTTTGGATATGTGGCTAGCAGAAAGTATTAGAAGCACATAATCATCTTTTTTAAAACAAGGAGGCTTTTGTTCTTGTGATTGTCTTAGCACAGCTGTGAGTTTTATAGCGCCATGCCAATGAATGCACTCATTGCAACTTGTATTTTACTCTGAAAAGGTAAATTGGGAGTATTAAGCCACCAATAAGTATGTAAAAGTGGCAAAACCACAGGTAAAGTGTTACTGAAAGCTGCAGTCCTGCCAGCCATTTCATTTTAAATATGGCTCTTTTAAATATAACTTTTGCAGTAAAAGCTGTAACTCCTGGATGTAATATGAGCTATTGCTAATGTCATTCCCATGAATTGCTTACAGTATTGAACCGTTAGATGTCTGACAAGTCCATATATCTCCTATACAGTATATATGAAAGTTTTTTGTGTCTAAACCATATGTTCTTTTTTGACTCCTCTATATTCTGGAAATGCACGTGGTTTGGTGATATAGTTTATTTGAACAGGAACCATAGCAGACAGAATTATTCTTTCGTTGAAATGTATCCTTTTTCATACATCTCAGCTTCATGATTAAAGCAATTGACTCTTGAGGCGTTAAGTTTAGTCTGCTTCTGCCACAGTTATGCCTTTGAAAACTCCTGAGTTCACCTAGTGATTTCCAGTAGTCCAAATGTCATTAGAACAACATGCAGGTAGTCTGCAAAGTCCAGTAACACTGTCTACACTTTTGGCTTGGGTGAGCTTTTCCCTTCCTCCCTCTTGGCTAAGCCTCACAGCTCTGGGAGAAAACAAATAGCTTTCCTCATGGAAAGTTTTGCTTAACCTGGCGTGGTGCCTATGCCTAGACCCTCCTCGTCTCTAATGATGATTGAAAGTGTACATGCTACTGTGATAAAACATGCTGAGTCGTTAACATTTGGAGCTTGGATTATAGGCGATGAGTAAGGGAGGGCTGAAGTAATGCGTTCGAGTCAGACCTTCGGTGGACTTGCACGTCTGGGTTGGAGGGGGATCCTGTTACAAGAAACCACACACCCACGGGAATGCGTTTTGCTGTTTCTGGCAAGTTTGATGAATTGGGTCTCCCAGGGGGCCCACCAGAAGAAAGCCCCCAGAAGCACAGATGACCAGACTAGGTGTCTTTTCTGGTTTTCTGCAGCCCTAGGTGTGCAGTTGCCCACAGAGCAGACCTGCCTACCTCTTAGCTGTGGTATGCTGTGAAATACAGTAGGGAACTTTGTTTTCTTTCAACGCCAGCACTTACATTTCCAGGGAGCTCCTTGAGTCTCAGGCTTTCAAGGAAGTGTCCGGTCCCTTTGGAGAAGTCCTAAATGGCTCCAGCCCCATTCCGTGATGCCAGACACTGTGAAGGCAGAGGAAGCTGACCAAAGCTGCAACAAGCAGTGTTGAAAAGGCAGCCTTTGGTTGATGTGTGTCTGCATACCCACCTTCATGTTAGCACTTGGAGTTATCAAGTGTTTGTCTGAAACTGTGTTACTCCCCTCTCTTTCCAGCTGAGAGCAACTTGGAAGAAGTTGCTTCTCATTCCCATGCCCAATTCATTCTTCTATTTCTGTATCAATGGCTGTTAGTGTTGCCATTCCAAATGGTAAAGATTTTGTTGGTTATTTTCTGGAAGCTTTCCCTGCCAGTCGGGAGAGAGAAGTTGCTGTATCTGAGCCTTGGTAACTTTTACATCTGCTTTTAAGCCTGGAGCAGTGCCAAAGAAAATACACGGCTTGCAGAAGCACAAGCTTCATGAGAAAGCTTTGTTCCAATGCAAATTATTTTAGGAATATGTTGTTTGTTTGAATTGTTTCTGCTGAGCTGAGCAATATTAGCTGCTTAGGTGTGGCCTTGTGCCTTGGCCTCCATGCTCTTGTGTCCTGAACTCCTTCTGTCAAAACATTTGTGGGGAAGTTGTGGTAGCAGGCCCCTCTTCTCGAGGGAGCTGAATACGGCACAGGCCTCCACAGCACCTCCGCAGAGCTGGGCTGGCGGCTCAGCCCAGCAAACACATCCGTGTCAGAGGGAGCAGCCTCCCTGCCTTCATGTACTGCACTCTTGGAGAGGCACTGGCAGCCTGCTGGATCCCCAGGCTGTGGAGGGCCTGCCTCTGCTCCCACTTAAGTCAATAACACTGTTCCCTTTGGGTTCATTGGGAAAAGGACCAAGCGCGTGGCTGGTAGTTAAAGCACACATAATAGCTGTATTCATGCCCGATAGACAGGCAGAGAGGGAGTTTTTCCAAGCAGATTTCTGCACCACTCATTGTTTCATCTCTGTCTGCCGGACGGCTGGGGGCTGGGTCAGGGTCCTGATAGTGTCTTGACCATCACTGCAGAGAGCAGGCTGCATGATAACCTGGCTCCAGGTCTTTCCTCCTCCCTGAGGAGCTGATGCTGATTGCAACCGAAGGGGGCTTCCACAACAACCTTATCACCAGACTGGGAGGAAGCTTATGAAAAAAAGCAGACCCTAAAATGTTCCCCTCCTCCTCTGTCACTGAGGAAGTCTGCAAAGCCTGGGTATTGAAAATACCTGGGAACAATCACGAGTAAGAAATACAGTAGGAAAACTGCAGCCCTGTTCCTGGCTGGCCAGCCTGGCTGGCTTTGGCAGCAAACCAGGGGGCTGGACCAGCCCTCTGTCTCCTTTACAGGCTTCACTTTTAGGCCTTCTACATTTTGCACACCATGAAACCTACTGCAAGACAAATAGCAGAAAGTGAGTGAGATGGTGCTGCAAGTGTGTCAAAACTCTCAAACCATATTGTTCCTGAACACATAAATTGCAGTATGTGCACTGGACCAGTCTTGAAAAAGCAATGCTACAGGCTATCCAAATCTATAATTAGGGGATTAATTCTTTGATCCTTATGTAGTTATAGCTCATAATGTAAATGCAAGAATGTTCCTCGCTTGCCTTTCCTTTGCACAACTAAAACATGATTTCTCTGCGTAATTTTGACTTTTCTGCAGACATACTGCAGAAGAGAATGCAGAAGACAAGATTTTACTCTTCATGTCTGTACTGTCCAGATTGCTTTTGATATTTGATTTCTGTGGGAGCTAGCGCCGAAGATCTGTTCCATTTCATAACTTTTGTGATAGCTTTGGGGTTGCAGAATAGGTATTGCTGTAGATATTATGAATCCATTTTGGTATTCTGGGAGCAGCAGTCAGTTCCTTTTCTAGTGCTTCAGGGAAAATATGTGTTTCAGTGTCACCTCATAAGCAAAATCTTCTGCAGATTACTTAGGGAGTAGAAAAATCACTATTTTGGGTCACAAGAGAAGCCTCCAAAAATAACAAACTGAAGAATATTTATTTTAACCTTTATTTCTATCATGCTTATGCAAATCTATATGCAGATAAAGTGTCTGAAATTATCTATAACACTTTGTAATGTGTTCTAATTCTTTTACAGCTTTGTAGCTGTGGTGGGTGAGAGTGATCTAAGTCTCTTGTACTCATAATTGACTTTTCTGAAAATCCTGCAGATGCCTGTTGAGTGAAGCCTTTTGGAAACCTGAGGTCAGGTGGAAAAGCTCATCCCTTGGAGGTTTTGTTGTGCATAATCAGTTCCTGAACCATTGCAGCTCCATACTGCTGCTCACCTCTGGGCTGCGATTGTCAATGGTGCTGGCAACTGAGCTTTTGCTATCCAGTTATTCTTTTGGAAGACTAGAAGACTTTTGAATAACTTCAAAAGTTATTCTTTTGAAGACTGGTAATTTCTTTGCTATTAGTTGACTTATATTTTTTCCTCTGTGATGACTTGTGTTCCACAAGCTCCAGGCTGCACTTCTACTCAGCTGTTGGCTTGAGGCCTTTCACCTCAGACCATCTGCACGAGGCATTAACAACTTCTCCAGGCGTCTTCTTCTTATAGTAATGTCTTTGAGTCAGTAGTACTGGGAGGTTCAAATGTTCTTCTCAATATAATATGACTTTGTATGAACTTGCCGTATAAAAAGGGAAGCCGCTTCTGGTTTTTTTTCAATTACACTCTTTGTTTTCGTTGTTCTGAGAAACTTCCCTGACTCATTAGCTGTTAACCACTGCATGACAAACCATGGGCCCCAGCAGTCAAAGGCTAGAGCTTCTTGAAGTTGCTAGAATTGATGCCACACAAATTCCAGTTTTGAGAGTGTTGTAATGAGTCCAAGTTTTTCCAAGTTGTACCTCAGCCAGACACTGCACAAGATCTCTCTGGAAGGGCCACCAGAAATGGAGATGGCTGTTCTATTCCAGACCCTGACCTCCTAGGTAACTTTGAAAGAGTTCTCAGGTATTTTTTCTTTGTTTTTTCTTCCCCACAGAGAGTATGCTAGGATGAGGAAAGACATCATTACAGACGAAAAAGAAAAAAGGTGATTCTAGGGCAGAAAGTGCCATCAGCCACAGGGAGACAACTATGCTTTTTGCATCAGCAGACAAACCCAGGGGCAATGGCTGCTTCAGAAAACTTTCCAGGAATTCTCCCACTATTTCTGGAAACCTGCACTGGACCTTTATAGGCCAGAAAAGCACACTGCTATCTATTTAAGCCACAGATTCACAGTTGGATGAGATGTCACCACTTGGTAGGAACCTCGAAATCTCCATTGTTATCAGACAAACTGCTGATTTCTGCCCTATTCAGCACATAGTCAGAGTTGTAGAGGTAAAGGTGACCATGGTCTTTGGGGTTAGAGGGTTCAGGCTTTCCTTTTTGCATGTGACATCCCAGATATTTCATGCCATTTCAATGGCAAACTGAAGTCTTAAAGAGGAACCAGTAGTGCTGAAGTCAAGGAAGGGCTTGCCAGAAGGACATGCTAATGTGAAAGCAGTTTCTTGGTGCTATTTTAGTAGCTAACGCACAATTCCAGAGATAGCTACAGCCCTCCATTTAATTGGTGTGTGCTTGCTGGCAGAGGCAGTTCTGTGTTGCAAGACTCCAGGACCCCCAGTCAAAGCTGGGGCTCTACATGGGCTGCAGCATTGGAAGGGATGAGGGAATGGGGTCCTTTGTGACAAGTACAGGCAAGTGCATGTGTGTATATACATTCACTCTATTTGGGAAACTTAGTAAAGAAAATAATATAGAAGCTGTCTCATGAAGCTGTAGCATGGTCAGCAAGCATTTCAAAGTTTCAGATTTAAAGCACAGCTGTGAAACTACCTGATGACATAATTAGAGTGAAAGAAGGCCTGAGAAAAAGAGAAATGAAAGGAGGGTTAAATATAACATCCCCATTGAAACAAACAAAAAAAAGCATAGATGAATTCTGGAAGAAGAGGGGAAAGGATGAAAGGATGAGTGTTGGTGAGAGAGAGAGAGGAGTTTGTCTAAAAGTGAAATAGTACAAATGAGTAGTAAGAGCCCAGGATTTGACTGCCATGGAAAAGTGTGTCTAAAGAATACCTCTCTTTGCCCCCAAATAATTTAAGTATAGAGGAAAATGAGAGGAGATGATGAAATGAGCATTGTGCTCCTTAAACTTATACAGATCCACGGAGAGAAGGCAGAGGAGCCTTTCTGTCTGTATTGATCTGCAGTCTGCAGTGAGATGGCTGCATTGCCTGCAAGTGGAAAGGTTTGGTGGGCAGCTCCCCTAGGGCAGGACCTTCATATAACCCCGTGGCTTATTTCCATGTTCAATAGACAGGTTTTCTAAGGGGCAAGGAAGGGGCTTCAGAGCTGCCACTGGGTTGAGAAAGCTCCTGCAGGGAGACCAAAAAACCCTCAGAAATACGGTGAAAATGAAAGGGTGGGAAGTAGTCTTTGAATAAATGTAGTCCCATCACCTGAACTTAGTTAGAAATTTCCGTATCAGTTTTAAGACTTAGAGTGTAATAGGGCATTCAGTTAAAAAGAGAAAAATAAGAGTATATTATCCATTGATTTTTCCCCAGTTGGAAACTACCCAGAAAAAACAGTGCTAGAAGAAGTAGAAGTGATCAGACCTTGACAAGGCAGTTGAGGGTTTGTAAAAGCTCACTTTCAAAGATATACAACTGAAGAATAAAACAGGAAATCCCCTTACTTTGCAACTTTCGAAAGATGGCATTCAAGTTACATTTAGGATGTGATCCAAGTGCCATGAAAATTTTTTTCATCAACTTTGATGCATGTTCTAAAACAGGATGTGTTAAATCAGGGAAAATAATAACAGATTCTCAAGTAAATTAACAGAAGATTCGCAACAGATTATGAATCACTATATTAAAGAATCAATTAGAGTCAGCTATTTACATAAAGGCAGAGTAGTAGCAAAAGAAATTTTGAACTAGGAAAAATCAGAACATCTGCTGAAATTTCCAAAGCTATATTTACTATTATCTTAGGAAAAGCACCTGGACTGAATGGTGTCTCATCAAAAACATTTAAGTGTTTCCAGACCAAAATCACTTGGATAGTTCTGGAAAAAAAAATCATCTGCTAAAGTAAAAGTCCTCTCTAATCCCTTCCACTGAATTTTGTCTTGAGGAACATCACCGTTTTAAACCAGAACACCTTCTGCTGCCGTGAACTACTTTGCTGGAACCAAGGCCTGCCCTTGCATAACAGTCCCATTAGCTAACTGTTGGGTAGACTTTATTATTATAAGGAATATTTTGGATTCAAGCACTCAGCACAGAGGAGTGTATGAAAAGTAAGCAGACTTCGATAGAGATGCCAGAATTCCTGCCAAGAAATCTACAAATGGATGGACCTTTTCTTTGGTTATTAGATGAATATTCAGAAAAAAATCTGCTTTTGAAATTTTCAGCAAACCTATTGTCATTTATTTTAGTGAGGAAGGGGGTAAGATACCGGGCTGTCCATGTTTCATGGTGTGAGTTGTGACCGTAAAAATGTTTGGTCAGCCAGCCAGAGATCAGCCAGATGTATACTTGATGTTTCAAGGCTATTTTTATGGTTTCTCTGATAATAAAATCTAGATTTCTGCAGCAACGAACACAATTTCTCTGCTGTCAGTTAAGAGCCTGCTTCAGGGAGGAGGTGGCAGATGCTTGTGATGCCAGATGAGTCTGTATCATGCTTTCTGTTGTGTATGATCCCCTGAGGGATGTGGCCATGACCTCCCTGTGCCTATTTTTGGAAAAATATCTGTGTTTAGAAAGTTGTCTGAAGATGGATTTACATTTCATATGAAAAACTTTTGTTGGGGGGAAGACACCACTGGAGGGGGAAAACCCCACATCTTGGGACACTAAAATGATTGTAAGAATTCTTTGCTGAGAGGTCGTAGATAATATTTCTCGTAATACAGAAAAGACATCTAGATTTTACATTGCTGCTGCAAAATGAAATCCTACGAATCTTATGAATGGGAGAACTTACCTTTGGGTATTTTTGATAAAGGCAGCTGGAGTAAGTCAGCATAGTTCCATGTAATTGTAGTGTAGCTGCACTGATTTCTACCTGTTCAGACCCAAAACAAATTTAAGAATGAATGTACTAGCTGCAGGGGCAATTCTTCTAGCTGTATCCTTCCTTGGGATTACCTTGCTTTTAAGTACTAACAGAGATTTCTGTGTATCTTTTTCTTTTTTTTGCAGAAACTGTACTTTCTGTTATGTATCTGTGTCTCACATGCCAATGGAAATCAGGGAAGGAAATTAATTTGTATGAATGGACTTCATAAACTTCATGATTTACCAGTAATGAAATCCGGGTTTGCAGAATGAGAAATAATAGGGCTTTTCCAAAATATCTTAATCCTTGGCTATGATTAGTGGCATAAAATGAACCATTCTTTCCTACGTGTCTAAAGTCCAAGTTGTGCTCCATGTGATATTCTTTCCAGTCTCATGTCAGTAAATAATTGCCATGCTGTTTTTTAGACTGTCTCTGACCTTCACTATGCTCGCTTTTCTTGAACAAAAGTCAGGAATTGTTGCAGATTGATCTCCTACTGTGATCTGATCTGGTCTGCTGTGAAAGGAAAGCTCGTTAATCCTACTCCCAAATTCCTTACCCAATTTACTATGAATGTACTACTCTATAAGCATATCTAATGCAGCACAGCCATAGCAGTGCTTAAAACAGGACTAGGCAATGCCTCATATTATCTAACTACTTCTACTTGTGCAGGAATACAAATTCACTCTCTTTGTATTGTTAAGGGTGACTTTTTAAAAAAATGGTTTAGCTAGTTTAAGTTTCATGGTTTTTTGCCAGACTATTGTCTAGTCTGTCTAAACTTGGCCAGTTTGTTTAATTACCTGAACATGAACCAAATATGGTTCATATCTTCAGGAGCCTCTTTTGAGGATGGGAAGAACCAAGTACCTTAACAAGATCTTGTTTTAACAACTAAAAATTGGCAGCTGTGCTGTGTACTCAAGTGAAGCAAAGATTTTTAGTTATAGAGAATTAGTTTAAAATCTAGAAAAGAAAAACTGCAAGCTGCTACTAAAACCCTGTGCATGGTTTTCCACTATTCCCTAGAAAGTGGGTAGGGCTCCAGGATCACACTGTACCCACATGCATATGCGCTAAAACCAACAAACTGAAGTAAACACAGAAATATGCTTGTCCTGCTTGGGTAGTGGAAATCCGGAGTAAGTCTGCTGACCTCAGGGAAGTCTTGCATGCTTCTAAATTCAAGCAAAATAAGAGAACACATCTACTTGCTTCTTTTGCATATCAACATTAAAACATTTCAAATGGTCTTTTGGGAATAATGAACAAAATAGTGTTTACAATACAGTGACTGGTATTTTTTCCTGTCAAGCCTTCAGAGCAGTACATTGCGTATTTATATACTACCTTTGCAGATGTCTGTCTGTGTTTAATAAGAACTTGATGCAAAGCTCATTGAAGTGAGTAGGAATTCTTCAGTTGTCTCCTGCACTATTTGGATCAAGCTCCAATTCACAATCACGATAACCTTCACTTATTACTCTTTTAAAACATCCGATATTGAAAAGAAATAAGGCATGAAAATCTCTAATATTGGGTGCAAATTTCAGGACCCAAAACTTGATGCAGACACAAGTTATAGCTCCCAGAGTAAGTGCAGAATTACATTAATTTGTTAAGGCTAATGGCACATACAATAACCTGAAATGCTGCCTGTATTTCACTGACTGCAGCGTTTCAAGCACACTCACTTTGATTGTTTGGATGTGCTGATATTTAAAGCAATGTTTGTGTTAGTTGCAAGGGATCTCACAGAGATCTCAGTGTGTTCTTGCACACCGAGTGGTGTGTAAGTATATTTTGCATGAGTGCACCATGTCTGTTTCTGTCCCCCTTTATACCAGTAGGACAGAGACATTCTTCTGGAGTAGTTCTCATACAAATATATAAGGTTCCTTTGTGGGAGCATTTTGAAAGTCTCTTGAGTGGCTGTACTCGTTCATGCGGTCTGTAATGAGACAATGACAACACTGCAGCATGTGTTCTCCATGAAAAACAATGTCATTTCAACATTTTTCCACTTTCTGTGATGTTTTTCTCTAAAGAGGGGCCCTTCTCTATGTGTACAAAGATTTCTGTTGCATCTCTGCATAGATAGCCACACCAAAGAGAAAGCATGAAAGTTCCTAGGGCGGGACATTCATCCTCACTTATCTGGCCCTCAGAGACATTAGCTAATCGAGGCATGATACTCCATACAATAGGACAAGTGCTATAATGCTACCTCTGTTATCCCAGCAAACATGGAGACTTATCATTTCCATGGCCATTTTACAGGATTTGTTTGCTTCTGACAACAACATCCACAGCCTATGGTGCTATCAACTCCAGCAGTGAATCTGATGCTGGCTCTCTGTGTTATCATCTCCCTAATAGGTCTTTTTGTTTGTTTGGTTGGTTGGTTGGTTTTTTTGGTGGTTTTTTTTGGTTTTTTGTTTTGGTTTGGTTTTTTGGGGTTTTTTTTGTTCCCACCCCATTTGTGAGAATTTCTCCCCTGGAGCTCTTCTCTATCAGGCCCCTGCAGCTGCTGTTATTTTAGATATGGCAGGAAGTAGGTATCGGAAAACAGTGAGAGCTCACAGCACTCAGAAAAATCTAGAAATTCCTCTGATTTACCGCAGCCTCTGGCTCCAATCAAAGCTGGTTGAAAAAAGAAAATGAAAAGCGAGAAGTGGGGGAAGGTGGAGGGAAAGACCCAGGCAGACAACTCTGGCTGTGTGTGTTAGGAAGGAGTGTTTCAGCCATCACCTCCTGCGGGGTACCAAGGAGATGCTCCATGTGGCCATGTGGGATGGGGAGTGCTTGGCTGGAAGCAGCATTCCATGGCAGAGCTGGGGCTGCCACCCTCTCCAACAGCCAAAAAAACCTCTTTTTGCCTCCCAAGAGACATGTTTTTCATCCCTTTTTCATGTTCTCCCCCTCACATGTCTAGTGTGCACCTGAAGCAGATCAGCCTCCCTGGCCATCCAGTAGCTCCTGTAAATGCTTTTAGCAGCACTTACCAAGAGGTGCCAGCCAAAGACAGTGGTGGAAAGTCACTGTAGAAGAAAGCTTACATGACTACTTCTATCATTATTATTATTATTACTGTTATTATAATTATTATTATTAATAATATTATTATTACAACCACTATTATTTTTTATTATAATTTTACAGCTCAGACAGAATACTTCTTAATCTGCTTAGCAAAGACATTTTCAGTCACTCTGACTACCTTTTAAATCAGGCTGACTTTGGAGATGACTTCAGAAAGAAAAGAAAAAAAACTCTGAAGAAAAACACCTCCAAATTGTTCATTCCGCAAGGAGTTTAGAAACCACCGCCCCCATACACAAAGATGAATGCAGAAAAATAACTATCTTTAGGACTTGTTTTAATAAATAAATTGTCCCCTTTGACACAGCAGATAAGAAGGAAGATGTCCACCCACAGACATCTCACACTATTAGCAATCTAGTTAACATCTGTAAATGTTTTAGGGAAAGAAATTACACTTTGAGACATTTCTTTTTTAATTATAGGCTCCAGATGAGATTTGTTAGAGCAGGGAAATGTATCCCATAGTGACTGATGTCAATAGCAAGCAGTGCCTAAAGCCAGCAAGGATTGGGAAAGCCATGCTGTTTGCTGCTCTTGGCACTGCTCCCTGCTTTCACGATGTCAAAGTTAGAACCGCCTTTATATGCACTTTCCATTTTTTTTCCACAGTAGCTGTTGCCAGCAAGCTGTAAACTACCGTATATCATTCAGATTTAAGAACCTAAACTTTAAAACAAATTAAACTCTTGTTGACATTGTAGTAAAAATCAGAATCGAACTGAACAGCTCAGTAAAACTGCACTTCAATTATTTTATGGATTTAAGATTGTTTTCTAGGATTCCCAGACTCCCAATACAGTGAAGTTATTTCCTCTTGGCAGATGTCTGGAAAAAAAAAATTATTGAATGGATAAAATCATGTGGCAGACACCAGGTTGAAGCCTAAAGGGAGGAAATGGTGTCTCCCCAGCACCTGTAAATATTTGTGCTATGTCTTGACCAGGAGAGCCTTTCTCCATGCTTTGAAAAAAAAAAATTAAAGGTTTTTATTTTGTGAGTTTTTAAGGAAATAGAATCTTCCTCTGTCAAAACCCAGTTTCTAACTAGGTGTTTATGTGGGTTTGAATGAGAACAGCACACACAGATCTGACCCACCTTTTAGAACTACATCCAAGCGCAGGTAAACACATGCAACACACCAGTGCTCCCAGTCCCCGGCCTCTGCTTATCTTTCATTTCCTTACTTAGCAGTTAATGTTGGGTATTCTTTTTATAATTCTCTCCTCTTTTTTTCCTATACTGTAAAATGGAATCAAAGGTTTCCATCTGATTAATTGCCAGGTTTCCATTCTTTTTAATGTTTCCTCTCAAAACAGTTCAGAATGAAAGTATTTCAGAAATGTGTGTAAAAGGAAGCTACTGGAGATAATAATTTGTTTCATGGAACTATGTTTTACAAAAGGTGTGGTGCACCAAAAGGGCTGTTGTGTGGAGCAAACAACAATCAATTTTTGTAGTCTTTCGTCAAAACCTTTTTGCACTTTTTCCTTTTATCTCATCAGTAGAATGTCCTTGATGTCCCCAGAGCTCCAGACTGAAAAACGTTTGGTTCACAGGATCTTTAGCAAGAGCGGACCCTTGCTGGGCTACTCTTGTGGCAAGGCTGCTTCTGAAGAGTGAGACAGATCTCTCTTGCACATCTGCATCCCCACAGCTAGGTCGTGTGGTCTGCATGTCGTTGTTGAGCTCCCCAGGGAGCGAGGGGCCCTGCCTGCCCCTTCAAGCAATATGTAGTTGTGTGGATTTCCCAAAGCTGCTGTGTTAGCCTCCATGCATTTACTTCCTGCTCCGAATTAGCTGATTTGACCTGACTGAATCTCATGAAAGCAGAGAGTTTTCTTCATTGAAGCATTATTAAATTTATTAATTACTTGAATTACTCTTAAAGTTCTTCCACTCATTTTGTTGCCTGGAGCACCTCTCAGAAGTGCAGACCAACTCCTGCTGGAGTTTGGATGTGCTGCAATATCACAGCCTGGGCTGTGGAAGCATCTGTCATTTCTCAGCTATTGAGAAGCAAGGGTTTTGAAGTCCAAGTACTCAAAAAGAGGCAGAAAAGAAGCCTATTGCACGTTTCCAGTGGTTGTTTGGAAAGTGTAATGCAAACATTTTGAATAAAAATTCAGGTCCTTAAGTGTGTTTGAGAGATGAGTGTTGTACATCTCCTCTCAAGTGCCTTTTTCCTAGTTCTCTAGTGCTGGCTGCAGGCTTACAGTACTTCATTCTTGGGGCAGAATAAATTTCCACTCTAGTGGGGAGCACTGAGCATCAGCAGGGTTCTTGCGTCAAGCAGTGAGCTGCAAGGAGGAAGGTTTTGTCTTCCCTGAGAGCCCAGCAGTAATTCTTACTGAATTCTTGCAACTGCATGTGATGATTTTACTGTTGACATTGCTCTGTCAGTCTAGCCAGAGCTTGAGCCATTCTGCAGCTAGGCACAGCATGTGTGGGAGAGCAGAAAAGAGGAAAGACATTTTTGTCATGTTTGCAGCTCTGTCACACTGAGACTACGTACAAATAAGAGTGTTCTTCCAGCTGCTATAATCTGAGATGCTTGCTTAGGTGGTTTTAGCATCCAAGGAGTAGTGGAATCCAGGGACAGCCTGAATGCAGTGGTTTTCTCAGCCACGTCTCCACACTAGGGACAACATCCACTAACACCCTGAGGCTTTCCATATCATGGCCCAAGCTGCGATGGTATGTCTCCAGTGTGAGTCCACTTAAATCAGCCTTTGGATCAAAGCTTCCCAGCCAAAGTGGATGGGGGTTTTGTTATGAAAAGGTCTATCCCTAGTTAGGGTGGTACAAAGCCACTGCCAGAGTGTCCTTATGCCCTGCCAGTGCTCTTGTCCAAGGAGCCATGACAAAGAGGACATGCACTCCTCTTTGAACTGCAGTGTTCTCCAGCAACAGATGTTGCCGTGGGTGAAATGAAATCCTATGGCATTACTTACAGCTCACATTATGGTGGTGACCAGGTCATCATGCCAAAAGCAATTTTATTGCATGACAGCTTTTTATGGCATCCATTTTTTTGCTGTCTGTTTGCAGTTCAGATTCCCAGAGGCAGTCCAACTTCTTGCCCACTGCTGCAGATTAGCAGCTGTGTTCCATCACCTAAGGATTTGCCCCAGCTAGCATGACCTTTCCCAGCCCAGTCCCCAGCAGGCTCATAGGTGCATTTCTTTTCCCTTATCAAACACATAAAAATTTTATTAGCCCCACCCAACCTTTCTCTTCCATTCAGCAGCATGTGACCACTCACTGAGTCACTTTATGGTTATCATTTTATCTGACTGAGCAAAACCCCTGAGAATTAGAGGTTACCAAACAAGGCTCAGCCTTCACACAGGCAAGGCACAGATGTGTCCCAGCAGTGGCCACCCGCTGTGCCATAGTCACATTGTGTATGATCTACACAGTGGCATCCTCTTGTTGTCCCTGCCTAGGTGCGCTCTTTGCTGGGTGATGTGAATAATGGCACCGTTCTTTTCTGTTCAGCATGTACCTCATCGATGAAAAGGGCTATAAGGGAAAGAGGTATTGATAGAGTGATGATAATAGGGCAAGTTGGGTCTATTAAGGAAAAAGAAAAAGACAACCAAACATGTCTTGCTCAGAAACAGATCATATAGATGCTGTTTTAACCTATCTCCAGGACACTTCCATTCTTGAGACCATGCTACTCTTGCTCAAGTCCATCCGCGTGAGGCTGGTTGAGTGGAAGAAGAGTAAAGTCTCTTGGCCGTTCTCTACCCATGGAAAGAAAAGGGCACTCAGCAAATACTGTTGTGTGACCTAAGGTGCTTCTTTCTTTCCTCCATTTATTGTTTCTTTGCTTTACTTGATATGCCCAGCTGCATGCAAGCTGTTTTTTTTATCAACAGCACTGCAAGGTGGCTCATATTGGAGGATTCCAAAGGATCACTATGGGCCACACTATTATTACATAAAGTCAATTAAAGAGCATACATGCACATCCCATTGATTTGATTTAGAACTAACGAAAGCTTCAGTAATGTGCAATTACAAGAAACTTAATGACCCCGTTATATTGAATGCAGCTTCTGTGGCACCTAATACGCTTTGATGAATTGCTCATTATGTGCAATGTTGGAAAAGCTTCTAAAAAGATTAATAATTGTATAATAATTGTATAGAGAAATTCAGTTTTATTTGGCTTTTTTTTAAACTGTGAAATCAGTAAGCCATTAAGATTATGGACCTTCTCTTGCTTCCTTTTTCTCCCTCCTGTACCCCCAGAATTTTTTTTTTCTAAAGCTAATCTGTCACTTTCCTAGCATGTGAAGACAAGTTCTTTCTTGTGTTATATAGAAAGATCTGGCCTGACACAGATAGTCATGTGAGGTCTTAAAGGTTGGTGTCACACTGGGACTGGGTGTCAGTCTGGCAGACACACTGGGTGTCAGCTGCCCACAGAAATCACCAGTGTTCAACTGGATGCCTGCACATGGATGTGCCTTTGGCAGGGCATGAAGTCTCCAAGCAGTAGCCTTCAGCATCAGGCTCAGAGCTTTGTGACATGGTCCAGTCCCATTCCCCCTCTCCCATTCACTGCTGGTAAGGTTGGAAGAAGTCAGCCATTGGGGCCATCAGGTGGGCTTTGACCTTGCTTTTCTAACCATAGGATACTTTGAGAGCCTCATGTCTCAAGTGTTATCCATGCTTCAGTTGACAGCTAGTTGTGAGGTACAGCAAGCGTTGAAAGATGGGATCAGGAATATGAGAATAAAAAGACAAAAATAGGAAGTTTTATTTCAGTTATATTCAGAATTTAACACTGCCAGAGACATCTGGAGCTAGAAAAATAGGCAAATGCAGACTTGCTTAAAATTTGTTTCGATTTTGAATCTAGTCTCGTCATGCTTCAGGGCATGAGTTCTGGATGCTGGGGTCTAACAGCACTGTTTCGCTGTTGGGCACTAGATTGAAAAGAAGAACTCTTCACCAGGATCAGTTTGCATTACTGTATTGCTTGTGACAGGAGCAAATTCCTGTTGTCTATGACAAAGGGGTGCGTGGTCTTCCTTACTCCTTCTGGACTGGTACCCACAAAGCTTCCAGCAGTGCTGACCTCAGGTTTTGGCCGCCTTAGGTAACATTTGTGTAGTTTGTCTGTCGTGGGGAAATTTTGTGTAAAATGTAAAATATGTCTGTTTTGTTTCCCTTACAGATGCTCTTAGGAACGTAAACACATCATTTTGGTTAAACTGTGGTTTATTTGTTCATTGCCCAGCCTTACCCTCACACATGTGTGTATATGTGTGTCAGATGAGGCTTGCATCATACTGGGGAAGATCCTGCAGCCTCTGCACAGCCCAAATCCCCATCTGCCCAGGCAAGATTGGCCTCAGTGAGGGCTACCTGAAATTCCTCTTGCATCTCTGATTCTTTGGTAAAAAGGAGAAATCAGATTGAGTGCAGCCATTCTCAGACTAAGAGTATAAACAAGCTGAAGTTTAGACTCCAATGTGTTAGAAATCACTGCAGCTCTGCTGATTCCTGTGCTAATTTCCAGCAGCCGGGGAATTCAGCCCTAAGTGTTTGCAGAGCGAGAGACGCAGGGTGTTTCCAGGGCTGCCTAAGGGAGGGATGAAAAAAATCAAAACCCAGAAATTCTGGTGCAATACGATGGGACTCATTTAGTCTGGGCACCTATTCAAGAGCTCCAGTTGAAGTGCTGCTGCACACTGCTGTCATCACACTACAAGGAACCTTTCCCATTAGCCCTCCACAGTGCAGCTGCCCTGGAAGACTTGGAGTTGTTAAACTAAATAAGGCAGAGAGTAGAGCAGGTAGGAAAATGACTCCGTGGTAATGGCTGTCATGCACAACAATGCCTTCCATCGTGCCAAGCTGATGTTCTTATGGGAGGATCATGTTTTATTAAAACCTGCTACTTGCTGTCACTCACTTGCTCCACTGTCCTATTCGCTGTCTCCAAAAATAGCATGCCCTGTGGTAGTGGCTTATTATGATTAAACAGATAAAAATAAGTTTAAGGTTTAAACACATCCAGGACACCTGAGGTAATACAAGATCTGACTTCTTTGTGGAACATGTGAAGTTATATTTTCCACTGCTTCACAAGACTTGTTTTGTTTGGTTTTTAATTCAGTAAAATTTCATGTGATCTATAGTTTTGCATTATAGTCTGGCACCTCAGGAATTTATATCACTGTTTTCTGATGTTTTGCCTCACTCACAAGACAATACTTACTAGCTATGAGAAAATCGTTCTGTAAGAAAAAACCTATTTTTTTCTGTGATTTGAGTAACAATTCTATGTTGTTTGTTGCAGCTTTCATGTGTCAAAATGTAGTGATGCTTGTTAATAATGAGGAAGTAGGTACCCTGATAAAAACTATAAAATTTTAGTCATGGGATGGTTTACACTAGGAGCTCAATTTTTTTAGTCACTGTATATGCATCTATATTTAGCCATTTTTCTCTTAAAATCTCTACTTGGAGATAAGAAAAAAAACTTCCCTCCTGTATTTCTGCTTCCTCTGCATTCATTTGCGACTTTGAATTCCTCTTCAGTGTTTCTAATATGTGGCATTTCATCTAAAAGAAGGGCATACAAGAGCACAGAAGCCTGATGGAGCAAGATATGTCATCACTGCTGGTGGAAAAAATCCAAGGGCAATGATTATAGGCAGTAAAGTGAATGTCATACTACAAATCATGACTACAGGTAGCAGGGTGTCAGCGTCAAACCCATGTAGTCACTCCAGAGCTATGTGTCCCCAGCTCTCTTTGTGTGCTGAATAGGAGCAGCAGAAATTCAGAGCACTTGTGGGTACTTCCACACTGTGTAATGAGCTGTGTGGAGAGATCCCTGACCTGGGTGTTGCTGTAATTGTACCCATGTAACGCTTGACCTTAGCTAGTGAGTTCTGCCACGAGGAAAAAACAGTGAGCCAAATCAAGGCAGTATTTCTTTCAGGACTGCTACTTGTTTCTGGAGATTGCTCAGACCTTCCATAGACCATCTGGAGGCTGTGACACAGAAGCTGTGCAGTCTGACCAGTGTTAAACACCGTCCAAATGAGGTCTCCAGTCATGGCATCGTATTTCTTGGGCAGTTACACCCATGTGAGAGATGAAGCATTATTGTCCGGACATGGCAGAATTGGAGTGTGATTTACCACAGGTTTTCCACACGCATAGCTTGAAAGGTGCAGCTGGTATTACTTGTATTTTCCATGCCACGCGAACCAGTCAGAGCAGGCTGCTTTTGTTCATTTTCATCAGGAGAACGTCATCCCATCTCAGCCTCTTGTCTTCAGTTCTGCTCCATGTTAGAGGCAGTGGTGCCCATCAGACACAGGTGGACATGGAGAAATGAGCAAAGGTTGGTTAGTCAGCTGTGGCTAGAAATGTCATGTGACCCTGCATGCCTGGATGTCTTGGGACATGCCATGTGGCACTTTCCGTTGATAAGGAAACCAAAAAACATCCTGAAGGAGCTGAATTGATGCCATTGCTATTTACAGGACAACAGGGGCATGTGAATCACAAGGTGTCAGCTCAGTGCAAAATATCTGAGTGTCCTGAGCCTAAACTCTTATCACACCTCTCTGTCTATTAAAAAGAGTGAAGAGCCACAAAGCTCACTTGTGGAAGAGTGCATCATAAAGGGGCACAACAGTAAATACAACCTAGATTTCTGCTACTCAGTCTCAGGCCTTTCTGGGCTCCTGTTGACATGGATTGAGGTCATGAGAACAATGGTCTTTGACTTCCACATGTGTGACAAGACAGCAACTTCACACAGCCAGAAACTGGAGGCTTAATTTTACTGCTTGCAAAGTGAAAAGGGATGAGATATGTTTCAAACTGATATTATTCACACACAAAACTGTAGACTCAGCTCCTTATAATTGTGCATTTGACCATGACTCTCAGCTTACTTCCATTTTGTTCAGACTCTAGGGGTACATTCACCTTTAGGAGTATGAAGTTTTCCGAACTCTTACTTGTATCCCCAAACAGCTCCACAGTTGGGAAAACCCTGTGCATGTGCCCTCTCCCAACTCCCTGCACCACTGACCTTGTAACTTCTTTGCTCTGAGCAGGATCAGTCTCTGAGCTGGAAGGCAGAACTTTTTCTCAGAAGAACAGGAATTTTATTAAAACGGAAGGCCACCTTGTTATCCATATTCAGTAGTCGGATGCAAGGAAGACAGAAATCTGCAGAAGTTTAAAGTCTTGTCGGTTGGTGGAATCCATGTACAGCCACCAAATGTTAAAAATATTACACTTCCTATGAAGTTCGCATCTATATATGGAACCCGCATTTGTACAGATATATCTGGTTGTCCTGTTCCATGCAGGAACCCAAACTGGTTCATCGGTAAGATACTGATTTGGCTAATTAGTAAAGCAGAAATTTCCACTGCAAGGGCATTTAAAAGCAAAATTAAATACAAGAGGAAAAAACTCCTTATTAAACTAAAATGTGGGGTAACAGCTCACCACATCCTGCTACTGTGGCATCTGCTGTTTAGCAAAGGAAAGGTTCCTCTTTCAAAAGCCTTGACAGGTAGAGAGGTCGGTCACATGTTACCTGCATTTCTCAGCATTATTATTTTTTGACTCTTCTGTCAGTGGAAAAGCTTAACATGACAATGGAAAATACCAGTTGAGGCATTGTGGGGAACTGTAGGTGTTAGCTATGAAAGTGACAGTGGCCTCCCCTTCTTAAAGCCAGCAGAAAAACAGTGAAAAAAAAATCTGATGACAAAGGTGCTGTAAATCATAGTACTCAGCTGTTTAGTCTGATAGGGATCATCTTGGTGCTATAAGGGAAGTGCTGTATTTCTCTAGGCATTGAAGATTAAACATCTTGCATGCTATCCCAGATCTGCTGCTAAGCTGTATGTAGGGCCTCCGACAAGCTGGGTAATCATTTGGGTCTCATCTGTCCTGGTTGTAAAACAGGTCTTTGTTAGTACTCAGTTTATGTTGTTTTAAAAATGAGTGTAAAGCCATTGCAACCTTTCTTTGAAGAATGTTGTGCTTATTCAAAACCCAGCTACTCCTGGAATGGTTCTGCAGACATGAATGGATGTGTATCTAAGCAGCTGGGAAAGCAAAGCATTTGCTGTAGGAATGAAACTCAAACTTGGGCCAAAGTACTGCTTGCACTGAATACTGCTGTTCTATGGACCACGCACAATCCTCTTGTAATAGTAGAGAGTTTATAAGTCAAAACTTGAGCATTCAAGACTGCAGCCAGCTGATTCTCCTAAACTATATAATAAATATTTTGTTACAAATGTGGGAGCCAAGAGCAAAATGCCAATTACTTTATCTGCCTGATCAGATCTTGCCTCTGTGGGAAGTTTTGCAGTGGTCCTACAGGACCAAGTGGAGCTCTGAGGATACCAAAGGGATACATGGCAAAGGAGATAGTGAACAGGGAATGGTCAGCTCATTTACTTGAAACATGAATTAAATTTACAAGAAACAAATTTAAAACAGGAAAAAAAAACTTTTTCCACCCTCACACCCGTACACTGCAGCACCCATTGCTACAGGAAACTGTGAAGGCCAAAATGGGTTCAGAAGGTTATTAGAAAACTTAATGGAAGAAAGTTCATCAAATTTCATTAGAAGCAAGGATACAGACCTCTGCTCAAGAAGTCCTCCAGCAGAGCAAAGGTGTACTAGAGAAAGCACCACTGGAGGTGTGCTGGTTCTTATGTTCTTTCCCAAAGAACTGACAGTAGTGCTAGTTGTAACACTGGTGTGGATGGGCACACAGGATGCTTCAGTAGAACCATGTTTCAGTAACAGAGGTTTGATTTGCTATTGGGAAGGACAGTCTTGGGTCAGCCTACGACAAGAATATTGATGTTTTCTTGCCAAATGAAAGAAAAATCAGTTT
The DNA here is from genome assembly GCF_021018805.1 of Prinia subflava. Lineage (NCBI taxonomy): Eukaryota > Metazoa > Chordata > Aves > Passeriformes > Cisticolidae > Prinia > Prinia subflava. Next base: position 94,935,123 of record NC_086247.1, read on the forward strand.
GAGGTCAAACAGAACATTCCAAGACATTCCATTTGATGCAAAATAAAACATTTCCTAGCATGCAACAAAAATGTTAACATGTTTTGGGGTATTAAAAGGCAGCAAATTTTCCAGAAATCAGAAATTTAAAATGTGGAGAGTCCTCATGGGAGTGCTGGACCATGCAGTTGAGGGTGGCAGGGAACATGCTTCTAGCCAAACCCAGCATGCATCACCCAGCACACTTCACATACACTTGCCTCCTGGTTTTCCCCCATTCCCACCCACCAGAGGGTTTTCCTTGCAGCCTCAGGTGTCTCAGTGGGCAGTGAGGGAAAGCCCGCTCAAATCACACTTCCCCTTTCATCTCTACTAGCGGTCTGCTGCTGCAAGATCAGGTGTGCTGCCACATATTCCACCCACCTGGGCCTTTTGCGTGCACCCTTGTCCTTCTCTGCAGGTTTTTTCCACTGCATTGCTGGGAATATTTTGCCTTTTTGACACTGCAGTGGGTAAAGGGGAAACAACAAGTGAAATAAAGAGAGCTGTGTGCGAGCCACACTGTCCACAAATGACTGTGGAGGAGAGAGATATTGAGTCTCCTTTCTGGTGGTATTGACCCTGTTTCATTGTGACATCCAGTGGCAATGTATCCACTTGGATTGAGGCTCTGCTGTCTCTCAAATCCTTGGTGACATTGTCTGGTGACTGTTGTTGAATAGGTGCCAGATGTTGCATGAGGATGCCAGGCTTACTTACCAAGGTAGGAGAAGTCCACCTATCTTAAGAAAGTAATATAAAATAAAAACAAGCAATAAACTGCTATGAGTCAATAAAAAAATGTGAGTGATTTCAGCTGGGGACAAATTGATTTGGCTGCTGAGAGATGGAAAGAGTGTGACTCAGTGAGCACAGTGGTCTCGTGGCCTGAGCCAAGGCAGGAGGGCTCCCAGCTGAAAGGAAAAGTTGTGTCATATCTGGAGTAAGACGTGTTCTACAGCCCTCAAGTGACAGAAGATCAGCTGAGGGTACCTGGAGTGACTTGAAGGGGCAGCCTCTTGAGTGCCTAAGCTGGTTTTGGAGATGGACCTTTGGCTTATGTCATCAAGTTGCTTCCAAAATACCTTTGCTACATGCTTTAATAGGGGAAAGCATGAGCTGGCAGGCTGAGGCTGTTGCTTTTGAAAGTTGTACTGAAAGAATCAAGCAAGAGTAACTCAGCAAGTGCTACAGCATTAGTCAGAGATTTGAGATGCCTTGGTGCTAATCCTGACTGAGATGGGAAGGCCCTTCACATTTCCACCCGCCTGTCCCCATGCAATAGCAGTGGTCTTTATGTTCACATTTTACAGAAGCATTGTGAAAACTCATTATTTAATGTTTCTAAGCACTAAGTAACTGTACAAAGAGTGAGCATAGCCCGGACTAGTATCTTAATTTTATTTGATTTAACAGAAGCTTTGAGGGAACATTAGCAAAACTGTGATACTGCCTGGCTGGTAGGAGGATTTGTTTTCATTGTCACATAAAACATGAAGGTATTGCTGTGTGGTTTTGCTGCAGACCCCAGAGTGCCTTGAGAAATTTATCACAGAAGTGATCTTTACTAAAGCATCACGGCAGAATCATCCCACAGAAGTATGCTGTTTGCAGTCAAGGCAGAGACTCAGTCCCTAATGCTCTCTGGATTCTGGCCACATGTAAATGGGGCAGCACTTCTGGCTGGGTTTGGATGCATGCACAGCAGTCTTTGTCTCAGTGCAGGGCTTGCTGCTTGAATTTGGTTTTGCTGTTTGGTAGTATTAGAGATGAATTCCACGGCACTCTCAAGAGGAAAAACTGCTTTGTCTTTTCACAGCTCATTTCCATACTTCTTAATTTGCTGCTGTAAATAGATAGTTACAAATGCAACTGATATTTCCTCTCTGAAGTATGGTGTGAGTATCCATTGGTAGAATGGTTTTGGTGGCCAGGACCTGTGACACAAATCCTGACTGATTCATGTGCTGCAATTACTAAGTGGGCAATAGGTCTGCAGGGAAAAAAACAAGCCATAAAAACCAACACCAAACATACCCAACTAATTGCTTCAGGAAGCTGGTTTTATACAGGCTTGGTCTTTTCCAGTAAACACATGAAGTTATCTGGATTACTGTGAAGAGCAGCCCACAAGGAAAGGAAAATGCAGGCTTTTCCATGGTGCTTCCGTGATGTGGGCACGCAATGTTAGAGAAACTCAGAAGCAGTGACAGCCCTGTTGATGGCATTTTGTCTATCTCCGTGTAAATCAGGTGGTGGGAGTTGCTGTAGGGAGGTGGAGTGGAGATAAAAGGGATGTTGTGTAGTCCACTGTGGATGACCTTTGCCAAGTTCAGTCATTTCCTGTCCATCTGCCAAAAATCACATGGACATAATTGGAGTGTGGGAAACTATTGCTTGATGATTTTCAAGGGAGGGGGAATAGAAAGAAAGAAGACTTGTGAATAAAGAAAACAACACTTTATCAGTGGAGATGCAGTCTGACTGGCTGATGCTGAGATAGCAGACTGCTTATTGTCTCCTCTGACTCTTGCCAGGAGAGGTTTTTTTTTACTTACTTATCCCTCTCATCTGTTTGTGTCGATAGAAGGGTACATGTCCACATGTGTTGGTCACCACGATGGGAAGGTATATTTAAACATGTTGCCAGCTCCAGTAATGGGCAAGCATGCAGCAGTTTCCTTTCTTCTGTTTTTTTTTTTCTCCAGTATCAACCCACAGTGGAAAAAGTCAGCATGTGAAGTTGTATTCTATCTAGGCATTGCAGCTGCACATACCCAGGTTCAGTGACTGTCAGCTTTCTGCCACCAGTACCTATTCGGGCTAACATATTTTCCAAGCAGCTGTTTTTGTTGAAAGAGTAAAATATTCTAGGATCTCCTGTAGTCCTCCTGGCTTTACATTTCTGAGGCAGTTCTAGAGCAAATGAAATGTTTTCTCTGTAACCAATTTGAAATGTTAAGTATGTTTGATGCAATCAAGGATCTAGGCTGCTGCTGGTTTTGTGATGCCTGGTTTTACGTGGTATTTAGCATGTTAATAACCTTGGTTAATCCTGCTGATTTTGCACAGTGATCAGCCTGTCCAAGCTACCTGATGATGTCACACTTACTGTTCAGAGCTGTACTGAAGCTGTCAAGGAACAAGTGCGAGTCTGGGGGGGTTGTGGACTGAGGACAGCTGCCTGCAGCAGTGGGATTCTAATCAATTCCTTTTCTTGTCTTCTTTCTTTGCAGTAAATGAAATTATAAGGAATGACCTTTCCAGTACCAATGTCCACTCATAGCTTTCAGTGTGGGCCTGGTATGAAATACACACTTTTGACTTGGCTGGCACATCACCTCGAGTTGGGAGATGCCAAATGAACTGAAGACATTGCCTGGTACCACTCTGATCTTCCACCTTAATGAATGTCAGGAACCGAAGATTTACCTCTTACTTACAGAGAAATAGCTCCTCAACTTCAACTGATGAAACAGCTGTTTCTAAAGAAAATCATCTCAGAAGAGAGAAGAGGGCACATTTCATGGGACAAAACTAGGAAACTCAGCAAAATCTGAACACTTCTTCCTGTTGCTGATCCTTTTGGCATGGCACCGCTGGAATACAGCCCTGGAAGTGCCTTATTTTACCAGGTCGTGGCATCAGGGCATTTTTAAAAAGCTTTGAATTCGCTACAATTGAAAGTGTTGGTAGGTGCAGAAACTCTAGAGCTTGAATTCTGGAGAATGATACTGTAAAAAAGCATAGGACACTGCAGCAGAGTAGGGAGAGCAATCCCGACTCAAGTAAGACACGTTCATGAATTCCAGAATTTCCTCAGCTTTTCCTCTGCTGTAATGTACAGCCTATTGCCTTATTCTCAGTGTATTTCAAAAGCCTCCTGATTTGTCATCATCTCAGCTTTCTTTTGCTTCTTGCCTTTATTACATGCTAATGAATGATAGGGTTGGTAGTAGTAACATAGTAAGATTTTGATTTTGATCCGGCTTCTGTCATAGCACAAGTGAGTTGAATAGCACAAAATAAAAAAGGTTGATGGACAAAAAATTGAAATCTATCTTTTACATGATAGATGAATGTGTATGCATGTACATACATACTAGTATATATGCATATATTTATATATGACAAATAATATAGATGATTGCCTAGTAAGGGCACTGAATTTAGCAATAATTTCAATTTCTGAGAATGCATTTCAAATCCACAGCAAATACTTCAGCTACTTCTTTTGAGGGTTTGTTGCACCTAAAGCAGGTATGCATTTTCTTTCCTCATGGAGTTAAGCAAGCACTTTAGATAGGCAAGAAGGATGCATACAAGATACATATTATTTACCAAATGTCAGAATATGAGTTATTGTAACTGTAAATACCATTATGGAAGAGTGTAAAATATTTGTTCAGTTATAATATTATTATTCCGCAGAAGCCTTATAACTCTCTGCTACGTGTATGGAAAAGGAGGTTACCAAAAACCCACCTCAGTTTCATGTGCGGCGCTGTATTGCGTGATTTCAGATCAGCTAATGTTCCTGGAGCTACAGGTGGCATGTAGTGTAGCTGTCAACATTGTATTTTTTACAATCAACTGCTTATTATATAACTAGCAACCACCTATTAATTCACATAACCAAAAAAAACCAAAAACAAAACAAAAAAATAAACCTAAAATAAAATAAAATAGCATGACTGAATTAAAAATGTTTAACTTAATATTGTGCCTTAGGAATCTGTGCCCCCTCCTGGAAACACACCCAAACTACACTCCCGAGCTGGGTTAGCTCCTTAACACCGATGCAATGAAGACTGAACAGGTTTCACAAAAAGGTGAAATCCAACTAAGTGTTTTAAAACATTCTTCTGTATAATTATGTCTTACTTTCTTTAGGAAAAAAAAATGAAAGCCATATTTGTCACATTTGCACATTACTGTGAAGACATGAGAATATAATATGGCTCTATGTACATAATATGCTGTTACTGGTCCATATAATAGTCTGTTATTCCTCACCTGTTTAATCCCAATTATTTACCCTGTATTTAGCATTGTAGACGTTGCATGAAACGTTTCTTATAGACTGCCATATGAAAAGTTAAAAAGCTTGACAGATGTCAGCTTGACTTGTAGCTAGAAAATAGAACTAATAAAGCAAAATGTTTTGCTGGAAGCTAGTCTTAGAGTGGTTCATTTTATGGTATCTTGAAAAATCTTCTTTTCTCGTATAAAATAACATTTTTACAATATATACATATATATCTCCATCTCTTCTATCTGAAGCTGCTTGCATACTGCTAATATAACCATCTTAGTATGGAAGCAAAGTCTCTTGCCAACAGACTCCTCTTCATTTCCCCACTGCATTTAAAAACACCGCTGCCAAAAAGAGGAAATTATATATGATATAATTCTCAGATTTTATTTTCTCATTATTTCAGAAATGTCAATAAACTGTGCATGGAGGAATCTCTGATTATGCCAAAGCATTTTTTTATTCATATACTAAATATTTTGGGTGAGGCTTTAACCATGCGGGACAATGCACACACATACACAGAGGCACATTTGAGCAGTAATTTTAGCATAGTTTTCAAATGTATGGTTTGGCTATGTTGCAGCTCCTTCATTCTGATTTTTATTTTCCTCTTTAAGCTACTTTTGAAAAAAAGAAAAATACCCAACCTGTTACTTTTAAGCCTGGGTAATGGAGGATTATGCATCTGTTGTATATGTATTCATAAAATAAAAACGAAAGCAGAAATATTTCCTGTATGAGATTGCTATCTTGTTTCTGGTTGTTGTGCCTTGTATGGTTGTTGCATCTTCGTATGAGTGTTACTGTCAGTTTAGGAAAATAGTTCTCATCAACCTTTTTGAAAATAAAGCAAAACCAAAAAGCCACAACACTTTAAACTTGGAGCATAGGTATGTTCAAAAATACTTTTGCCAGGGATGATTCTCACTATTAAAAAGAGCCCTTTGGATGAATTTTAAGTGGTGAAACAAGCTATCTTATTAATCGTGCAACAAAGCACTTGGCATATGTGTGCATTGCATGGACAACAGTTTCTTTTGCCCTCCCTGGAACTATTTCTGAAATGCGTGGGTTGCTAAGGGTAGGCTTGGGATCTGTGGCCTTCAGTGCAGTAGATATGAGAGACATTTTTGTTAGGCTGGAGGCTTTGGTAGCCCTGAGAGAGAAGGGCTGGCCGTGGGCCGGCAGGAGGGGATCTCTGGCCACCAGCTGGCTGTGATGTGATCAATGGATCTGATCTGTATGATGTGTCCTCCCTGAACCTCCTCACTGCTCCGCCCCAGAGGAGGAGGGGCAACAGGAGGATGTCAGCTTAGTCAAAGCTGGGCTGAACACAGCTCTGGGCTTCTGTCAGCTCATCAGGTGGTGCCTCTGTCGGTGCCATCTGACACCTGATGGGCCACAAAATGCTGAGAAAACCTGAGCTGCTTCAATTTTTCAGGACCAAAGGCAAGCTGAAAAGTATACAAGCATGCCTACCACAGTAGTCTGAGTTTGCATAAGCACTTAAAAACCATTCAAAAATTCCTCAAGGAGAAAGAGACACAAATATGCCTTGAAGTCTTTTTTGGAAGACCTTGGTCTGCCTTGGGTTTCTCTTCCTCTAAGTAAGAAGTGTCACTCTCTGCTCAGTTCATTACACCTGGCTTCGCTGGGGCTGGTACCCAATTCCTGCCCCTTTACACAGAGGCAGATGCTCCAAGCCCATCAAAACCCAGATAAGGCTCAGCTCTTCAGAGATTAGTCAAAGAAATCTTTTTCTGCTTCCCAGTCTGGAGGGTGGAAATAGTGGTATTTATGCCTCATGGACAGCATGAGCTGTATTGTTGGTGAGGTTCCTGGAAAAAGGAAGATACTGAAAACTCAGTCACAAATTCTCCTTGAAGACTGTTACATTGTGTATCACAGCAAAATGTCACAAACTGAATTCACTCAAGCAACATATTTCAGTCATGGTGTTACCTGGCCTCCTGTGAGCTTCTTTTCCCTTCCATTTCCACACATCCTTCACTCAAAGCACAGCAGACCCAGGCACATCTACATTAACCATGTCTTGACCAGACTTCTCCAGGCAAAAATAGCCTTCAGCAAACTCCTGACTGAGTACTTTCATTCATAACCAAAGCAGAAGGTGAATCCTACACATCCATCTGGTGCTGTTTGACTAAATAGCCTTGCTGGAGTCATGCCTTTGAGATTTTTCCTTTCCAGCTGAAAATGGCAAATTTCGAGGAGTTAAGTTTCTTGGACAGAGTTGTACTGCCTTGAAGCTAAGCTTTCCTTCACCATGTGTATAATTTTATTGCACTCATCATTGTAAATCTACTGAATTTGTGTCAGTAAAAATAAAACAAAATCCCCCTCATCAAGTACATTACAGAGGAGTATTAAGGTCAATGGCATAAAATCATTTTGTTTTCTTTAGCTCTTTTTCAAACACAGAGTCTAATTTTATGTCATAAGCAGTGACTGGATTGTTCATCAAACTGAGTCCTCACTTCTCCACCTTTGCACACACTTGCCCAACATGGAGGTCAAGTTCTTGCTTGTTTTAATTTGCCCATACAATTTCCTCTTTCTCAACAAGTTAATATTTTTCTTCTTTGCACTTCTTTCCAAAAAAATAAAAATGTTTTGATTCTGTTCAGGTAGCCAAATAATTTGTTCTGAGGAGATCAGTTACAGATTCTCAAACTGTTGGATTTAATTTCAGGTTGTCCTTGAATCCAAAACTAGCTTTTTTTTTGGCCAAAGAGACTGTCTTTTTGTACTGTGCAAACTTGCAGAGCTTTAACAATTCAAACGGTTGTGTTTTCAGAATTTGAGACAACTGGTACCTGGAACTTGCCATCACCCATGGGCACATTAGCAGCTGTCATTTAAACTGAAAAGTTGCTGAATGTAGTGCTTCCTTAGCTACTTTCAGGGACAGATAACCCACAAGCCACTCTTTGCAGATTTGGCAATTCATTTTCAGTCATTTTAGGAAAACCCTTTTTTTTCAGCTTGGGGAAAGAGTTTCCAAAGATGCCATCAGCGTCAGTTTCCAGCACCTCTTCTGAGTTAGTCTCGCTCTCAGCTCTGGACCCATCCTGTTTCCAGTGCTGCTGATGGAGAGCTTTTGGGTCCAGAGTAACAAAGCAAACACTGCAGTGGGGACTGGTGGCAGAGCTGCAAAACCTCAAAGAACACACATGGTGTTGGGTCCCAAAACTCAGTCTGATGGTGTTCCCATCCAGCTGGAGGACATTCCATTAACACCAGCTTCATGGTACTAGGGGAGAGGAGGGACCTCTGGGCCTTGCCAGAAAATATTTCAATGCATGTCTTGAATCTTTTAATTGTAAAATCTGGGAGTTTTCTGGTTTGGTTTGTTTTGGTTTTTAATAGGAAAAATGACATTTCATCCATGAAATCATTTGCTCTACTTACTTTTTTGGGATCCCTTTTTCCTTAATTTTCTACTTAGAAAATACAAACCACATATTATTTTGGATCAGGTTGATCCAGACTCCACCTTCTTTCCCACTTGCTCCCCTCCAAATCTCTGGCATGCTTTCCCAGACAACAGCTCCCCCTCCACCCAAGCAGAGCTGCACAGGCATTACATGTACAATGCCTCTGCCCAATTTCTTGAACAGTTTCTTTGCGGGAAACTCCTCATGGATCTTTCTGGCCTCCCTGGGCCCTTTCCAGAGCTCCTGCCTGGGCTGAGCTGCTCCAGCTCTCATCCTCATGGTGCTTTTCCCCCACCCCACACACAGAGAGCTACTCCTCTGGTGCTGGACCCCATGTGCCCTGCCAGCACATCGTGATGGCTCCAGCAGCAAGCTTCTTGAGAAGGCAGCAGGAGCCACAGCCTTTCCCACCCAGCGCTGTCAGCCAGGCAGGGAGGGGAGACCCACCACAGCACAGCCCATGGGGCCCTGGCTGCACTGCCCCTGGGGCCGAGCGTGGGCTGAGAACAGCCACAATTCAGCACACCTGTGGAAACAAACCCGGTGCCAGCGCGCCCCTGGGATGTGCCCCGGGGAGACCATGCTCGTCAGAGCAATTAAAATGGGTTTATGGTGCCTTCTCCACCCACCAGCGAGGCCAGAGGGAGGTGGGAGAAGGGGCTCCATGGCCAAGACTGAGCAGCAGAGGCAATGTGTGGGAAGGAGGGGGAACAAACTCTGCCTGACTTGCGGGATGAGTCTGAAGAGGTGGGTGTATGAAAACTCATCTATTTTCTTTAACTTTCCAATTGAGCAGTGTGGTCTGGGCAGAGGAGGTGTGGAGCGGGGAGCCCCAGCACTCTTTCTCTATTCCTCCTTGTCTTCAAGAGCAAAGTTCTTTCATCAGGGAAGTGCCCCTGGGAGAAGGAGGCACCGTGTTTTTTCAGGTGTTCTCTGGTGCAACCCCTCCCATGACTGGTCACCCCAGGCAAGCAAATGACAACTAAGCATCTACATGAGCACTCAGACCAGTGTAGAAGTTTCTGGTTCAGTTTTCCCTGCAGTGCACGTTGCCACTCACACTTTAGAAAGCCAGTTTCAAGAGAGGCAAGTGAGATGAGAAAACTCACTCACAAATTAGAAAGTCAGTAATTTCAGGGTTTACTCCATATATGAGGGAGTGTACCAGAGGGATGAGACAGCACTTTGGAGGCTGCTCCTCTCAAGCACTACATGCCTGCTGAAGCACAGTGGTGAAGCACCTGGCTCATCCCAGGGCCACCCTCAAGGCAGGTGATTCCTTGAACCTCCCTGTTATTAGGAGGAAATTCTTTGCTGTGATGGTGATGAGGCACTGGAACAGGTTGCCAGGAGAAGCTGTGGATGCCCCATCCACAGAAGTGTTTAAGGCAAGGTTGGATGGGGCTCTGAGCAACCTGGTTTTAGTGGAAGGTGTCCCTGCCCATGGCAGGGAGTTTGTGACTTTAAAGATGAACTTTAAGGTCCCTTCCAACCCAAACCATTCTATGGTTCTATGATTCAGTAACAACATTCTTCTTGCTTCAATGTAAGCTGTCAGGCACCGGAGACCTTTGGCAATGTTTGTAAGGCACAGGGTACCAGGGCATCTCTACCAGTGAGTCCAGCTTGCAGAGGGGGATGCTGCCTTTAGCAGACTAGCACCTTGGTATTGCTGCCAGTGACCAAGAGGGCCAGGACCACTGCATTAGCAGAATGTGTCTGTGAACCAGGTTGTCCTGTAAAAAGAGCATTATAAAGGCTTAGATCCAGCAAAAAATGTTTCATCTTCCCCACCCTTTCTAAAATATGTGCGTGTACCAAACAGTAATTAAAGAAGTAAAACTTGGTGCTAAAAATAATAATGGAAAATTATTGTTATATTTGTGGTTCCATTGCACATGATCTGTATGAGCTTTGCAAGTCTAAGGAGTAATTAATTGGCTAATAATGTTAAATAACTTCTTCTATAACACAGTGTCCTTAAAACATTTTTGTGGCTGAAGGATGTGCATTTTTGGTGACTCAAGTGCATAATCTGAGCTCTAAAGCAGTGGTCAAGCCTAGGAAGAGCACATCACTCATCACTGCTACCTACTGGTGCAGTGGTTGACCCCAAACCCCCATTTCCTTTCCTCACAGCCGCTGTTGTGAAGTGTGGGATAACAGACGCCCTGTGTGTGTCTGCTGACGCATTTCAGTCCTGATGCAGATTACAGCATGGTTTTGCAGAGTGTCACTTCCACCGGCTGGCCACGCTGGGTGATGGAAAACACAGAAAGGCCTTTTCTTTTGAGGCAGATACGTATCAGTTTTATGTGTCTGAACTGCTCAGCTGGAAAGGAAGGACTCTGAGGCAGCCTGGTCCTGGGACTTGTGCTTTACATAAAGCTTGTGCTTTATCTGGATTCTTGCGGCTGCCTCAGTTGGCCTTCCCCAGTTTAAGGACAGTTTTCAGAAGAGCAGAGAGTACCTGTGTTTGCCTCCCAGTGCCAGGGACCTCTCCTGCCACTGGCTCCCTCAAACACACTCCAGATGTTGCTGAGCTCTTGTAGAACTGGTGTGGACCCAGTAGCTGGCATGGTACTTGGTCAAAATCCTTTGGGATTTTTGATTCAAGAAAACAAGCTTTTAGCCTCCCTGGGCCTTTTCCTTGCTTAAGAAGGCTGACTGCACATACAGCCTCTCATTTGCTAAACCCAGTGAGTCACACAATGCAGCACTGGACTGTACTGCATGGCTGTATATATATACTACTGTATATGTAGAAGGCTCTAAATACATTTGTTTCTTGCATTTTTTGCGCTTCACAGCCATGCTTCGTAATCATGACGAGGAATGAGTTTAAGCCTCTGTGATCACACATGCAGTTAATCTGGACTGATTCTCAGCTGGAAGATAAACCCAGTCAGTGCCTGGAGTTCCTCTCTCCTCCCGTCTTCTCCCAGCACGGCTGCCTGTAGCTTGGCAGGCAGACACCCTTTGGCAAGGCACCACATCCCCAGCTTCCCCCTTTCGCTGGCTGTGCTGTCAGCACGTCGCGTGCTGTGCGTGCATCCAAGTGAGCTCCTGAGGATCCAGACGCCCCGGCAGCCTTGGAGAGCAGAGGGAATTTGAACCCCAGGCGTTCCCAGGTGCTGTTGGCATTGAAACCAGGTCTGCAGGCATGGCAGTCACAGCAGGACACTCACTGATCCCTGGAGTGCTTTTTTAGCTCCTGGTTGCTTTGTAGCTGTCTGATCATGGCAGCTCAGGAAGGCCTGCTTACACAAGTTTTGCCTTCTGGATGCTGTTCCTCAGCACAGACCTTACATATGAGGATAGGAGAAGAGCAGTGTTTTCTCAGCTCTGCATTCTCAATATCCGCTTGACTTTGGTCAACGGGTTCAGTCAGTGCTCTGAAATAAGTGAAACCACACATCCCAGCAGTGCAGTATTCTGTCTTATATAATACAAGGTGTCACTGGAGAAAATATCAGAAATAGTTTCAGCTGATGGGAATTTTCAATTTTTTTTTCTTCTATAAGATTTTGCATCATATAAAGAGCTAGGAGCTAGCCAAAAAAATTGAACTTTGAAGAGGAAAACAGTCTCCTTTTTCAGCTGGCTCTATTGTATTGATTATTTTATTATTTTGATTCTTTTTTGACATATTTGATTATTTTCTTCTTTCTGTGGACCAGTAATTTTGCCCAGTTAAAAGGAACTGGGCTGATTTTTATCTTCTACAAGTACGACTGTAGTTATCCTGAATTATGCCAGATTAAGTGAGATCAGAGTTGGGCTCAAATCCTGCTTGTCCAGAGCTTTATGATCAAAGTCATGTTGTGCAAGAAACAGAGAAAGGGTGAAGGGAATAGAAGACAGTTAGCTTTATTGCAGTCTAAAGAAGAGTCATTGCATCAGCTGTGCTACACACTTTGCCCTTTGGCTGCCTTGCAGAAGAGAAAACTCTTGTGCTTCAGCTCCATCCTGGGTCTTTAAGAAGATGAAGTTGCATCACTTTCATCCCAACTGATTTCCAGGCTCTGTCTGGCCACATTCTTGGACCCAGAGATGCTGATTATCAGCAGTGCAAGCCCCATTAGCCATCTGTCCTGACTGGGGACGTTTGGCTGAACTTGTGCCTCTGAGGTCGTGCCTGCTCCCATCAGCCTCCGATCTGTTTCTCTTTCTTCAGCAGGTCAGTGACTTAGCTGCATGGCACATGAAGCACAGCAGCAGCAATCCCATAATTTCCTGTTTCTGCCTTCTGCTGACTGGAATCCTAGACAGGCAAGTTTGGAGAGAGGAAAATGCCGTCTGCGCACCAGGTCTTGGAGTGGGCCTCATTTTGGATGGTGCAAAGCACGAAGGGATGTGTGCAAGAGGGAAAGTAGAAGCATCTGGTGAAAGGCTTTAACGCAGGGTGCCAGGCAGGCAATAGATGAGTGACCAGTGAGTCACTCAGCAGGCACTGAGTCAGTAGACCTTACTGTACAGGCTCCTACTTGGCTCAAGAAGGTCTCTGCTGCCCAGATGCACCAAACTGGTGAGGCAAATCCTGTCCTTCTCTCATTGCAATGCCCCAGGCTGCAACCTGGAGGCGACTGAACAAGGTGAAGAGAAAATCTCAGTGCAAGAGTGATGCTTGGAAAAATTTGAGCAATAGTGTTAGTATAAATGCTGCTGTCTCTAGTGTTAGAGTATTTCAAGTTCCTAGACCATTATTGCATTTCCCAGACCAGATAGTACCCAAAGCAGACATTCCTGCTGCAGATGGATGCACCTCCTTGAGGGGCGCAATTCCTGCCAGAAGGAATTGGGCCATTGCCTGCTGCTGCTGTCTCCAGGCTGTTGTGACAGAAACCCAGGTCAGTCAGATCCTGTGGCCTTTGATAGCTTTATTCCTACTCTGCTAACGTGTGCAGCTTGCGTCTCAGGGAGCTGGGATGCTTCACAACCTAGCAACAATATATATTTACACAACCTCAAAGATTCTCACAGAAATACGTAATGGGGTTTTACTCACAGATAGAGTAATGATAAAAGAATGAAAAAAAAATATATATAGAAGGAAGCATGCCCCAAAATAACTCATTTTGTTTTGTTTATACTTGAATTTGGGTTTGCTTCTTATTTTAGGAGGACATTTTTTGTTGAGCTTCGTATATATAACTTTTCAATTATGCTGTGTAAAAATAGAAATCTGTGCTGATTATCAATATTCATCCATGAAACAATTATTTTAGAAGGCCTGTAGCTACAACACAGTCTTTCCTGTACAGTGTCCATCATGATTTCAAACTGCAAAAGGGAAGCTTCAGAAGGAGTGTTCTGTACAGAGTTTCAGATAGGGAATGCATCCTGGCTCTCAGATTTAAGAGTAAAGGTTGATAGTGTCTGTGTGGTGAGGACAATGGAAAAATTTTAGCCTTGGTTGTGTACAATGTTTAGGCCAAGTTGGATGGGGCTTTGAGTAACCTGATCCAGTTCAAGGGGTCTCTGCCCATGGCAGAGGGGAAGAAGATGATCTCTAAAGTCCCTTCCAACCCAAACCAATCTACGGTTCTTTGAATGTTTACTGACAAATTGCTGAACGTGAGGTTTTGGGTTAACCCTCCTTAGCTCCCATGTGACTTTACAGACATTACTGAAGCTCAGAGCAATGCTGTGTTCCCGGTGGTCTCAGGTCCTCCTTGCTCTGCCGATGCAATTAAGGGATTCCAGCCTGCCCTGTTGGAAATCCCTGCGGCTGCAGGGCTGTAACCCAAGCTGGAGTTTGCCCAGCTCAGTTTATGCTGCACAAGACATTAACAGAAGCCTTGCTGACTGAGCTCGTGCAGAGTGATAGCCTCCAACAAAGATCCAACAACATCAACAACAGGAAGAGATAGTACTCACATCAGGAGTTTTGCTTCACTTTTAATCACCACCAGTTCTTTCTAAGCAAAATTTTCAGTGTTTTGGTTTTGAACTTGGGTGCCTACATTGTCTGTCTGGTCCTGCAGCTTATGGGCTCTGTAATCATACACACTCACACTTCACCATTCACTTAAAGCCCTAAACAGAAGGCCTGAATAGTCTTTTTGCAAATTTGGCTCACTGAGAAGAGGTTTAAAAGAGGAGGGAAGGGAAGGGAAGGGAAGGGAAGGGAAGGGAAGGGAAGGGAAGGGAAGGGAAGGGAAGGGAAGGGAAGGGAAGGGAAGGGAAGGGAAGGGAAGGGAAGGGAAGGGAAGGGAAGGGAAGGGAAGGGAAGGGAAGGGAAGGGAAGGGAAGGGAAGGGAAGGGAAGGGAAGGGAAGGGAAGGGAAGGGAAGGGAAGGGAAGGGAAGGGAAGGGAAGGGAAGGGAAGGGAAGGGAAGGGAAGGGAAGGGAAGGGAAGGGAAGGGAAGGGAAGGGAAGGGAAGGGAAGGGAAGGGAAGGGAAGGGAAGGTGCGGGAAGGTGCGGGAAGGGAAGGTGCGGGAAGGTGCGGGAAGGTGCGGGAAGGGAAGGGAAGGGAAGGGAAGGGAAGGGAAGGGAAGGGAAGGGAAGGGAAGGGAAGGGAAGGGAAGGGAAGGGAAGGGAAGGGAAGGGAAGGTGCGGGAAGGTGCGGGAAGGTGCGGGAAGGTGCGGGAAGGTGCGGGAAGGGAAGGTGCGGGAAGGGAAGGGAAGGTGCGGGAAGGGAAGGGAAGGTGCGGGAAGGGAAGGGAAGGTGCGGGAAGGTGCGGGAAGGTGCGGGAAGGTGCGGGAAGGTGCGGGAAGGTGCGGGAAGGTGCGGGAAGGTGCGGGAAGGGAAGGGAAGGGAAGGGAAGGGAAGGGAAGGGAAGGGAAGGGAAGGGAAGGGAAGGGAAGGGAAGGGAAGGGAAGGGAAGGGAAGGGAAGGGAAGGGAAGGGAAGGGAAGGGAAGGGAAGGGAAGGGAAGGGAAGGGAAGGGAAGGGAAGGGAAGGGAAGGGAAGGGAAGGGAAGGGAAGGGAAGGGAAGGGAAGGGAAGGGAAGGGAAGGGAAGGGAAGGGAAGGGAAGGGAAGGGAAGGGAAGGTGCGGGAAGGGAAGGGAAGGTGCGGGAAGGTGCGGGAAGGTGCGGGAAGGTGCGGGAAGGTGCGGGAAGGGAAGGGAAGGGAAGGGAAGGGAAGGGAAGGGAAGGGAAGGGAAGGGAAGGGAAGGGAAGGGAAGGGAAGGGAAGGGAAGGGAAGGGAAGGGAAGGGAAGGGAAGGGAAGGGAAGGGAAGGGAAGGGAAGGGAAGGGAAGGGAAGGGAAGGGAAGGGAAGGGAAGGGAAGGGAAGGGAAGGGAAGGGAAGGGAAGGGAAGGGAAGGGAAGGCTGTGTTACAGTAATAGCCTTAAAGCAGCCTCTGAAAGTGAGGCAGTGTCTGCCAATGGCAACCAACCACCTTTCATTACTTTGGAGCCACAATTTAGGGCTCAGGCAGCTTGTTTAAGTACATTTATAGTGCCCCACCACCATGGGCAGACCTGCTGCAGCTTCACCTTGGGTGTCTGTCAATTCTGTCTGGCTGTGCAGGGCAGCTGTCTTCCAGCCCTGGGCATGGGGTGACTGCTTATCCCAAAGGATATGAGGGATATCAAGATGAAGGTTTCACCATCTCCTGAAGCAGCAGGGTAGGGATGTAACAGTGCCAGCCATCAATGCACAAATTTGCTGCTAAGGAAGGGAGGTGAGAAACAACTCCTGCAATTAGGAGCACGGAGGTGACTGTAAGTAGGTAAACTGACAGAGCTGGTGAAGTGCCAGAATGGGATTTGGCCAGGACACCACAGCTAGCACCTGCATGTTTACAAGGAACAACACGGGATCATTGACTCCTTGAGCCTCCAACCTCCTGTGTCGCCTCTCCCCTCCAGCAGTACAGGACCAACAGGCAACATCTGGTCTGCAGTTGACACCAGAAACATCATTATTATGAACTGCTCCGGCAAAGACTCAGCCTGGAAACCACAGCCTAATGAACCTCCAGCCCCACACTGTGCGAAGGCTCCCAGCCCAGCGCTGGCTAGTCCACGGATGGTGGAGACTACTGGAAAACCTCCCCTGCAGGCTGCCAGGCAGCTATCAGGCCAGATTGGTTCCTGAAACATTTGAGCTACAACGAGAATGCAGTGAAAAATGAGAGAGCTGACCACAGGCAGATTTCTTCCTAACTGTGTCACTGGTGAACGCTGTAATTCCAAGCCGGAGGTGACAGAATGGGTTTGTTTTTACAAGAAACCTGTCGACGGAGAAAAGAAAAATTTGAGGAGAATTTAGCAACTGGCTGAATTTGGCAAATAATTTCAGCTGGAGAAAATAGCTAAAATAGTTCAAACTTGGAGTGGGAAGTGGGAGATGAGAAATTCTGAAAATCCATTATTTGCACAGCTCTGCTGCAAAGAGCTTATATTATACTGCCTGCTACCAGCTGGCCCGAGATTTAGGTTGCCTAATATTTTCCGTTATAAAAGATTCTTTCAACATTTTTATTTTTTTAGAAGCCCTAACACCTCCATTGTTTGCAGTAGGCCCTTATAATTTGGCAGGGACAAAGCCCCTGGGCTAGAGAAGTGCCTTTTCTTTCATCCATGAAATTCCAGTCAGGTTTGGCTGGATTAAAAAAGAAAAAAATTCAAAAAACACACACACAAAGAAACCTGTTAAAGATCACCATTTCCCTTCTCTCTCTTATGTGCCTCAAGAAAATATGCTGGTGGACCGCCAGCATAGCAAGTGAACGTGAACGTTCTCATTAAATTGAGCCCAGGTTGTCACCAAAGCAACCGTCCAGACTCTGCTGGGTATGTCTGGGGGCTTCCAGGGCAGCTGCAGCAGTAGGAGAAGAGTTGCAGGAGACCAAGCACCACCCCAAGGAGTTTTCCTGACAGGTGATGGAGGCAGAGAGGGCAAGGAGCTCCTCCTGTCACTGAGGTAAAAGACCTGGCAAGCCATTCTCTGTGCCTTGGGGCTCCTGTCCCACTTTTGAGGCTGGGAACAGTAGAGCCAATTTCTCGCTCAGCCAGCTGTGAAATAGCAACACTAAACCACGTTCCTCTTTCTCCAGGACTTTTCTCCCTGGGAACAACAGCAACTCTGCTTTCCCCCTGAATAGCTAACTCTGCAGTGTTAATTGCATCGGTCTATTCTGTGACGCTGACCAGACAATGAGTTTGGTGGTTGTTGGGCAGGGGTCTTATAAGCACTGAAGAGAGAACAGTTGTCTTGGAAAAGCTTCTGGTCCACAGATTGGAATGGGCTCAGCCTAGAAGACTGCTCAGGAAGAGATGAGAGTCCAGGAACCAGACTTACCAGGGATGCAGCTTCCAACCAGTGATCAGGAAACAGAAAAGGCATCATGTGCACAGAAAAGAGCCTAGAGAGCTAATGGGAGTGGAATGGAATATGGGAAAATTTGGGCATCATTCTGTGGGAGACCTGGTGAAAGCCTGGAAGATCTTAAGTAGTCAATATAATCCACTCCTGGCAGAGGAGAATGTGTTATGGAAGTCAACATGGAGTACAATATAGCGAGACGAGCACTAAAGCAGACAGGAACATAGAAATATATAATGTAGTGGTCCATCAGTCTAGTTTTTGGCCTCCACAAGTGATGATGAAAAGGATGGTATTCAGAAGATCTGCAACCAGCAAATTCTTGCCAGTTGTGAAAATCCTAGTGCAATCCTAAATAGCAAGAAAGTGGCTTATGTCTCAAAAGTATCAAGTTTTACAAGTCTTCCCAAATTTGTTAGTATTATCCAAAAATTGGATTAGAAGTCAAATATCAGAGTACACCACACAGAAGTTCAACTTCCCTGTGCAGATCTCTTCATTCCCATAGATGTGTAGCTGTCAAGAAAATACAGCTGACTTCACAAGGGAGGTGTTTATCCATGGAAAAGCTGTTGGTGTCTGTTTATTAAAGAAGTTTGGTGGTTGCCTGTGCATGAAAGAGGCAGAAAATCAGAAATTTGCCTTAGTTCTGTCATCCTGCCTCTGCTCTGTTGGTTACATGTGCAACGTTCAGGCATGATCTGACCCTTTGCTCCATCCAGAGAGGGGCACACCGGAAAGCTGCTAGCCAGGCTCATCCCAAAGCTGAGCTTTGACAGGAGGTGTAACTTACTCCAGTGGGGAGAGTGGACAAAGGCTGTACAGCTTTTGGAACCTGTTCTGCTCTGTGTGCAGAGCATGGATGCAGGAGTTAATGGGCTGTCTCTACCTTACAGTACTTTGCATGGTAGTCCATTGTGCCAAGTAGATGCAGTGGTAAATTTATTGGTAAAACATGAAAGAAAGTCTGAATGGTAGCAGTGAGAAGACAAGAGCTGGTACCTTCACCCTGCGCATGCATTTGCTTTACCCTGGGGACAGGTTTCTAATTTAAATGAGAGGTGGATAGCCAAAACTATGTCAAAACCTGGCTTTGCTTTGTTGCCAAAAATAAAACTTTACAGTCAAATCTGTCCCCCTCAAGGGAAAGTTGTAGTTTAAAGATGGGTCTTGGTACTGAGTCCAATTTAAATAGAAAATGTTGTGTAATTTTCTCTTCAGCTGGATGGTGTATTAATTAGCACAGTAATTTCTGGAATGCTACTAATAAACCATATATTCAACAACTTTGGCAGTAAAAGCCATAGAAGCAAGCATCAGCAATTCTTGAAGACAGAATATGACTGTGAGTACCTGAAGTCTCTTTCTTTGGATTGCAGGAGTGGATAACTTGTCAGGAATGAGTAAATTGCAATTAAATATGTCTAGAATTCAGATTAGCCAAAGATGGAATCATCAAAATCATCAAAGCTTGGTGCATAATGGGTTGAGACAAGTACTCCTGTAAATATTGTTCTAATATCGTCTTAGCCACAAGGACTGCTCAGATGTGTTTCTTGAAGAAGTTTAAGTTAGCAAATAGTACTCATCATTAATCTTTTATAATGGCTTTTGGGAGCCACAGTTCATTTAAACATTTTACATTTTTATTACTTATGTATGCAGGGCAGCAATAAAGTTGTCGTGGTCATATAATGAAGACTAATGAAAGCAAGACGAAGGCAGGTTTTCATTTTCTGTCTATCTGAATATCCATCTGCTTCTGCTATCTCCCTACCAATTTTTTTTTTTTTTGGGGGGGGGGTGGTGGCATGTTTGGGATTTTGTTTTGTTTTCATTTGTTTTGTTCTGTTGTTTGTGGAGTTTTTTTGCTTGAAAGCAATCTCTCTAGCCCTGAGGCATTTAACCAAACACCTTTACAGTTGTCCAGGATGAATTGTGAAGACTAAGTGTTTTTTTCTTTTTCTGGCACAGAAGAAGCATCTCTCTTGGTAATCAGACAAGTACTGCAAAAGGCTCACTCTTTCTCAATGCAAATAAATGTGAGTGATGCAATAACAGCATCTTTATGGTATGTTTTTTTGGCCACTGTGAAGTATTAATTTTGGAGGGGAGACAGGGATTAGTCACCCAACAATTAGTCATTCTGCAGTGTAGTTTGATACTTGAGAATCTGTATTTCAGAAATGTGGTTCTGCAACCATCGGACTTATTTTCAAGTACTTTCTGCTTTCCCCTTCTTTTAATTGAGAAGAGTTTTTAAAAGAAAAAAAAATCATTCACTTTTTACTTTTCATGTGCTTGCTGCACTCACGTTTCTCTATTTCATATTCTACAAACCTTGCTTTCCCTTTCTTGGGGGCTTTGACCAAAACCTGAGTTTGGGAAGTGCCTCCATCCTAACCTTTCTAAGGCAGAGTCCATCAGCCTGGCCAGGCATCCTGAAGCTAATGCTGCAGAGAGGGTGGTGTGGGTGTGGGGGTGTGGGGGTGTGTGTGTGACACATGTCGGGCCACCATCCCCTCATATGTGTCTCCAGCAGCCTGGGAGCCCGAGAGGGGCTGGTGCCCTATTAGTTCTTGGCAGGGTGTGAGGAGCTCTCTGGGCACAGAGCTGTGAGCTGAGGCACTGGAAGTCACCTCCTTTCCAAAGGCTGTTCACTGCCTTGGGAAGAGAACAGGGTAAGAGACAGCTGCACTGTAAGTTTTCTCTTTTGTGGCAGTCAGAAACTTTGCTACAGAAAGTTTGTTCCCTTTAACTGCAATTCTTGTGAGTCAAAAAGGCAATGGAGATGTTTTAAAGTGTTAATCATAAATATCAGGGGAGAGGGAGCTTAATGGCAGAGTTCCCAATGAGTAACAATGTTTGGCCTCAACTATTTCAGCTGGTAAGGTGTCACATACTTTTCTGTGCATGACAGCTCTGCAGTTATCTTAACCATTTCATTTTTAAAGCGAGTAATTGCAGTCCAGAGCCAGTGTGCCACACACCAGGGTCTGCTCTGGGCACATGGTTATCACTAGTCCACACACCTACACCAGAACAAGTCCTCTCAAAGATGACTTTTTTCACCAAATATCCTCATCAGAGCAAAAGCCTGAGTCTGCTTTCCACCCAGCCTTCCTCTCAGTTCCTCGGTATTTCTTTGTTGCCAAACTCTATAGTCTCCTGAATGTATTCCATGCATACCAAAGTTGCTTGACGTTTGGCTCTGTGAGTCTTTCATAATTCTTCTTGTGCTGGTATAAATAGAATTAATTTCTTCTTGTTTCAGACATGTTGTTGTCATTATTAACTTACCAACCCAAACTCCAAAACAAAATTCAAATCTGGCAAAATAAATACAGAGCCAAATTGATTTGACTTAAAACAGCATTGAAACAGATGAAATACTGTGTTTCATTTGAAAAAACAGCAGCTGTGTCTGTACAGTAACTACTGTGCTTCTCCAAGGGGTTTTTCCCACATACAGGGCCAAACTCAACGAAATGTATCTAGGGATTAGAAGGTTAAGCTTCCCTTAAATTCCTGGATCAAACTGCTTGAAGATGTAAATAGGGTTACTAGTGTGGGAAATATGGTTATTTAATTCATGTTTTATAAATAATTATAGATTGGGAACTGTGATATATATTATATAAAGATATGTATGTGTCTGCTCAACTCGCACGTTTCACGAACTTCTGGAAAGCACCTCCCTGATCTTCCGGGTTCCAAAAATGGAAGGTGAGAACGACCTGCTCCTGCCTACGTGCAGCTCAGCTCATCGGGACTCGCAACGGTCAAACGCTACACCGGTCATCACACACCTCTACGGCAGTTACTCAAAGCAAGGACTAACTCTGGACATTAGCATTTGAATGTGCCCAGGGACCCTTTCGGGATTTAATGTAAATAAAGTTAATGGTCGATGATTAGAGAAACAATGGGAGGAAAGTTGCCGAGGGGGAAACTAAGTGTATTTAAGTTGGGTCTTTAGGTGGGCAAGTTTGTGAACCCAGCTAGAGGCACTGGCTGCCAGGTCCTGTGTCCCTGGGGTCACCCTTGACTCTGCTTTTCCCGGGAGAACTTCGGTCAAGTAAGTTTGCTGTTCGTGGGGTTCGTATTGTTTTGTTTTTATTGTTTGAAATTGTTATAATTTGGTTCTAAATTTTGTGATTTGGATGTTAATAAACCAAACTATTGAATTTGGCAATAAATTTGTCCTGGCGTTTATAACAATTTTGGCGCCCAACGTGGGGCAGTTTTGAATATTCTACGGATCCCTGCTTCTGACCGGGGGGCGCCCCGCCGTAAAAAGCAGCCTGGCAGAGCGGGTAAGTCCGGAAGAACGAACTGGCTTTACGAACCCAGAACCCACAACAGCAAAGGAATTAGGCATTAGGACAAGCTAGCTTGGGGGGGCTCGGGAACTCAGCAGGGGTTTTCCCCTGGAACCGCGGTATTGTTTCACTCGTAAAAATCTAAGTGCACGAAGAATCCACGCAGGAAAAGGACCGTAAGTATAGCGTGGTTGAGTGGGGGTGACCAAGTGCTTGAGAACGTGTATGTGCGTGTGAGTGTGTGTGTGAATGAGACGTGATTTATCACGAAGCGAGAGCGGACCTTAAGGTCGCGTTTCCGCTGCTCCCGCGAGGGACACGGCCGACCGACGGGGAAGCGATTGGAACGTGTGATATTTCGCTTCGTGTATGAGTGTTACCCGACGGGGTGGGGGAGGTCACCAGGGGGTCCTGAAGGAAAGAGGACGTCCCTTTTTGAGTTCGGGGACGAGTAAGCCTTCTTGACCGCGACCAGGGGGGTCGCTTAATTTTTTCGGTGGCGGTTACAGAGCCCCGCCGTTAACCGAACATCCACGGAACGGTCATCCGTTGGATCATTAAGTTAACGGCATCGAGTTCGGAAACTCGGGATTTAATTTTTGGTATCCCATAACTTCTGTGCCACGGGGAGTATGGGATCAGATCTCAGCAGAGATCGGGAGGATTCCTTAACGGAAACCTCAGCGAGGGCTGCTCTTGAAATTCCTCAGAAAAGTCCATTAGGAAAGTTGTTGCAAGGTTGGCAAGAATGCCCAATTAGGAGAGGAGCATCTAAAGATCGGATGATTTATTTTTGTATGAATGTTTGGGGAGGAAAGGAGATAGGACCTAATATTATATGGCCTGTGTTTGGTACTTTTGACGAATGGGCGTGGGAAGCTCTGTGGGAACATGTAGCGAAGAAGAAAAGGAGAGAATTTGAGGAATTGGCATATGTTCTGTTATGGTATGAGGTACGAGTAAAGCTGTGTTCTGAGGAAAGGGAAACACGGAATGAACTGGACTACGGGATAAACTTCTCTCACGGCTCGGTGGCCCCCGTCCTGCCAGCCCCTACCCCTACCACTTCCTCCTCCCCGGCCTTCTCAGGGGCAGAGTTAGCACTGCCATCCGAGACCCATGCGGAGCCCCGAGCTCAGCGGCCACTCCAGAAACCTCCCTCCCGTTCAAGGAGATTCCCGAGAGGGAATCCTGCCCCCGTTTCTGGTCCTGACCCCGCACCTCGGCCACCGACGCTAAAATATGGAGAAAAAGAGAAGAAGGGTAAGGAAAACGAAGGGTGGAAGAATAAACCAGACAGGTATACACCAGTTAGAGCCCTGGCTAAAACCAGGACCCCCGAAGGAGATCTTGAAGAGCCCGGGAGGGATTCGGGGTGGGACAGTTGGTGTGAGAGCAAGAATGGCCCGGGAGGAAAAAAGGGGGAAAAGAAGCATTCCCGTAAGAAATTTGACAGTAGAGCAAAACAGAAATTACCAAAGGTGAATTGGAATGCATTAGAGAATAACTAGCGGTGTTGGGAAGCGTGCAAATTAGAAATGCGAGAATTCACGTGAGTCTGCAAAAGGAGAAAAATAGAAAAGGGATTAAAAGGAATCTTGCCTACTCTTTTCCTTGGTGGTGGTAGATCTTTTACTTCAGGCTGAATACATTTTGGAGACTCCCTAGAGTTGTGTATTTTGCTTTAAGAGTTTTTTTTCTCCTGGACGAGATCGGCGGAGTTGTTTTTTTTTTTTTCTTCTTTTTACTAACGTGGGAATGGAACGAAACCCGCCCCCTTCCCGCAAGCGGCAGGGCGAGTCAGTCCATGGTTGCCGGGAGACGAAGGAAAGCGGCAGCTTTAAAGTGATTAGACGAGGCTGCCCGGGACAGAAAACCGCCCTGTAAGGCGAAATAGGAAGCAAAAATGGATAAAAGTATTGAGAGAAGAGACCAAGAATGAGAGCTATACTTATGCGTAGGAAATACCTAGGTGTTTGTTCTTGAAAAGTTGAAAATATATCTTCCTTTTAGTTGTCTGTCTGCTGCATGTGAGGATTTTGTGCAGATCAAAAGGTTGATAGTATGGTGGATGTAGCTCATCTATGTTTAAAACAATTGAATTCGGATTGTTAGCTTGAGCAGGAATATGGCATTTGTGTTGGCAGACAGTGTACTGCAAGGGTTTTGTGTGTTTCAGTTTTTCTTTCAAAAGGTTGAAGCATGTGGCCGGTGAAGCCAAAATTAAAGTGGCTGTTGAGAGGCAGGAAACTAAATCTTTCTGTCGAGATAGTGTTGGAATGGTAATTGGAGTCAGGATTCTAGTATTAAGTTGGGAAAGTGGTATAATTCTCTGTGTTGGTAGTTACAGGATTTTTCTTTATTCTTTGCAGTTCCTATTCTGTATGTATTTTATCTAGTCGGGAACCGGGATTCTTAATTTTAATTATTGACTCCTTAGAAGGAGATGGTTTGTGTTGTCCCTTTGATATTATGTCTTCTTACTTGCTCCTCAATTTGGAGGATGTGAACCTTGAGGTTGCCCTGGTGCCTGTGTTTTCAGGGGTGGAGAGTAAGTGATATATGAGAGGCAGCATTTTGTCACCGGTGTTAAGTTTGGTCGGTGTTTGCTTGTGTATTTAAGTTTAATAATACGCAAGAATGGATAGCAAATACAGGAGCTTTACTTTGGGAATTAGGCACAAGTTATCTCGAGTTTGTTTGTTAAGAAAGGCTAAGTTTGTGAAGTTTTTTTGGACTGAAGTAAAAAGCAGTAGTGTTAATGTTCTGATAATTGTACTAGATAAAGCTGTCTGATTACCGGGGCCTGATGTTTACAGTGACTCCTGGCGTTGGAAAACTTTTCTGGGTTTTAAGTTCCGAATTTAAGTAATGTATGGTTTATTACAGAGTAAGTTCTGCTCTTTGTAATAGTTTCTTCTATTTGGTGTGCTTTGTTTTTTTTCTGTCTTGTTAAAATACTCCCCCAGGATTATGGGTGAGGTCTTAAGTTTTTCTCTTAATTTGTACAAATTTTGCTTACTGCTCACTGATTGTTTGAATTGGCTCTCTGATGAAGTGAAGAAGTCACTTCAGCTACTGCTGCAGGATTGTATCTTGCCACGCTGAAATAGGGGTCTGCAGCTGATCCTGTCTGTGAGAAATGGTTTGTAGACGGATCTGCATGAGTAGTTGACGGGAACTGCCCCGGTATATTAACCGGGAGTTCCAGCTTTTCGTGGATGTTAGCAATCACACGGCGTATGGAGTTCTTACACAGGAGTGGGCGGGAGCCAGGAAACCGGTGGGGTATGTTTTAAATGGCTTACTGAATCCCGGCTATTGAAATATGAGACAATTCTGGTAAATTCCCCAGAGTTAGAACTCCGTACTGCTGCTGCTCGAAACCCCGCCCAGTTTCGGTCCTGGGGAGGATCTGAGGAGTGTAGTCACAATTGCTACGAGGCAGTGGAATTACAAACCAAAATAAGAAGTGTCGCCATCAAGCTAACAGCAGAGCTGAAAGGTCCGATAGTGCTTCTGGAATTGTGTTAATTTTGCTGATCATTAGGGGTGGCTGAAGCAAGGGTGAGAAGCAGTTGTGAAGGCAGATGCTTCTTGGGGGCTGAGTGAGAATGGCCATGGCAGGGTGCACATCGAGAATAGGGACAAGGTGGTCCCATTGTCTCACTCAAGTTGCGTCCTTCTTTTGGCTGTGTGTATCTGAGAATGTGCTGAGTAGGGGTCTGGAATATAAATTTGTAGTTCAGTTAATTAGCAGTAGTGCAGACTCATTACACTGAGACTGTAGAAACTGAGTGAGGATGTGTGTAACCTTAACAGCTGATTGTCCTGGAAACTGCTGTTGTCACCGAGCATTGTAGGATACTGGGTTTTATGAACGTTTGTCTGTATGCCAAATCACTCTGAATGTGCTGAGTCTGATTCTTGAAATAAGCCCAAATTGTTTGTGCTCATCTATGATTTTTTTAAACTGAATTTTTCTTTAAAAAGCTAAAACCTGTGTTATGTTTCAGTATAAACCTCGTTTAATAAGAAGTAAAATTTTCTTTCTGATTTTTCCTGTAACAGTACAAAAAAGGGGAAAATTCTGGATTGTATGGTACATTGGGTGAATAGTGAGGTGAGAATCATAGTGATCCAGGGACAAAATTGTTTTTATGGTAAAGGTGTGAATGTACTATTAGATAACTTGTTCTAATATTCAGATTTTCTGAGTGGTAGACATGACAGGGATTCTCTCTATACAATATTCTTGTAGTATTGGGCTGGTTTGGAATTTTGTATTAGGTAAATTCAATCTGAGGAAGTTGCAGGATTTCGATGTATATTCATGAGATACAACCAGGAGATAAAGTACTGATCAGAGCTTGGAAAGCGGTGTCATTAACCCCTCATTGGGAGGGACCCTTTCTTGTCCTTTTAACTACAGATACAGCCATCCGAACAGCTGAAAGAGGCTGGACACACGCCTCCAGGGTTAAGAAACTAACAGCCCCGAGGGAAAACCCCGAATGGAAGGTCATCTCTTCCCCCGGAGATCTGAGGGTCCGGCTGCACCGAGGATGCCAACACCCTGGAAACATTAAGCTGCAGCCTAGAGGAGCCTCAAAGGAAACTTAATAACCACCCGACAAGGAGGACTAAGAGAGGGAAGGGTAACCAGAAGGAAGGTGTTAGAACATCAGGAAGGGTGAATCCGGAGCTCCAGAAATTTAAAGAGAAAGAACTCCAACCCCAGGATATCAGAAACAAATGGCAGAGGAAATATCCATGCGCTGCTCTGAACCTGGATGCCCCTGCAATCCATATATCCATTTCAAATACAATTATTGTCTTGAAATTTGGGTGGTGCACTGCAAGTGGGGGTGGGGGGGCCGCTGGGGTTATGCCCCAGGTGTTCTGAGGAAAAACAGACTCTGACTATGCGATTCTTAAACTGTGCCACACGTTTGGGATTGATAGAACCAAATTATCCCGGGTGGTATTCAATATACGAAAAGGGGTTAAAGGGAAAATTGGATCTAAAGGCCCAAGTGTTAGCCACGAAGTGCCGTCGAACTAATGTAGTGCCAGAACAAGTAAAGTAATCTCGGTGGGGAATTTTTGAAAAGGAGGTATGCCGTCCGAACCACCCCGAGGGTCCGAGCAGAGAGCCCCTGCTGTCGCGAAGAAACTTCCCCGTTGTTCGGTTGCAACCCGACAGACGCTGGGCCAGACAGAGGGAAGCTTCTGCGGATCACTCTAGGGAGTGTGAACCAGGCTGTGCGCTTGGTGAAGGGCTAGCCCTGTGACCTAAGGCTCCTCCAAAAAGTTACCCCTGTTAAGGCACAAGTAACTAGCTGGCACTCAGAGGCAGTCAAAGACATGGGAATTAGAAAGATAGAAGAAAAGCAGAAAAGGCAAACATGGTTCAAGAATCGCTGATCAGGTGTTTCTCCAAGGAGGAAAAACAATTAAGTAAAATACAAAACATGAATTAAAATTATTGACAAAAGAAAAGAAATGGGGGAATTGTGGGAAATATGGTTATTTAATTCATGTTTTATAAATAATTATAGATTGGGAACTGTGATATATATTATATAAAGATATGTATGTGTCTGCTCAACTCGCACGTTTCACGAACTTCTGGAAAGCACCTCCCTGATCTTCCGGGTTCCAAAAATGGAAGGTGAGAACGACCTGCTCCTGCCTACGTGCAGCTCAGCTCATCGGGACTCGCAACGGTCAAACGCTACACCGGTCATCACACACCTCTACGGCAGTTACTCAAAGCAAGGACTAACTCTGGACATTAGCATTTGAATGTGCCCAGGGACCCTTTCGGGATTTAATGTAAATAAAGTTAATGGTCGATGATTAGAGAAACAATGGGAGGAAAGTTGCCGAGGGGGAAACTAAGTGTATTTAAGTTGGGTCTTTAGGTGGGCAAGTTTGTGAACCCAGCTAGAGGCACTGGCTGCCAGGTCCTGTGTCCCTGGGGTCACCCTTGACTCTGCTTTTCCCGGGAGAACTTCGGTCAAGTAAGTTTGCTGTTCGTGGGGTTCGTATTGTTTTGTTTTTATTGTTTGAAATTGTTATAATTTGGTTCTAAATTTTGTGATTTGGATGTTAATAAACCAAACTATTGAATTTGGCAATAAATTTGTCCTGGCGTTTATAACACTAGGTTTGAAATCAGAGGAAGGTGGTACCCATTGCACCAACTATAGGTACTCAGTGTAACAGCTCTTCTGATGGCAGTCAAAAACTGGGTAGGAAAACTCCAGCCCAGAGGACACAAGCGAAAGACAGATCCTTGCTTCTCTACCCTTTCCTCTCTGGCTAGAAGCAGATGCCAAGGTCTGCATTCTGCAATCATCATAATTTGCAATGATTTAATATTAAAATGTCAGCACCCATGTGCATGGAATTCTGTTTCTCCTCAATCCCAGTGTGTGGTATCTCTACTCAGCTGACAAATTCCCACAGCCCCGGCATGGTATAGACCTCCCATACCCAAAGGAGCACAAGCACGCTCCAGTTACAAAACTGAACTGCTTTCTGCTGTACTGGAGAGCCCTGTTGGGCACAAGTCATCATTTCACAAGTGATAGGGTTTAAAAGTGAAGCTAACCTGGGACAAACCTTGCTGAGCACACCTAGGAGAAGTGGTGCCTGCCTGCATAGCTCAGCAGGGAATTGAGGTGTGTGGTACTGCTCCTGGAAGGAAAGTCCTCAAGAGAGAGCGCCCTTCAGAGCTGCTCTCAAGCACTTTGGTGCCATTGTAATGGAAGCATAATCTGAAGTGATTGTTATCTTAAATGCAGTGTGACTTTAAAATCCTGACGGTTTCATTGAGAATTGGATAGCTAAAACAGCTTTCAGAAGCCAAAGCGGAAGTTTCACTTCTTTTTGCTTTGTTGATAGGCTGCAGAAGAACGTTCAGGGAAGGGGAGAAGCCAGTTTTCTGGTGGCACTCACAGATTTGTTTCCCTTTACTCAATAGGGTGTGCATGGTACAACTGCATTCTTGGAGTTGAACACTGCACTCCAGATGTCTTGTAGTCAAAAAGGCAGGCATATCCTTGAGGCAGCTCCAGTCCTTTCACCCAAGGATGATGCAGGGAAGAACCTCAAGGCAGATGCAATGAGTGAAAATCAGAACCTGCAGAGCAGCTTCTCTCTCCAGCTGCTTTTGTGTAGGGCTCAGCCCAAACAAGGCAGCCTTCCCTGAGCCTTGGACTCCTTACAGCCGAACAGAAGGAAGATCACTACAAACATCAGGTATTTCTGTTAGTGGGAAGCCTGGTAAATACTCCCTCCAAGCCAGCAACACCTTCAGTTGGCAGGCTTACCTGGCAGGCTCCAGGCAAGGAAGTAAACACCTCTCTGTTTTGCGAGATTTACCAAAGTGGGGTTTATCCCTGTCCTGCCTCTCAGCAGAGTTAGAGGACTCAGTTGTGGCCCTTTAATGTAAGGGTATTAAGTGGCCAAAGCCTGGAACTGCCTGAAAAAGTGTTTCCCCTTAGTTATGACAAGCAATATTGAACTAATTTGAGAGTGGGTTGTATTTCACTATATTTTTCCCACAATTTCAATATATCTTAAGTCTATGTTTTTCTCTTTTTTTTCCCATGATCTGACTGTACATTAAAAGAATGAAGAATCAGTAGTGTGTTAAGAGGAAGAGTGGAAAGCAAAAGACAGTGCAAAAAGCTGGGAGAAGCAACCAGTCTGAGCTAACCACTTAGAGGAACCACAGGATCATTCAGGGGAAGTTATTCCAGGGGCAGTACAGAGGCTGGGATGGGTGGTCCCACAGTGTGACATCTCTCCTCCACCTGGCCCAGATCCAGTCTGGCTCTCCTCTGCCTGACCTGCCCCTTTGCCAGCAGCTGCCCAAAGCCAACAGACCAAAGTCACACCAGCATCCAGAAATGGGTTAGCGCTGAGGGACACTAAACTTTGCCTTAGAGTTTGTTTGGAAGGGTGGGGAACAGTCCACGAAGAAAAGAGATAGAGGGAAAAAAAAACTAGGAAAATAAACTGCAGACAATATCTCATTGATATAGTGTCTGGGGCTGGCACTGTAATGTAAGCAACATACAGAGGAGGGAAGGAAGCCCTGGTGCTCAGAGTAATCCATTATTTTAACTAGTATTGACCGTGCTTCCCTGTCTCCAGAGGTGGTGAGAGCAGCTTCTGAAGGGCCACCAGGGCCTTTTTGCTTCTGCTGCTTTGCTCACATTCTCCTTAGGGTGGGATCTCACTGCCAGCTCCACGCCAATGCTGTCTGCCGGGATGCTGCTGAGGGAGGCTTAGGACCATGTTGGAAGCACGTTCCAGCATCCAGACCTTACCCAAAGGACTGAGCCAGCAGCCACCACTGCCCAAACAAGGCCAGGCCCATACACACGGCTGACTTCTGCCCCTGTTGAGTCACACCACTGGCTACTTCTTTCTTGTTGCTTTAGCTAAATCAGGAGACCTGCCCTGCCCTGCCAGGGCTGCTGGGAAGCTGCTGAAGTGCCCAGTCTGTTCCAGTAAGGAAGGGGCTCTGCTTGGTCTCAGGCTGGAGCTGTTGCAGGCAAGAGAAGGGGCAAGGCACACAGGAGGAGAACAGCAGCCTTGTATATCTGTCATATAAAACTCAGAGCCCCAGGTCTGGCTCTTTATCAATTATTAGCCTGCTGCTAAAATAAGAAAATAGATTTCATAAGTGTGTTTCTGTTCCACACACTAGACAGATAGTCTGGCTAAAATGATCTATTGGTGTGAGTTAGTGTGTGTGTATGTGTAGATGCGCATATGGTTCAAATCCTATAAAGCAGAATCCTGTGTGTGCGTGTATTTAATGCTTTATATGGTACATCATTCCTTTTTCATGTGTGTCTGTCTGGTTTTCTTGGGCAGCACTAGTTAAATTCTTCTTTCTTTTCTTTTCTTTTTTTCTTTTTTTCTTTTTTTATTTTTGCATTTCACATGAATTGTGCAGTGGAAGCCAAGAGTATCTGCCAACTTGGCTGTCTCAAAAATAAAAGTTGACACTTTTCTCCTAGAAACAGTTATCTCCTCATTGTAGTCATGTTCAGACACAATCACAGCATCCCTTTCTTGCAACTGAGGCTGAATTTAATAATGCGCTTGGCCATTTTCATTTCTGACTAAAAATGTCAAAAAGTGAAAATAGTTTTTCTTAAGAATGCAGAGGCAGAGAGCAATCCCAAGACACACCACTTACTATTGTAAGTGTGTACAAAGGCACAGACTGCTCTCCTCCAGCTGGCAGCTGATACACAGTGCTGCGGAAACCAAGGACAAAGGTGCAAGCAGTTATAGGAAAGTCTCCCTACCTTCTCTTCAAGTTAAAATTGCTCTCTTTTCTCATCTGTGGTAAACAGACTGCTGCAATTTTCAACTTTCCTTGAATTCTTCATTTTGGTTTCTGTGATTTGGGACTCCTCTTTCCACACCTCTAGTTTACTCAGAGACAGTAAACAAACATTGATTTCACCCCAATGCTAAGTGCCCCAGAGTCTGACGAGGCAAAGCTGCTTGGATGTGAAGCCAGTTCATGTCCCTGCCTACCAGAATAGCAGGCAGAGCTTGGTATGAGTCATGCAAGACATGTTGTCCGCTCTCAAGTTATACTTGCCCCATGCAACTTATTTTCTAAGCCATTTGGCAGAAAAGTAGCTATTCAGTGCTGCTGTCATAGGTATTTCAGAAGTTTTGCTTTTAGTTAGAGGTGGCAACAGCCCACGGAAAATTCCAGTTTAGATAGGAAAACATGGCTTAGAAAATGAATGAACAATCTGTTTTTCTGCATCATGCCCATTTCCACCTGTATAATACCTAGACAGCAAGTGAGGTTCTTTTAAAGCAACAGTAAGTCATGAATTCAAAGTTACTTTCATCAGTGCTGTTGTAAAGAGCCAAGACAAAACACATTCCCTCTTGGCTTTCTCTTAGTTTAGGTGCAGTAGCTCCCATAACATGGAGACTCTTTGGGTATGCTAAACAGCTGATTCTAATTATTTGCTCCATGAGTTCAAGCAATTGTAGCTGGTTGGGTATTTTTAAGCTTCCATTGGTAAATTGTTCTCTGTTGCAGGAGTTACTTCATATGGTCAGAGCTGCCAGTGGCTTGAAATCAATTATGAGATAGAAAATGACTGACATGATAATTGAAGAACATTTTCTTGTTTTTCACCATCAAGGTGATTGCCAACAAGGTGAGATCCATGGATACAGAAATCACTGACAACAGAGATTTGTCATTTTAAGTAGATAAGGACACTCTTGTAATTCTTCATGGTGGCTGTTCTAGTGGTGTGGTAGGTTCATTGTCTTTGGAGATAAAGAGATGGATGTTTAAGCCTCTGGGAACAATAATTATTTCAGCATCAATTTCAGGAAATTTTTTTGCCAAGTGAGCGAGAGATAACAAAGCTCCAGAGCAAAGGGTTACAGAATCACAGAATCATCAAAGCTGGAAGAGACTTTTAAGAACATCTAGTCCAACCATCAATCCACCACCACCATAGTCACCCCAAACCATATCCCCAGGTGCCACGTCCAGATTCTTCTTGAACACATTCAGAGACAATGACTCCACCACCTCCCTGGGAAACTTATTCCAGTGCCTACCCCCCTTTCAGTGAAATATTTTTCTAGTATCTAATCTGAACCTTCCCTGGCACAATTGAAGGCCATTTCCTCTTGTCCTCTCACTTGAGACATGACAGAAGAGACTGATCCCTACCTGGCTACACCCTCCTTTCAGGCAGTTGTACAGAGTGATAAGCTCTCCCTTGAGCCCCCTTTTCTCTAAATTAAATAACTCCAGTTTCCTCAGCTACTCCTCATAGGACTTGTTTTCTAGACCATTCACCAGCTCTGTTGTCCTTTGGACACACTTCAGCACCTCAATGTCTTTCTTGAAGTGAGGGACCTAGAATTAAACACAGTAGTCAAGGTACAGCCTCACTTGTTACCCTACAAAGCAACACTTCCAGCACTCTAAGTGCCATCAGAAGATGTGGTTCCTGTGCTCAGTCTTAGCAAAGAAAACATTAGATGTGTCAGATTGTTACTTACATGACTTTGTAAACAGACAAGAATTTTGTTATGAATTTGTAGAAGCCAAAGACCGGTTAGTCTCGGCACACTTAGAAATTTGAATAAATTCAGATGGGAGACTTGCCTATTTTGTACAAAAAGCGGCTTTGATTCAAAGCAGATCCTGTTGATCTGCCTGTTTTGAGAACTGGGTTGCATTGATCCACCTAAGTTGTAAATTATCAAATCCCATACATAAACTGTGAAAATCAAGAGAGATGCAAGCCATAATGAATCCTTCAGTTTGACTGTAGACCAAGGGTCCATGCTTCCAGGTTCTGAGCTGCTGTCTGAAATATCTTTCTTTTTCCCTTTGCAGTAAACCTGGGCTTCTGACTGTGGGTTTGCATGGCACTCAGATTAGATGTCTGGAGGAAATGGTATGAGTAGTAGTCAGAATGTGTGACTCCACATATGACTGTAGAGCGCAGCATTTTGCCCATACTGGGCAGTGGCTCCTCATCTCTCCCATTTCTTTAAAATCCTGTTAACCTTTCATAGACAATAACTATGTATCTCTTTTGAAGGGAGATATTTTCTTCTTCAGAACATGTTTGGTTTTATTTAAAGTGTAAATATGTCTGCTTATCATGGCTGGAGTGTACAACAGACATAGTTAGGGAAACTGTGTGAGTATTTAGAGGGTGAGGATCAGTAAGCAGAGTTACTTTCAATCTGAGAGGTTTCATGTGGCATTTTTCTGTGTAAACTGTTCAATACTGCTTTGGAGGTATGACCATCTATATGCCAACCCATGTGCATTTTGACATAGTTATAAATGTGGGCATCATATTTGAGTGCTAGTCCAACACCTAAAAGACTCCAAGTTGGTTTCCTGCTCTAGGAAATCCCTGGCAGTTTACTTACTCAGAGAGTAACTGCATGAAATATGTTTAAGGTTGTGATTCTGAAGGTCAGTCAAGTTGTTTAACTTCTCAGCACAAAACAGTGAAGAGAGGACAGGAAAGCATCTGAATGTGGCATCCCCATCTCTGAGGTGAATAACTAGGACAGATAACCTAATTATGCCAGGAAGTCATGGCAAAATAGAAATCAGTGATTGACACAAGCTCAAGTGTTATAGAAGGAATAAGCCTAGGCTAATACTGGAGCCACAGAAATAGATTTGGACAGGAATTGGTAACAACTGGCTACAGTACCTCTTAGATACAGACAGGCCTCTCAGACCAGCCATCCTGTCTTTAACTATGGGCTACTGATGAAAGATCATGGGTTGGCCT
This sequence comes from Prinia subflava, assembly GCF_021018805.1. Classification (NCBI taxonomy): domain Eukaryota; kingdom Metazoa; phylum Chordata; class Aves; order Passeriformes; family Cisticolidae; genus Prinia; species Prinia subflava. The sequence continues at coordinate 94,969,583 of NC_086247.1, forward strand.
GAGCAGCAGAGTCCATGCTATCAGCACAGTGAATGAGCTTCCCTTTGAGAGCTGTATCAGTCAGTGAGGTGGGTTCCCATTTTGAGAGTTACAGTGTTCCCCATTAACTCCAGGAAGTCTTTATCTAAGCAATCAGGGAAGGCCACAATAATTAAAGTAGAGGTAATGCATGGGGAAACCCACAATACTTGGAACAGAACTTGTTTTAAAGCAGTTTGAATAGCCTGGTGCTGAGCTAACCCTTCATCTCAGTGCACTTTAGAGATTGCTGAGCAGCACACTGCAGGCAAGTAACCCCACTGGTGTGGGAGATGGTGCAGTGGGGAATTGCCAGGAGCGGGAGCTGAGCTCTGCCCTGGTGATGCCATAAGGACTTGCCTGCAAAAATGTGGAATTCAACTGCAGTGAAAGCCCAAGGGTTGATACAAAGGGTACCAAATTGCAGTGTACAATAAGGTGTTTTATTAATCCCGCAAAACTGAGGAGTTGTCTATGATAGAGACCAGTTTCTGGTGTCTCTCTCTTGGCATTTTGTCTATTAATAACTATTTCATTACAGAGTGGTATAAGCACTCCTGTAATGAAAACTGAGCAGCATTAAAGCAGAGATTGCTGCTGAGCTGTGATATCATCTCCTCTAAGATGGTCCAATTTACAAATGTTAAAAATGCAAGCCTTCCAGTGTGTGCATACACATATGGCAAGCTGTTTATAGCTGAGATTCCCACTGAATGTGGATTATGGGATGGGCAGGTACTCACCAAAGATGTAGCCTTGTGTCAGCTTGTCACAATGTCTCCTGAAGTGGTTAATGACCCTGAAATTTTAGATTCACTAGCTAATCATGTAGTACTCTCTCTTAGATCTCTCTCTGGAGATCTAAGTGAGGAGCAGTATGGGTACAAGAAACTGAGAAATATGTGCCTCTTTACTATAATCCAATGACTAGGAGAAAAACCACAAATAAATGATGAAGCCATGCTGAGATAAAGAGAGGAAATAGAGAGCTCTCCAAAAATGGCAGTAGTTACACACTTATTTCATAAGGTGCATACAGAAGCATAAATATGTGTCTAAACCTGTGTATACCTTGGCAACAAATCTTCTTGAACATGAAAGATCTGTCTTGGAAACTGTTTGTTTTTGTTGTTGTTGTGAGGTTTTTAATTTTTTTTATGTTTTTGGGTTGTGGGTGTGGTTTTGGTGTGGTTTTTTTTTTCTTGGTTTGTTTGTGTGGGTTTTTTTGGTTTACTTTTGTTGGGTTTGTTGTTGTTGTTGCTTGGTTGGGTTTTTTTGATAGTGGTGTTTTTGGTGTTTTGGGTTTTTTTGGGTTTTTGTGGGGGTTTTTTTTGGCGGTGGTGGTTTTTTTGTGGGTTTTTTGTGGAGGTTTTTTTTTTTCCCCTGGGGAGTATACCTAGAAAAAGTGAGAAATGCAATTTTTAAAAATTGGCAGAAATTGTGCATTCATCTAAGATGAATGTTATGTATTTTAAGGGTTTGCATTGAAGCGCTGTGGAATAAGACGGATGCTTTCCTCCTCTTTTTGGGATTATTTTGTGCTCAGATAAATACAAAGCCAGTCTGCAACTTAATGTAAAGCTGGTACAAGACAAAATACTAAGGGAAAACAATCAGACTGATTTTATTTATTTTAGTAAATATACATGACACTTTGGGTTGCCATTTTTTATTTTTACAGCACAGTTACATCCAGCAAATGCTGCATTCACAATCAGAATTACTTTCCAATGGGGTCAAATACTGTGGCCCCTGCAACTGTACAGCACCAGGTCATCTGGCACATTCCTTGTTTCTAACTGTGTGGACTACATATGGAAGGCTGCAAGATAGACTTTGCTCTTAGTGATCTATGTTTCAGCCATATTTAACATATTTTTCTTTCCAGTTTCAATATTTTAATGAACTTTTGAGTTACAGCAATAATCTTCATTTTAACAAAAAAATTTAGAAGTCAAAAAGTAGTAGAGAAATCTAACCCTGGATTACCCCATTCGTTTCTCAATTGTGCTCTCAAGGGTTCACTGGGTGCTTTTTGCTAATCAAACAAATCTGAGACATAAGAGCTTCTACTCACCCTCTTGCTGCTTATTTCTACCATCCCTAATACAAACAACAAGACAGCACCTAAGTAAGAGTAGAGGGTAAGTGCTTGGAGAGGACATCTCAGCAGAACAGGTATAGAAAAAGAAAATGCCCTTTTCTAAAGAATTCTATTTTGGGATACGACCCTTGTGTCTTTTAGATCAGCATGAACTGAGAGGTTCTGAGTATCTTAATGTTGTATGCTATTGCACAGAACTTCATGGGGATAAAAAAAATCCCACACATCCACATGTTTTTGTCTATATTGGACAAAAGGAGAGCAGCTGAGGGTATCTGTGCATTGTTACTTCCTTTCAGCGGGTTGCTAGGATGTATCAGGAATAGAGCTTTCCAAAGTTCAAGTTAGCTTTGAGTCCCTGGGGATCCCATTTGAGTCTTATAAAAGGAGGGAAGGTTTGTTTTCAGTAGAGAAAGAAAATAAGAGAATTTAAATAAAATCTAGATGAAGCTTGCAGTGACCTGCTAATCACAAGTGAGATATGAAGGACTACTGCCCATACAGTGCCCACTCCTGCTGTGGAACTCTACTCCAGGGAAGTGCCACAGGTTCAGGATGGCTGCTGTGCTTCACACAAAGGGATTGTGAAGCAAGTCAGTTATTTTTTGAGAGTTTCACAATGGCAAGGAATGGGAACCAATTCACTGGCCAAGAAAAGAGGCAACAATGGCTAGGAATATAAACATGTAAGGCAGACATATAGGGGGCAGGCAGCCAATTAAGAGGAAGGAAGAAGCTAAAATAAGCCAATGAATGAATAGACAGGAAATATTTAACAGTGAAAGAGATAACATGTGACTTAGAGGGAAATAAGAGGAAAGAGTTACAAGGTTAAATCTATAAACTAATACAGCAGTTATTTAGGGGAAATTTTGTCTTGCTGCAAACAGAAAGGACAGGACAAAGTGTAGAAGTGGTGTAGAAGTGCCAGCAAACAGCTGGCGTCATTGGCACCTTGCCCCAGCAAAGACTGGCCAACCCCTCTTGAAATCTGGCTTTTGTTGGGTGATCACCACACTGCTTTATGCCTTCTCTTACCTGGCTTGCAAAATGCATGCAGTGTCTCTGGAGCCTTTTGAGCATTCTTTGCTGCCTTGGGTCTAAATCTTGTCTATATTTTGTAGAGGTCATACCCTGTGATCCATACTCCAATCCGGAGTTCTGGCAGGGAGGGCTGCTGGAGCTGGTAAATCTGTGTTCAGGTGATGTTCATATAGAGGAGTACGGACACAACCATCCCAGCCTTTAAGAAGCTGAAAGGAGGTTGAAAAGCAGATGGGACTATCTGAGGGAAAATACTGACTGTTTCAAGTAGATTAGTCTATTTGAACTGCATTGGCAGAGCACATCCAAAACCAGTTTAGTATCTCTTCTGGGGCTGAGAAGAGGTAATGGCAACTCCTTTTCTCTGAGCTCCTGGCATGCCTCCAGTCCTGTGAGTTCTTCATGTATGGGTGCTATCAACTGCTGGAACCATCCTGTAGGCTGGATTCAGAGACAAAAAGTATAACCTGAAAGGCCTGTTTCTATTGGTTAGTAAAAAAAGTACTGAACTTTTATAGTGGAATAGAACCACAATTCTAGGAAAAGTTGCATGTTATAAAACCCTGGTTTTTTAGACATCTTAATAGAAGAAACATCTGAGTCTTCACAGAAGTCTATTATTTTAGCATAAGAGGATTCCTGCAAATATGAGAGCGGTGTGTCTCTGTATGATTGGCCTCCCCTCTTCCTGCATTCCTTCACATTGACTTGAATTCCAGATTTGAATAAAATTGAACTCATAAAATCGTGAAGTGGTTAGGATCTGCATGTTGAATTTGCAGCATCCTGAAATTAAGCCAGTTTTACATTGTTCTTGTTTGTGTGGATGTGGATTGTTTGGACTACTTTGAAATAACATTTTGAGGGGATACAAGAAAATCATCAGCCTGAGAAAACCACTCATGTGTCAAAGAGGAACTACATTATGACACTGAGAAATAGGGAATGAAGATGCTCCAGGATAACTTCCTTATTCAAAATTAGAAATAAGGAAGTAGAAAGGGAAAAACTAATGACTTTGCTTTGCTCAGCATAATACCGTGATTTGAGTGTGGTGACTTTGCTCCCAGTTACCCTGAGAAACTCAGACTAATCACAGTGTAAAAGCAGTGGGATCAGAATAAGGCCTGCATAGTTTTCACACATGTTCACATCTCACAAAGCCTTTTGGTGGGACTGGCAATGTGCTCTGTATTACCCAAAATGCAAAGGCAGGGACTGATTTTTGGGGCTTGCCATTTAAATGCAATGATCTCTTTCTAGAGTCTAGATTCTGGATTCTGGATTCTGGATTCTGGATTCTGGATTCCAGATACTCTATCTTAGATTAAAAAGAAAACCTTAGAATAGAGTAGATTATAATAGATTAGATTAGAGAAGAATAGATTAAGAACATGCTTTCTGGCTGCCTAGGGGCAGGAGAAACCCCTGGCCTTGCTGCACAGGGTGCAGGCAGCCTGACTATTGCCTGAAACTCTTTCTAGCTAGTCTGGGCATGAGAGCAGTGAAGACTACCCCACAACCCAGCAATCAAAAATCAAGGTCCATGGCGCTTTGTGGCCCTGAGGGAGATGGTGTGTTGTAGGAAGATGCTGGTGCCTTTGCCACTATGCCTTAACTACTGCTGTCCTGCAGAGCTGCCAGACAAAATCTATCACAGATCAGTCTATCCAGGCTGCAATCACAGCTCCTTTTTGTCATGAGGGCAAGTATTTGGACACCCTCTGTAAATGGTGGCAGTCTTCCAGCTAACAATGGTGTCTGGGCTCTCTGCAGTATTACCTGCTGAGGTGTTTCCTACAACCACTTCTTTCTTTACTTTTGCTCTTGGCTCTTTCCCTCTAGACAGAGCTTGGCAAGCAGCCCTGTGGCAATTTTCTGCACTGAACCTGTGCCAGAGGAAACCCGCCTGGATAAGAACTGGGACATTTTGATCAAAAGCAAGGTTGTGAGTCCCAATGGATATTCTTTTTCTATGTGCTTGTTAACATCATTGTTTTTCCAATTTTTGCTGTATGAAATAGAGTTCTGTCCTTGACTAATGCAGTGCTATAGTTTTCATTAGCTTTTCTTACAGGTCCCTACTTTGGTATGGAGAATGTCTAAATTCCCTTCATCAAACTTTCTTTGTTTATTGGAAAACAATAAGCAAAAAGTGCATGGCAAGGATTCAAATATGTTTGAAGTAACGCTCTCTTACTTGCTTTGGTTTCTAAAAGTTAATTGTTAAAAATAGGGCTTGGTGTCTAATGTGTTCTAATGATAAGGTACTTTGAAAAAAACAATTCACAACTGCCAGGCCAGCTTAGTTAACCCTTGCTTGGACAGTACCTCATGTAATGGGGTGCCAGAAATGCTCCTCTGAAGTAAAAAGTGCAGAAGCTAGCTAGCTGCAGCATAAAAAAAAAGGATGCCAATCACCCTTTTGATGAGTTATGTATTAGTATCAAATATCGAAATTACTAATTTTTTCATTAAATGAATTGAGGAGTTTCTGTTTCCATTTTCTTTTTTCTTTCTAGCTCTTCTCATAATCTCTGAGCCCACAATGTGCCCATTTTAACTTTCATTTTCTTGTTTTTATTTAAAATAGTCAGCCAACCTTTGGAAACATCATCCATGCTTATGGACAGTGATATTTGCTTTAGAAATAGTGTCACTGCTGTACCTTGAGAGGTGATGATAAACATCCTGAAACTGTACACAGAAAAAGGTCAAAGATCAAACAGATTTCCTCACCAGGGAATTGTCTTGTAAAACACAATGATCCTGTTGCTTTTATTCTAACACAGGAGATAGGGGCTGCAGAAAATGATAATGTGGACTGGATTGATGGACCTTGAAAGACACATGTAAGATGTTGGATCTTTCAAAGACAAGAAGGTTGTTTCCTTGTCACTGTGGCCACTGGGTTTAGTCCTTTTCCTGATGATGGAATGAAAAGTGTAAAATGAATACTTGCTACTGGTCTATATCAGACAGGGCAATTCAGCTGGGTGACATGCAGCCTAAATGAGGCTCTCCTCTGCCTCAGTGGGCAAAACCCACTTTCAGACAACAGCAGCTGGACCTCTAATGGTGTTATGAAGATATCAGTGACTTTAGCCATTAAACAAACCAACTGCAAGTGCTCAGTTGTCTGTGTGCATTTACTTCAGCATACACTTCCCTTTTGCTGACTCAATTGCCTACAGCTCGCTGTTGCTCAGGCAGGGTAACACGTAAAGTGAGACCAGCTGAACGTGCAGACAGCATTGAGGCCTTCCAGGGGAGCAGTTAATGTTAGTGTCTTCATAAGATTCCCAGGTTACCGTCAGCCTGGAGTTTGCATTCATTTTTGGGATAGAGTCAGCATTTGGTTGCTTGGGCAATTTCATTGTTGAATCCAATTTTAATCCAAAGAAACATTAATATTACTTACTTATTCCTACCACTCTGCTGACTTTTATGTAGGCCCCAAAATCTGAGCTAGGAGTTGCCTTTGTCTGTATCAGGAAAATTAGTTTTTCAAACAAGAGAAAAGTGTTATAATTCCTAAAAAAAAAAAAAAAAAAACAAAAAAAAAAAAAAAAAAAAAAAACAAAAAAAAAAAAAAAAAAAAAACAAACAAAAAAAAAAAAAACAAACAAAAAAAAAACAAACAAACAAACAAAAAAAACACCAAACAAAAAAAACCCCCAAGATGTTTCTGTTTGGGTTTGCCTGGTCTTGGTGCTGACTTCTGCTGTCATCTATCTAACAATTGTTCATCTAGCATTCTCATTATATCAAGGTACCATCCTACAGTGGTAGTTGTCTCCTCTGGAGCTGAAAATCAAAATTATTATATGATGCAACAAGAAGATGTGATAAATTAGTAGAGGGAATGTAAGAAATGATGAGGCTACCAGTGATAGGAATCAGCTATATAGACTGGGTGTAAAATTTGTAAATTTGCAGTATGTGTTAGGTTTTATTTCTCTAAGATATAAAGAGAGGAAAAAGATTGATGGCTGGCCACCTGCCTCCCATTTATGTTGAAAAGAGGAAAGTGCATTCCTTTCATACATTAGGGTATATTTTATGCTTTCTGTAACAAAGCACACCATGGTATTTTGCCCAATTGCATTTTCTCTTTGGTCATTAAAAAATAAATCTGAGAAAATGGAGATCTTGAGAACTATGGGCCCACTAATTTTGTAGTTCAAGAAGTCCAGCATGTTGCTTTGTCTTTCCCTTATAAATATTTTCCAGAGAAGTACTATCTCTTGACTGGATCATCTTGTGACCATTAATAGGCAACAGAGGAAATAGCAATGAGTGCTGTGCTTGGATGAAAGACTACCAGAATCAGTAACCAGCAACACACAACAGCCCTGCTCAAACTTTAAAGCAAACATCAAACTAAATGATCCATTTCTCATGGGTGGGATTGTGGTGCAGTTTGACAGCTATATGACAGAAAATGACAGACATATACACAAGTACAAATAATTGTGTGTGAGAGGCCTGAAACAGAGAGAGATCAGACTGCCATTTTCTCAGTAAAATCTAACCATACATCAGAATTTAATTTTGCTTACATTTGCCATTTGAAAGGAATACAAGTCTTTCTTAAAAAAAAAAAGAAAAAAAGAAAGAATGAAAAAAGGGGAAAAAAAGAAAAAAGGACTAGGTCCTTGTACTAGGAAGAGCAGGGAGTGGGAAGGAAGGATGTGGCAGGACCTCCTGAGGAAGACCAGCATCACTGCACCCCGAGGAGACAGTTCTTTGCAACTAGCAGCTAAAATGAACTCGCAGGGACTGCCAGCTTCAGCAGCAAAGGGGACTCACCTGTGTCTGTGTAGACTGAAAAGCACAAATCTCTGTTCTATAAGGGAGAGTGCCCCTGAAGCAAAGGATCACAGTGCACACTCATCATTTTCATTCAAGCCAAAAGGAGGAACCAAAAACACAATCTGGCCAGAAAAATGGCCTCTGGGAATTGCTATGAGAGAAGCTGAAAGGAATTATTTCTAATGTGAGAAATCTGATTCAGTCTTACCCTGGTTTGGCTCAGGTGGTAAGGTTTGCTTTAGACAATTCTAAATTTGCATTGACATAGGATTAAGGTTAGGGTGTAGGGTTAGGGCATTTAGAGTTATGGCTTACTGTTAGGGTTATTAGGGTCATTAGAGTTAAGGTTGTGTTGGTTAGAGTAAGGCTTTGGGTTATAGCTTTTAGGTTAGGATAAAGCTTATGGTTAACGTTGAAGTTACATTTTTTTCATTTTTATTAAGGTGAAAGTCAGGTTTAGAAACTTCTAGATTTGCTTTCACTTTGGGCTACTAATTTTTGACTGCTCTTCAGCATGTTATATATTTTGCACTCTGTGACTCTCTTGCTATGCCCATTATTGTCCCCTCTATTTTTAATGTGAACCACAGAGCCCAGACTGCATGAGTTCTGTTTAGTTCTTGTGTGTTTATATCCAAAGATGAGCTTCCTGATCCACACGCAAAGCATGGGTTGCCTGATGCTCCCCTTCAGGAGATAGTTTTTTCAGGATCTGGGAAATTTTCCAGATTTCACCTGCTGTGGTGGCCTAACCATTTGTTGAAAGAAGAAATTTGTGAAGCTCCAGATGGAAGGAGCAACTATTTATCACCAATGCAGGACCTGGATTCAATGCAATGCTTTTCTTTACGTTCCTCCTGTTTCTCTCCAGTTCATCACAAGCTGTTTGTTTCTTTGGCACTTATATGAGTTGCCCATGCATCACAGAATGTTTTTCTTCACCTTTTTTTTTAATATTTCTCAAGAATGAGAATATCGCTCTGTGGTAGAAACCATGTATTGTGCATAAGTGAATAGTTCAGAAGATTAATTATTTGCCCCTGGGCTCTTCTCCACACACACTGCAGAACATATCCTCCTCAGGAAGGTTTCTCCTGGCACTCCACCTGAGGGAGTTTCCATTTCCTGATCAAACACCACAAGGAAAATTAAAGTTCACAGAAAATAAATATAAAATCCAACACCTCTCTGTAACAAGCTATATGGAGAGGCCAGATACTAAGTTGTTAATTCTTACCACTGTTTAATACACATAGTGTGTAATTACCACTACACAATACTGTATAGCACATGATACTACTAATGTCCTGATTAAATTGAAATTAATGTCACTATTTTTTCTTAATAATACCCTCCTATTTCCTTCTGACAATAGCTCTCTTTTCTCTCTCACACACTTGCTTTCAGCTCAGTAACATATGTTTTGTGCAACCCTGTTCCTAGGTGTGTACAAGACTTCCTTAAGCTTGCCAGAACATGTACCTGGGGCACTTAACTCAGAAACACCAATACTTACAGTCTCAGATCACTGCCCATGGCAGTCTTCCTACCTTCAGCCTAAGCACAGCCCCAGATCTTGCTCTGTGGGAAGAGAGGAATGGGCAATGTGGAACAAAACATTAAAAAAAAATTAAAGCTTCTGCTTCATATTATTTTTGTTGTAAAAATCTATTCACCTTTATAAGCTGGTGCATCACCACAACTGGGGTCCTCAGCACAAGAATAAAGTGGACCTCTCAAACCAGGTCCAGAGGAGGGACATGAAGACTGATCAGAGGGAAGGAGTGCCTCTCCTATGAGGACAATCTGAGACATCTGAAGATATTCAGCCCAGAGAAGAGAAAGTTCTGGGGAGACCTTACAGCACCTTTAAGTATTTAAAGGGGGACTCCAAAAAGGAGGGGGAAAGAATTTTTACAAGGGCAGATAGTGACAGAACAAAGGGGGAATGGTTTTAAACCAAAAGATGAGAGATTCAGATGAAATCTTTGGAAGAAGTTCTTTTCTCAAAGAGTGGTGAGGCACTGGAATAGGCTGTCCAGAATGCTGCCCTATCCCTGGAAGTGTTCGAGGCCAGGTTGGACAGGGCTCTGAGCAGTGTGGTCTAATGGAAGGTGTCCTTGCCTACAGCAGAGGAGTTGAAACAAGATGGTCTTTAATGTCCCTTCCAACCCAAGACATTCTATGGTTCTATGACCTGTATGTATACAAATGCATGTATGCATACGTGTGTGCACACATATACAGAGAGAGGGAGCTGCTTGTTTCTGTATCACAGAAACTGATATCGAATCCCAGAGTATTCTGAGTTAGAGCAACATCTTACACAGTTTTTTAAGGGCTACTGAGTATTGAGTCAATGCCCTCTGCCTCCTCTTTCTTCCGTTTACTGTCATTTTTTGGATTCTTTTGGAATCTGACCATGCTAATAAATGACGCATCACTGAAGGGCACTTTGTTTATTTTCTGCTGTGATGGGAGGATGGAAGCCTTTTTGTGTAGGGCTACTTCTGGTAAACAAAGGAAAACAAAAGGGCTTGTTCAAGGAGGAGAAAATGGGAGCCTAGAGCAGAAGGACCTCCATGACATGCTGGTGCTGCTGGCTCCAGGCAGTCAGCACTTGGGGCTCTGGGAAAAAGGCTGTAGGTAGTCCCAGGCCCCCAGAAGAAGGCAGCTGCTGCTGGCTCTGGTGCCGCTGTCTTTCATTCTGCTCTCGCCCGAGACTCTCTCCAGCCTCCCTGTTTTACAATTTTATGTAAACTCTGGGGTCCTGCGGGATGAAAGTGCTCTCTGTTTCGCAGCAGAGCTGTGGCTTTTGGATTTTACAGCCCCAAAATTACTTCACGATGATCCAGAGCACACATCATAGCTCAGAAACCACACGGGAGGCGTGCTGGTAAGGGAAGCCGAGAACTGCTGAAGTAGCCAGACTGAAATTTATAACCGTGACTTGGGCCTTGTCAGGCCTTTACGACACCATGTAAAGGGAATTGCTGCTTAGTCACCAATTTGCTTGGCAAGATTGGCTGGATTAGGAAATACATAAAAGGTCAGACAGTAGGAGTTTGTCTAGACATCCTATTTTGGATTATATGATCTACAAGTTTCTGTGGCAACCTCTGCAAAACATTCATATTTTAGCAATATTTTTGAAGGCTCCATTTCTGTAATGAGCCACTGAAGCTTTTGTGAGCAAAATTAACTTGTTTCTCTGCCACCTGCTACACCCTTTTGGGAAGCAGAGTGAGCCACCTCAGCTGGGAGCTGATAGAGAAACCGCCTTATTCCCCAAGGCAGAAGTTGTGTCTGTGGGGGCAGCCGGTGACCAGTGAGGCCTATGGACCTGCCAGGGTGGAGGAGCTGAGACGGGGACTGCGCGCTTCCCTGAGGCTGCCAGACCACACTCCCGTGTCCTTGGCCAGCCCAGGCTCCATGTGGAGCTTTTCAGTGGCAGAGGGATGGATCAGAGATACCAGAAGAAACAGGTGCTGCCCCAGGTTCCTGTCTTGTGAGCAGCACACTGAAGTCATGAGTGCCACAGCTTGCCACATGCATCTCAGTCCACTGGGATGTGAGATGGGCTGCTCAGGAGTTTTAACAGGAATAAATGCAGTATTGTAGCGAGAGGGGAAAACCAACCAACTAGCCAGCCAGGCAAAAATGGGCTACACAGACAAGGGTTTTTTCATTTCTCATAGAATCATGGACTGATTTGAATTCGAAGGGACCTTAAAGTCCATCCAGTTCCAACCTCTCTGCCATGGGTAAGGACATCTTCTGCTAGAACAGATTGCTCAAAGCCTTGTCCATCCTGGTCTTGTACTTGTGACATTATTGTTGTTGTTTTTAGTGTTATTATTATTACTATTAATAATAATAATAATGATAATAACAACAACGACAACTCCCTGCCCGCTCATCCTTTGCACAAATGAGAAATGGGAACAGTTTCAAATTTTGGTCTCAAAAAAAGAGAGAAAAATTCTTTTTCTGGGTTGTTAAAGTGAGGGTAAAAAAGAGAAAAAATGAACTCTATAAGTTTCAATTACACTAATTGGATTTGGCTGGGCTTTCCATATTGAATCAAATACATGCCAACTTAAACTAAATAAAATGTAGCAAGAAAGATTTTATGAAAAGCAAAGATAGATTTACTTTGTCTACTCAAGTAAAAATGAATGAATAAATAAACATTCCAGACAGCGCTTTTGACCAGGTTCATTAAAGTAAGCGCATGCTTAACTTTATGACTCCTATCATCTGATACATAGAAAGCTAGCTTTTAAATTCATTCCTGAAAAGCCTGGTATTTATTAGGACTGGTCAGTTTTCTTTCCTTTTCCTCATAATTATCTTTTGGATAAATATTACTGTGAAAGGGGTTTTGGTGCTGGCTGCTGACATAGCCAGCATCTGGAGCCATGGTGGTGCCAGTCCAGTGGTGCAACAGACATTCCTCTGATGGTACCACACACCTTCCTTGGGCATTGGTCTTCCCCATCCACCTCCAAGGCCTTCAGAAAAGCGGGTACCATTATTCACACTCTGCAGCTGAGGAACAGCTGGAGGAAAGCCAGGCTTAGAGAAATCAGCCAATGGTTTTGAGAAGGTCTGGACTACTTGCAGCTTCCCTGAAAGCACTGAGGTGAGAGTGATGTTTCTGTCACTGCTGGCTTTTCATGTCTATTGAGAAGGGGTGTAATTAGTTTGTAAATTAAACTGCAAAATGCTGTACTGAGTTACAGCTGGGTTAGGCTGAGTTACTGAAATGAACAAGATTTCTGAAGGAAGAGCAGAGAATAATAGTTGTTCTGCTGATAACTTTGAATTTGAAACTTAATGTTCTGGCACTTCCAGACAAAGTGAGGCAACCCTCATTTCTAGTTGTCTTTGTCACAAGCAGAATTTGAGGAGTGTAGCAACACCCCCAGGGCTGAGGGTATGCAATGATGTATGTTCTTACATGAATCTATTCTACACTCTAAACCAACCACAGGCAGATGTATGTTTCATGGCCTACCTGCTCAACAAGGCTCTCAAATGACAGCCTATGAGTCAAATAATGTGAAACTGAAATGTGTGGTGGAAGGGAAATTCCATGTTTGACCAAGCAAACATCTCTGATTCTAAGTTATTCTCATCCAGCTTCGTTTGGTCCAACTTCCTTGGTGATTTGCTTATAAAATGAGCTTTTATTTAATGCTTTGAAATACTGTGTTAATAAGAAGGCTATAGAACCACATCAGATATTTCTGAATTCCAGCACAAATCTGTTATCTATTATTATTATTATTATTATTATTATTATTATTATTATTATTATTATTATTATTATTATTATTATTACACAAGCAGCCTGTTTGGGCAAAGGATCTTTGCAATACAATTTGCCAAATGAGGTGTCTGCCCTAAGGATCTTACAGTCTAGAGGTAATTTTGGCAAGGTTTTCAAAGGTGCTGTGTACCCACAGTTTACAGTGACTTCAACGAGAATCTGTGAGTCCAATGACAACTTTGAAAATCATGCCAAGCATAAATAATTTTTCCCCCTTCTTTCATATCTGGAAGTCACTCATAACTTTTTAATTACAAACATATTATTAAATTTTATTGTGTGACTTGTTTAGTTCCATCTCCCCCTTTCAGGACTGACCTTCATTTGGTTGATAGACATCTGTCATTTCCTCCCCTACAGTGTAAGAGGAGCCTAACAGACCCCTAGGAATGGCTAGCCACCACTAGGGAAAGTCCTACTGAATGTAGCATCTATTGGGCTGAGCTACATTCCTATTTTTATAAGTGAATGTAACTGGAAGGTTCTCTATTTCTTGTACTGGGTAAATTGAGGTAAACAATTTCACCAATGTTTACAAATATAAGGGGCAAGCAGGTGCATTATTTTACATCTCTGATAGTGTGTAAAAACCTCAGGGTTTCTAGAAGGAAATGAGGTTTTCATAGGTGTTTGTGCATAGTGGGGAGGATGTTTTAAAACAGTTTTTTAAAATAAGCTTCCCGGCAAAGTTAATACCTTCAAAATGCTAGGGCAATATAACCTGTAGAAAAATAGATACTCAAATTTAAGAGGTAAATGAGGTGTGCACAGGTCATGATGTTCTCCACTATTCATACAGATAGCTGGAAACGGAATGTGTATTGTGGAGGGCCTCTGACCTCTCCATACTCCCTAATGAACACTGAAACTATCTATTTTCAAAGCAGGGTAAAGGGGTTTAGCAGATCATACCTGGATTTGGAGGAAAAGTTTTTTCATTTTTTCTAGGGTCTTTCATGACATTGCTCTTCTATTTCATATTATTCACTCTTTTACTTTAAAACTAAGCTATGAAATCAGTACAAGTTTACAAAGAAGAAAAGCACGAGAGAAGATAAATTTATTTATGTGATCAAGGTACTAAGCAGAACAGAAAAGCAATGTAGAAGACATGAAAGGCTTGAAAATGAAGACAAAAATTAATTCTCTGTACATGGGGGCAAAGAGTAATTTTAGTCACACTCAGCTCTTATCTGATGCATTTCTATTATGAATCTCAAAACACCTTAGTGAATCAGTGAATTATGGATGAGGAAACTGAGCAACAGACAGGGAATTTTACATGCCTAAGGCTGCCCAGGACACCAGGTAGAAAAAGCAACAATATCCTGCTGCTGCAAAGCTGAATCCGCTAGGTCACATTAACTGCAAATGATGATTCAGCTGCCAAAGCTGCAACAATTCAACAGTTGAATTCAACAATTCAACAACTGAATATTGCAATGCAGCCTACAAGAGGAATTGGGTTTCTCTCATGCAAAACATCCTGTGAAAATGGTCTGTTGCGCATGCCTGTGGCATCCTCACCCAAACCTGACATGAGACTGGAAAAGGCGACAAGCTGTTCTGATGACCTGCTCAGCCCTTCCTCCTCTGCAGGTGAGCATAAGCAACAGGCCTTTGCTCCAAACTTTCTACCCAGGTTACCCTAGACAACTTCCATTCCCTTTGGGAAAACTGCTGCATCGTCCTCCTGTGAGTTTCCCTGGTGCCTGGCATCCTGCCAGAGCTACATTCTTTGATAATCTTCTCTTCACCTTCATATTGTTCACATACATATATTAATAATAGTGATTATAGTTTAGTACATCTTATTTTGGCAGCAATTTTTTGGAAGATAAAATAAGAAATCCCCTGGTTTTGTTGATGTTGCTTATCTCCTCTGCCAAATCCTCACCTCCTTCTCTTCTCCTTTCTTGGGTCTTTTCCAATGTCTGTTTTCCCTCCACATAATTTTCCTTCTTGTTCAATATTGTACTATATTAATACTTTTCCCTCCTATTTCTCTCTGCCTTTTTCTCCTCTCCCACATTTTGATTCTGTTCATGACCTCTATCTTTCTTCTTCTATGTCTTTTCCCCACATTCCTCCTTTACTATCCGGTTTCTGCAGTCTCCAGCCAGAAACAGATTGATCACGTCAGGTGGTTTGGGGAGTTTCAGAGCAAGGCCACGAACAGGAGATGGTCAGGCCAAGCAACGCATCTGGATTCAGCAATTTCTCAGCTGTTTTGCATCTAGCTTCTGTGTAGTCTGAGCACATAGAAGGAGGCAAGCTGCCACATCTGCTGAAGAGGTGCTCTGCAGTCATCAGGGATGACAAGGTGATACAGATATCCAGGAAACTAGAGCACCCACGCCTTTTCACCCTGTTTTGCCAGCAGGAGCTGACCCTTATGTGCCTTAGAGATTTAGGAAAAGGTTTGAGCATAAGCTAAGGTGGAGGTAATCCATTAAATATTCGCAGAAATCTTCAAAACAGTTCACTTCTGTGACCAAACTAAACCAGCAAGGTCAACAATGTTATTTAATATAGTGAAGCAGACAAACTAATTGAAAATTGTCTGTGTTAAAAATGAGCTTTGGTCTTTTGCATATTTAGAGATACAGCCCGGTCAGTATCACAAAAACCATTATATGATTAAGAGTGTTATAGTACACCTGTGTCACAGAGAGTACAGTTGTGTTTCTAATTGCTCAATCTGATTCAAAAGAAGAACAACAGGTGTACCATTGCCTGTCTTCACACCTAGCTTGTCAGCCCTTGCAGAAGGGTGCATATGGCACAGTATTTCATATTGTATGAGAGAATGACTACACTAGCACTGAAAAAAACAGTCAAGCAATATAAAAAAAAAATCTATATTTACATAATTTTTCTATAAATCTAAATCTAAATCTAAAAGTGTGCTAGTTTTTCAGGCAGAGCCAATATATCTAGAGGATTCATCTGCTCCACAGGGCTGATGCCTTGAGTCCTGAGGCCCATTTCCCCTCAGGCCTGGCCCTCTGCCTGCTGAAGCAGCAGCCATGAGAAGGATGGGGAGGCAGATGGTGCTTTGTGAGCCACCGGCCTTTCCAGCACCGTCTGTGCAGATGTGCTCTCAGCAGAGACAGATGCTTAAATTTCCTGGGGCCCTACCTACTCTGACTCCCATCATTGCTTCTACCAGTGGAAAACTGCAGACCAAAAAAAGATTCATGTAAATAGGTTCTTGTTTAAAAGCTCAGTGCCTTCAGCTGTTTTTAACTGAAGCATGTCAAGGTGTAGGAGGGAAGCCCTAATGGCTTATGGGGAGCTGGGAAACACGGACTTCCGTGAAATGCCTGTGGCCAGAATTAAATGTTCTTAGAGGTTTTATTTTTAACTATTTCAGTAAGTAAGAGATCTCTAGTGGTTGTTTTGAGGATAAGTAAATGAAGTGCTGGTAATTTAATATCATCTATGTACTTGGCCTCATAATTTTTGTTCTCTCTGTCAGTTCTTCTTGAAGCCCCAGAAACCAAACTTTAATCGCTGTCTCTTCCTCAAAACAACATGATTGGTTTTGCAGTTCTCTCTTTGACAAGCTGCCAGCAGTGCATTATCATATACGCAGGATCTCATAAGGTACTTAAAAGCTGCATATCATCACAAGATGTCTTCTTGGTAAGAAATAGTGTAGTGCTTGCTCCACTGAAACAGTAGTTAGCTGTGAGGTATAAATTTCTAGATGTTGACTGCAGAGCTTGGATGGTGATGTAAGGGCTGCAGAGAAGGCAGTAACTCTCTGAGAATGCCTGCCCAAGACTCTTCATCACCATGGAGTGCCTAAATATACCATAAATAGCAGGCTGATTGGCTGGAGGAGACTTCAGCTCCTAAATGTCTTCTGCTAACACACACACTGGAATGAGACATCTAACTGAGTTACTATGATGCCCAGGCTATCCACCATCCCACTCACTCCTCAACATTTTTACATTCTGCTCTTTAATAAAAATGCTTATTGTTTTTCTCCCTTCCTCGAATTTGCCTTTTTCCATTATCCTCTCTAACACTCTTTGGGACAGGTCTGTCTGCTGTCTACACTAAGTCACTGAACAGATCACATCAGAGATGGTGTCCAAAGGGAAATTGCACCTCCCCTTCATCTGACTGGTGAGGTAAAAATTTGGTCTTTGACACTTAATTCAAGCCAGTAATACATCCATTCCCCAACACATGTACAGATTTATTATCTGCTTCTTGTCTTGCTAAGATGTGGGTCATCTGGACTGCTGCTTCTGCTGATACACTCACTTCTGTAGGGTTGAGGTATCTGTAGTGTCCTCAAGGGTGGCTTCTGCAGATCTCAGTGCAGTAGAAACATAATTTTATACAAGGTTTTTTCTTCTTAAACTAGTTCTATCAGTGGAATTATAAAGTCATCAGGTTTGCTGGATTTAGCTGTTACATATCAAGGTAATTTGTCTGTTAGAATCTGGCCAGATAACCCCTTTGTAGCTGGTATTTCAAAAAACTCTGAGTAGTTAACTATTGCTTTCAATAGAACAGACATTTGCTTGCTTTTACATCTGAAATCTTACCTGTTAAGGTTTCTGCTTAACAGTTAATCTCATTCATAATTAGGCTCAACAAAACTCTGGTACATCTTCTCTAATCATAACACATAAGTCATAGATTGGGACCCAGAAGGTAAATGGAAACAGGCTAGGTAATGTATAATCACAGATAACTACAGTGCAATGAAAAAAGAAATTGCATGGGCAAGTTGTCTTTGGAGCAGTGGATATCCCAGTGGTTGTATGGATGTGGGGTGTCAGCCGTGCACACTTTGTCTGTCCCATGATGGGGAGCTACCCACTGCCATCGATTTTGTGCTGCTCAGTTCAAGATTAAGCAGATGAAAGTCAGCTGGTCACATCACTGTCTCCAGGGATGGCCTTGCAGACAGAGCCTCGCAGACTGCAGAGCACAGGGCTCTCCACAGCCATACTGCCACTGAGAGAGTCATTCAAAGCTCCACAGTTCAGATATCCTCTTTTATGCTGAAATGAATCATATTGGGTAACTTGTCCTCTTTAAGAACATTACAGTAATTCAGTAAGACACAGACAAAAAACAATTAATAAAGCTCAGTGCCTAATAATTAGTCAGTTAAAATTAATTTTCTAAACTGTGCACCAGTTTCAAATATTCCTTGTTCAACAGGCTTAGGAGTCTAAACCATTTTGTACTATCTGGAAATGTTACATCCAGCTGTATTTATTACCAAGCCAAGAGGAAAGAAGATAGTGCTTCTGTCTCTTAATTTGCAGAAATCTTTCTATGTGTACATTTATTCTATCACTGTTGGAATATGTCAACATATGTTAACTAGTGAACCTGAGAATGAATTGATTACATCAATAATTTCATGCATAAATAATTTTGCATCAAAATGAAGTTAAAAGGTCATGAAATGTTGCCTCAATCATGAACATTCAGGCCTTAAGTCATGTGATGGATCATTTACCTCAGCTACATTTGGAACTGGCATAAATTATACAAATTGATTAAGAAGCAGCATAAGATGACTCTGGTGTCTTCAAGTTCCGGTTTAGTACCTGTTTCCAGTAATAGAAACACATGGTCAGCTGGGATAGAGCTAGCCTTACAGTTAGAACACAGTCTCCAGGAGAGTTTTCTGTCCTTTCTGCCTTCAAGCCTTTCCCATAACCCTGAAGGTTTGCCTCAAAAGTAATGCCACAAACATCCTCAAGACGTGAGGCAACAAAAGAATTCCTAAGGTGCAAAATGCCATCTGAGAATAGCCTCTGTTTTCTTTTGGTGGCAGCTGATAGGCTCCCTTAGCATTTACCATAGAATCACAGAATGCTTTGGATTGGAAGGTACCTTAAAGACCATCTGGTTCCAAGTCCCTGATGTCAAGGCCATCACTCCATCACTCCAATAGCTGATGTCAAGGACATCTTTCACTAAATCAGGTTGCTAAGAGCCCCATCCAACCTGGCCTCGAACACTGCCAGGGATGGAAACAACTTCGCTAGGCAACCTGAGTGCCTCACCACCCTTGAGAACAGGAATCCTAATGTCTAACCTAAACCTATTCTCTTTCAGTTTATGCCATTCCCCCTTGTCCTGTGACTACATGCCCTTGTAAAAGCCTCTCTCTGTCTTTCTTGTGGGTTCACTTCAGGTACTGGAAGGCCACAATTCAGTCACCTCAAAGACTTCTCTTCTCTGGGCTAAACAATCCCAATTCTCATAGCCTTTATAATAGGAAAGGTGCTCCATTCCTATAATCATCCTGGTGGCCTCCTCTGGACTCACTCCAGAGCACAGTGCCCCTCCTGTGCTGCGGACCCCAGAGCTGGATGCAGCACTGCAGGTGGAGTCTCATCAGAGCAGAGCAGAAGGGGAGAGTTCCCTCCATCGCCCTTTCGACCATGGTGCTTTTGCTGCAACCCAGGATGTGACTGGCTTTCTGCCTTAACATATTTTGGTTTGTTTAAAAGGAATGTATAAGCCAAGAATCAATCTAGCATGCAGCTGGAGCTGTGACTTCCAGGTGTAAGGTGCAGTCATGGCTGTTCAACACATTCTAGCTCTAAAGCACTTCACTCATGTGAGCTGCTGCTCTTAATGGGCATTTGCAGGATCAAGGTCTTCATAAGTCCCCCCCGTTGTTTTTCTAAGTTTCATGAGTAAGCAGGGGCATTTTCTTTTAGAAGAGGAAAATACTGGTAACGGAAAGTGCAAAAAACTTCTTGGAGGGCAAGGCAGTCAACATGACCTAGCTATTTCTTCTTCTTTTTTAAAAATATACTTATGTTATATGGTTGGCTTTCCACAGAAATTCTCTCCCTTGTTTCATGTTTCATGTTTTTATCTGTGATTTTGAATGAGTGAAGGAGCAGGGTCTAAAGTTTGAGGAGGGTATAAGGCTAAATGTTGTTAGAAAGTTTCTGCCAGATGTCTGCATTCAGTAATTTTTTTTTTTAACAAAGTAGGTACATTTTCTTGAAAAGTATGATGTAGTTCTACTAAACTCTTGTCGTGGTTGCGGGGGAGGTGAATTTTTCCAGGGGGATGTGGGCAGTCCAATCAGTAATCAGCTTTTCTGCTGGCACCTGGATTGGTCACTCGGAGGTTTGGACACGCCTCTGAGGACACAAAGAGTTAAAAGCAGGACCCCAAGGGGGTTCGGCCTCTTTTCAGATCCCGGTTTCAGCAGAGAGACGTGTCAGGCCTCCTTCCCCCTGCCCAGCCACGAGGCTGGGTGGGGGAGGGGAAAACACGTGGTCGGGCTCAGGTAAGCCGGAGCCCCGGGGGAGAGAAAAGAGTGGACCGGACTGGAACTGAGCTGCCCCGTCCAGGATGGAGGGGTGGAAAACTGTGGAAGTGCCTTCTGTGTGTGCTCACCCCCTCTTCCCCCCAAACTCCGGGAGAAGGTGCCGAGCCACGTGGGAGTTGCGGAGCCTGGGAGTGCCTGAGCCTGCACCCTGCTGAGAAGAAACTGTTAACCCTTGCTTGGCAGAAAGAAACTTTTCTTAGACATTGATTCTCATGACTGGTGGTTTCGGAGAGAGGGAAGCGGCCTGGGACCGAGATGATAAAGCATGATTGGAAGGAACCCGATGGAAGAATGAGAGGAGTAGCCTTTTGAGCTAGACTTCTCTTGCATAATGTCAGCCATGGACTGAACTTAAGTCTCTTTTGAACATAAACTGCATTTTTGGGTGGATGCAGCTGCTCTGCTTTTGCTACAGTGACTGGCACTTGAAGAGTGGAGCGAGCAGAGAAGAGAGGGGGAGGGTGAGGTGGCGCCCTCTGCCCTCAGGGCAGACCTGCTCCTGGAACCCCGGCCCCTGGGTAAAAAGGGGGAGAGCTCAGCATGCAGCATCCTTAAAAAGCCCTGTATGTAGTTTTAGCCTATGAGACAGCGGTGAGAGCGCTGGACATAGGAAAAAGAGAGAGTCACCCTGGCAGACTTCTCCGGGCGGTGCCACGGGTGACATGGGAACACATAAGGAGTAGACCTGTGTGTTCTGGAGAACAGTCTGTGGTAGCAGAGAGACTCCTCTCTCCCTTGCTGAATTGAAGATTGGTTTGTTTTTGAGTGGTGATTGTTTGATCTAAAACCCAAAGGTTGGTCTGTGAAGAGTGATGGGTGGGGAGGTAGAAACTGGGAGAAGAAATGTTCTAAGAAGTTTTTATTTCTGTCTCTGTGTGTGTTTAAGAGTATTTCTGTCCCTGTTCTTATGTAATGTAATAAAGTTTTGGTGGTTTTTTTTGTTTTCAAGATTTAAGCCTGCTCTGCTCTGTTCCTGATCACATCCCACAGTAGCTGTTAGAGAAAAAAAAAACATATTCATGGATGCATTAACATCTGGCCAGTGCTAACCCATGACAACTCTTTACACTAAAATATTTCAAATTTATGTCACCTAAGAATTCACTGGTTGGGACAAAAAGAACAGCTTCTGACTTACAGCAGATTGGATTTAAATCCTAGCTCTGACACAGGTAATGCTTTGGGAAGGGCTGAGTTTGTTTTCCAAGACAACATGACACAACAACTTCTGGCATTGCTGCCTCCCAGTTATTCACCTACAACCTGGTGAGCATGGCACACATAATGGGAGGAGAGGAGACAGACTTGCCTCATTCCTCTTAAATCAAGAATTAAGATGGGAGAGATTTCAAGTTGTTATCACCAAGGCATAGTTTTCAGGAAAAACATATTTATCCATGATATAAACTCCAAGGCAAAATTAAAAACTTTTAAAGTAAAGAGCACAAAAATCCCTTGGGATCTTATCAAATGTTTTCTTGGAACCAAGACTGCGAATTAGGCTTCTTTTTTGTTTCACTGAAGGTAATGAATAATATTTAACAACCTCCTTATGTTATTCTTGGTCTGCCTCTGGAGGGGTTACCCTGGCTGGCCAGTGTGGATAATGGATGTCAGAAAAGGTGCTAGGCTATTTGTATATACCTTGGCAAAGATTTTGCCATCTCCATTCAATAGTGATATGGGTCTTTATGAAGTGCACAATTTTACAGCTTCTTTGGAAAAAATAGTCATTGCTGCATTTAGGACAGATAGAAGAAATAGTTTGGAAGGCTATCTATGAGGTGCATAAAGGGGATAAACCATTTCTTTAATGATCAGTGTAGTCTAATCCGGATAGATTTCCCTTATTAAGATGGTGTCCCATGTCAGAGGGGTTGGCCACTGCCCCACCAAAAGGGCTGCACAGCCTTAGGCTGGTCTTCAGCACTTCCTCTCATCTCCTGTTTCCCTGCACAGCATCCACAGACCATAGGTCCTTCAGGAGCTGGTGTGGAGAGCTGTGGTTGTATAGAAGAGCATTTGCTGAGTATTAGTACCAGACAGTGGGAAATCACTCACTCAGCAGCTGCGAAACCACAACTCTTGAAGTTGAACTCTCTCTGAACAAATAAAATATAACCAGTGCCACGTACCCCACTACTGGTGTTCAAATGGTTGCCTGTAACATCACCAAATGTCAACATCAACCTCTAAACAGTTTTCAACCTCAATTGCCCCCCTTTTGGAATTTTATTTTTAATTACAGAAAATTAATTTAAAGCTGCTCAAGTTGGAAAAAAAAAGAGTCACGATGATTAGCTGGAACATTCCATATTTTTCTTCTTTCTTCTGTTTTCTGCAAGTGAGCAAATGTTTAGGTTCTTTGCATTACCTAATGGCTTCTTGTCTCACTATGGAAATTTTGGGCAGCATATGTAAGGATACAGACCACTCCTGTTCCTTTTAAAAGTTTTATCCTTTGATTTTGGGTTCATTCTGATTTTTCTTGTATCAGTAGTTGGTGAAAAATGATAGCTATCTGTAACTGTTCCATGCTCATTTAGAAGGAACTTCTTACTGCGGCCCTGAAGCCTGATAATCAGTTGACATATTGCCACAAGTCTGAAACTTTTATTTTTCACTTAAGACCTCTAGAAGTTTCCCTGCATTTCATCATGTTATGTTTTAGTTATATTGACATTGAAAAAAATCTGCTGTTTCAGCTCCTCAGGTTTGTTGCCGATCCCCTTTTTACAAAAAGAAGGAAACGCTGTTCCAAGCCTCACTTCAGCCAGTGTTTCCATGTATTCCCCTTCAAAAGTCACCCAGCCTTGCAGCTAAACATGGAATTTATCTGAGATCACAATTTTTGTCTTTTTTATCCTCAGTGGAACTTACACCAAATTTTGCTAGTTTTGCTGTTCAGCAGCTGCAGCTCTTCAGAGCAGTCCTCACCATCCCACTTGCAGTAAGTCACGCATTCTGAAGCCAAAATGACCAATAATCTGCTTTCTCCAAAACTTTTATTTTGATTGGTTCAGCCAGGTAGTCAGTGAGAGCTATGTACCTTCCCAGCAAGTATTGAGGGTCCTGCAGAGTATTTGACATCTAGGAAGTGCAGCTACCTGTGTACATCATAAATCACATGTAGAAGTTTACTGTTGCTCCAGGTGTCACTGGTGACCGTACAGAAAGCGTACAGAAATCTCCAGCTGAGCCCAGAGTTTTACAGTCTGTTTAGAAACTGGCATTTTTATGCACATCTAGGTAGATTGGGTAGATAGGAATACAGCACTGTGGGGTTTTTATCCGTGAGGAAAGCCTTTTGTTGAGTGCTCACTGGCCACATTACCAAACTGTGTTTACAGGCAGCTCCCCTGTCTATCTGGATCCCAGGGCTGTGTCACTCCATGTCACCTCCTGCCTTCCTGCCGGCAGGAAGCCAACAGGTCTTTTCTGAAACCATCAGCCCCTTTGAGATGCTCACTGCTCCCTGTGAGGGGTGACTCCATTCCCCCACTGGCCGTGGGGCTCCTTCCAGCCTGCCACCCACTGCTGCCTGCGCCTGTCAGCCTCCCCCACCTGCCTTCAGGGAGAAAAGGAAAATAAGAGGGTGTGAATGATTGGGCTGGTAATGACATTAGAAATTCCATTCTGGCAGTCCACTAAATCTTCCTTAAATCTTTGAAGAGCTTCCTGAAAATATGAGCACTAAATTGTGGCAGGCCAGGGCCAGGTCACTGAGCCTACCTCTCTCTCCCATGTTGGAAGCTGCCTGCCCTGCCCAAAGACACTGCCCTTCCAACTTGGTTTAAGCTCTGTTCCCTCCTCTGCTGCCTTTCCTTTTCTGGTGTCTGGAAAACTGTCATGGCTCAGTCTTAAGTAACACTGAGTCAGCCCTCAGCTTCCCAGCTGTACACAGAGACTATGCTGCTGTGCTGTTGCACAGCCCATGGACTGCACAGCCCAGGAGACCTATCTCATAGTGGTTCTTTGGCTACACCCTTATGTTCAAAACACATGAATCAGGTCTTGAAAAATCATGGAACTTATTTAATGATCACGAGATTTAATAAAAATAAACACAGTTTTCTTTTTACGTGCTTTTAAAAATTATTACATTTTTATACTTTTAGGCGCCTCTCAGATCAATGTTCGAAGCTCTTCTCCATATCCATGAGGTCTGCAAGCAGAAGTAAATCCAGAACCTGGAGTTTTAATTAAGAAATGGAATCCCAGGAGATTTGTGGTTAAATCAGGAGCACCGTCAGCCTTAAAATCACAACAATTTACATTGTTTTGCACACCCCAGGTCACAGCATTGCTACCTAGTGTCATCTTCAGCATGAGCAGAGGACCTGGGGAAAGACATTTAGGCTGGAATTGGGACCCTTGCTTGATGTTCTTGTTGAAGAAGGAAAGTCATATCACACTGCTCCCTGATACCCTGAATGTGTGATGCTGGCAAGTCTAATTTTCTGGCACAATACTTATTGTCTCTACTTTGTGAAGAAACCACAAAGTATCTAAAATGCCATAAATCACATCTGTGATTCCAGGAGAACTTGTTCCAAATAGGCTATGGGACAAGAAAAATCTCTTTGCTTCTGTAGCTTTAGGGGCAGAGAAAAGCAAATATAGTAAAATGAAAGAAAAAATTTTAAAGGAAGATTCCCCCTCTCTTTGGTTGGACATCTCTACCCAGAGAAACTGAGAGCACTGAAGTTTCAGTGATATGGATTTGTTACAGGAGTAAGGCAGGCTGGCTTGTGAGCCTTACTCCTGAGGTTTTGTGCAAGTGAAAATTCAAGCAGGCCTCCAACTATAGCTTAATTGGAAGGTGGAATTTTTGTAAAGAATCTGAATTTGGTTTGATGAGTTGCCTGGAAATTAGAAATGAGCTCAAACTGTACCACTGCAAACCAATTTTTAAATAGTTCAAACTCTAGTCTAGTTGATTATCTTTTCTTCTTTTTTCCTGCCATCCATTAAAGACTTGGCCTCTGCATGTACGTTGTTAAAGATAGAAGAAAACTGCAAAATGCATATTTGGAACCTGTTTGGGCTTTTGGAAACCCCCGATATGCTGAAACACTTTAACTTTCCTTGTTAAGTACTCTTCATGAAATTGAGGTTTCTGATGTTGGTTTGAGTCCTGAGTTTGGTGACACAGAAAAAAAAGAGACCTTCATTTCAGTCAGTTTTTGCTGTAAAAGCCTTTTAAATAATGGGCAGACCCTGAACTCTCGTCTCTAAAATTGCTAAGTTTGTATATTCTGAAGTTTGTGGAGTGACGCAGAAACTATAGGTGAAAGAATAATTTTTAAGTACAGCCCCAATGGGAGTACAAATCTGTGATTAATTAACATGAGGAAAGCAACATAATTTGAAGTATGGAGTTTGTTGCTGTTTTTTTTTTTTCCTGTGGTCATTTCCATAACTGGTTAGAAAATAAGCTCTGATCAAGGAAGGGTTTCATTTATTTTAACTCTGTCCCACTTAATAGAGATGTAATAATCCAAAACAATTACATTAAAGTAATTATGTTTCAATAAACATAAGCTTGGCACTTCAGACAGGAAGTGGAACCTGTACTCTGAGCCAATTAGGAGCAATGAAATGAACAGGAGACAGTTGATTGTAGTTTGTGGAGTGCATTTATTAAACCAGTAACAAATAATCTATTAATCTTTCCCTAAACATCAACAACATAAAAGAGTTCCTCACCTCAAAGTCAGTTGCATTAAACAATTTCAGATTAACAAAATGAGGCACCAGAAGTTTTGCATGTCGGGGTATGATTTATAGCATGAATTAACTGCTTTTTTGTGATGAAGGGTGTAATTAAACTCCAGTGGCAACATGTGGCCACAGCAAATGGCTTGGCAGAGAGCAGATCTCTGGAAGCTGACTCCCCAGGAAAAGGGTTTGTGCTGCTGGTGGCACCAGCAGGTCAGCAGGAAAGCCTGTTCCCTGGGCAGGCTCCTTCCCACCTTTGTCATGCACAAAGGAAACTTGTGCCCTTACCAGGAGCAGGCATGCCAGAAGGTACCGAACCAGTGAGCAAAATATAAATGTCTTTGTAAAAAAAGAAAGATTTCACTAAAGCCTTCTGACCAATACTAGGAATATCACAGGGAGGAAATGAAAAGGGAAGCAGTCAATTCACAAATAGAATTACTTTCTGAATATACTTTACCTCTGGTGCTGGTGTTGCCAAACTGAATGATCTAGGGAAAGGCTTGTGTGTTTTACCTTGGTTTCCTTTCCTTTCCAACCCTTTTTCTGCAGCCAGGACTCTTGGTTCTCTATGTTGCTTGGATTTCTAATGCAGTAAAAGAGAGGCAAGCATTTATAGAACTAATATATTGTGAAGATTATACAGAGAAATGGGAAAGGCAGTTGGTATAGGTGGAATTTCAAAAAATGCTTCTCATGTTCCCTTTCTGTTAGGCAGAATCTCTAAATAGCCAGGGGTCATCTAATGGGGCCCTATTGAATTCCAGGACATCCCTCTGGCTGCCCTGAAGGGTTTGGAGATCAGACAGGGGGGTCTGGGATCTGTACAAGGGGGTCAGCCAGCCTCACACAGAGCCCAGGAGGACACTGCTTTTGATCCCTGGCCATGGGAGTGAATGCCCATATTGTATGAAGAATGACAAGCCAAGTGAGTTTGAAATGAGTAATAATTAATTTATCACAATGTGAATGTAGAATCTAAGATTTTTAGTATATGGGGTTGAATAGGCAAGATGGAGGAATTGGGGAGTGGTCCTGTCCTCCTTGTTCTTGTTCTCGTCCCCCATTTTCTGCTGAGTTGTATCACAAGGATTGGTTTAGAATAGAAATGACATGTTAACATAGGTAGTAAGTATTGGTAAGATTTTGTAAATAAAAAGTACATTTTGGGTGGTGGTTGGACCAGGGAAATGGTACATAAGGTCCAGGACCCTCTGATCTGCCCCAGTCTGCTGTGTGTCCTGCTCTGCTGGGGACGCCTGGCAGAGCTGAGAAAGAACTGAGAGATAATGAAAGAATAAACAACCTTGGAAACATGGACTGGCAGACTCTGTTTGTCTTCTCTGGCTCTGGCGCTGGACTTTTCAGGCAAGAAAAGCTCTAAAACCCTACATACCTCAGGGAACAGCAACCCCGAGGTGAATCTCAGGGAAAAGCAACCCTGAGAGGGCCCCATGCTAAAACCTGCAGAGTCTGCCAGAGCAGCGGGGTGCACAGGTAGCCAGGGTTTCTACATGAAGCTATTAAGTGGGCTTATTTGCAATCTGTCTGCTCAAGAAGATGATGTCTTCATTTATTTAATACCATGCAAGGACACACTGCTGCTGTTGCCACTGATATTTTCAAGATTTTATATATATTGCTTTCAGTTCATTACGACAGGTGATCTTTTTCATACGGCAGGCAAAATCATCTTAAGCTTGTTGGTAGGAAATCATAACCTTCTGATTTATTGAGAAAAAAAATGAAGCAATCTAATATTTTATCATTCTGAAGTAGCAATGGAAAAATTTCTGTGTCTATGTATGCAAGTCAATACATTTTCAGTGTTATTGCAAGTGATGGAGTTAAACTTCGAAATCCCTCTGTAACTCTCCTACTTACACTAGTTCTTCCTCTTTACATTTTCTTTCTCTAAATCCACATGCTTTTTCCTGTTTGATATTCCTTTACTCTCTATGATGACACATGGTCTTTAATGTCTTCATCAATCCTAGCATCTTCTTAGGGTCTCATATATGTATTATCCAAAGGGGTCTTTCGGCTAATGTAAAGCTGATTTGTAATAATCAGCATTAATGGACAATTATAATTCTTGTGATTTATCCACAAACTGCATTTGGTGTATCCTAGAGGCTAAAAGTGAATGCAATATCTCCAAACAGTGTGTTAGGCTTTGAAGGTTAGCAAGCTAAGCTGGAGATCAGGAGATTTTGACTCCAGTAAAAAGACATGACATGTATTGCTAACCTAGATTTTGGAAGATCACTGGACACTTATAAAACCTCTTCTATGAGCACAAGCCTGAGGAGGAGTGGCTGAGGGACCTGGGGGTATTTAGTCTGGAGAAAAGAAGGCTCAGGGGAGGCCTCATCACTCTCTATGACTACGTGAAACAAGGCTGTAACCAGGTAGAGGTTGGTCTCTGTGAAAAATATGAAATGATTAATTCATGTTCTTATGGTTAATTGAAAAACTATAAAATTGTATAAATGTGTATTGTATAAAGTATATGTTTTAGGAGACCTTGTAGCAGATGGTGAAACTAAAAATGTTGAAAAAGCAGGCGCCACCATTCAGAAAGAAACAAAAGATTTACTGGAAAACCTGCAGCCTTCTCGAGTACCGGGAGGAGACTCATCAAGATAAGGCGGCCAAGCTGACACCCTCATAGATCATCAGGCACCATCATCCATATCTCGACCATTCATCAACCATAAGGATCTATAGAAACTGGACATTAACATATGAACTGAGAAAAGAACTCTTTCCAGCCTGGTCGGAGAAACCCTCGAATTTGGATAGCTAGTCGTGAAACAAAGGGAAATATGGGGAAATATTGCCGAGGGCAGAATAAAGTGTATAAAAACCAAGCCCCGAACCGGGCTAATTTGTGAACCGTAGGAGAGACAGCAGACTGCCAGGTTTTGTGTCTCACGGTTCACCCTTGGCATTTTCCCGGGAAAAAGACTGTCAAGTGTCTCTGCTGTTGGTGGATTTATCAAAATTCTGTAATTCGATCTTTATTAATAAACCAAATTATTATTTTAATTGGAATATCGTATTGGCATTTATAACAGTCTCCCAGGTAACAAGTGATAGAAAAGAAATAGCCTCAAGTTGAACCAAGAGGGGTTTATATCAGATTTTTGGAAAAATTTCTTCACTGAAAGATTGAGAAGGCATTAGAAGAGGCTTCCCAGGGAAGTGGTGAAATCACCATCCCTGGAAGTATTTCGAAGACATGTGGATGTGGCACTTGGGGACGTGGTTTAGTGATGAACACGTGGCCTGGCTTAAGAGTTGGCTTCAGTGATCTCAGAGGCCTTTTCCAAAATGAATTATTCTATGATTCTATGAGGCAGTGGTTGAGACAGCTGCCGAGGAGCTTTGGAGGAGCATCTTGCAGAGAGACTTGTAACACCCTGGTTTTCTCTCTCATGCTCTTGTTTTTTAAAAACTCTGGTTTGGAAAAGTCAGTTTGATTTCTTGACTGCCATTGTCACAGCACCTAAACCCACAGATGCTCAAGGCAAGTCAGGCTGCAGAGACAGTCACACAAAGCAAGAAAGTGGTACAAGCTGTGCCTGACACCACCTCAAGGGAGCAGCTGCAAGTTAAGGTCTGAGCAGATGCAGCTGGAAGACAGGAAGGACAAGAGCTGCAGTTAGCCCAGGAGCTGTGACCAGGGCTTTCTTAATCATAGCCTCAAGTTACTAGCTGAATGGCTCCTGGTATGAGCTGCTGTGCCTCGTGTGAGGAAATGGTTTTGTTAAAAACAGTGGGTTTGAATGGGTAGCCAGAAACTCCATAACAGTTTCCAAAAGAGCTGATCAGAGAGCAAGAGAGAGAAGGGTTCATTATCAAGATTGTTGTGTATGGTTTCCATTCCTCTCTTTTCAGTATCTGTCATCATTTATTGGTAAAGACTTAATAACTATAAGAGAGTAGAACTTGGCACTCATTGCCAGAACTCCAAAAGCAAACATTACTGCTATTTTTTTAACCACAGGTAGCAAATCTTTTCAAACAGCAGCCTGACCCCAACTCTTGTCTCCCCAGCATCTCTGCTCTGGTGGGGCAACTGAAGTAGCCCATGATCAGCTGGGCCGGGGCAACAATGCTTTAGCCCATGAACCCTTTAATAGAAGGCATGAGTGATTTTAAAACTATGCCTTTAAAGATTGAGGTTTTCTTTCCTTCACAGAGGTTTTAATGTATTTTAATCAGACAGTTACACAGAGACTTTAGCTAGCCCAACAAAATTTTGAATGGCAGGCTATAGGCAATCAGAACTTTATTTCTAAGTCTGTGCAACCAGTGGTAAGGAAGTTACTACAGCTTGATTTTAAACAGACCCCAGTCCTCTCTGACTACAAAATGAGCTAAATACAAGTCCACTCATAGTTTCTGCTATCCTGCAAGTTCAAACCATGTGGTCAGGAGCTCTGGAGTCTCATTTGGGTTTTAGTATCTCTTGTGAGTTCCTTCCAGAAGCTAATAGAGGAATTCTTAGAATTCAAAACTGCTAATATCAGGCCAAAAAAGCATCAAACCACACCAGAGACAACCTGAATCAATGGCTGCTTTCCCAAATATTGCTCTCTTTTTTTCTCAGAAGCTTAAGTTCATCATAGTGACATGAAATAAAATTGTATTCTGCCTTCTGGGGTGTTGAATAGCAAATCATTTGTTGCAAGACTCTATAGTGATAAATGCAATAATTGTCATAACTTTTTAATGTTAGTATTGTGCTGCATCTCATTTTGGCTCCAGAAATTCTGACACTTCGTCTTAATTTGGACTAGTCTTTTTTTGCCAATTCA
Source organism: Prinia subflava (assembly GCF_021018805.1). Classification (NCBI taxonomy): domain Eukaryota; kingdom Metazoa; phylum Chordata; class Aves; order Passeriformes; family Cisticolidae; genus Prinia; species Prinia subflava. The sequence goes on from NC_086247.1 coordinate 95,000,785, forward strand.
CTACTATTATTCACTTCAAGGCGAAGCTATGCTCTATCCCTAAAATTTTGTCATTTAGTACAGTGGTATATATTTTGCATTTAATAGAATTTCATATACCTCTAACAAGGCTGCTGATCTTATCCTAGTGCAGTAACTGCCTTGATATGAAATTTCTTTGGAAGAATGTTTTCTGCCTGAGAGCCATTCATAAATATGAGCTTCTGCAACCAATTAAAACATTAAGGAACCTACAGTTGAATAAATACCAGTGAAAATTCAAGAACAGAATGGTAGTTTTCAGCCAGTCTTATGGAAAGTCAATAGGTATCCGGAGGTCCAATTACAGGAAATGTTTTTGCAGTATGAAATAAAATTATAAGAAAGAGAGAGGTAAATGAGAATGTTACAGGCACCTAGCATGCTTCTGGTCCTGGCATAATGAATTAATTAGGAAGAATCAGTATTAAATAGTAAAGATGAAATTCTGCTCTGCAGAATTGCACCTCTTTAATTCTGGCATAATTTCATAACTTCACAGCAATCACATTGGATATAAAAGTGAGAAATGCAGAAAACTCACACCCTGTCAAGCCAAACTGTACCATTCTTTTTGGCCAAATGTCCTCTTTCCCCTGCCTATTTAGTGCAGTTCATATGCTGGTTCAGAAGCCAGTGCCCCCTGTTAATAGGGAGCAGCAAGATAAAGGGCCACATTTTATTCCCAGTCATCTGCTTCGGGGTGTCTGAGCAATGAGGCACCTTCTTTCTTTGGCTGTGTGTTTCAAATCGACTGAGGAGATCAGTACAGTTGGTCAGAGAATGGTGCTAATAATCCCAGGGTCATGAGTTCAATGTCTGTATGGGTCAATTCACTAAAAAATTGGACTAGATGACCATTGTGGGTCCCTTCCAACTCAGAATATTCTGTGGTTCTGTGAGGAGGAGGTCTGCTGTTCCTCTTCTGGATTCATTTTGGGCCATTTAGCCTCCCTAGCTTTCTGCTTCTGTGATTTCCTGTTTCCTTGCAGACAATTTGCCAGCCAGCCCTGCCTGCAGCACACATGGGACAGCATGTCTGCCCCATCTACCTGCTATTTGCCTCAACACCATCTGCAAGCCCTGTTTGCTGTCGAGACACCGAGCAGTGCACCTCTAGGGCTGCCAAGTGTGCTTGGTAAAACCTACTCAGCCATTCATTTAAATACTTGTTAAACAGGAAGCTGCCGCTGGAAAGTTGAGTGCAGTGCTGGTTTATATTTAAACAAATAGTGGGAACAGGCATGAGTGTTATTTTGTGGTGTAGTGGAAAATTTGAATGGCTTGCATTATCCCAAAAGTAACCCCTTGAAAACAAACCTGAGAAGCTGTTAAGGACCCTGCTCAAACCTGCAAGCTTTTGCATTGGTAGCAGCAGTGAAAGGGTTAACTTGCACAGTTTTTTCACTGCAAACGTAGGCGTTAAAGGAAAAGTGATGGTCGCGGTGTAGCATTGGTGTTTCCCTAGTGATTGAAGGAAAGTAGTTATTAAGGTCAGCCATGCTTATTTTTGGCAGATGTGGAGACCCTTTCAGCCTGAACACTCCTAAGGAGTGTACTTAAGGTCAAGAAAGTTGCATATTTTGTGTGTGAAGTAAACAAGGGCAGCAAATGTTGGTGTGTTGAGCACCTCCTTTTAGTAGCTATGGACTATCAAGACTTATGATTTTGATCTAGCATCTGTCTCCTGCAAAGTTTGACATCAGTATTGTCAGGGATGACAGCGAGGTCAGATGCAGCTCTGGGGTCTCCTGAAAGTTTGAGGTGTCCAAGATGCAGAGGTGTGATAAGCCCTGAGAAGCCAAAGTGCACATGGGTCAGAGCAGTTGGGTCTTTCAGTGTTCTGTGAGGGCATAGCTTTGCCTTTGTGGGGTTTTGTCATATCCTTCTGTGGGAGATTTTTGACTCCTCTTGTCCCCCTGCATACGTTCAAGAGGCCGCCCATGAGCAGAAAGCGCAGGAACTCTCAGCAGGCAGACCTGTCCCCGCCTGTCACCCAGCAACGGATGCGTGATAGCCACCAGAGTGTCACAGTGTCTGCTCTACTCACTGCAGGTTACTCCTCCACAGTGACTGTCACGGTTGTTTACACAGCCAACACCTCCTGCCAAGCTTCACAGCATACCCAAGGACAGTTTTCCTGAGAATGCATTTGGAGACATGCATTGAGCTGTCACAGAGACAAGTGGTAAGGCGAAAGTGGCAGAGAGCCTGACAGTTTTCCTGGGTGACCAAAATGGTTAGCAGCTCTAGTCAGCGTCCCAGATATATCACCATGTTTTTCTAGTCATCATCAGAGTTCATTCTCCAAGCCCTCCTATTTGCTTCTCTCATTCATGGTGACAAGTACCACATAAACACTCCATTATTAACAGAAGTAACGTATTATATTTATATATCTTTATGATTCATATATTGTATAATTTATATCATTACCATTTGAATTCCTTTTTCTAGTTGATGCTCCGCAAATGAAGGTGATTATTGATGATCCATTGCCAAGAAAATATTTTCAGTTCAAATAATTTTCTCATTACTTTTTCTAATAATGTTTCTTATGCTTAGACATGCACAAGCATTACAACATTTTGAAAAGATGCACTTTTTCTTCAGTGTCCTCTCCATTTAAAATTTAATATATTCTTGTCTGCTGGCATGTTAGAGCAAAAAAATGCATTGCAAGCTACTGGCCAAGTTATTTCTGTGAATGCTTTAAAGCACCAAAATAATTTTCTGGTCTTGGAAATATGTCCTGAAGAGAATGCAAAGTGACTCTCCACACAGTGGTTAAGATGCTGCTAAAATTCCTCTTTAGCCAGCCAGCATCAGTGGCTGCACATGACGTGCTTCCTCCCAGCAATCCCAGCAAGCACTGATCCCTTTTCTCTCAGGAGCCCACCCTGATCCCAAGATAGGTGGGTGAGGTAATGCAGCTGCCTTTCATGACTGTGACCCAAGAGGGTGGTGGTGGGTTTGGGTTTTTTTGTAAGATTTTGCCAAAACAGAAAGTCAGAATTAGCGTGTGCAAAACACATCTAAACAATGGAACACATACAAATTAGAGTACCCACCCACAATGCCTAATACATAACCAGTGAGTCATGCCCAGGGCCCAGTGTGAGAAATCTGTGTAGGTGGGTTGTATTTGGCTTTCTTTTTGAGTGCAGTGGTGCTTCTCTCTAGCTAATAATTATTTCACTCTGAGCTAATAAATATAAGGATCTGAGCTTTCCAAGATGTCCTAGTGGTACAACATGTCATTTGTTAGACTTAAAAGTTTGATCCCTGTGGAAATGCAAATGAGTTATGTCTTAGGACTCTAAATTCTTTGGTGTTCATTTGAGTCCAGAGATTAAAATTGAGATACTAAAGCAGTGGGATACTAAGCCGAGTTCAAGGTAGTAGTGACCAGAACAGTTGCCATTAGCAAGTTATTCAATCACCTAATGAAAGCACAACAAGAAATTAACCACAATAGTCTCCTGGGGATAAAAGGACACATCACAGACATCACTGGCAGTGCTGGCTGCTTTCTCATGAGGCTCAGCAAAGATGCCAAAGGTTTCAAAGGTGTGGAGCCTGAGCGGTTTTCTCACACCCAGTGATGGTCCCTCCAGGTCAGGGCTGGGGCTTGCTGGCAGGGCAGCGCCGGGAAGCGCACAGTGCCACTCCCTCCTCTCTGATCAACCTCTGATAAACAGGGAGAAGCCCAGTCCACAGAGACATAAACTTGGCACTTTTCCTGAGTGCTACACTTCAGAAACACAAAAAATGAAAGGGCGCATAAAAGCCTAAACAGTTTGTAAATGCAATTTGACTTTCAGAGATTTCAATTTAATTATGCTGAGAAACAGATTTTTCTATGCTCCACAATAATGAATATTTTTACATTATTTAGAGTGAGTTTTCCAACCAGCCTCTGAGGACTTCAAGAAGTTCCTTGTGGTAATTGCTGCTGGGTGTCTTAATGCCACAGACATCTGATGTTTCCCAGAATATCTTAGTGGACACTATCTGTAATTTAGTAGCCATGAGTATTTCTTGATGCCATCATTGCAGGCAGGTGCTGTAAGAAGTCAACGAAATTCCAAGTTGAGGGTTTTTTAAAGTGCTCACTGCTAGCCTGTCATTGCCACCACTATTCACTTTTGTTGCAAGCATCAATGGCAAAGTAATTACAACTTTTTAGGAGAGTGATGCACTTTTGAAAATCTTGTCCTTAGTTTACTGCTTCTGCAGTGCTTCCATTTCATTTTCCCCCTTTCTTCTTCATTTCTAATGTTTCCACATTCACTTCCTCCATCTCCACTTTGCTATCATGTATGCCTTTGATTTTTTTTCTTCTCTTTTTCCCTGTCTCTTGGGGTATTCTTCCAGGGTTGTTTTCTTATTACACTTATAATTGTCCATAGACAAGATGACTGTGAGCCATCCTCCTGTTGTGACAAGCCACAAAAATCAATAGTTCCTCCCACCTTGGTTGTAACCTCCTTTTCACATCCTCACTTAACCTTACATTTTTGATCTTATTTAACTGTTCATCTGATCATTAACTTGGCCATAAACAGGAATGCATAACTAAGAAGATTTATTCTAAAGCAGTTCTAGAAGCGCAGTTGTGTTCTCAACCACCACTTATTCCAGAAACTTCAGTGAATTGATAGACTTGCTCACATCTACTGTTGCACCAATTCAGTATTCAATGAGATCAGGCTGTTGGGTGTTTTCTGACCTATGGTAATGTTCATGCAAGACACACAGACGTGTTTAGGACCCCTGCAGTTCATATCTAAGGTTATGGTGAGAACAGCCCAGCTTATCTAGTGGCATTGCAAATGCTAAGTGGTATGAGTCACTTAGAGCCCTGACACACTGCAAAAATACACATTAGAGAGAAGATTTTATTCAATCTCTTGGGCTTGTGCAGCTTTCCTTTCTTCCATCCTGAATAGGAACACAGCCAGGGCTGACTAGCGTTTCCACACAGTCTCCTTAAGTCATGGTCTACACTCAGCATTTTTGGAATGGACTGTAAATGATCCTCTGCCACCCAACCCAGCAGACACCACAGCAAGGAACTTGCTGAGTCTTTTAGTTCCTAATGAGATTTTGGTGTTCCAGATGGATGAAAATTCTGAAGCCATAGCACTGGACATCCTCAAACATTTACTCAGAGCATGTAAGTTCAATGGAAATCTGGTAATTTGTTACAAACTATGGAAGCTCCCTTTCATTTGAACATGCTTCACAGCCATGCATTTCCTCTCCTCATTCCACTCTACATGTTGTACGCTTTTTAGTTTTTTCTTGGAAAGAAGAGTCACTTGAAGGAAGATAAGTACTTGGCAGTTTTCTCTCAGGCCATGATAGACAACTCTTCTGTTTCATGCACCTTGTTTACTCATGACCTGCTATACTTCACGGATTCAGAGCTCTGTCTATTGTAAAAACAGAAAGCTGAGATCTCTCTTGAACTGAAAACTTTTTTTTTTCTTTTTAACTACCATTTGCTTGGAGAGGAGAAAACACTAGTGCTGCCTGGAAATCAGAAAGGCATAGGAAAAAACCTCACTTGTGTAGCTATATGTGCCACATGCAGTCCACAAGTAGCTCCATTATTCTTAGTTGTCCTCTCAGTAACCTCTACCTGTTGTGCATAGAAGCACCTGCTTCTCTGACAACAGCAGGCAATTTAGCTTCCAGGGGGGTTGTAAGAACCTCCTCAGCCATTAAGTGGGGACTTACAGTCCCAAGAGCCATTTTCATTTGGAGCACAGTTGAATAAGGCAAGTTTAATGCAATGGTGTATTAGACAGAAGAAAAGAAACAACTACCTTTTTCCCTACTTTTGAGGTTTTCCAACTGACCACAAGAGCAAATGCAAGGAATAGGGCTCAATGAAATTATGGAGTGCTACCAAACTATTCCAGTGAAGTGTTTTCCAGATGTGCTGAGTAAGACTTTCATTGCCTTGAACTGATTACTCAGAGTTCAGCCGATTGTAGAGATTCAGATACTACAAATAGAAAAATTTAGGGCAGTTTTGACAATGATGTACAAGGAAAGTGAGCAGGTACCATATTTGCAAATTACATTCTGCTTTTATTCTATTCAGCAACATTATCAGGGTTTGGAAGTGGTGAGTCACCTGAAAAATGCTTGGTCTGAGCTTAATTTCACAAATGCGAACTCCATCAAAGCCCAGAGCACCCAGCCTAGCAGCATAGGTCTCCCTGATGGCATAGCCCCCCAAAACAGCAACCAGCTAAAAGGAACGAAGCAGCACCATGCGCCTGTCTGGGCCTCAGTGTCTGAAAATGAGGTGTCCAGAAAAGGACACGTGGTTTTAGTAATGTCACTAGGGATGTGTGATTGAATACATCACTTTGGACAAACACAGCTGGACCTACATTTACAGCTGCAGATTATCTCCTCCCAAACCACCCTCCAAACTTCTTTGCCTTTCTTGTATGCTACTACTCATTCCTGTTGTTACCTGGGGTTTTTACCTTCCCTGAGCCTGCTTGGAGCCAGTTGTTATGACTGTGATGACTTCTGGAAGGGACCAGCACACCTTTCTTGACATCTTTTTACTGATGCCTGTTTTAGTCCTGCCCAGCTGGCAGGCTTGCTTACATGCTTACATGTATTTGGAACCACCAAATACTTTCCACAGTGGTTCGCTGGCAGCAGAATAGAAGTCACTCAGATGTTTCAGCCACTTTAACATTGGAAATCCTGTATTCTGCCACTGTAGTCTGTCACTATCTGGAACAGCTGGATGCCACTTGTATTTTGATTGTTCTTTAAATCACATGAGCTCTCCCAACCAAAGAATTATTATTTAACTGAAGTATATTTCAAAAAGGCATGGAAGGAAAGTCTGAAGTCAAGTGATGTTATTTTGAGTCGATCACTGTTTAGACTTAATGGCTTCTTGGTAGTAGAGTGAGTACTACTTAGTCCAGTAAGGTTACTCAGTTTGTGTGTCTCTGGGGTTGTTTTCAGAAAGAGCTGAGCCAAAGCCCTGATCATAGGATCAGGGCAGAAATCTGTCATTCCTGACATTCAAGGTCAACATCTGAGCTGGTTAATTGGCATCATCAGCTAAAAGAATACTTCTGTAAACCAAGACGATGCTGTTACTCCGGTAGGGAAAGAATGTGTTGTGTGTTGCTTCCCGCCATCCTACAGAAGCTTTTCATCCTGCCAGTGCCAAGACACTGTCTCAGATCCAAAATCCTAGCAAAGGTTAGTAAAGAGAACTTCAGCCCAATGCTCAAGCTCATTATTTCAGCAAGGTCACACCTTTGGAACCTCCAAACATGTTGTGTCTTCTAAAGAGAAAATCTTACAGAAATTCAAAGATAAACGTCTTTGAATTTTCAGCCTGCTACCCTTACCTGAGAGTAACTGCTCTCCCTTCCCTACCCTTGATGGAAGAAAACTGGAGTTAGGCCTCAGAGCTTAGTATGCCACTTGTGAAAGTCTACCAAAAAACTTAGTACCTCTTATAATGTTTCTCCAGCTATTAGCCCTCAGGCTCACACTTGGCTAGTCCTGCACAGAGGAACCTCCTACTTCCCTGATTTTCTTCCTTCCTGGGTCCAGCCAGAAGATATTTATTAGGAGATTTTTATTAGGAGTCTCTTGTTTCACATCTGTATGAAGACTGAGACAGGTAATCTCATAGGAGGGAAGGATTTACAGTTCCCATCTTTAGGACAAGAATAGAACTAAATAAGGCAAAGGCCCAAAGAGAAGTAGGATTGCTTAATAAAAGGGTTTCTTGTGCATTGTCAGTCAAGTGCAGACTAAGAGAAAAAAAACGTCATCTGTGTGCTGACAAATCAACATGGAGCTTCCTCAGTCAGGTACAATTACCCCTATCACCACGGCATGAGATGTCTCACCTTGGTTTGTCCGTGTCTCTTATAACATTGCAGAATCTTCAGAAATACAGTATCTTCTGTTCTTTACTTTTCTTCTGTTGCAAATTAATTAAACTTCCTGCTACCTCTCCTGCAACCCAAGTTAAAATATGAAACAAATCTTAGACAGTTCCTGGAAATTTTTAGCTCATCATTTGCTCTGAGTTGCACTTTGCTCTCCATTGGCTACTTCAATGTCATTTCTTGCAGACCATGGCTCTCAAGTGGTGGTGAAACATCTTGAATAAAGTTGTATTCTCATCTGTTTTAACTGTTTGCTTGTTTGTCTGCTTCTTTTCATGGCTGCTGCTTTCCAAAATGAATATTCTTCTAAAATGGTGGAGAGGAATGACAGTTTGTGTAACCACTGAGGACAGGAAGTTTCCTATTTGGACAGAGCTTCCATTACATGGAATTTTATTTAATCATGAAATACAGTCTCAGATGTGCAAAGAAATGTAAATAGCAGCATGATTCTGCAATTAGGGCAAACTCACATTGACCAGAGATGAATTTTTACCCTCAGAGAAGCTGTAGGTTTTTAGTCTGTCTGTAAAACACATATAGCAGCCCTTTCTTCTTCCCTTTTAATTACAACTAACCCAGTAGTCTGAATTCCTTTTATCTGCCTGTTCCTTCACTAGAATTCAGAATTTTATACATTTTTCAACGGAAATGCTTTAGACTACCTTACACAGATCTCTAATATTTTACTGTTCCTATAAAAATTATCTATCTAAGAGATGTTTTTGCTTTTAGAACTATGATCAGATAAAGCAACCTTGTTCAGAAACTGTTGCCAAATAAAAAAGAATGGGTGGTGCCCTGTTTGGCATCTATGCAACAAGTGCTGTGTGATTTATTATTAGCGAGCCAAGTATAAAAGAAGATTATCATATGAAGGAGTCCCAGGCTATGGGCCCTGTCATGCATTTTATTTGCTGCTGCTCCCACATTCTGGAGGGATGTGCAATCCAAGTCCTGGGGGAATTTTGCTTACGCTATGATTAAGTGACCGAAGTGCCCCAGGAATGTGGAGCAGAGAATTTCTTCCTGCCACAGCTCTGCTCAGGCTGTTTTTCTCTCAGAAATGGGTAACCAGCCCTTCATGTTGTGCAAGTGCATGCAATGAGAAACATGGAAGTGGTCTTTATATGCTAGTTTATTTCCGTCTGTGCATCATATAGCAGAACTCAGTCCATGCCTACATTAGCTAAAGTGGGCTTATTAAAATTCCTGTTAAGAGTTATGGTAAACTTCCTACTGATTTTAATGGGATGGGGATCAAGCACAGGGACCACCAGGATCCAGAACTACAGTAATGCAATGATACAATGGTTTTTTAGTTTGAGTTTGTGTGCATGTGTGTAAACACAAGCCAGCAGAGAGGGCTGCTAGTGGCTGAAGATTAACGCAAGCTTTACCGATGGATGAAATACGGAAGTGGTGTCCCGTGGTGATGAGTGTTATTGAAAACTCTAAGACAGGCAGAATGAAAGAAAACACAAATGTAGAAAAACAAAGTCTTGGTCTGTGCAATTACTGAATACGTGTTAAGAACAACCACAGAGCGCTGGAGACCAGAGCTGACCCAAAGCCGAGGAGGAAAACACAGAGGCATGGATAAGTGCCATAAATCACTCTGACAGGCCTATCATTAGATGTGAGGGAAAGACCACCTAGAAGGCCAGAGAGAGGGACTCAGTACGGCTGTCTTCTGCTGGAAAGCATTATTGCTGGAAATACTCTCCTTGCTGTAGAACTGCAGCTTTTGTGAACAGTTAATAATAGTGCTTCTTTCCAGTTACTATAAAGCAGGAATTGTTTTCCATGTGAGAGTAAAACTATTTAACTTTGTTGACTGGCCTGTCATAACCCAAGAGCAAAGAGTTATGAGATCATGTCATTATCACTTCAGTATTTGACTATCCTGATGAGCTACTAAAAAATTATTAGATGTATTTTCTCACAGCTTGGAAACATAGTGCCTGTTTTCCCTTCAAGGAGTGGTTATGACCTCCAGAACAGATAAGAGTTTTCCCTGATGGGGATAAAACAACTTTGTTGTATCATGTATTTCAAGAGCATTTAAACAGGGCATTTTGTCAGAGAGAGAGTGAAAGATGGAGATTTTGCCTTTTGTCCCAGTGGCAAAAAGTGTATCTGACAAAAATGTAATTCTCTTTTAAGGTCTGTGTCTCTAAAAGACATCTATTGTAACCTCAGTTTGTTTATATACTTTTTTATTGGGAGGAGGAAGCATTTATTAAAAAGTTCACTTGGGAAAATTGGAACTATCGTAACTTGTTTACAGATGGTCTATTGACAACTGGCCAGGCTTAAATGTCATGATCCATCCTAATATGCCATAAATGACACACTAGAGTGTCCAAGGAGATTATCAAACATGGGCTACTCTTGGTCTTTCCTCTTGAGGTGGTTGATAAACCTGGTTTTGGTTTCTCATGATTCTTGGAGCTGAACTATGCTCTCTTATGAGCACCTTGTATCTTTCTAAAGATGAAAATAAACTGCAAAATGCAGCCAAGAACTGTCAAAATGAATGTTAATCTGATGTTTGAAAAGTTTAATCAGATTCCTTGTACATGGGCCATCCCTGATGCCTGGCAATAAAGTGCTCCAGGCTGGACTCTATGTGGTTAAGCTGAGTGACACTCACCTCAGGTGCACAGCAAATCATGAGGCAGAGTTGAATATTTCCAACTTCCTCATGTGCACATTATTCAGCAATAGCTTGTCCAGGAGTCTTGTACTAATTATGACCTGAAAGGAAGGGTAAGGTGGTGTGTGCTGGCTTTCTGAAGCATCTGACCATCAGCTCCTTGGCCAGTTTTTCATTGTACTAAATTCTCCATTTCCAGACTCAAAAAGGAAGTGCACATGACATGCATCCAGTTTCATCTAGCTGTACTAAGTATAATGAGCTCTTAAATACAGTGTTTTATAAAACAGAGATAGTAATTGCATGTTCCTTTCACCACAAGTATTGAGGGCTCCACTCCATACCAAACATAAGCTTCCCAGCCAGTGCTGAGCCTTGGGCTGCTGCAGTGCATGTGCCAGTGCTGTCACACTCAGCTAGTTTAAAGCTAGCTCAGGTGTTGCTGTGCTACACCAGACACCCACAGAGAGATTAAGTGACTGGCAGTTTTTCATGCAGGAATACAACTGCACCCTGTAGTCCATAACACTCCGTTTAACATTGGTCTTGCTTTTGCCACTGGTTTCTGCTAAAACTGGGACACTGGATTAGTTGAAAAACCTTGTCATTAGGCAGAAAAAGACCCGAACAATAGACACTCTGAAGAGTTGACTAAAACAACTTCCAACTTAAAAAGACAAATCAGAATGTGAAGTAACTTCTGGTTTTTCCCTTAATGCTTAGTATAATGTTGGAGAAAAATGGGCAAAATGCACTAGCTAGGGGGCTGTAAGATCACAAAAAATTGAACATGAAAGATAGTTTAGGCGACCTAAGTGAACTACAATGCTGCTTCTACTATCTTTGCCACTAATCCATTGTGTGACCCTAAAAAATCACATCTCTGAGTTACCAGTTTGGAAAAAAAAATTGATAAAGTCTCATTTCAGAGATACAGAAACACATTTAAAGGACCTCTATATCCAACAATGATAACATGATTGAAGTGTTTTAAAACTGCTATCCAGTTTTCTGCTGTGCAAGCTTAGTTTTGTCTGTTCAAGCACTGAAAAGCACCATTTCTCTTTGATCAAAAGTGAAAATGTTTCCTCATTATGACAGCCCTTGAATTTCATCAGGACTTACTTCTTCCATTTCATATTAGCATTCCTTTAAAGTAGATGGCAAGGTTTGTTGCATTTTTTTATTCATGCCTTTTTACCATGCAACAATTTGAGCTGAAGATGGACTGCTCTGTCTTGGACAACCTATAATGCTTTTCCATAGCATGTGATGCCTTGAATCAGATTAAATCCTCCTGTTGTTCCATAAAAGTTGTACCTTAAGTCTGTGCATGACAAATCTACTGTCATATGGATGATGATTCCATTTTCCCTCTGAGTTTCCAGATGCTGGGAAAATAGGAGCATTATTTATCTATTTATGTATTTGGAGAGTTTGAAGGCAACAGGATCTCCACATCTGCCCTACCATCTGCAGTAGTCTTCATAGTTGAGCACACCTGATCTGTTCAGCATTAGTACCTCTCCACTGACAGCAGGTCTGTATCTGTCTGGAAAGGAGATCCTTGGACACCAAATCAAATTACTCCTCAATGAAATTGCTACTTCCCTTAATCCCTTTCATACATTAATAATTCCAAAATTATCTTTGTCAGTTGCAAAATGGTACTGTCTGGGCTGTAACACTGGAGCAAAGCAATGGAGAATGCTATTAAGCTGAGTGCCCATCAGTTTAAACAGCAGGGAAGCAGTTAAAACACCAAACTTTTATTACAGGGGGGTTTTGTTGTAGGGGTTTTGTACCCCAGAGAATATCTGTTGCCAGCCACCACTTATCACTTCTGTAGAAAGTTAAGCTGAAACTGTCCACAGTTGTGAAACTCTGTGTTAGTGTCAACTGGTAAAACAAGATGAAAAGGAAAAACCAAAAAACATTGAACACCAAAGAAAGAAATGAAGAACAGAGAGATGGCCCAGAAATTCTGGTTCTGGCTGCAGGGGCCATCTGAACTGCCACCTGTGGAACATCTTGGGCACACTGAATTCAGCATGTGCTCCTCACCACATCACCTGCATTCAGCCCATAACATTCCTCTTCTGCTGGACCACCCAGACTTCAAACAGCACCAAATAGCAAGCTCTTTTTTCCTCCAATCAATCTATTGCAAGAAATGTTCTTTTAACCAGATTCAAAATCTTCCTTCTCAAAATAATACCAGCTTGAGATTTGGGCAGGATAGTATTAACACTGGGAGAAGAATGACAAAGCTTAGACTTGCCATATAGAAGTGGATACTAAATAATGAAAAATATGTCTACTGAGTACAAAGCAAAGTTCCTCTTTCCCCATAAATATGTAGCATTTCATTCTATTTGCAGACTACAATATCATGGAGAGGAGAAAAAAAAATCTTTTTTCCTCTTTTGCCCTCAGAGGGTCAGCTTTATGGCATTTGTTTTTCTTCCTGGACATTTGGGACACCACATTTAATCCTGAAGCTCAATTTTCAACTCCATGAAGCCAAAGGGACTCACAGTGATGTGGCACTCGGGCAAAGTCGGCTCTTGTGTGGAGGTTATTTGTGGTTCCAGCGTTCTTGAACCACATGGGCTTCCCGAGCTTCTGCCAGGACCCTTTGCACCATCCCTTCCTGGATCTGCACACAGCACTTCTGTTCCCTTCCCTAACATGCACCCCTCTGTCATTTATATATGTTGTAGGGCTGGCAGCTGCAAGTGTTTGTTGCTGATGTTTATCTCTGTGTACCGACTGTTGCTCTCTCCTCATGTAATTTTACTGTGTTTCTATCCTTAATGCCTGTTATTTGCTGACAAAGGAAAGCTACTGAAAGAGCAACAAAAAGTGCTCCAGAGCAGAGAAGCATGCAGTGAAAAGAGAGATTGGATGGAGCCTCTCGTTTCCACCCCACGTGATGGCTTGCAGTCATTTGAAATGGGGCATTTTTCCCATAGCTCCTTTTCAAAAGCACGTCTTGTCAAGGAGCCAGGCATGGGTACAGTGGCCACTCCAGGCTGGGGGGCAAGTGGGGACCCTGGTGGCAGTGACTCTTGGTAAGAGAGGGTGGCTGGTGCCAGCAACATCCCTCCTGACACACTTAATGAATGTTATTTGCTTAATGCTTTAACATGTGGGCTTGCTCTCTGAATGGCCTGTATTCAGAAATCAACTCCCAATGATTTTTTGTGAGGTCTCACCTCCAGAAAGTCATCAGTGCTAAAAACGAGAGAAATAGAAGGCAAAGAATAGTGACCTGGCAGAATGGGAAAATGTACTGCCACACAGGTGAGACTGATGCTTCTGATAAGGAGTGGCAGACACAACACCTCACTGCAGGTTTTCTTTTGAATAGCCCTAGGTTACAATGTTTGACCTCAAGCATGGTCTTTTTGGACATTTAAAGACATCTTTGACATCTAAAGCCTCATTGATATTTTCATCAATGATGTGTTCAAAAATTTTGGTTTAATCTCATCACTGGTGATCACCCCAGTTATAACCAGTAAATCCTCTCATTGTATGTGTGCTTAAGTGCAAGCTAATACACTGACCCATATCTTGCAGAAAGATATGACTGCATTGCAGATTAGACATGTTGGCAGATCAGAGAGTTTATTGCAGAAGTGGTGGAAGACAGAAAAAGAAAGCTAGAAAGGGTACTGGAAATTAATATGCAGTGACAGACAGTTAATCTACCTTATTTCCTGTTCATACCATGAGATTTAGCTTGCCTCTAATGGAAACATCTTTAGGTGACGGGCACAAAGGGATGGAAATCAGACAGTCTATACCAAAGAAGATGATACACTTCCAATAAAACTTCCAGTGTTGCTTTCTGTTCAGTCGAAAGCAAATTTCAGAATGAGTGGTAACACTACAGCAGAGAGTACTGAACTTTGAAGCTGTCAGTAGCAGCATAGTTGTCTAGAAAATTCTTGCCCTGCCTCATTCCACAATTTCCTGCTCTGGTTAGGCTTTATGTTTTCTGACATTTTTACTCTTTGACGTTATTCTGAATCCCTGATTCAGCCACTCTTTTAGAGGATGAACCAGAAGCCCTGAAAAAGTCTATTCCCCTTTAACAATGCATTTAAGTACAGTGTTGATATTGAGCATATTAGTAATTTCATGGGTAACAGTACATCAACTTAAAAAGTCTTGGCCATGATTCAGCAACATATCCCTATTCAGCAAAACACTTAAGCACTTTAAATTCTATGGACTTCAATAAGATTTAAGCCTGTACTTAGGAAGATAAACATTTACATAGGGTTTTTTTCCTTCTTTTCACAGCAGGAATGACTTACTTAGCCTTTTAGTAATTTAAGATGGAAAAGACTGTATAGCTCATCATAGTCCACCCCCATGCAGACATGAGAGATTAAACAGGTAGACGAGACAGAGCTGGGATCTAAGTGCACTCACCTTTATTTCACAGGGCTCCAGGGGCAGGAGTCTGGAGCATCTCTTACTGAGTCTTCAAGTCATCTCTTCATCATCCAAATAACCCATTTGTCACAAAGCTTCATGTGTCTCCCAAGGCCTTGATATAAGCAGAATTTTATTGTCAAAGCCATTTGAAGTGGAAGTGAAGCAATTTCTCACTTTTTTAATAAATAGAGATACTGTTTACATGAATAAAAGTGAAAAGTACTTTCCCTGGATACTTTTGAAGCTTCCAAAAATAGTCCTAACTCTCAGCCAAAGTTACTGCTGCTGAGCTTCCCCAGGACAGTACTGTACATGGTACTGCTGTGTGAAATACTCTTGCTGCCAGTTAAATTGGTGAGAAATCACATTTTGGTGGTTTTGTAATAAAACAGAATATTTTGTGGCCTGGCCCCTAGTTCCTGGCTTATTTCTAAAGAAACAAAAGCCTGTCTCCATAGCTACAAATATAGGGAAACATCTCTGTAAAAAATTAGGCTGCAGTCTAGAACTGAGAAATTTCACAATTTTGTCCACAGTTGAGTAGTGATTCAATCTGCAAATAGAGAACCTTGTTCTGTTTGCAGCAAAACACTGCACTGTTTGACAGATGTGTTTTCCTCTTGATCACATTTGAGATGTGTAGGTGGGGGGTTCTCACACAAGTTCCTCTTACTGCAGAAGCACTCTCTCACAAGACCTAGTCCTGAAGGTGCAGAGCGCTCTCAGTTCCCAACAATCATAAAAAACATTATCTTAACATTTTTTGTTCTTTTGTATCAGAAAGAACTACGTTCTGGACTTGCTGCTGCATTCCTTACCTACTTGAATAATCCTACAGGGCAACTAGATAAGGCAGTACAAGCTATGGTAGTGTTTCTTTTACGTTTGACATAGTGATAACTGCGAATAGGAAAGCCATTCAGACAAGCACTGAGGACCAGGGGATGCAGTCACTGATTCCTGCTTATTATTTTCTGCAATGGAGAGGCTATTTACACAGAGTCTTTAAGGCTGGGTATGTATAATGTGGAAAAATATTAAGTTGATCAATATAGCAAAGTAGAAGGAGATGTGCCAGGCACCAGTGTCACTACCACCAATTTGTTTACAATGACAGAATTTCTAATAGTAGATAGTCTTTGAAAAAATTACCTCTGTGTGGCTTTATTTTCAAATATTTTCAAATATAATACCTATCCACTTTCTCTAAAAAATACAGCTTAATGAATTCACACTCATATGGGAATACATAAGTACTTATGGAGCAAAAATTGTAAAAATTATTACTACATTCCAGTGTTTTAAATTTTGTCTTAAGCATAGCAATATGTGCTTCTATGAATGGGTAAGAGGCAAAAAAGCTGTCAAATAATAGCACCTTCATGAAGCCCCAGAGCACTGCAAAGAACAGCGATGATTCCCCTGTAGAGAGAATCCATGATTACGTTTTCACAGCCGTGATGGTTGCTTAGGGCAGAACAGGAGCTGCATACTTCTTGAGCCTTCATAAAAGACAGCCTAAGATGATGGGAACTATCTCCTCCAAACCATCCAAGGAGCTTATGACATAATTTCACACTTCAATTCTGCTTCATTACAAATGGGATTTTGTTACAGCTGCATCACCATAAGTCAGTCCCTGTGCGTGCTTTGGCACGTGACCGCCACTGCACTTCACTTGTCACTTAAGAGAAGCCCCTTTTAGGGAGCAGAAGCCTCCATTATTGCTATCAGTTCCTGCCTTGTACAGTGGCCTGAGGATTGGTTCTAACTCTATTGCTACTTCATATTCAGGACTATCGTCCAGTAATATGCATCAGTGCATTTTCTACTAGCACTGTGGATGGTTAAATCCGGTGTTGTAGCCAGGGTCACTTACACAATTCATTTACCGCCAACATACAGATGCTTGAATGTTCAGCTGTTTCTAGCACCCAAGAGAAAACACTGTGCTATAACTGGACTTTACATTAACTAGCTTAGGGCCTGTTTTTCCACAGGCCAGGCTTGGAACCAGCACTCAACGCCTGTCTCTTGTGTCCCATTGACGTGACACAGACATTTCTCATTGAAGCACAATAATGAGATTTGCTCTTTAGTACTTTGTAAGGTAAAACAGAGGTTCCACTTAGACGGGTATGTCAAGCCTGTAGGTACAGTAGGCCTGAATCTCAGGTGCTAACAGCAAGTGCATTTTAATCTATTTCAGGGTTATTGATAAGGTACACCCATACTACCCTTTGGAATCAGCTCCTAAAAGACAATAAGACAGTCCATCCCTTAGATGATCGTTTTCTAAATTCTTAAAATTAAAAAAATTAAAAGAGCTCCAGCAGCGTGTCTGGCAGTTAAGTGCAGTTGAAGACCCAAAGTGGCTTTGGCAAACATCGCTCTGCTGGCAGTCTTTGCTATCAAGCAGAGCTGCTTCCCAAATGCCTCCACCAATGCCTGTCTAGTAGTGTGCTTTAAAGAGAGAGCCTGAATCCAGAGTTTTAAAGGTCAGCATCAATACCTTGAATCCTGCTGCCAGCCAAGGCCAAGCTCAGAGAGCACTGGTGTGACATGCTGCAAATTAAAATCTGATTAATATGTGACTGTTGCATTTCCGACTTCCTTCAGGCTCTGAATGATCCCAAGCAATAGCCAAAAGGAAAGCATATTACAGGAGGCTAATCCTGAGGTGACAAGACTGTGAACAATCATAGCAAGCTCCATTTAGAGGAATTTTTGTTATTCCAGGTAGATCAAAAATTGTGGAATGGAAATTAAAATGCTTATGCACCTTCTGAACTGCAGCACGTGTGAGCTACGGCTGCTAAGCGCATTGAAGTGATTTGATGTTAGGTATTCTGGGGATGGAATGAGTAGCATTTCATTTTTCTACAGCTGCTAGGAGTTTGCTCTGACTGCCTGTATGCACCTTCACACCATCCAAGAGATTTTGATTTCTTCCCCAGACTGGCAGTGAATGCTCTGTTTCATCTCTCCTGTTTGCAAGATTGATGCGGAGAGATTTGGTCGGGTCTCAATTGCAGATTGCTGCTATTGTTCCAGCCAGTTAGGACAGAAACTCAGAAAATAATATTTTATGCTATCAGACATGTATGTTGCCCACAGCGGTAGATGAGTTATGTATAGAAAGGGGCACCTTAGGTGACATGCAGCTTTTTTGGAATATAATGTCCCACTAATGCTGCCTCAATTCACATATTCATCAAAGGCCCCAGTTGTTACAAGATAAATGAGGATTTAAATTCTAGGAAGTAATTTACTGTGTTGCATGAAAATTAATGGAAATCTTGCTGCTCCAATGGTGGTAGACAGAATGGTAGAAAAAATATTTAGGTCTGGGACTAATTAATAAACCAAGGGATTTTAATGCATTTGATAGAACTGAGCCAGAGATTAATTTGGTCCACATTGCACATACTTTGTGCAACAAAGGATATTAAGGTCCCTTACAATGCAGTGTTGTAGGATTCCTACACATTCAATAATAGCTGCACCAGTTTCCACTTACCCAAAACTGAGACTCTGACAGAGATAGTAGCAGAGTTATGGTGTGTCACTCTTATTTTGTATTGAATTTTGCCTGTGGTTTTATTTTCCTCTATAACATAACACTTTATGGCTACAATCTCCTTCCTAATAATGAGCAGTATCTTTCCTTATTGCTTTCAATAGATGACTGCACACAGGTGCTGCTCCAAGACTGTACAGGTGACAGAATCCGGTCCTTATGTAGGAAGTCCAGTTGATCATAATTTGAATGTTGGTAGAAACATCTGCAAAATGCCAAATTGTTGCTAAGGCTCTCTGGCCTGTTAAGAGGTAAGCCTGTAGGAAAGAAGCATACTTGTTTGCTCTGGAGATCTACCCCCCAGTGGCAACACACCCTAGCCAAGCTGGAAGAGGAGGAGAGCAACAGAGGCAAAGGCAAATGCCAGATTTCACAGAAACAAAAGATAATACCACAATTAAGTACAGCAATATAGTTGTTGCATGGCACTAGGTAAAATCCTTTGGTTAGGTCTTTACCCACAAGCCATGGGCCAGGGCACACTGGGAAATTATCTGTAGCACATTTTGACCTCAACAAATCTCTTCTAGGCTTGCAGGCATGTTTTTCCGCACTAAACACAGACTAGGAATCATTCCTAGTAGGCAGTTTGAAAGTGACCAATCTGTTTTGACTGAAGTATTTCACCATCATATGGCCATGAAATATGTTGCATCAGTCATACTGGTGTCAGAGAATTGGAAATAGCCCATTTAATTCTCATTTTATATTAATATGGATTTGT
This sequence comes from Prinia subflava, assembly GCF_021018805.1. Taxonomy (NCBI): domain Eukaryota; kingdom Metazoa; phylum Chordata; class Aves; order Passeriformes; family Cisticolidae; genus Prinia; species Prinia subflava. The sequence goes on from NC_086247.1 coordinate 95,020,173, forward strand.
TGTATACTAATTATTGTATGTCTGTATATATAGGATACAATAGGATGATTAGTATAGACACATCCTCAGAGACCTGTCTGCCTCACTTCATTCATTCTGTAATACAAGAATAATAATGTTTGTCTCCCCCACCATAAGAAGAACAGAATACAAAAAATTATGTTCTATAAATGGTAAAGCTTTGAGGATTTGGGGAAAGGATGAGGGCAAGCACATTAAATAACACTTATACTTTTAATCTAACTTTTTTATTCCTTCTAAGCATGCTAGCAGCTGCTTTTTCCTACCTAGTAATTTAAGTTTTCTGATATGGGGTGAAGGGGAAGAGTCCTGGTTAAACTTATTACATTGTCTAAGTAAGAAGTAATTAATTTAAGACTTAGTCTTTTTACTCTGCTGGACAGCTGCTACAGAATTAACCTCCTTCAAAGGAAGGACATGGTATACCTTTTGCCTTTATGGAGGATTTAACACAAAGGCCATGGGCAGAGAGAGAGACACACACATTATATATTTATATGGGGTTTTTTTGGTTTTTTTTTTTAATATATATGCTGTTGTACATACAGTAAGACCTGCTCATGTAAAGGTCATATAAAAAATTATCAGCTATAGAAAATAACAAGTTGGCTATGAACTGTCCCTAGGGTCCACATTCTCCAAGACCTAATGAAATCAAGTTGGCAGAATATGAAAGTTATGTTGTTGCTCCCACACGTCTCATGCAAAACTTCAGGAAATTGCATTCATGTTTCTTACACCAACACTCACAAATGAGATTCACTTTTTCAGTGCAAGAACACTCAGAAAGACATATTAAAGAACTGCTATCCTCATTCATTCTGAAATTTCACTATATTAAGTACTGTCTGGAACAGCGAAACCAAGTATATTGGAAAAACACCAGGAAGACGAAGAAGTGGACAGATCAATTTGTTTGCTGATGTTGAGAAAAATAGGAGAGAGGCAGCAGGTCAATCTGTGCAGACAGGCCCAGGAGAAAAGCCCTGGTCTTGCCCCATGTCAGAGGACATGGCTTCTGCAGGAAAAAGAAGGCAAGAGAGTGAGAACAGGGGTGTGGTCTCTGCCCATGCTGTGTGTAGAAGCTGGGGGGAAGAAATATGAGATGTTAACATTCTAAACAGGCATCTACTTTTCCTAGCATTTTTATAGTGCTTAAATGTGTTGTGGGTTTCACCCTCTTTTTTATTTTTTTCTTTACAAAATCTCTTATCTAGCTCTACTAGGACTTAAAGGAAGAGCAAATTGAACATTTCCCCTTCCCAGATTCCTCAGACACCTCAAAGGAAGAGCACCTTATGCAGAGGAGATTACAGAGTAGAAGTGTCAGGCAATCTGTTGTGTGTCCTTTCATTCACCAGTTCAAGAAATTAATGATTACATTAATTCCACAATCAAAATTTAACAGATCCCCCTAATGCTGATACTGCCTTTCTCATGTTTTTATTTTATTCTTTTATACTAACTTCTCCAGGTAACTTTGATAATCCAGAGGGTGAGTCATGTCACTGGAAAGCACTGGCTGGGAATTATTAGTGGTATGATCCTGTTCAGTCTTGGTGGCACCTCTTTTGCACTGAAGCAGACACAGAGTTGTCATATTGCCAGTGATGATACTCAGATAAGGAGCAGTAACAAACCAGTGAAGCTGAGTGGAGAGATTAACTTAAACTGCACCAACTTTGTTGGTGATGCACATCCAGTTCCACTGCATAGAAGAGGGGTATTTGCCATGTGAAGTGAGCTTAGCACATGGTTAGCATATGGTTAGCAGATACCCCACTCTCCCAGTCCAAGGGCTACTAATACATGGGAGAAGTTTAAGTCTGGAACTATAATGTTTAAGGCTGTGATGGCACAGAGGCAGCAGCTGAATGCTCCTTCCTCCTCTGCAGATGCCTGTGGTCATTAAGTGCTACAGACAAAGTCCCAGCGGTTTGAATACTCAAGTTCACCTTCAGTGACAAGGTCCAACACAGAATATAGGTGAAAACTGTGGCTTAGAGGCCACATGAGATGATGATATGTGTTCCATTTACCCTTCAAAAATGTATTAACTGTAAAATGTTTGTGACCCTAGAACTGCTTTAGGAGATTGACTTGTCATGGAGACTCTGCCTAATGCACATGAGGTAACCTGTGGCTCTTGTTGCTGCCATATGTTGATAGCTCATGCCTCTGTCCTAATGGAATGTGAAGTGGGACAGCTAGGCTCAGAAATTTTGTGTTCTGTGGCTGAGGTTTTGGGGTATGGGGTTTTTAGGGATGCTAATTGAGAAAAATATCTTACTGATTGAAATACTAGGTTTCCAGTCTTGGGCAACCACCTGAAGAACAAGCTGGGAAAAGCTGGTTTATAATTGTCATTTACTGAGGCAAAGCTAAGAAACAGTGACAGTGCTGGGTGTTCAGCCAACTGCTAACTACAGCTATGCTGAAAAGAGGCTGAACCACAAGAGCCACGTTTAATTTGCACACCAAAGGAGGCCACTAAGAATGGACTGGGGGAAACTCTAGGAAAAAAACCCAACCTACTATTATTGCATTTCACAGCTTCATGGTAAAAGAAGTCTAAAAAGTCACTGCTGAAAGTCAACTTTGCCCAGTGATTTTTCTCTTGCTGAACTGAGGGTGATGTAGCACAGGGCCTAAGTGACAGGAAGAGAAAGGTTTGGAAGGTGATTCACTACCTTTTTCACTAGCAGATGCAAGCACTAGGTAATTATGGGGACTATGAAATTAATACCTACAGAGCATCATAGCTGCCTTTTAATAAAAAGTAAGAGTACTTCCTCTGGTGGCATAACACAGTATATTTGAATGAGGTGTCTATGGGGAGACTGTACATTCCCAGCATTGGAATGACGCTGAATAGTCATCACCTAGCAATACATGTTCTGAGCTTGTGTGCTTCCTGCTCATAACAGACATGAAAAGGAACAATCAGAGCTAATTACAAGTTAGTAAAGAAGGGATTCCTGCCTTAAAGAATCTGAGTACTTAGCTCAAATATAATTAAAAACAAGAGTTTAAAGGAAAAAAAACAGCCTTGTCCAGTAAGCAGAACAATCATAAATTTATGCTGTCTGTCTAGGTAGATAGAACCTTTCCAGAGTATCTGAATCTGCTTAAAGTAAGCACCTAGCAACCCTACACATACTTAAATATGCTTGGCTGCTAGCTCCAAGCAGTTCATATATCAGGAGAAAGAGGTCTGGGCTGCTTGCACATGTATGTGGAAAATTTTCATGTGTGTGTGGAAACAGTTAAAAATCACTGGAAGTCAACACCCATCTTCTCAGGGTGACACCATGCCAGTGTTGACTCTTCTTTCAACTCATCTGATCTTAGTCACCACAGTAACAGGTAGGTCAACAGGCAACACAGATCTGCCTGATATTTTATTGGTTTTGCATGCTACAATGGTTCTGTGTTTGCTGTCAGCCCTATCAGAGGCAAGTAGTGAGCACAGCTTTCCAAGCAGCGTGGCACTGCTGATTCACAGCAAGAGTGCTGCATGCTGTCCTCCTGCCATGCTAGGCACAACCTGCACTCTGCATGGCAGCCCCATGTGCAGGGCACTACAGCAGTCTGTTGTCTGCCCAGAGACCTTGTGGATGCCCCATCTCTGGAAGTGTTCAAGGCCAGGTTGGATGGGGCCCTGAGAAACCTGATCTAGTGGGTGGTATCCCTCATTATGGCAGGGGGTTGGAACTAAATGATGTTTAAGGACCCTTCTAACCCAAAGCATTCTATGATTCCATGATTCTATGATTTACAATAATGTTAGATGTGAACCCCTGTAATGAGATGTGAAAGCCATATCTTCCAATATTGTCAAGTTGAAAGAAGTAATTTCTGACCACACATTAAATTGGTTCCTGAAGGAGTATCTCCGAGACAAGTAGAGTGGGTGACAAAGTATCTCTATAAGCAAAGTAGCAGGGGTAGCACGTGGCTTATTGTGAGGGCCTTGCTTGTAGCTGCTAGGCACAGCTAAAGCAGGCCAGGAGAGCAGGAACAGAGGAACAGAGAGCAAGGTCCCGAATACCGTACATTAAATATCTTTCTAAGTTGAATAGTCTGTGTTGGACCAACCAATCTAATACAAGATAACAACATTTACTTACACCCAATGGAAATGTCCCATTTCCTAAGGCAAGCAGAAGGGGATTGTTTAATCAAGGGAGCTGGCCCTCAGCTTAGCACATCGTTGTTCACAAGCTGATGGCTCTGTACCTTACACCCTAAATTTCAAAGCATGCTTTCATTTCTATCTCGCTTGTTGAACTCAGACTCCCAGAATCTAAACCACCATATTTGCAAGGTTTTTCTACTTCATCCTTCCCAACAGGTTCCCATATTCAATTGTTCCCATATTCTAGTTGATAGGGGAAGGAAGACAAAGACAACCCTTTGAAACCCTGGAAACCCCCTTGCCTCAAACAGGTTGCAACAGGATGGGTGCCATCATCTACGTGACAGCCTTTAGAAATGTTTTAGCTATTCCTCAGATTGTTCTGATTGACTTCAGCTGCTTGATGCCCACTGCTGGGTGCCAAGCAAGGAGCAGAACACTACAGAGAGGAGCTGATCCTGCACAACCTGGCTAATTGATGCAGTCAGGTCATCAATATCTCATTGTCATCAAAAGCTATGGAATTAGATAATGGTGTTACCACTATTGAAAGTTGGGTCTCAAAGTTATTCCAGTCATTAGTTTTTCTCTGCTAGACTGTGATCTGGTAACAAAGAAGCCCACAAGATACACCCTCTTTTGTTCACACACTTATGGGAATTCATAGAATCATGGAATGGTTTAGGCTTGAAAAGACCTTTAAGGCCACTGAGTCCAAATATTAACTCACCACTGCCAGGTACCCCACTAAACCATGCCCCTAAGCATCACAGCCACACTTTTTCTTTCAACAGTTCCAGGGACAGCAATTCCACCACTTGCCTGTTGAAGCCTGTTCCAATGCTTGACAACCTTTTCTGTGAAGAAATTTTTCCTCATAGCCAATCTAAACCTCCACTGGCACAATTTGAGGACATTTCCTTTTGTCCCATTGTTTCTTATTTGGAGAAGAGACCAACCCCCACCTGGCTGCAGCCTCCTTCCAGGTGATTGTAGAGAGCAATGTTTCCCCTGAGCCTCCTTTTCTCCAGGCTAAATAACCCCAGCTCCCTCAACCACTCCTTATCAGACTTGTGCTCCAGGCTCTTCCTTATCTCCATTGTTCTTCCCTGGACATGCTCCAATACCATATATGTCTTCCACTTCCTGATTGAAAAGTAATCAAGAGTTACGACCTGTGAACCTGGTCATGATTTGTACAGTAAAAAGTGGCATGGTTTAGATAATCTGACCTCCTGTCTTATCTGGAGGAAACATGGCTTGACAGAATTCATCCACCCACTGGAAGATCTATTTCAATTTAAAAAACGAACACTAGAGATTTTGTAAAGATGCATAATTGTGATCTTTAATGCATGTGTCTGCTCTGTCAGAGCCTTTGTCTACTCTCACCAACATCTTGAGGTCCTTCCCAATATTATGGAGGTTTTGATACAGTACTGTGAATGCATTTGGTAGGGAAAAAAAATCTTTTTTCTGGTTCTTCCATAGTTCTTTTCAAGGGTCTGCCAAAAATTCTTGAGAATAATATATGGTGATATAGAAAGATCATCAAATATTGTTGTCTATGCTATACCTACCTGTACTGGGCATGCACTAAATCTAAGTTTTCAGAGCTGTCATCTTTAATAATTAGAAGATTATTTATAGAAAACTGATGTACAAGGAGAAAACATTTGGAAGAAAGGAAGGAGAAAATATTTGAAAGACAGGCCTATGTTTCTTGCAGGTAATCAGTTAATTTGTTGGTGTTGTTGTATGTGTGTATGTTCATTTCCTAGGATAATTGTGCACATGAAACAATTCAAAGTTACACACCTAGATGCTCATCTGCATGGCTGATCTTCTTGCCGAATTAATACACTTTCAGACCTAATTTTCTCCATATAAAAATGTTTCCTTCAGAATGTATCTTCCCAAGCCACTTTAGTTACCTCCACAGACAATCTGTGGCATAAATGTCATTTTTCCTCCTTTTCATAAAACTTAAATAGTAGGCATGATGATAAGGGGTTTCTATGACTGGTGTGCATATTAGATCTTCTCTTTTTAAATTAAAAAATATTAATTAAAAAGGCAGTTAAAAACCACCAGGGACTTTCCTTGTATGAGTATTGTAGCTTTTCTTACAAAGATGTTTCAGCAACCACATAAAAAACTATTTAGGGAAAAAAAGGAAACAACATGTTTAAAGTAAGATTAAAATAAGAGTGTGATTTATCTGAACTTCTCTCTTTTTTTTTTTTTTTTTTTTGATTCAAAGTTTGTTCTTCCCATATTGTTCAGGAAAATGTGCCCATGTGCAAAAGTATATGATGCCTAATTGGTTCTGAAAGTAGAGTTCATATGTAAATACGTGGTGTGAAAAGACAATGACAAATCTCCCCCATTACTCATCAGGATAGAGCTCTTGCTGATTGTCAGTGCAGTTTCCTGAGCTATCACAATTCTGTTGCTCGAAGCCATATTTCCAGAGTACCATGTATCTGTTTCAGTACTTAATTTAATTTCAGTACAGAATATTTAGAGCTAGCAGCTGAGTTAAGTCTGAGAATGCATTTTCTGCTCCTGGCATTTAGGCTAGACCAGAAGAGGTGGGGGGAGGAAAGCATAAAAAAGAAACCTTAACCTTTTAATATTTAGTTCTGTGTTTTAATAGCAAAACTAGTGAAACTCAGCTACCAGAAATAACCAGGGGAATATAACATTTAAAATGAACTAAAGAAAATGGATTTAATAATATCTTTCAAAGACACTGTAAAGTCAACTGAGTTGAGTATGTATCTCAGTATTGCCTTTTTTAAAAAATATTTTTAATAGGTGTTCTTATGGCTCAATCCCTCTCATTTTTCCCCAAATTCACCATATGGGAAGAGTCAGGGCAGCAGGGTGCTGACAGATAAAGATTAAACCCAAAAATTATTAAGTTCTACACAATCAAAAAATTGTGTTTGATCCAAACTCTTGTCTGTCTAAAGATAGTTCTTGCATCCAAACACTTTCTCCCAAATCTCTCCTTAGTGGCATAAATTGAGGATGATATAGCTACCAAGGGGTTGGTTTCTTTCCATCTTTACTTTTGGAAATGTTCCATTTCATATAAATTATTAACTACCACTGGTCTAGAAATCAAAGTTGAAGGAAGATAGCAGGGACAGAGAACACACCTTGACTCTCTGGCCCACTAGTCAGGAAACACAGCAAAGTTCAGAGTTCAAAGACCTTCTCAAATATGTATTTAATTATTGTTATTAAGTGGAGCACCCCTCAGAAGAGAGGATGAGATATTCTTCCCATACTAGCCAGTAGACTTGTCACTCAGGCAGTCACATAGAAACACCTAGGTTAGAAGGCACCCTTGAGAAGTACATCTGTTGGTTTGCATTAAAATGGATCTTGGTGTTTTCCTAAACTCTTGTTAACTAGGAAAATATTACTCAGACAAATTGCGTAGTTCTAAAAACCCACTTTTTAAGACACATATTTCATGAAATATATGCAACATGAAAATGTTTAGATACATAGAAAATCTCTACTCTGCAAAAAATAAAGGTTCAATGGGTCAGACAATTTTCCTGCAACTGACACCCATTAATGCTGTTCTGGGTATTCCCCTGGTATGAGGAAGTAATGTCATCTTGTCACTAAGGATATATTCATCATACTCACTGACCACAAGGAATGAGTGCAAGATACTGCTTGAGTACCTATACGAGGAATCCTTATCTGGAACTACAGCTTGAGATAGATATATGCATATCTGTATAGATAGATAGATAGAGAGAGAGAGAGAGAGACAGAGACAGACAGAGAGAGAGAGAGAGAGAGAGAGAGAGAGAGAGAGAGATAAATGGATTCACTGAGAATTAGAAACTCACCAAAGTACTTCCATGACATCATACTTAGCATATGCAGTAGGTATAGATATTAATTCAGCCTACTACATGCAGAATCAAACCTGTGAATATTTATCAGGAAAGTCTGCTCACTGGTTGTGTCCTGCTAAATGCTGTTAAAACATTTTCTACAATGTATGTAAAGCACAAAAGTGGGGGATGTAATGAAGTTAGATCCAATACTGAAACAAATGACAGGTACAGAAGCCTAATACCTTTCTCCTCAATGTGTTTGAAATTTAAGCTTAATGTAAAGAATCAAATTACTGTTGGAAGAAGACAAGAAATATACATGTTTCAGCTGATCTACACTTCCACATAAGAAGAAAGATGAGCCAATGATAGGGAAGGGAATGAAGCTATTAGTGGATTGTCAAAGAAAAGGAAGTGCTGGAGAAGAGGTTTTGGAATTAGGAGACTGATAAACATAAGTTCTGGTCAGAAAACCTGGAGGATAGATTTCCCGCTGGAAAACTGACATCTTTCAACAGAGGAGCAGTAACTTCAAAACTGTGATCTATAAATGTGACTTCAGTATCTCATTTTGGGCCAGAAGTCCCATCTGCCTGAGGAAATCTCCCAATCAGCCCCCACCTCCTATGGCACAGTACAGCTGTCCCCAGCATGAACATGGCTCCTCCAGCACTATGGGAGCTGAAGCCTGGATGAGAAACTTGCTCATAGAACAGGGAAACCAAGCCACTGCATTACATTTTCTAAGAGGTACCACTGTGACACATTCAAATCATTTTGTCTGGCTGAAATACTGCATTTCCTTAAGTCTTCCTGTATATTTCCTTATTTTTTCCGGCATTCTTTACAGTCAGCATTTTCCATGGTAATACACAGATATTCTTCTCAGATCTACGCTGCACATGCACAAAACAAAAAACTTGGTCTTCCACTGCAAATAGATTTTTTTAACAATCAAGCAACAATCAGATTTAAATATTATACTCAACAGTAAATAATTAGGCACTTCAATTTTTAAAATAATTTCTAAAATTTTGGTTAAGGAGGTAGCAGGCTTCCTGGGCAGTTGAATCAAAGATATTTCTTGACTTTGTAAAAAGCTACATTCTCCACAATGGATCCCTAAGGTTAATCAGTGAAACTAACTTTCTCCCTGATTATCTATCTACCTGCCTGGCACTGACAAAGAGAAGACCAGCCAGAACGTGGCCTCTGAATGTCTTCAATAAATTGTGTGCCTAACCCTTAGGCATCATGCCAGATACTTTGGAACAATCTTGTTAAAACAGTACAGATAAGGCAAACCTACTTTTGTTCCATTGACTCAAACACTTGTACATATGCTACCTCAGCACTGAATATTGTGAATTTGTCATTAGATACTTCATGTGATACTTGTTTTTCATTGGTTGTGGCTGAAAGTCTCAGTAAGAAAAGGCTTTCTTGCAGAAGTGAGCCTTGCTATTGGATCAGCACATGCTGCATGGTGTACCTTGCAAACACGTGGCTAATGTGCAGATGATAGGAAGGGGAAGCAAACGGGAAACAAAACAATATTTGTTTCTTTAATTTCTTACCCAGTTCCATCAGAGAAGCCATCTTGTGCAAAGGTTTCCCCCAGTGTCAATCTCCTAATAGCTTGGTTTTCCTCCACCCGTTGATTCATTGGTCCAATCTTTCTTCAAATTTCAACAAAGAGAAAAAAAGGGGGGGAAAAGTGTTTTCCCATTTCCAATAGAAATCCCTGTGCTAGTTCTCTGCCTTTTCCTGTCAGAGGTCTATGGGTTAACACTTGATAAAAGGAAAGAGGTAGGTATTTGTCTCCTGCTTGGAGAGAAATTCTTTGCCTCTTTGCCAGGGAAAACATCTGATTCTGCTGCAATGATTTTTCTTTAATTGGAATGCAAAGATCTTATCTTTTTATTACTCTTTTATTGTTGATAACCACTCCACTTGCTCACTCTCCACAAATGTCCAGCTTATATATACAACCAGGGAAGCAGTTCATTTTTCCTCCTTTTTAGCTTTAATCATTTGCCTAACAACTGAATTGGGCCAGAGTGGTTCATATATCCCTTCCCGCACCACTGTCTCCTTCTCAGATGCCTGGTCTGTGTCTGTCTCTCTCTAATTTTCAGGCACAGATTGGCCCAGTGACTGCCTCCTGCTCTGTCAACTGCCTGAGGTATGGGAGACCACTTTATGGGAATTCAGTCACACGGGCCAATTCAAAAATAACAGTAAACGAGAAATTTGCAGTGAAAGGGAAACACTGCATGCAAGTCATACGCCTACTACTCTCCTAATTTAGTTTCTTTGTGGCTTTGCATTGCCATACGTTCTGTAATGTCAGATTAGTGCGTGGGGAAGCTGCGGCCTCATGGATGGAGCTGAGGCACAGGAAATCTGGGGTTTATTCTCAGCTCTGCCCAGCTCCCACAGAAGCATGGCTTGACCCATCTGCTTGCCAGCACACAGAGACAGCCCTGCTGCCAGCTGCCCACCTGCCCTGCTGCTCTGCTGAAGGCTGCTTTCAGAGACATGCCCTGGAGATGCAGCTGTGGGCACCTCCACAGCCTCAGGGTTTCCACAGCAGCTCCACTGCATGCAGAGCAGGAGGTGTTTGGGGACTTCTTTTAACCAGGACAGCCATGGATGTCTTAACCCTGCCTTTTTCTGTGTAAGACAGTCCCTCTCCTCCTAATACCAATTTTCTGTCAATTCTGACATATATGTGAGCATGTGTTTGTGTACAAGAAATATTACTTTGTCTGCTGCTCTCTGATGACTGTTGCTTTTTTTAAGAACCTCTCCCACCATTGTAGGTTCTCAGCTGCTACCTTAAGTCTCTTAATATCCTCTCTGTTTCCTGTCCTCCTCCCTTTTTCTTCCTCCTTCTTATACTCCTCTTCCCTTAGCACATTTTCAGTTCTGGTTTTGACCATTTCTTCCCCTCCCTTCCCCTCTCCAGCCCCAAACTGCCCCTGCCAATGTGTTCAGAGTGTAGCACTGTGAAGAGCACGCACATGGATGAACAAGCCAGTACAGGATCAGTTCTCCTGATAACTGTCCTGCAGTCATGCTGCTGGTCTGATCTCATCATATTGTAAACCCTCCTGAAGAAAAAATGACTACTCTTACATGATCTTGTAGGACAACAAGCCTACTGGGACTCCCATCCTAGCAGCAATTACAGGGATGCTGTCCCCTTCCCCTTCTGCCCCTAATTCCCCTGCCACACAGCACGTCACACTAGCCCAGAGCTCATATCAAGGCTGCAGCTGGACCTGCCAGCTGCCTGCCATAGAAAGAGGTCATCACCATCCCTGTACCACAGGGGTTTGGCAAAGTTTAATTCCTTAATGAAGGAATGTGTGTGTGTGACATGCTCAGTGTCTGTGCAGTTGTGAACTTGCAGTGGCTCTGGTTTGGGATACTACATCTGGAAACATATGAGAATATTAGCTGAATATTACTGCAAGGTTTGTTCTTGAAGAGTTACTGCAGTTGGACACACACATTTACTGTGTATTACTGTTTCCATCTGTGCAAGAAGAAAATCCAGATTATATGTCTGGAAAAGATGACAGAACTTTTGCATACTTCTGAGTGAACAGGTAGATGTTTTTTCTCAGTTCAGTTTAGACAGTGTAGCTACATCTCACACTAAATAGGCGTTTCTGTCCACTTTTTAGTTACCACTATATCACTAGAATAGACAGAGAGAAAGATATGTTCTGAAAGAATTAAAAAAGAAAAATATTCTTCTCTTCAGATAAAATGGATATTCTCCTGAAGTTACACTGCAAAGAAAAATACCAGGATTCAAAATTGTTACAGATATAGGCTGAAGTCTAAAACTCAGTGTAAGAGTAGCTCTTCTCTCAGATATGGCTAAGAGTGCTGGATGCTAGCTATTAAAAATGCATTTTTTCCCCCATTAAGTCTTCCAGTGCAGGCTGGTTCTGTATCAGATCATATTAGCCATCCCAGAAATCTTCTGAAACATAAAACTGGCCTTTATTGGGAAAGGGAGAAAACAGAACTACTGCTTTGCTGCATTTATGTGGAGCCTTTATCACACCTCCAGCAGCACTGCTGAACTCTACTTTTTATCTGTCAGTGGACAATGGGGACTACTAAACACAAGTACCTGAGCTTTAAAAAAAGTGGCATCACAAACTGATACATACTACTTGAAGAACCCTTTAGCTTTTGTTTATCAAACTGTCTCCAGCAAGAGCTACATTCTTTGTACAGATTTAGCCATGTAGTCAGTGCTACGCACTAGCACAGAAATTACAAGCATCAGTAAGATGTTGAGTATGTGTGTGTGTGTGTGTGTGTGTGTGAGTCACAGTTCAAAGCAGGATGTGTTGTTTAAAACTTGAATTGCCCACAGCAATGATATAGACCTGATAAGACTTTACTGTATTGCATCTTGATAAAAATGTCATGCAGCAAGAAACACCATCAACAACTCACTGTGAAGACCAAACCATAAAATAGCACCAGTGATGGCAAGCCAGTTGAATCAACAACCAGCAGAGCCCAGGCCTAAAAGCTTTCTTCAACTCTGCCATCACGTAAAATAGCTTGGGCATGAGGTGCAGCCAGAACCATGACCCCAGGTTCCCTGCTATGTCCTCTTGGCCGTGCTGGCATCCAAGCTGCAAGACAGACAGGGGACCTAATTAACAACTGTTTGGTTTTCTCAGGTACATTTTCAGATGAAACAAATTTCCTAATTTGACAAGCAAAAATAAAATGGGAAGATGAAACTGAAGAGAGGGAAGGAAGGCTGAACTGACTTTCTGACAATCGCTTGCAGTTCTGTTGGCAGGATGTGCTCTGGGGCCACACCGGCAGGGAGTGTGCCTTAGCGCATGGGCCAAAGATGCAATATCAGGACAAAAGCTCCTGAAAGTCAAAAGCCACTTAGAATATATCATGTAAACAATCTTTGCAATGCAGATTTTATACTGAGGGAGGAGGTGCAAATTAATTAAAAGCACAGTCAGCATAAAAAGAAAGCTGAGGTACATTTCTGAAATATGGCAGCATCTCACATGCAGCTGCAGCATTGTTTTCTTTTTGGTTCTGTATTTTCACAACCCACTCTATTTCAAAGGAAACTAGTATATCTTTGTTTTCAAAATGGAAAAAAGCAGTGCTGGTTTTAATTTTCTGTCTAACTATGCTGTCACACGCACAAGGCACATACATACACAATTGAAACAGACTGACAATTAAAATCTTGCACTGCCATCCTGTGGTAAATGTCAGTAAAACATGAGGTTGTTCTGCTCATAGATACGGGGATGATCCTCTCGGGAACGCGGAGGCTACGCAGCAAAGCCAGCAACAGCTCAAGCACCAAGATGTAGCTCCGTGTCACCGTGGAAAGCAGAGTAGAATCTCCAGTGACATTATTTGTCATTATTCCTCCAGCAATGCAGTGTCTTCTAGACACCTTTCAGAAGACACACAGTCCATCCCCAAGAATATAGATTCTTTTAAGGGAAAGTATTCTGGATTAGCAGTGAATAGCACCTGTGACACAGCACGCCAGGTGAGGTAAGCACAGATGGGCTGGAGGGGAAACATGAGAAGTCCCTGAGAACTCGACAGGGATTTAACAGGCAGTTTGGGAAGTACTTTGGGCTTGACTTTGACCTATGAAAAGTATAGTGAAGTTCAGTTGTAAATAGGTCAGAAACTCCTGCTCACTGGCTAAATGAATTTTTTTCCAGTGAATCACTACTAGGCTTAAGAAGGAAAAAAAAAAAGGGGGGGGGGGAGGGTCACAAGCCAAAAGGGCACAAAGTCAGCCAACAAGAGAATGAGAGAAAAGGAGATGTCATGCAAATAGTGTGCAAAGTATGCAGTTGAAAAGTAAAATGTTTACCAGATCTTGACCACAACTGAATTCTGTGTGAGGATAGTTCTGACTTGTGCTATCGCACCTGATGCTAGCTTTTCTACTAGACAATGATTTTACTCCTGTAAAAATGTGCATTTAGTATACTGAACGTTGCCCCAGATACATAACCTGTTTGCTTACTTTTCTAAGACAGAAGCATTTTTGTCAAACCGAGAATAGAACACATATTTCTCCAAGAACCAGCAATGGAGTGGTTCATCATTATAGTGTGGTTTGTCAGCTTACTACATCTCTGTCAAGGGACTACCCTTGAAACATTTTCATAGTCTATGACTGTGTAGCTAACCTCTCACGTGATGCATCAAAAACTACAAAAACCTGGCACCAGGAGCAGAAAAGATCCTAATTGAGGAGCATTGCTAACAGTTTCTCTCCTCTGTTTTAAAAGTGCCCATCAGCAAGATCAGGGGGTGTCCAAACTTTGACTTCCTGAGAACAGATTATAAAAATGTCTCCTGCAAGAAACCCCTCAGTACTATCCATGCAACAAGTTTTCAGATGAAGTAGGAGGGAGAAAAAAATTTAGCTCTCAGCTTGTGCAGACACCCACATTGCTTCTACATGTTTCAATATATGATTATGGGTTTATTAGTAATGTGTATGGAACCCCACTTTTCCCAGTTCAGAGGCTCACAACTAATGCTACTACCATAATTTATGGTTTTTAAGATTAGCTTATGAAGCCGCCATGCTTGTCTCGTACATAGTAAATGCTCTCTTCTTTGATCATTTATTGTCCTGTCCTACCCCTTCTTCACGTGTTCGTCTTTTCATCCCTAATTTGAATTTTTAAAAATGGTGCTTGCCTCACTCTCCTTACCTGGTAATGACTTCTGTCTCCAGCATGCCTGTCCTCAGCAAGCCAACAGACCAAATGACTTTTTTGTGGTCCCTTCATTCAGCAGCTCCATGATGGATCACTTTTGATTCTGTTTATATTCTTTGCAGTGCTGAGACTTTTTTCTTTGCTTAAAAACCACAGTTGACAGCATCTTTCTTCCACCCTTGTTGCAGCATGCTTTTTAGGTCATATTTATCCATATTTTCATTTTATGGTTTAACGCAGCACACCCCTGTTTTTTCTCCAGTTTTTGGTCCAACCCAGGTGTTGCAATCCTTCCCTTGCCCAATTCATTAGCATATACCCACCTTGTTTCCCCCAGTTCCCCTCTCATGCTCTGCCATCATTGTGTAGTCACCCTGACCCCTATCCCTCCCACTTTCTGTGTAGATAAAAACCTTCTGCACGTGGGCAATAGCGTCTTGGATTCCACCATGCTTGAATAAACCACCTCTCTTTAACCCCCAAGACCCGTACTGCTGCTCCATCTGTCCCTGCGCCGAGAGCATCGATAACCGGGACCCAGAGCTCGTGGGGGTATGTCACACCCTGCTCAGTGCTGCCTCACCTGAAGCACCCCTGGGGTATGGAGGTACCCCAGGGAAATGCTTCACACCCCTACATAACTGCTTGGTTTTCTCAACATTTCCAGATCCACAATAAACAGGGAAGTACTACCTTCAATCCTCTTCTGAACTTTGAATTTATCTGTCCCGTTTTGCCTGTGTAGAAGAAACAACATGATTTTTCTTTCCCAGTTTAGTAGAGCTTTTTTCTCCATTGCTAAAAAAACCCATTGCTTTCTTGTTTAAGACTTATCTTCTTCAGTATTTTCAATACTTGTTTCTTCTTAAGAACCACCCTATGGCACTGGGCTAGAACAAGACAGTGGAGAAAGGCAAGTCCTTCTGCGTTGGGGGTGCACTTCAGCCCCACCACCTGCCAGGAATGGTGCAAAAATTCATATCTGATAAAAACTTAAATTCCTTTCCCTTTCCCTTCCGGGAACTTCCCTTCCCTGTCCTTTGCTTTACTTTTTGTTTCATTTTCATTCCCTCCCCCTCCCCCTTCCCTTTCTCTTTCTCTTTCTCTTTCTCTTTCTCTTTCTCTTTCTCTTTCTCTTTCTCTTTCTCTTTCTCTTTCTCTTTCTCTTTCTCTTTCTCTTTCTCTTTCTCTTTCTCTTTCTCTTTCTCTTTCTCTTTCTCTTTCTCTTTCTCTTTCTCTTTCTCTTTCTCTTTCTCTTTCTCTTTTTTTTTTTTTTTCCCAATTTTGGCCTTCCATAAAGTGAGGGGCAGGATGAAAGTTGAAAATTTTGGACTCAATAAACCTTTCATATAAGTCTGAAAAGAAGAGCAGATGTTTCATTATGGCAAGGCTTTTTGGCTGGTTTTCATCTCTATACATTTTCCAGTGGATGACAGAAAAAAAAAATTCCAGCTGTAGACTACTAGACAGCAAAGTGTCTCTCTTAATCACCATCCGTGGACTCACAAGGACCAAAAGCCTGGAGAGCACAGGCTGTAAATCACTGCTCTAACATTTTGCAGTCACAAACATCCTAGGTTATAAAAATTCCCTATCATGTCTGGTCGATGGCCCAGTCTAGCACTTGAATGAATTTCTGTTGTGATGGCACAGGAAACTGTCATCAGCTTCTCTTCTGAAATAAAAATGTTTAGACATGTCCCTCTTCTGCAGAGGAGGAAGGGATGTTAAGTTGTATGCATCCCTGGTAAGGAAAGGGAGAACTGTTCATTCACACTTCCGAGTCATGCACTTCAAAATTACGTGGGCTTCAAGATGTGAAGTGTGACTGTGAACGCATTGTGGGAGTAGCCCTAACCTAAGTAAATAATGGTTTACTTTATGACTGAAGACAACAGCCTGTAGGGTTTTCAAGGGCAGGACCAGAAGGACATGTCTATACTGGGGTGTGTATGGTAGACAGCCACATACTTGATGATGTATATGCAATAATCTCCTGTGCAGCTGATCTGGCACAAGCCAGTGTTGATGCTGCCATACAGAAAAACTTCCATGCACAAGTTCCATATTCCATGCACTGCTGAACATTATAATGGTTTTAAATTCATAACCGGGAAGAAACACTAAATTATATAGAGGTTTCACGTTTGCTGAACTTTGCTTGTAAAATCTAGTGTAGTGGTTTAAATATTTTCTTATTGTGAAAATAAGATTAGGAGAAAAGGCAAAACAGGCTCAACTTAAAGATTAAAAAAATATATTTACTAACACACACCAAAAGAGGGAAAGGAAAAAAAAAATTAAATGAAAGCTTTCAAAGCACTTCTCCCCCCCAATAGTTTACTTTCTCACAGGCAACATAAAGAGACAAAACTTGTAATTTTCAGTCAGTTTTACCATTCAAAAATAATCTTTCATCAGTTCTTTTGGGAAATGAGTCTCTCTTAGAAACTTCTATGGAATTTCTCCACTAACAACATAAACCTTGCCTTGTGGGTCTCATCTCTCACAAACACAGCTGCCCACAAATCTGCCTTTGTGAGGTCCTTCCCAACAGCAGCTTTCCCAACACTGCATATGGGCCATACCTGCTTATTAAGGGTACTGTTTAAGGATGCCTCTTCTAGTATAAAACAAAGATTCTCTTCTATTTCCAAAACCATCTTCATCTCAAAAACTAAAAATCCCCTTTTCCTGAAGAGCAGAGAGCTTTTTATCACTTTTAACTAGAGCTTTACATCCCCCCCAACAGCATTCATATGTTACAAGAAAAAAAATTGTCCATTATCCATAGTTTACTAGAGACGTCCAGCCAAATTAGGCCACTCCTTCTCCTTTGTTCCAAATAGTCTTTTCACTCACTCTTCACTGACTTCAAGTTTCATGCTACGTCTCTCTATAGATCCATTACTTTGTCTGTTGTCACTTTCAGGAAGGGGCAGTGCTCTGGGAGTTCCATCTGCTGGCAGGAGAGAGTTAAAGCTTGCCAAGGCCCGCGGTGCTCATGTGGTCTCTGCTGGGCGGTAGCTGCAAAGATCTCAAAGCCATGCCAGTAGAGGAGGCTGGTGGATGCCTTCTTTTCCACCCGTCAATCTGATCCAAGACAGCTCAGCTCGGGGCTGCCATCAGAGTGTGCAAGCTCCTTTTCCTCGCTGCCGGCTGCTCCCGGGCCCGGCCATGGCCTGGCCCCCTCTGCCGCGGCTTCCAGCATGCGGCCAGCCCTGCGGAGCCAGACAGAGCCCCCCGTCTCCCCCGCCGGCAGCGGGGGCTCAGCTCAGCTCAGCCGGCCGGGACGGGCCGCTCCCGCGGCAGCGGCTCCCAGAGACCCGGCCGGGCCCGGCGCGGCCGCCCAAGGCGGGCCCACGATGTCACCTGGTGGCTCACCGGGAGAAAGCAGAGGGAGGACTCGAACAAAGCCTCACTTTTATATGGGTATTACCAGAAGTCGCATTCTGTTTTCTCAGTAGTCAAACCACATGCCAATAGTCAAGATCTGGCCCTTGATAGGTCCTTGGCTTTTCTAAAGAAATCCAAGGTCCTGACAGGGCAATAATCCTTATTCTTTTTCAACTAAAAACCAAACTGTGTTAACCCATAACAAACATACACCTGCACAGATCCATCAGTGCAATTCTAACCACTCACAGAAAAGGAACTGCGGAGTAAATGTAACAATAACATTAAAATGGTTGAATTTTTTTTGTATCTTTTTCTTTCAGGTTGTCCAAGAAAAAGAAAAATGGAGAAGCCAAATTAGTCTCTGCTACATTTCCACTGAGAAGCACAGAGCTTTGCCAAAGATATTATCTGGGGGAAAAAAATGATCCTCCGTTAACAGAGTATGAAGATCACATTTTCAGACACTAAGAGACAGCTGATGGAAAAGCTGGTGACAGTGCAATTTAAACTGCCTGCTAAATGATTATTGCAATGCTAAGAATTTGCGTTTTCTCCTTTTGAAGGCAATTGACAACATTTCTGATAGTTAAGTGGGAGTGGGATCAAGCTGCAGATATGCATTTTATTGTATTCTGTGTGTTAAAGTCGTTTCCCAGGCTGTGTCTGTAAAAGCCAGGAGAAACCCTGGCAGAAGGTCCTTGGCTAAGAAGTCAAGAATCTAGAATCAGGAAAGGATTACCACAATGGAAACTACCCAAACGTGGGTGCTCATCTACAGCACAAGCTGCTTTAGCTTCTGACAGTAAGCCACCTTTTGAGGAGGGTAAAACTTCCCTTCCTGCTGGAATTGCTCAAAATACAAGATGAGGCTATTTAGCTTCCCTAACTGGAATCTGTCACTGGTTATCACAGTGGATACAATGAGGTGTCTGGGCACAGAAGAGTTGTGAGACCTTTTGAATGTCTCCATATTTTTTCATAATATTTAAATGTGATACCACCTTGCAGACTTCTTGTACTGAGGAATTAATTATATATAAACAGCTATAAACTCCCTGCCATAGGAACTGGCCAATCTGTGACTCCTGAACAACTTCTGCATCACTTCTGAGTAGTTCAGCAACAGCTCTCATAATAACATTACATCACATAATTGGCAATGGGGCTGTCTAGCACCAGGGCAGCTGGTCCATTCAAAACCCCAGCCACAGGGGAAGCCGAGAGTGACTTTGCCCAGACACCCTGCACCACAGCTGCATGCCTGGGCTTCAGGCTGGAGCAGGGTCCATGAGTTGCTGGTGAGCTGCTGTCACGCCCTGTCTGCAAACGTGTCTCCTTGGAGCAGTGAGCTATGGAGGAGAGCCTTGTGGCTCTCCCCCATTTGCAGATCTCTGTGAGCCACTTGGGAGATTTGGGGAGGTTGACCACCTTGTGCTCTACACTCCCAAGAATTGCCATAGAACAGGTGTTAGTGAGAATTAAGTATGCTGTGACAGGCTTACAGTGTCAGTCATCAATCTGAATAGGAAAATACTCAGCCATCATTAAGAGGCATTATATGATACATTCTGAATTTTCATTAAAACTACAACACATAAAGTAGGGTAACATGTCTTTTATTTTAAAAGAAGTCTTAGCTAAGCATGTTTTAATCTTAAGTGACTGCACTGCAGATTATCTTGTTTATCTTCTTGGAAGTCAGCTGTATTACAATGCATGTATTTTTAAAAATCTATTATTTTCAAGAAGTGCTTTGCCACAAAATATATCTACCACTCCAGTGCTTTCACCCAACAGTTCTATGAAGCTGATATCTACACCATATGCTTTTGTTCATGCTATGTATTCAAATACAAAGGCATGGTTAAATTCTGACGTCCTTTTTGAGGGGAAGACTGGGGAAAACATCTGCTTCTTGATGGAAGCCATCTGGTAAAACCAGATATGAAGTCAAGCATCCTAACACTATGTGCTCTGTAGGATCCTACCAGCTTAACAGAATTACAGATTCTTCCCCTAATGCTCTCATCACATGCCATCTCAAGGATTCTCCCTTGCACCTACTTAGGATTGATTGGTGCAATTATTTTGTAAACTTTTGTCTCAGTGCAATCAAAGTAACCAGAAACAATAATACTTATTACATACATTTCTGTTGTTATCCTCCCATCTGAGCTGTTCATCTGCACAATTGCAGGTGCAGAGAAAATGACAAAATAGTTACTATGGAAGGAGGGGCTGCGGAGGCTTCCTGAGGTCACAAGTACTGCAGAAGCTGCAGCACACCTTTAGTTTGCTTCAGATAAGAGTTAACATCTCAGAATTGGTAAGGGAAGGTGAGCTCTTCTCACTTCATCTCTCACTTGAAGTGTCAGACTTCAGTCACTCCATCAAACCCACCAGTGAGGGATCAAATATTGTCTATCCATAACACTCCAATGAGGTCTGGTAAGACAGATATGACACTGAAACATAAAAAAGCTGTGTGGTAGGCTGGCTTTCAAGAAAATAGCAGGTGTTAAAGCTGCACGATCTTAAATGTGTGTCTTTGAGTGAGGGCGATTAGCAAGCAAAAGGAAAACAGAATAACCATCAATTTGAATATGTGGCGAACAAAGCCAGATCATTTTTGTGCCACAGTTCTGCTCTGCTGCCAAGACTATCTTCTCCACATACAAGATTATCTTCTCCACATACAATAATGGGATACTCAGTACCAACAAAGTTTGTTTACCTGAGCTAATCTTCAAACACAAGGCAAGATTACACATGGAGAATCTGGATAAAATTGACAGTCTTTGCTGGTTTTCTTAAAGAGGTTATTCTCTGGCAGAAATGGAAAAAAAATGAAAATACGGATACGAATACAAATACGAATGTGAATGTGAACGTGAATGTGAACGTGAATGTGAACATGAACGTGAATGTGAATATGAATGTGAATATGAATATGAAGTTTGCCCCTGGTGCTTCATGCTGTCCTAGGAGTGTCCTGTCACTAGTTACCCATTCATTGGTGCTTTGCCCAGAGGCCAATACCGGCAGCAGTACTGTTTAACATCTTCATTAATGGCCTTGACCATGGTGCAGACTGCACATTCAGCAAGTCTGCAGGTCATATCAAGCTGGGAGGAGTGGGTGACAGGCTAAATGGCTGTGCTGCCATCCTGAGGGACTTTGACACCCTGGAGAAACAGGTAGAGAAGAACCTCATGAAGTTCAAGAAAAGGAAATGCCAAGTCCTGCCTGTGGGGAGGAAAAACCCCAGGGACCTGGACAGGCTGGAGGCCAAGTGTCTGGAAAATAGCTCTACAGTGAAGGCCCTGGGGACCCTGATGGACACCAAGCTCCCCTTGAATCAGCAAAAAGTAAACTTTTCAGCAAGGAAGGCAACAGCATTCCACACTGCACTAGGAAGGACACTGCCAATAGGTAGTTTGAGGGAGGTGCTCCTTCCTCTACACTCAGCACTGGTCCCACCACATTGGGTGTGCTGGGTCCACTGCAAGAGAGGCATGGACATAGTGGAACAACAGGAGCAAAGGTGCACAACACTATTAAAATGCTTGGAGCATCTGTCATGTGAGAAGAGGCTAAGAGAGCTGGGATGGTTCAGCCTGGAGAAAAGAAGGTTCCAGAGGGATTTTACCAACATGTATAAACATTTGATGGAGGTGGGAGGGATAATAAAGAAGACATGGACAGACTCTTGCCACTGGTGCCCTATAACAGGACAAGAGGCAACTGAACTGAACTGAACTGAACTGAACTGAACTGAACTGAACTGAACTGAACTGTCATGAACTGAAGCACACAAAATTCCACTTAAACACAAGAAAAAGCTTTTTTCATGGTAAGGTTGGTTGAACACTGGCACTTGCTCAGAGAGGCTGTAGAGTCTCCATCCTTGGAGACACGCAAAACCCAACTGGACATGGCCCTCAGCAACCTGCTAGTTGCCCCTGCTTTGAGATGGGGAGTTAGGACTAGATGATCTCCAAAGGTCCCTTCCCACCTCAGCTAATATTTCAGCCTTTCCTTCACTATTATGACTACCAGTCTTGATGGAACAAGATTTTGCCAGACTTGGAAGTCTAAAAGGTTTTAATAGTGAAATTCCTGACAAATCTTCCTGCTCCTTAGGGCTTTTTTCCTTTGCACTCTCAAGGCAGTCCTCAGCCTGCTGCCCCTTAACAAAACAATATCAATCCACCCTACAAAAGAAAGAAGGCTGGGTGTGAGCTAAAGATATTGAGATGAGAGTCAAGAAAAATGCTGCAAGACAGCAGTTTCTGGTAGAGTTCGAAGGTGGCCTCATCAGAGCTCACTGGGGGTTCAAAGTTCAGTTTTCATGTGCAAGACAACATGGGCATATTGCTCCAGTGCTGGTTATTTTTATTTTTATTTCAGATTTTCAGATTTTATTTATTTCAGATTATGGAAGAGCAAATAAAGCAACACAAGTAGTAGAGAGATAGAATACTCTGCAAAAAGTACTCATCTTTTATGAAGTAGCTTTACCACATTCGCAGGACAGCATGAAAAGAACATTAGGAACAATACACACTAGGGAACAATGTGTGATTGTGCCTGTGTACAAGGAGCTGATAAAAGAGGCACAGCAACTTTCACTCCAAAATTTCCCAGTCTCTGTTTGTTGACGATGGTGACTGCCTCACAACCCAAGCTGATCATGATGTTCAGAGCAATGTCTTGCAGGTCCAGTTCCCAACCAGTCCACACTGGTCTTGTTTTAACATCTCTCTTAATTAATGTTAAGAGGGAAAAACTCAGGAATACGTACTGTTTGGAGACTGCCTGTAGACTGTATGCTGACAGGCTTCTCCCTGTTAAGGAAATTTCTCTGTCTGACCATCCAGGAGCCACTCTCACATCACCTAATCTGGGAGCAAGGCTCCTTTGGCAGCTACATCCCCCATACTCCCAGTCAGATCAGGTTTCCTTATCAGCTCAACCTCAGGTTTCCCTTAGCTGAGTATCAGACATCCTGATCCTTAAAATAATTTAATCATGGTGCAATATCAAAATAACAGCTCAAGGTGTGTGCATCTAAGGAGCAACAAAGGAAACCCTGGGCTTTTATACCCTCTAAGTTCAAGTATAGGAAAGTCTGGAGTCATCAGCTCCTCCTGTGTCTCTGGGTTGTCCAGGTCTCCTGGGTGGACCACAGGTCTCCTGGCCCTTTGTTATGCAAAGGGTAGGCAGGTCATGGCCTCTCACCTTGGTCTCAGGCTCAGGCTCCTGCCCCTCCAGAGCTCCACCTGCAGCTCACACTGCACCTGCATACTGAGCTATGGGCACTAAATATATTCTCCAACATCCCTATCAAAATCCTATCCACTAGCAAGCAAGCCAGTCACTCTCTGGAAAAGACTTCTTGTGGAAGCCCCTGGTGTCTGCTGCCCTGAGCGCTTAGGTCAAGATGTTAATTCAGGGAACACAAGTTAAAAACAAGATAAAAAGATTTGGTGCACTTGTTACACAAGCATTAGAGATGCTGAGATAGTTGAGCATTCCCAGGGACGCAAAGAGCATCTCATTGCTCCATAGCAGGCTGCACAAGGCTTGGCACATAGCACAAGGCCTCAATCCTTGGCTTGTGGCTGAAGAAACAAGAGTACCCTGCCATGTGGCTGCCATGGGTTCAAAGCATGGACATGGTCGATGGCATCTTTTGATGGAGACTCACACATGCCCTTGGGGATATCTCTGACCTCAGCTCCAGAGAGCGCGGCTGGCCTATGGAGGACAGCAGAGGGTGTCCCTGCTAGGCTGTGCAGGGTCCTGTCCATGTCCAAGCTCCTCCATAGATATGTCCACATCCAGAGTCCTCTCTGCCAGACACCCCTATTCCTCCTCCTTGCCCTGCCAGTGTACTGTGGTGTGGGGCCAGAGCCCAGGGGAGGTGGCTGCTCTGTCAGGCAAGGCTGCTCTCCTTTTCCTGCCCTCTGATCCAGGGGAGACCTGGAAAGTGCTGCAGAACTTCCACAGGCTCCTCGGGATCCAGGCCTCAGGCAGCACCAGCACAGAGCAGAGCGAGATGGCTGTCCCAACGTGCTCTGCAAAGATGCAGCCTCACCTCGGGTGCTGTGTGCAGTTCTGGGCACCACAATATAAAAAAGATATAAAGTTAGTAGAGTGTTCAAAAAAGGGCCACAAGGTTGGTGAAGGGTCTTGAGGGGAAGTTGTATGAGGAGCAGTTGAGTTAGTCTGTTCAGCCTGGAGGAGACTGAGGGGGGACTGCAGTTACAGCTTCCTCGCAACAGGAAGAGGAGGGGCAGGTACCGACCTCTTCTCTGTGATGACAAGTGATAGAACCCGAGGGGACAGTCTGATGTTGTGTCAGGGGTTTTTAGATTTTTTTTTTTTTTTTTTTTTTTTTTTTTTTTTTTTTTTGCTAGGGTAGAATTAACTTTATTCACAGTGCCTGGTATGGGGCTGTGTTTTGGATTTGTGCTGAGCATGGGGTTGATGATATGGAGATGTTTTTGTTATTGCTGATGTTATAAATGCCAATCAGATATTCCAATTTTAAATAATAATTTGGTTTATTAATAACAAATCAAATCACAGAATTTCAATAGCCCACCAACAGCAGA
The DNA here is from genome assembly GCF_021018805.1 of Prinia subflava. Lineage (NCBI taxonomy): Eukaryota > Metazoa > Chordata > Aves > Passeriformes > Cisticolidae > Prinia > Prinia subflava. The sequence continues at coordinate 95,044,990 of NC_086247.1, forward strand.
GAAACTTGACAGAGCTTTCCTGGGAAATGTCAAGGGTGAACCATGAGATACAGGGTCTGGCAGCCTGCTATCTCCCCCAACGGTTCACAAATCATCCTGGTTCAGGGCTTAGTTTTTATACACTTTATTCTGCCCTCGGCAATATTTCCCCATATTTCCCATTGTTTCCCCCCAACTATACAAATTTGGGAGTTTCCCCGACCAAGCAGAAAAGAGTTCTTTTCTTAGTTCAAATGTTAATGTCCAATTTCTATAGGTCCTTATAGTTGATGAATGATCAAGATATCGAAGACATGGCTTGATGGTCTGTGAAGGTGGCACCCAAGGTGTGAGTTGCTGGTGCCAGCTTATCTCCGGAGGTCCCCTCCCTGGTGCTTGGGCAGCTGCGAGCTTTCCCAGAAAACTCCTTTGTTCTTTTCTGAATGGGGGCGCCGGTGGTCAGTTTCACCATCTGCTGCAAAATCTCTTAAAACATAAACTTTTACCTGATATCACTTTATACAATTTTATAAGTTTCCAATTTATCATAAGAACATGAATTAACCATTCCACGTTTATAACAATTCCCCCATTTTTTTTCTTTTATTAACTATTTAATTCGTGTTCGCATCGTCATCATTTGTAGATTTTTCTTTAAATCTACTTCAGATTCTTCTTTTGATTTTCTTGTTTCTCAGAGAAACACCTGACCAGCGATTCCTGAACCATGTTTACTTTTTTATGCTTCTTCCTCTGATCTTTCCAATTCCCATGTTCCTGATTGCCTTTGAGTGCCTGCCAGTTACTTGTGTCTTAAAAGGGGTAACCTTTGGAGGAGCCATATGTCACAGGGCTGGCCCTTCACCAAGCGCATAGCCTGGTTCACACTCCCTAGAGTGATTCGCAGAAGCGTCCCTCTGTCTAGCCCAGCGTCTGTTGGGTAGCAACCAACAACGGGGAAGTCCGTCTTCGCGACAGCAGGGGCTCTCTGCTCAGACCCTCGGGGTGGTTCGGACAGCATACCTCCTTTTAAAAGCTCCCCACCGAGATAGCTTTACCGGCTCTGCCACAAACGGCACTTTATTGGTTCGACGGCACTCAGTGGCTAACACTTGGGCCTTTACATCCAATTTTCCCTTTAACCCCTTTCTGTATATTGAATACCACCCGGGAGAATCTGGTTCTATCAATCCCAAACGTGTGGCACAGTCCAAGAATCGCATGGTCAAATTCTGTTCTTCCTCAGAACACTTGTGGCATAGCCCCAGCGGCCTCCACCCCCACTTGCAGTGCACCACCCAAATTTCAAGACAATAATTGCATTTGAAATAGATACAGGGATTGCAGGGGCATCCAGGTTCAGAGCAGCGAATGGATATTTCTTCTGCCATTTGCTACTGAGGTATTTCTTCACTTTCTGATCTCCCGGGGGTGGAATTCCTTCTCCTTTAATTTCTGGAGCCCTGGATTCACCTTTCCTGACTTTCTCTCACACTAGCAGCTGTTAAAAACAAAAACAGGGGAATCCTCCAACTGAGGGGTTAGCACAGACTATGCCTTTCTTATGAAAGACTTCCTTTTTCCAGAATCTATCTGATTGTATAAATCAACGCCTTGAAATTTATCATAGTTTGCTTCAGATTAAATTTATCAATCAAGATCTAGGTATAATGTAAATTTAAATTTGGATATTACTTTTGAAAAAAATCTTCAGGATTACTTTTCAGGAGGAAAATTAGTTTCCACTGTTATTCAGACAATTGAATAATTTGAATGGGATTTTTCTAGTTCCTAAGTCACTCATCATTTGTATACAAAACAATTACAAAACAGTTTACTACACAATTCTTCATACAACTTAAAATCTTCCCAGATTTTAAATAATTCAATGCTAAATTCAAGAATCTTCTTTTCATCCTGTCACAAAAAAAAAAATAAAATTAACAAAAAAGGGAATTCTACCTCCTATTGAATGAGGTGTATACTAAAACAGACAAACAGTTCCTCCTAGTTTCCACCTATACTTATGACACCATCCACTGAGCACACAGCAAGTGAACAACAAACAAGACGACAACTCCAAATCCTACAGCATTAACACAGGTTTCAGCTCTTTAAAGAAAATTCTTAGTTAAAGAAATCATAGAAAGGCACAAACAATTCAGGCTTATTTCCAGAATCCAACTCAGCACATTCAGAGTGAGTAGATATACTGACAAACACTCATGAGATCCAGCATCTTACAAAGCTCAGTAACCACAGCAGTTTCCAGGACGATTAGTTGTTAAGGTTACCCACATTTTCACTCAGTTTCTGCAGTCCCAGTGCGATGAGTCTGCACTACTGCTACTTAACTGCACTACCAATTCTCATTTCAGATCCCTATTCAGCACATTCTCAGAGCCACATAGCCAAAAGAAGAAAGCAAGTTTTAGCGAGACAATTGAACCATCTTTTATCTCTATTTTTAGAGGTGCTCCCAGCCGTGGCCATTCTCACTCAGCCTCCAAAAAAACCATTTTCCCTGACAACAGCTTCTCACCCTTTCTTTAGCCACACCTACTGATCAACCTGCCCTGTCAGCTCTGCTATTAGTCTAATGACGACACTTCTTACTTTGGTTTGTAATTCCATTGCCTCGGAGCAATCCTTCCCCGACCAGAAACTGGGCGGGGTCTCGAGCCGTAGCAGTACGGAGTTCTAACTAAGCGGAATTTATCAGAATTGTCTCATACTGTAATAGCTAATTATTTGTGTTTTGTTGCAATATACTCCTCATATCGTGAGGGGTACATACCACCAAAGGGGCACCAAAAGTTACTTTCTTTGCCTCCTCACCCTTCAAAGCAATGGCTACAATTGCCTGTGAAACACATGAACCATCCTCGGCTAACAGAATCTAACAATTTTGAAACATATCTATCGGTTTCCTGGCTCTTGCCCACTTCCGTGTAAGAGCTCCATATGCTGTCTTATTGCTAACATCCATGCAAAGCTGGGACTCCCGGTTAGCAGTTCCCATCAGCTACCTGTGCAGATCCGTCTATAAACCATTTCTCACATGCAGGATCAGCTGCAGATCTCTATTTCAGCGCGGCAAGATACAATCTCGCCGTAGCAGCTGAAGTGACCTCCCCACCTTGCCAGGGAGCCAATCCAAATAATCAGCGAGCAGCACAACTCCGTGAAGAATGAGCCCCAAGCAACACCTGTTCCTAATACAAACCAAGAGAAAAAAAAAACCAAAACCCTCCCACAATCCCGGGGGAGTACCCCAATAAGACACAGAAAAAAAACCCCAAGGCACACTAAATAGAAGAAACTGATACTACAAAGAGCAGAACTCATTCCTTCACCACCCACAGAACACTCTCAGGATACATATAGACGAGGGACATTGAAACAGTAACCTTGCTAAAGGTACAGCCTTTCCCAATACAGATACCAGTACATAGGCACCACTATCTGTCACAAAGAGTTTCTACAAAATTAGCTTTTACTTCGGCCAACCATTTGTTTTTAGATCTAAACTGGTCCATTTTGAATTACTTTTTGCTTTAGAAATCAAATTAATAAATAATTCAATGATGCCTTCAGTGTATAAATATTTACCCATCAAAACATTGACTATTCAAATAGTTGAAACCCAGGCAACCAGTTTTTTCTGTTGTATCTACCAAACACAAATGTCTTCACACACATCAGTTACTTTTGAAGAGCTGTTTAGTATATATTTTTTTCTACATGTACTGCTAACAACATTCAGAAAAACACAACACTTCCTGAGGAATATCACAGAAGTAAACCCAAAGCTTAGCTATTCCTCAGTTGACAAACATTAAGAAAGAAATAAATCCACACAATTATAAGCACTGGAACAGCTCTGAGGCCTGCACCCTCCAAACTTAGGGGCAAACAAAAAGACACAACACCAAAAGGATAACATCAATCATCCCCTCCAAGAGATTAGCCATTAGAAAGAAAAATCCCTGTTTCTATCAAACAAACACACAAAAATAAAGATTGCAGAAAAATCACAGCCAGTTCAATTAAGCAAAAAATCTCCCATGCCCAGATGTGGCCTGGGAAAAACTTCGAGGTCTGTTTCCATCTACAGAGATTAATACCCAAAAAGAAGAAAGAAGAAGAAAAAAAAAACCAAAAAACCCAAAAAAACCCGCTTAGTTCTCAGCTTCTGTCCAGTGGGCGTAACTGTGATTAGTTCTTAGGACCATGCCACCACTTTGATCTAAGAACTAAATCATAAATCTTACTACTACAGTTCTGACTCCTAGCCACCTGACTGTAACAAGCAGCTCCAGTCTGAACACCACTTGATTTCAAACTGCAGCAATCATTTCAAACCTACGAGTCACGTTTATCACACTAAAAACATATTTTACAGCAAACAGGTAATTGAGGAAAAAAACTTAACGTGGATACCTTTCACACATAAATACAACTTTCTTCCCATAAGGCAAGCTTTCATACCTATATTTCAAAAGCATTTCTTGTATCTTTAAAACCAATGTTACCTTTCCCTATTTTTCTGTAAAGCCCAAAAATTCAATAATTTAGCCGCTGTGAATTGCTTATTCACCTTGGTTCCCAAAAACCCCAAAATTTACTTATGTTAATTATACTAGTTTCCTAACTTCTTTTTAATTTTTATTCAGGCACCTCCTATCATCTAATTAACTCAGAGGCAGAAAAGAGAAAGAGGTAAAAGGAGAAAGAAAAGAAGAACAGAGAAAAAAACCCTTTTAAATTTTCCATCAGACCACAGCAAAATAGAAATATTCACGAAATACACAGCAAAAAAGAAAACACTAATGCCCTTTTCTAGTAAATCAGTTTTAGTCTTGATTCCTTTTTCCCAATCTTTAATTCATTCTAACTTTATTGTTCTCATTTTGGGTCCTCACTCTCCTGTCCTGGATTGTTTCGTACCGTCCTGGACAGAGGATTGCCGCCTGTCTTTCTGTTGCCAAAAAAGGGAAAGGAAGAGGAAAAAAAAACCTGCTGCTTCTGTCTCTTAACAACAGCACTCTCCTCACCGGGGGTTCTGTCTCTTTTCCGTATATCTGAGACATTTTACTGATCTTACAACAAAACTTACACAATTCCCAAAAAGCATCCTAGCATGAAATATAAAGGTCTACCTCCACCAAGGAAAGAATTAGTAAGATTCTGTTACATCTTTTTTCTCTCTTTTTCTCTTTTGACTGGCTTGCGATAAACTTCCCAATCTGACTTGTAAGCATCCCAACACCACCAGTCTTTCTCTAGCGCGTTCCAGTTTACTTTAGGTAATTTCTGCTTAGCTCCACTGTCTAGCTTAACCATTCTCCTGTCCATCTTTCTTCCGGGGCTGTATCCGTTGCCGCAACAACTATCCCACCCCAAATCTTCCTCAGGTCCTAAGTCTTCCTCGGGGGTCCAGGTCTCAGCCTGGGCTTCACCTGGCGTATAGTTATCTACATTATACCTTCCCCCTTCCTTTTTCTTACCCTTTCTTCCCTTCTCTCTGTAATTTAGCGTCGGTGGCCGGGGTTCGATGTCGGAACCAGAAACGGGGACCAGGATTCCTCTTGGGAATCCCTTCAAGCGAAAGGAAGGGGACGGCCGCGGAGCTCATGGTTCCACCTGGGTCTCGTATGACGTCGCTAATGCCGTCTCCGAGGAGGCTGAAGAGGAATCGGGGGTTGGAATAGACAGGGCTTGGGCCATCGAGCTGTGAGAGAGGCTTTTCCCATAAGCTAGTTTATCCACCATTTCCCTTTTATCAGAATACAGTTTTAACTGTACCCAACACCATAATAAGACATATGATAGCTCCTCGTGTTCTTTCGTTCTTTTCCTAGCCACATATACCCACAGAGCTTCCCATGCCCATTCATCGAAAGTACCAAACACAGGCCATACAAGATCTTTCCGTATTTCCTTCTTTCCCCAAACATTCATACACAGATGAATCATATGTTGCTTAGATGCCCATCTCCTAATTGGGCATTGTTGCCATCCCTGCAATATTTCTCCCAGCGGACTTTTCCAGGGGATTTCCGGAACGGCTCCCACTGAGGTTTTTCTTATGGAATCCTCAAGATTCAACCCCATCCTTCCCATGGCTCAGAAGTTTCGATGGGTTTACACAAAAATTAAATCCCGAGTCTTTTCCGACTTCAGTGCTGTTAACTTAGTTGTCCACCAGAGGATCGATCTGGGGAGGTTCGTTTAATGGCGGGCTCGACAACCGCCACCGAAAAAATTAATGGACCCTAAGGTCGCAGTAAAGAAGGCTTACTCTTCCCCAAACTCTACTGGGACGTCTCTTTTCCTTCCAGACTCCCGGTGACCATCAACCTCCCTGTCGGGAGACACTCACACAAATCTCACAAATCCACTCGCTTCCCTTTTGATCGGCCGTGCCCCTCGCAGGACGACGGAAACGCGATCTCGAGGTCCGCTCTCGCTTCGTGATAATATCACGTCTCTTTCACACACACACACTCACACACACTTTCTCATTCGCTAGGTCACCCCCACTCAACCCCGCAATACTTACGATCCTGTTTTCCCGCGTGGATTCTTCGTGCATGTAGATTTTTATGAGTGAAATAAAGCCGCGGTTACCAGGGATACTTCCCTGCTGAGTTCCTGAGCCCACCCAAGCTGGCTTGTCTTATTTTCCCTTCCGCTGTGGTGGTAATTTTGGGTTCGTTTAGCCAGTAGGTTCTGCTGGACTTATCCCGATCTGCCGAGCTGCTTTTTACAGCGGGGCACCTCCCAGTCAGATACGGGGGTCCACAGATTTTCCAAAACTGGCCCCGCTTAGGACACCATATTGTTATAAATGCCAATCAGATATTCCAATTTTAAATAATAATTTGGTTTATTAATAACAAATCAAATCACAGAATTTCGATAGCCCACCAACAGCGGAGACACTTGACAGAGCTTTCCTGGGAAATGTCAAGGGTGAACCGTGAGATACAGGATCTGGCAGCCTGCTATCTCCCCCAATGGTTCACAAATTAGCCCGGTTCGGGGCTTGGTTTTTATACACTTTATTCTGCCCTCGGCAATATTTCCCCACATTTCCCATTGTTTCCCCCCAACTATACAAATTTGGGAGTTTCCCCGACCAAGCAGAAAAGAGTTCTTTTCTTAGTTCAAATGTTAATGTCCAATTTCTATAGGTCCTTATAGTTGATGAATGATCAAGATATCGAAGACATGGCTTGATGGTCTGTGAAGGTGGCACCCAAGGTGTGAGTTGCTGGTGCCAGCTTATCTCCGGAGGTCCCCTCCCGGTGAATGGGGGCGCCGGCTGTCTCAGGGCTGTCAGTTTCACCATCTGCTGCAAAATCTCTTAAAACATAAACTTTTACCTGATATCACTTTATACAATTTTATAAATTTCCAATTTATCATAAGAACATGAATTAACCATTCCACGTTTGTAACACTGAGCACAGAGCCAAGGCCTATTCTGCTTTCCATACTGCCAACACTGGCAAGGAATGTGAGGGTGCTTGGGAGGCTGGGAGGAGACAGAGACAGGACAGGTGACCCCAGCTGACCAGAGGGATATTCCAGACCACATGACATCATGGTCAGAAAATAAAGTGGTGGGAGGAAGGAGGAAGGGGCGACATTTGGAGTGATGGTGTTTGTATTCCCAACTTGTTCCATGTGATGGGGCCCTGCTCTCCTGGGGATGGCTGAAAACCTGCCTGCCCATGGGAAGCAGTGAATCAATTCCTTGTTTTGGTTTGCTTGTGTGCATGGCTTTTGCTTTTCCTATTAAACTGTCTTAATTTCAACCCACGAGTTTTCCAGCCTTTACCCTTCCAAGTCTCTGCCCAGTTCTGCTGCTGGGGCAGTGAGAAAGTGGCTGCGTAGGGCGCAGCTGCTGGCTGGAGTTAAATCAAGACAGCTGGATATTAGGAAAAGGTTCTTCACCCAGAGGATGGCTTAGCAATGGCTCAGGCTCCCCAGGGAAGTGGTCACAGCACCAAGCCTGACAGAGTTCGTGAAAAGCTCGAACAACGCTCTCAGGCACGTGAGGTGATTCTAGGGGTGTTCTGTGCAGGGGCGGGATTCAGACCCGACGAGCCCCGCGGGTCCGAACTCGGGAAGTTCTCCAATTCCGGTTCTGTGACGCCACTCGGGGCGGGGGGCGGGGCCGCGGGGGCTGCCGGGAGCCGTAGTTCCTCTCCTCACCGCCCCGCGGGCCGGACCGGCCGCGCCTGTGCCTTTAAGCGCGGCCGGACGGGCGGCGCGGCGCCTGCGCGGAGCCGCCGTGACCCCGCCGCTGTCGGCGCCACCGGTGACTGTCGGGGCGCCCGAACCCCCCCCCGGTGGCGGCAGAGCCAGGTCCAGCCCCACTGCCGGGCACCTCCGACCCACCCTCCGCCCCCCGGCCGGGGCGATGGAGGAACGGGCGGAGCGGGGCAGCGAGCCCGGCTCGGAGGGCCCGGCGTCGGTGGCAGAGATCCGCGCTCCCGGCCCGCGGCCGCTACGTCTGCTGGAGTGGAAGGTGTCGGTGGGGGGGGCGGTGCAGATCGGCTCGGTGCTGGCGCTCTGCGCCCCGCTGCCGCCGCCGTCCGCCCCGCGCCCCGCCGCCGCCCCGCTGCCGCCCGCCGCCAGCGGCGCCTCCGCCCGCCCGCAGCGCGGCGGCCCCGAGCGCAGGCTGCGCGCGGAGCGGCCCGGCGTGGTGCGCGAGCTGTGCGCGCGGCCCGGCCAGGTCATCGCGCCCGGGTGAGTGCGGGCCGGGGCGGCGCGGGCGGCATTGGCGGGGACGCGGCTGTCGCGCTTCTTACGAGGGGCCGGGCCGGGGCCTGCTCACAAAGGCCCTTCTTCCTCCGGAGTTCTGCGCAGGGAAGCTGCCGTGCGGGGAGAAGGAAGAGGAGGAGGAATTGACTGGGGAGGTGCCGAAGGATCATGCTCCACTCCCGTGTTTCAGGGCTGAGCCCTTCGCTATGAGCTCTGTCGTAAAGACTGTGCATCCCTGCTCCTATGTCGGGGTTCCCTGAACACTCCTTTTACTGGAAACACTACTTGAAAGTAGCAAAATCATAGAACGAGTTAGTTTGAAAACGCCCACAGTCATCTGGTCCAACCTCGCTGCCCATGCAGGGTCGCCCTACGGCTTGTTGAACGGGATTACATCCGAACGGTTCTGGGGATCTGCAGTGAGGGAGGCTCCACAGTATGAGGAGCCTCTTCTAGTGCACAGTCATCAGCACGATAAAGAAGCTGTTCCCCGTGTTCAGGTGGAACTTCCTGTGCATCAGTTTCTGCCTACTGTCGCTTCTCCTAATATACTCTTTTTAGTTTGGCACTTAGGTTGATGCAAAATTCGGGGAGCAAGCGGATCATTTTGTGCTTAACAGAGGAAATTTTAATAGGAAACAACAATGCGGTAATGCATTTTAAAGTTACTAAGTCCCTTATGCATAATATTGGCAGCCTAAATGTTTTTTAAACTGTAGATGTTTTAATGTATAAGGCTTCACGAATATAACCAAGGTGTTGTAATTTTAACTTTCAGAAGAGCAAGAGACTAAAAAACCCTTTTTCTTCCTATACTTTAGCAATGGTTTTGTCTTGATAGGACTGAATGTTCATTGACTTTCAAATTCTTAAATGCCTGATAGTGGGCCACTCAGATGTCTAGGTTAAATTGGGTGAATAGCCTGCTACCATGTACTTTAAGCATATTTATTCTTTCTCAACGGGAATATGACTGATATACAGGAATTACTGATATACTGAGGAGGTGCAAGCTGTGTTTCTTGCTGTAGAGATATCTCTTTTCTGAGATAAAACAGTGATTTATCTTTCCTTTTTATGCTGCATCAGCATTTTTTATTGCATCTGGTGCAGCATGGACAATCTTTAATACCTGATTAGGTATTAGAACAAAAGTACTGTAAATGCTAGGTCAGAATAAAAAACATCTTAAAAGCACAGACTGAAAATTTAAAATGCCATATGCATGATGAAATTCATATTGCTAGCACTGAATAGAAGGGGAGATAATTTTATCTGGTCTTTTCATTGTGTTAGCTAAGCACTCAGAAGGAAAACCAAACTAAAAATATTCTCAGTGAAAAATGTAATCAATTTAAAGTAGTCTCAGTCTCCTGCTGATGTAGCAGCATTTTAGTTTTAGCTTGGCTCAATGTTAACTTCATGGACTGGAATGCTCCAGTCTTTATACAGTATTGTCCTGGTTTAGGACAAAATTAGGGGAAAATCTCCACAACTCCCTCCCCCACCACCGGGTTCAGGAGGAATTTCCTCAGAGGAAAAGTGGAAAAAACTTGTTTATTGAGAAACAACGAAAAAACACTCCCCAACACAAGAAAAACAGTCTGAGATGACAACAAATGTTTTCACCAGTCCAAGAGAGGGTGAGCAGTCTCTGCTGGGGAGGGTGCCAAAGCTTCTCTCAGGTGCAGACTCCGGGGGGTTTTCCCCTGACGTTCCCGAATCAGGGCCCGAAGCAGGTCCGATGTCTTCAGGGAAGGGAGGAAGGAAAGAAGGGGAAAGACAAAAGCAGAAAAATGGCAAAAAGCAAGCAAAAAGCAGAAAGCAAGAGAGCAAAGCCAGCAAAGCAGCCTAAAGCTAGCAGCAAGCAAGCCAAAAGCCAGCAGCCGGGGGAGGGGCTCTGCTATAGACAAAACAAACTGAGAACATGGGAACAGAAACACACGATTTGGGATACAAAGCATGAAAATGTCCTGTCACCCCAGGACAAGTATTCTTATTGGATTTGTCTAGTCTTGAGTCATTTGATAATAATTAGCAAGTTCTTGCTTTAAGGCAATTATAAAATGAATGGTGTTCTTTATTGCCGTTGTTCTTGGCTCCTGGAATATTTCTGTCTTACAGGACTGAAAGATTGTATTTGATATTGACCATTGCTAGGCCTTACACTTCTGGAATTCTGGCTTTTCAGTCAGGTTCCTCTGTTGCATGTTGCAGTGGAATTTACTGGGTGAGTGCAAGGGAAAAGTTCAAGTGAAGAGGTAGAATAAGCATGACCAAAGGTTAGTGGAACTGGTCAGCAATTGAAGACATAACTGCATTTCTTTGGTCACATAAAAGGGTTTTTTGGCAAGCATTTAACCTCTTGCCTGCAGCTTCCTATTTTGAGGAATTGAAATAATATTTCACTATCAACAGTATTTCAGTATGTGTTAAGATTTTGCATTATTAAAACACAGGTGTGATTAAAGTAAGTAACATAGCTGAAATTTATTCATCCACAGAAGATGCCCTTTTTCTAGTCCAAACTATTTTCCAGTCCGCTGTGCTGCCTTCAGAAAAATGAACTTGGCTGATTTAGCACTGAATTCTCTATGAAACAACGATATTTACAAGTATTTGTCAGATCTTGAAACACTGAAGAAGTACTGTTTCTATTCAAAATATTTTTTCTTTTCATTAGAACATGAGAAGATAAGCTGATCAAACCTTTTTATCTGAGGATAAACAATGAGTGGCTGACTTTTTCTTCTATGTCAGGTCATAATAATTCTGGGAAATAAAGACATCATTTAGCAAAAGTCTTTCCCAGTTAAGAAGACACTTCTAACTTTTGATTATTTTTTTCATATCAAGCATGGGATGAAACTTTTGCTGTGTGGAAGTAATTTTGCACATTTATAGCACTTAATTTTTTGTAGTGTTATTACCCACTTTTTAGCATTGTCAGGAGTGCAAACTTTCCCCAGGAGAGAGCCCAAGGCAGACAGGCAGTGGGTAGCTTTTGCTTATTCTTGCAGAGGTAGGCTTGCATCACATGTCCGACTAGAACTTGAGAGAGAAAGGTGTCTAGCCTTTTAGGACTGTAAATAACAGGGAGTACAGGAAACAGTTAATGAAAGGCCTTTGATGTTAGGGAAGCATAATTTTGATGGCTAGCAGGAGCAACAGATAAAATGCCAAAAATCCTGTTCTGCACTGTGTATTATTAGCACCAGTTACCCATCAAGGTTAATCATTCTGAAGGTGATACAGGTATGGCAGGATTCTGGGTTGCGTCAGTATTAATGCTTTATGCAAATATTTATATAAGCATTTCTAATATAAAATGATTGCCCTGCTGATGGGACAGACTATTGCAAGGGTATGTTTTGTTCATATTAGAAGAGTCTTCTGAAATATTTATTACCTGCATATTTAGCCTGGGTATCTTTGTGTCTTGCCACATACCTTTAAATAAAAAACATTCACTTTCTTCTACAGAGTATATTTGTTTTGTAGTAAAAATCTTGTTTAAACTATCTGGATCCTAGTGAAGTGAAACTTTTCATTTTTAGAGAAGATAGCAGGAAGCAGGTGGGGATTGGTTCTCTAAAACTAGTTTTTTGTGTGATTGCTTGATATTTTTGTGCCAAAAACTTGATTATGTATTTTTAAAAGAATATCTTCTTTTGGTTATCTAATGTCTGTCTTGGTTTGGACAGACAGGTATCTTTTAGGGAAGACTGGAGTTTCGCTTGGAATGGAGAATGTAAAACCCCCTCCCTCCAAATTATTACAGTTTTGCAATTAGGAGCTTTCAGGCAAAAATATGGGAATAGGAGTAACAGTTCTTGACTAGGAATATTAAAAATGCAAATGCAGTAATACAAAAAAAAAAAAAAAAAAAAACCAACCAAGCAAACAAACAAAAGTCCTAGAAAACCCTGATGGAGTCAGGAATACGACATGACACCCCGTTGGCCAGGGTGTTGGAAGCAATCCAAATAAGTCCTCCTGGAGTGACAGATGTAGTTCTGTTGAAGTAGTGGTGATCCTGTAGACAGGTTCAGTGGTGATGAGATGAGTCTGGTCTTCCTCTGAGAATCCAGTGGAAAAGAGGATGATCTGGGGTCCCTGTGTCCCCATTTTTATCTGAGTAGGGCATGGTTGGCTCCTCTCCACTGGGGGTACATCTCACAATGGGATGGTGTAATGTGTCATGTCACTGGTGAGCCTTAATGGCCCATTAACAAGATATCCCACGAAGGGTGGACAAAGTTGATGAAAGAGATAAGAAACACTGCCCCACCTGGTTTTAACAGCTGGTCTATTGTCAGAAGGCATCTGCCCTCCTCCCCCCTGGAGTTACAAGAGATAAAGAAAAAAAGAAAACATCTCTCAACTGCGTTCTACAGATGAAATAGGATACACTTTTTTTTTGGTTACATAACCCAAGACAATGTCACATAGGCTCACAGCCTAGATTACTGTCTACTTGACCCCAGACCCTAGTACAATGCATCTTACCATCTTCCAAGGGAAATAAAATGCTAATGAATTGCACTTTATTTTAAAGTGGTAACACTATTAACAAACTACAGGAAAAACACCATCTTATTTGTTAGACGCAAATGTTTTCAGAATAGCCTGGCAAATATTTAATGAAGTTATGAGTCTAAAAATACCCTTCAGTGCCAAGCACTGAGGATTGTTGAATAATATTCAACAATCTCAACTTACTGTATCTCTTGTCTAATTCCGTTTTATGTCTGAATTCATCCTGTTATTTTTTTAGTAAGTTTTGGTATGTATCTTTCTGACTTCTGTCTCTTTTTTTAAAATTTTCCCCCTCTCCTTTCTGCCATACACTGTGATACCAAGAAACATTAAAAAAAGGCTGTCTCTCTAATGTTTGGATGAACTGGGTAATGAAAAAATGCGAGTTCTAAACGAAGGCTTTTGTCTTTCATTGCCTTCTCTTTCTGCTATTCCTAGGCACCTAACAAGTTGGAAGCCCACAAGATACCTCATTGTACTGAATGACAGAGGACAAAGTTCACTTTCTTTACATGGCCATGTTTTCACAAAACTTGTAGGAAACTTCTTTATCTAAGAGCATCAAGCTGCTCAGTTGGGTTTGGTTGGAAACAGGCATCAGGCTTGGAATTTACCAGTAGTGTGGTTGTAGCATCCTTGTGTATGCAGTTTTTCTCAGTATGGCTTTCTTAGACCATTGTTTCCTGACTGCTTCATGCTGATATGAGAGTTGGCTGGAAGGGATGCTCAAACTTGAGTGCCTTCAGCTTGCATTGAGTAGGGTGTTGGAAATCGTGTAGTTAAAGATGCCATCTTTTTTTCTTTCTGTCCTTCCTACCCAATCTCCTGTAAAATGGTCTATAGTACTCAATTCCCTCATTTTCTTCAGTTGCTTCAACAAGAGTGTGGTGTTGGGAAAGGGGGAGTAATTTATCCTTTCAGCAGTAGCCTATAGATAGGTCAGGTCAAAGTGATTGGGAAAATGCCAGTAGAGTCATCAAGGGAATAAATGACAGGTCAACACTGGGGAATAACATTTTTGAGGTTGTCTATGTTCCATTTGGCATTTTGTGTGATAGTTTTTAGTGACATTCTTATCTTTACAGGGTTTCTCCCAAACCAGGGAATTTTCTGCTCTCTTTGTACAATATGTTGCTCATCTTACTTGAGCTGAAGGACTTTTTGCTGTGTGTGTATGGGCCAGCAGACAGAATGAGACAGGTCATGGTACTGTTTTATGCATCCCGTTGTAGAACTACAAGTGGGTTATAACAGTTCTTAAAAAATGTTGGTTTGTAGATGTCTGTGCTGGAAATAAATTCTATTTTTACCCAAATAGTAATGGATTTTCTTCTTTAGTTATTGCTGTCTAGTTTCTTTAGGGTATTTTTGAGCTTTGCTTTAATATTAGAGTTGTTTAGAAAACCAGTCTTTTTCAAAGGCAAATGCACATGTTGTTTCTTCTCAGCAACTGCCACGTGGTTTTCTGTAATTGTTCTCTTCTGAAGAAAAAGCATATGGACAAAAATTCTCATGGGGGGACTGCAATGAGACCTTTATTTTTTATGGTGCACAATACATAAATGTTTGTCCTAGGAGAGATTGGAAGAGTTGGAAGAAGGAAGTGAGTGACAAGACTTTAGCTTTGAATAGTTCTGAAAGTTTGTCTTGACCCAAAGAGTTTTTTCTCTTAGCAATCTCAGTAGTACAACTTACATGCCTACTTGGACCTTTCTGATTTGATGACTGTGTGTTTGGTGTTAACTTAAGGGCTTGCGCTAGCAGGGATCGCAGCTGTTTGGATTTTCAAGGTCAGATCTACCTAGTGGAAGACTCCCCTTAGGTAAATGGCTAATGAAACCTTTGAACTTGCTAAATAAAGTGAACATGCGGTGATGGTATTGCAAATTCTCAAACATCAGCAAGAGTATATAAAAATATTTGCAGGTGGGACATACTAGCCTAAAGGCTCAGTAAAGAGCTACCAGCCATTAATTTATGGGACCTCTTTTGGAAAATTATAATAGACAATTAATTGTAAAATGGATATCTGTTTTGTCTATTATGGATATCTATTTTGTGTAGTTAAAAAATTAAAGGTTAACTTAAGGTCTTCTACCATGTATGGATAGCTGAATAGACAGTAGTTGCCTTTTAAAGCATATAGGGGAACATGAAATGACTTCTTGGAGAGCAGGTAATGTACTACAGGTTACAATTTAAGGATCTTGATTATACATTTTGCCTAGGTTTGGCTTTGCTGAAGTTAGACCTATGGAATTAGAAATGGGGGAAGGATAGAACTGTCACCAACAGGAGAGATTACTGGTCTTAAAAAGGCTTTGGAAGATGGAAAGGTTCCCTGGGTTTTCTTAACATAGTGTTGCTGTCTTAAAGGAAATGTTTCCTTTTTTAAGGGAAGAGTTAGGATATTGTCAGGTCACTATTGCACTAATATCTTCAAAACTAAAACAAAATGGCTTTTCTACAACTGTTCTAAGAAAATGTGTAGCATAAGGCAGTGATTTTGACACAGTAGAATTGAATAATGCCTATTTGTTTGCTTTCTAGTGCTTCCTAGTTTAAAAATTACATCTGATACTTCACAGCATTCAAAAAGATGTGAAAGGAAAATAAATCATCTTAGTCCCAGCATAGGGGGGTGAATGCTGTGGATTGTCATTCACAGAAGGGCCTGGGGTGGCAAGTGGCCCTAGCCAAGGGAAGCATTGCTCATGAAGAGAACTTCATTAACTTTACAGCTATTTATCACACTTATCTTTTATAAGCTGAGCAGCTTTCTAAGGTGTTGTCCTTTGCTTTCAGAGTGTAATGTGTTTCTGGGCTCACATGATGCTGTTGCTGTCATATGGTTGTTGTCAAACGTGGAGCTGCTGCTCCTTGTTTGAACACTGTGGTGTAACTTAAGACAGTTTGGTTCATAATTGCTCTCAAGGGTGTTGAGAGTTGTTAATTTTTCCTATGAACACAACAGCATGTCCCAGGGGAGAGCCCACAGGCTGTAGTGTCCAAATAAGTTTGCCACAGTATCTATAAAGGGAAAGGACAGGAGGAAGCTGTTAGATTTAAGGATTGTGCATCCTCCAGTAAGCCTCTACCCATTTTATTTATTATTTGGAAGTAACAGACAAAGGGACTGTGATTGCCTAAGTGCATGGTTTCACTGGAGAGGTGATAAAATGTTTGCAGAATGTGTAATATTCTGTTAATAGATGCAGCTTTCCAAGGCAGGGGGGAGAGATCACAGGGTCCTCCCAGATTTCTTTGCACAGGAAGAAGTAAAGCCTATGTTTTATAGCTTTGATGTCAGCTCTGTGTGTGTGTGTCTGTGTGTGTGTTTGAAACTGTTTCTTTCTCAGTCACCTTTCTCTCTTTGGTGTCCAGGCTATTTTGGTGTTCATCTGTTTCTGTTTCTCTAGATACGTTCCTATGGGTGCAGGAGGCAAACCAGGTTTTAGTTTGGCAAACCAGTAATTACAGGTGATCTTGACTGGGCATTGGAGAAATGCAGTGTTAAGTTGGTCTGAGATAAGGGGAAATGATGTGCCTTTATCTGAAGGAGAGCTGTATGCTTGAAAAAAACAATTAGTCATTAGTGGGATTAGTCCAAGATTTGCAGCAGTGCATCAGTGCATTTGTTGTCCGGATTTGCAGCAGTGCATCTCTGAGTACTATTCTTCAGTAACTGATGTGAAAGTTCAAATGTGGTTTGAGAAAACTGCAGGTTTAGGTTAATTATTGTTCTGTCAGTTAGAAGGCTGTACAGTCACTACTCAATAACTTCAAATTTTTGAATAAGTGCTGCTTAGATTGCCAGGGTTCATCACATAGATGTGGATTGATCCTGCTGTCAGATGGATGTTCCTCAGCTCCCAGGTGGACTTTTGCTGCCAGTATTTCAGAGCTGCTGCATGACTGCTAACACCACAGTCAAAGAAATGGCAATAGAAAAGCAAATGCATGAAAATAATGTCAGCAGTTGATAACAGTAATGGGGTGAGTGGGCTGCAGAACTGTTTATTGCTTAAATGAATTACTGAGATATGATAGCCTGTTTTCTTCTGTGATTATTAGAAGTACTTATTGCTAAAGAAACAAGTTACAGAGTTACAGGATTGCATGTTTCCACTTCTGAATTTGTTTTGTGTGAACTTCATGTTTTGAAGCAGTTCTATGTAAGAGCATTGAGAACTGTGTTTTTACCTTTTCCCTTCCAAAAAAAATAGTCTTGAATTCTCATAAATAATAATACTTCTGGTTTAAAATGTTCTAAATAAAAAACACATTGTAAATAATGTTTGAAAGATTCACTAGATCTTATACAAAGGGTACTGCAAGCCCATTTGTTTGGGGGTTTTTGTGCCTTTTTATTTTATATTATGAACTCCTAGCAGTGGCTTTTTGAACCGTGCAAGATGCTGTTCACAGATGTTGGCATAGAAGGTGAAAGAGGGTGCTTGTAACCCAAACTCTTCTCCAGAAGTAAATGGAAATACTTAAAGCCTTACAAATAATGGAAATAGACTTGTTTCAAGCTTGAGATTTTTTTTGATTATAAATAAAACCCAGAAACTCCGGGCCTATGTTTCTGTTGGCATTTATGACCATGGTCTAAACCTGAATAGGTATTTTGCCTGAAAAGAAGAAGAAAAAAGTTCATGACACTTTAACTCCTAGTTGTGAATAGTCTGTATTTAACAGAGCAAAAATAATCTCAAGACAAGTAATTTCCCCATTAGCTTTGGAGGACTGAGATGATGCCTTGAAGCGTGAACTCTGCTTTCTGTGAGCTACTGCTCACAGCAGTTGTTACCTAGTTGTAGCCCTAGTTGGGCTAGGGTATGGGGATTTTGTTTGGGTTTGGGGGGATTTTATGAAATGGCCTGACTTGTTTGGGTGAAGCCTTTGGGGTTCATGCATGTTGGAAAAGCAGCTCTCTGTATTTGCTGTCCCTGAGTGTAAGTCAAGTGTAGTGGACATTTCCTCCAACAGCTTGAAGAGGCTGCAGGCCATGTGTTGCCTGTAACAACAAGGGCCCTGTGTCCTTATGCATCCTTGGCATTTTTAATAAATTATTAAATTAATTATTTCTCTTCCTCACAGATATTAATGAGGGTTAAATAAATATATAAATACAATTGTTAAATACTCTTACATGGCAGGACTAAAGTTATTCAGGCTTTGAAAACAGCCTTGCTACAAAACTGGAGTTCTGTGTAACAAAGGCTGTGGTTTGATGTAAATTGGTCACAAGGTTCTAAATGTTGCATACACACCACACAATACTGTTCTGGTATAAGCAAACAAAAATGTCAGTGTTTCAGAAATCTGACTAATGAAACTGTATGAGTGGGGTTTAGGTTGATTCTAACTTTATCTGACAACTAAAGGATTTTGTGCTCATATTTGTTCTAGATTTGTTGGTTGATTCAGTAATGGTTGGTATTATTAATAATTGATCTGAAGATGTGTTCATTTGGTATTTTTACCCCTTGAAGGTTTGCCAGTAACACCCCCTTGAGCATTCTGCCAAACCAGGGCAGCAACTTCACTTGCATACCAGCATCTCCTTTTTCTGCATTGGTACACTTGGACATCTTCTAATGTGAATTGGAAGGGCATATGGCATCAGACTGAGGATGGCAGCTTTAAGCGATCACAGGGACAACTTGGTCTTTGTGTTTCTTGTGGTATTTGACAGCTCTCTTTATACCAAACAGGTTTGAGGAAAGCCAGCAATTGCTTGGCTGCCAGCACTTGCGTGAGATACAAGTCAGTGCAGGGCAGTAGCTTCATCTTGTAAATTTGCACTATACTGCACAATATTTTCAGTGCCAATGCATGGTGCCCTGAAACAGACTTTAAGATAATAATTAAAACTTATGTTTCCATGACTTGGAGTTGTCCAAGCTAGTTTTTACCGACAGGCAAGATAAATGCTAACAAAGTGGCCTGGTTAACGTGGAGAGAAAATGTGAGTTGCTTGAACTGTGTCTGTCTTTCCCCAGTCTTAGCCCTGTGCGTGAAACATTTGCAGCTTTGATCGGTCACACTTGCTGAACTACTCTTACCAGCTGCTTGACTAAAGCCAGCAGAAAACTTAGGACTGGTGAGTTCTACCTTGTAGGGTACGGAAATCATCTTTTCTGGAAGTGCTAGAGGAGGTGCTGGGCTTTCAGAGGAAACACAAGAGTGGGGACTAAAGAAAGTAGACCATTGCCTTTCTCTGGCAGCGTGACATTGGAGCTCTTGCCTCTGAAGCTAAGCTGTAATAGAAGGCCATGGTTAATGTACAGTCAGGTTAGACTCCGAGTAACAGAGGGAACCTCTCTATTCCTGTGTAATGCTGAGTATCCTTAAGATACAGAGCTCTATTGAAGACAACCGCAAAGAGATATTGTGGCCATTGTACTTGTGTGCTGCAGGTGGCCAGCCCCTCCAGATACAGGTAGTTAACTTATGGCAAAATTATCAAGAAGTTCTTGTTTCTGTTCCCCTGTTAATCCTGCACTTGCTGCTGGAAGTGTTAAATCATGCTTAAGGAAAACGACTGACCAACAAAAAAAAAATTAAAACAATAATAAAATGTTTAGGGGAATGCTTTTTGTTTGCAGTGGGTTCCCTTCAGTGATTCAGTAAACTGAGTTGTTGCTACAACTGAGGTGTAGCACAGATATGGGAGCTCTGTTTTGGCTTTCCAATGTAATTCAGTTACCATGAAGCAGTGCCATGGTTACGCTTGATACAAAGTTCCTCCATTTGGAGTCAACAGTAATGACCAGGCTTTAGGATTAGCACATATTGGATTTCATGAAAGCTTTCCCTTTTTTTTTTCCTTTACCATGCTGCTGACTTAAAGCAGATATTATTAAAAGACTTGGTTTGGAAACAGGGTGTAAGTACTGGCAGAACAATGATGAGCTTATGGTCACCTGCATCCTGAGGCTGTTGGTAAATTCTGTTAGTTCCTATTCATGATTGTGGCCACAAAAAATAAATTTTTACGTTAATGGCCCACCTAATTTGAGTTGTTTACAAGTACATCTGGAAGGAATGTGAATAAGGGCCCAGAGTGGGTTTCCTTATTTACTAGTTCAAGTTTCATTGCACCAAAGAAACCATATAGGATAGGTAGTTTGTGGTTCTGTTGTAGTCATTTAGCTATCAGGCTGGTATTGAAATTACCTACCACCTCCACATTCGCTCAGAGAAAATGTTTACTTGTCACAGCACAGTGGTTCTTACCCAGTTGCTTCATCTGACTCATCTGCACAGTTGTGACAGTTTGTAGAACTAGAAAAAGATTTTGCATCTTTTGTGGCAATTTCCTTGTAATGCTGTTGTTGAGGTAGCCAATTAGCTCTGCTTAACACCGTGTGGATCCTGAAGAAGAGGAAAATGCTCTTAATGTTGCCAGCAGTAAAGTGTGCTGTAGTTCCTCATATCTGGAGGGGGTGGGAGGGGGAATCTGTTTATTCTTTGTAGAAACAGAGTAGGGAAAGGCTCTGTTCTTCTAAGTGGGTTTCACTTACAGAAAAGAGAGAAACCTGACCCTGTGTTTGGTATATGCAGCCATTTAAAACCAGACACACACACTTTAATTCAGCTCACTTTGTCTGATAATTGACTTCGATCTTGGCCATTACATTTTGAAAATCCCTCACTTCAACAGTAAAACGAGAGCTTTCAAGTCTGAAATTTTAAAAAGTCATTCTACTTGAGGTCTGTGTTTGTTCCTTTTTAGTAATTAAAACACATGTGCTAAAACTTAGGTATGCCCAGGCCTTAGTAGAGTTCAGGCTTGCTTTCTTCCGCACTAAGTAGTTTGGGGCTTTTTTCCCTGAGAGAAGTCTGCCTAGGGTCCTGACAGTTATAATTGAAACTTGACCCTTTGGTTATATGTTGCTCAGAAGTTTATCATGCCTGTGAAGTTCCTCTGTCCTTTGGGTTAAGCATCACAGAGAACAGTATGACAGAGGACTTTGTATCATGTACATTATATTTTATCTCCAGCACATCTAAGTGTGGCCAGGAGTTCTGGTTATGTTTAGATATTGCAGGGACAAAACTGCTATTTAGTGGTCATGCTTGGTATAAGATGAGGTACAGAGGTGCTTTTTAGGAACAGTACCAATTATTAATTTACAATTCTGATTTCCTTATAAAAATCTTTGCTCTTGCATGTCCGATTTTGAGTCACATCTCATCCCAGGAGTATGCCAACTTCTCCTGTTGCATACCTGGAGTGTGAGGTACCTTGACTGCGAAGTAGAGAATGTCTAGAGATAGTATGGCTTCTAAGCTGGCATTGAAAGGCTTTTTTCTTCTGAACTATTGAAAACCAATTCATTTGGGGTATAAACTTAGTCACTGTAATCTCTTAAGCATGTTTCTGTAGCTTGTACCATGGGGCAGGTTT
Organism: Prinia subflava; assembly: GCF_021018805.1. Lineage (NCBI taxonomy): Eukaryota > Metazoa > Chordata > Aves > Passeriformes > Cisticolidae > Prinia > Prinia subflava. The sequence continues at coordinate 95,066,705 of NC_086247.1, forward strand.
TTGGCTGTTTAGGTGTGCCTGTAATTTCTGATTCATACACTGAGCACATGGTGAGGATGAAAAATTCTGACATGGTCATTCGTGTGTGTTGGTAGCCTAAAAAGGAGCTTAGCAATGAATCAAGGTGAAAGACCACAAGGTAGACATGTCAAAGGGAGTGGGGAGAAGAGTCAAATGAAATAATGCAAACATAGGGGGATGAGAAGAGACATAAGTTTTGTGAAATCTGTGAAGTAATCATGCAGTGAATTGCCACTAGTGAAGGGCCACTAAAATACTTTATCTTGTGCAGTTCTTGTAGAGAGCCAAGAATAATTATTTGTTTTCTGTGAAATACACACCATGTTAAAAAAAAAAAGAAAAAAAAAAGAAAAAAGAAAAAAAAAAAAGAGAGAGATCTAAAATGCCTACACAGGAAGAGGTGGTGTAATTTCCAAGCAGATAATGACTACCAGTGAGAAGGGCATAGATCTGCACTTTCGTAAATGGGAATACTGGTAGTATGATGGCTTGGGGAGACTTCTTTTGAAATAAACCTGACCTGAATCTAGTTTTTGCTCTCAAAGAGGAAAATAATCCTCATTGCAGGCATGAACTGCAATTTTGTTGGTAGACTCATCAGTCTTCTAGTTGTTGAAGAACAAGGGATGCTGCAAGTAAGCAGTTGCAGGTATTACTAAGAAACTGGATTGCTGCTTGGAATTCCCAAGTGCTTAGTAGTCAGATATATGAATGAGAGATTCGGGCATGCAAAACAGTTTTCTTTGTGTGGCAGTCTGCTTATTCAGTACATGTTTGAAGCCACACTTAAAACACTACAGCCAGTTAATGAAAGAGCTTGGGGTTTGTTGGTTTTTTTGCTTTTTGGTTGGAGTTTTGTTTTAGCTGCTTGACTTTTAAATTTTTTAAAAATATTAGGGAGATGCTGTGTAGCTCATCACAGAGTTGGTGAAATGTTATAGTAGCTGAACTATATCCACATACTAGAATTTTTTAAAAATAAAAAGTCTGAAAGATCAGTTTGTCTATTTGTAATGAAGAAAACAAGTCTCTTAAAGTGACTGTTAAGTGTTTGAAAGAAAAGAAATAATATTTTCAAAACCTGGAATTTTGATAACTGGATGAGGAATACTTTAGTTGGACTATTCAACTGAAGAGTAGAGTTTGTCTTCTGAAGTGTTTGGAATAGTGAATGTCACACTTTTCTGTTTCCAGCTCTAATTTCTGGTTTGGTTTAGCCATTTTTTAAAAGAATAAAATATCAGTTCCTATGTCTTTATTTTAAGACATGGTGAGTCAAGGCTTAAGAATCAGAAATTAAAATATTTTTATGAGAAGATTGAAGCAATATTTGCCATGAAATAATAAACTAAGATGAAGTTGGTATAAAACTTGTCTGCCTCTGTGTTTGGCAGAGGTGAGGCTACACCTCAAATCCTGGGTTAGATTTTGGACTTCTCAGTACAAAAAGGATATTGAAGTCCCGGAGCACAGCCAGAGAAAGGCAGGGAAGCTGGTGAAGGATCTGGAGCACATGTCTGATGAGAAGCAGCAGAGGGAGCTGGGAGTGTTTAGTCTGGAGAAAAGGATGCTCAGGGGGGACCTTATCACTCCCTACAACTGCCTGAAAGGAGGTTATAGCCAGGTGGGAGTTGCTTCTTCCAAGTATCAAGCAGGGAGGAGCAGAAATTACCTGAATTGTGCTAGGGGTGGTTTATACTGGATATGAGGATAAATTTCTTCATGGGTAAGATTGTCAAGCAATGAAATGGGCTGCCCAGGGAAGGGGTCAAGACACCATTCCTGAAGGAATTTAAGACATGTAGATGTGGTGCTTAGCAACATGGTTTAGTGACGGGCTTGGTAGTGTTAATTTGATGGTTGGACTCACTGATTTTAAAAGAGGAGAACCTGAGCTGTTCTGTGATGTTGAAGTTTCCACATTTGGTTTTCATTACTGTGTAGCTCAGTAGGGTATTAATAGGGAGTTGTATTTAAGTGAATATAAACTGTTTCTGGACAAACAATACTTGTTCTCATCGAACTTCCTTGCTAAACTGTGATTAGAAACTGACCTTAGTACATGATTCAGTGACTTCTAAAGTTGTGAAGATTAATAATTTGAAAATTTAAATGGTTGTCTTTTTCACCATGTTGTGGCAAAAGCATGTATCTTAAGGGGCTGACATTTAAGTCATAACCAGAATTTATTCTTTGAATTCATTCAATCTGTGGGTTACTAATCTACGTGTCTGTAATCTGCCTTTTGTAAATGGAATGCCTGTGTCTTTTTCAGGACTGTCTTGGTGAGACTGGAAGGATGCAGCCATCCAGTTGTTATGAAAGGCTTGTGTGCAGAATGTGGCCAGGACTTAACTCAGTAAGTACTCTCAGCTCTTTTTTCCAGCTTCTTGCTTCTGATAAGATTCAAGCTCTTCCTTCCCTCATCTAATAGAGTCATAAAATATCTTGGGCTGTAAGGGACTTGGAGGTCTTCTAGTTCCAACCCCCTTGCCATGAGGAGTGCTATCTTCCACTCGACAAAGTTGCTCAGGGTCCCATCCAGTCTGGCCCTAAATATTTTCAGGGATGGGACATCCACAGCTTCTCTGGGCAAGCTGTTACTGTGCCTCATCACCCTCACAGAAAACAATTTCATTCTTATAGCTAATGAAACGTACCCTTTTTTGTTTAAAGCCATTCCCCCTTGTCCTGTCTCTACACGTCCTTGTAAGTAGTTCCTCTCCAGGTCTCTTTTAGGCTCTTCAGGTTGCTAAAGGTTGTAAAGAGAAGGCTGCTCTGAGGTCTCCACTCATTTAGGATTTAAGAACTCTGTCCATGCTCTTTTTTCATGGAGATAATGTAGGGTTACCTAGGTAAAAAAATACAAGGAGCATGTGTAGAGAGGTAAATTCTCATCACACTTTGCTTTCCATGTACTCACTGCTGAGACCAAGAGTTGTATGGTGTGTCAACAGCAGCTTGCTTAATAAACCTGAGAGCTTTGTCTGTGCAGGTGCAAGTAGCTGAGAGGTAATAGCAGTCTCATTCGGCTCAAGGTCATGAAGACCTTGCTTCATTTGTACTGTCTCTGAATGGAAGCTAGCTTGGCTCCAGTGCTTTCGATTTAAGGTTTCTTAACTGTTTTCAATTTTTTGTGAAATATTCTGCCATGGAACTAAAGGAATTTAAGCCTTAGATGGAAAAGAAAGCGAATTCAAAAGACGATTGTATTTCTCCTTTGCTGTGTCTCATTGCTTGGTAAAGAGAATGTTTCTTATGCATATCAAATTACTAATTCAACAGCTGTTCCAGAACAATCTGTATAGTTGCCTGGATTTTTTAAATTAATGTTGAATACTTGTTTCATTTGACTGGAAATACTTCAATTTCATTTTGATTCATGTTCATTGTTAAGAATGTTTTTGTGAAAGTTATCCAACAAACCAGTGCAAGTGAACTGAATTTTGAGAGTGCTGTGCAAGAAGTAGCCTGGTTAATGTTTGGATATAACCTTTTATTTAAAGTAAATGTTAATATTTTGTGAATAAGCATTATTTGGCAAACCTAGCAAAGTTAGGATAATCATGAATAGGGCTTTGTCTGTCCTGAATGAATTCTCGATTTGACGTTTGAATACAGTCACATCTAAATATTGCTCTACTGCTTTTATTTTGTGTGATAAATCCAGACAAATTCAAGGTATCTAGCAAATTAATTTTTTTTCACTTAATACTTCTTATGTCTATGTGTTCATTTTCTACAAAGTGGCTTATACATCTGAAATACTGTTTTATGACTGCTGAGCCTACATCAAAAGATAGTTGAAAAGCATTGATGCTTTTCTTGCTTGGAGAAAAGCAAGTACAGCATTCTTAGTAGTCATACAACTAATGGTCTGAAAACGGTTAACAATTTTTAAAGGCTCATTGAGAATGCCACTCAGGGTTATAGATTAAGTTTTCTGAACTCTGAAGCAAAGGATAGAAGATGCTAAAATGTACATGTAAATTTCAGGACAAAATACTTTTGTTCCTGGACATCAGTGCTGCCATACACTGTGGTAGAGGTAAAGATACCTGTCTGTGGTTTTATCTGCTTCAGCTCAGTACAGTTGTTCCTCAGCAGTTTGCTTGTCACAAAGTGAAATCCGGTTTATCTCTTGTAGATCTGATACAAATCTTGTCCTTGCATGGGAGAATTGAGAGCTGTGCATGTGTCACATAGGACAAAATTTCTATGGTAGTATTTTTTAATATTGGTGAATCGTCAATTAGATGTCAGAATTCCCAATAAATTGATTGATGTAAGCTAGTGAAAGGGATCCTATACAGGGTTACTTGTTCAGTTTTCAAACAATTTTGTACTCATGTGTGCACTCACGCACAATCTCTCACACACATGTAGGCGCACAAAGGTGACACCTATTCTGTGTTGATATGTGTATATGCACACGTCTGTATACCAGTAAGATCTGTGCATAATAGATATACATATAAAAAAATGATACAAGCTTACAGAGTTCCTCATTGTTTTCTGCCAATGGGAAGAGCATGTAAGGGGAATTTTTTGGATGGTATTTTTCAAGCAGCAGTCACCTGTAAGTCGTTCTGTGTGCAGAGAGTAACTTTGCTTATCCTTTGTTTACATTTTTCATACTCTGGCTTGGAAAACAAGTAGATAATTGCATGCTGAGTGATTGCAAAAAAAAAAAAAAGATACAGAGTAGTTTTAAATTTGAGTGGTTTGGTAGTTATACCTAGTTTATAGTTTGTTTTTTCATGCAAATCAATACATAGATGTGTTTCATCTTAGTGTCGTGTCACAAAATAATTGTAAGAAAGTGTGACTTACTAGAGTGACTTTTTGCAGGGTTTTTTCTGGTGAGCTTCTTTGATCTCTATCATTTTGTCTAGTAACTTGCATTAGCAAGAAGTTGAAAGAGCATGTTAGTTAAAATAGCTCTTTTTAATCTTTTTTTTTTTTTGGTGGTGATTAGTTTGAGGCTACAGATTTTAGTCAGTTTAACATTTCACTAAACTATTGTTTTTTCATGTGATCCTTCTTTTCCCTATGTGATTAGGATACGAGGCAAGAATGGAAAACAGAGCGTGCCATTATCCACAGCAACTGTATCGATGGTTCACAGTGTCCCAGAACTGAAAGTTAGCTCTGAGGTAAGTACCATCATTCTTTCTTTGTTCACTGCTTTCACAGTAGCTCCACAGTTGAGAAACTTAATTGCAGTAGTTTTGTAAACGTTGTATGCACTTAATACAGGAAGTTTGTCTTCCCTTTGAAGAGGAATTTGGACTTGAACATCAGTAGCCCCGGGGTTTTTTGAGTTTGTCTTAGTGTAGATTGATTTTTCTCATGGTTTATACTGATTTTTTTAGAGCTGTATACTGAAAAGATGTCGCTTTGACAGCAGCCTTTAAACTTAATAGTTGAACATTTTTGTCACTTAGAGTGAACAGGCAGTGAAAAGTTCCACTAGCTGAAATCTATTTAAAGTTTGCAATGTCTCTGAAACCTAGCTTTAACCTACACCTTGAAATTGACCCACTAGATATAGTGAAGCTAGTTTGCTGCAACTTAACTGTATGGTAAAATTATTTCATTATTTTTCAAATACTGCAAGTATTCTGAGTTCATGAATATTTCCAGTATTCATCTGAGTTATCAAAATATGCTTGTTTATCCCTTAGTTTGTGTAGGGGTAAGGAGCATGTTTATTTTGAAGGGAACATTCTATTTATCTTATTTATCAACCTGATTTCTTTTTACTTTTTTATGCTGCTACTTGATTTTTTTTCCGGGTAATTCTTCAAAGAGCACCAGTGAGTGGAACTGTCAAGTTGTAAGCAGTAGAGGTGTCCCCATCATAGAGGAGTGTTTCAAAGGGCAGTTTGCATTTGATCCTTACTGCTTTGTAGTGCTCTAACTTTACTTTCAAGTTCATCTGTCTTGGGGATAACACTGCAACTTGCTATCAGAAGTGAATGAAGTGAACACAGAGCTTCACATGGTACTTGGAAAGTTTCTAAATACATGCAGGAGGAGTAAACTTCACTCATATTTAATGGATTATAATGCCTTAATGTTAGTGCTCGTGTGGCACTGCATAAACTTGGTTAGTTATTTATGTCTGAAGACATACATTCTGTAATCTGAAATTCACAGGTATCATTTCTGTCACCAGCAGCTTCAGTTTTATACTTAGTGTGGGGTTTTCAGACATATTGTATTTAATGATGCAAAATTGCTGGACGTAGCAGTCAAAAGTTCTCAGAGCTATTGATGAATTTTCCTTTGTGTTCAGTGCCACTTCTATTTCCTGTCAGGACACTTAAATTAAATCTGTGGCTACTTATTTGTTACATTGAAAGTTTTGTGTTGAGTGTTTCAATTTTAGGAGGCAATAATGTCACAAAAATCGGAGAGTAGACTTTGAGAACATTTTTTTTCTGTAAAAAAACCTGCTCCACAGCTGCCATTGCTACAGTTATGTTGAGGCATCACTTCTTGTGCAGTTAGTTTGTAGCAAAAAGTCTTCTCACGTGTACAGTACACAAAAGGCAATAAACCTAATTTATTTCTGTGAAGCTACGCTTAGCAGTGAATATGTCTGTTACAGCAAGCTGAGCAGCTGGGAAGAGAAGATCAACAGCGACTACATCGAAATAGAAAACTGGTGCTCATGGTAGATTTGGACCAGACATTGATCCATACTACAGAACAGCACTGCCAGCAAATGTCCAATAAGGTATTTGGTACTTCTCAATCCAATATAACAACAAGAATGTTTCGAACAACGTTTAAGTGATGGTTCTTTAAAAGAACATTCTGTGGTTAGGTAAAATTGTAGTTGAAGAATAAAAAAAAAGTGAGAATCAAGTCTTCTGTAATATGTTCCTTTTTCTCTACATTCAAATTGATATTTTTCTTTCTTCCATTCATGCTTTCCTGCACTTTTCCTTTATAATCATTTTGAGAGATGTTTCGGGTAGCTATTTTTAATCTCTGCTTTCCTTCCTCTGCAATTCACAAGCTGAGTACTCAGTAATGAGACTATTTTCCCTCCAAGTCTGAGGCAGATTCAGTGAATTACTGTTTAAAATCCCTTTTTGAGCAATCCTGTGCGTTCCTATGTCTGTCATTCCATGAGTATGTGTAGGGATTTTTTAAAACCTTTTTGGGGGGAGTGAGGAGGAGAGAGGTTGTGTATTGTGGTTTAATTTCTTCATGAAACACTTGTTATTGAACTGACAAGGGATATTGGCTTCTAACATTTCTAATTTGGGAGTTCTAAAACAAGAAACGTGTTGAAATGTGTACAGTGTCTGGAACAAGAGGATGCAAACTCAAACATCAATATCATGCAAAATGTGATTGCTTAGTTCTTTTCTTTCCTGTTGCCATTCTTGCATGTCCATTAGGCTCAGTATATGTTCACAACTGCTAGGAAAAAGCAAGCTAGAAATGTACATTGCAATTAAGAGGAAAGGGAACCATGAATATTCAACTTAAGGATTAAAAAATCATGCGTGTCTGAAAGGCTATGCCTCTATCTGTAAAAATTCATTGTTTGAAGAAAAATAATTTTAAAAATATTTTGAGGTTTTTAACTGGGATCTTTATCTGCAAGCTTCCTCCCTGGTTTGCTCTCTGATGCTGTTTCCATAGACAGACTTTGTTGATTGAAAAAATACTTTCTTTGAGCTCAATGCATATTGAAATGAGTCTGTCAGTTCACTGAGAGACATTGATTGTATTGAGATCCTGAACTTTTTTGAAACAAGCAGGTTAAGAAATTTCTCAGATTGGTTTGCCATAAGCAAAAATTTGAAGGAAAGCCACCTACATCATAAATTTTTCAACAGTACAGCTTCCTGCATTTGAAAGCCTTATTGTTGGACTGCCAGCCACAGAGCAAAAATATGCTTTGGATTTTATTCATCCACATAATCTTGTGGCCAAAACTTGCTTTGATCTAGTAGGACCAAATAAAATTGAAGTAAGGGAAGAAGGTAGCTCTGGAATGCTGGCATTTTTGTTTGCTATTTGGATAATATTCAACATGGTTTTTCTTCCAGGGAATATTTCATTTCCAGTTAGGTCGAGGTGAGCCTATGTTGCACACACGTTTGCGTCCTCATTGCAAGGAATTCCTGGAAAAAATTGCCAAGCTCTATGAATTACATGTTTTTACTTTTGGCAGCAGACTGTATGCACATACAATTGCAGGTGAGTTGTATGTTACAATTAACAATATTTACCTACCCTACCTTCATACTCATATAATTAATTTTCTTTATGGAGTTGTTTTCAAGTATTTGTTCTTTGTTGTGTAAAGCCACCTCCTAAATAGTCCTGTAAGTAGAATTCTTAGCTTGTTTACAAGGCAGTGTCTGTATGGCCTATAATTTTAGAAGTAATCTTTTTTTTTTCCCATCAGATGTGCTTTGCATTGCTGATGGTTAGAGAATCAGAGTGTTAATTGTTGCCTTTCTTATTAAGTAAGAAATTATGTTTATAGACCCTAACAGTGATCTGCAACTTTACTTGTCTTACAAGTCTAATGTAACTGTCCATGAAGTTCCAACAATGTGACATCATCTCATCCTGTGGGGAATGCCACCCCCTCGTATGGTTTCCTTTCACCCAAGGAAGTTCTGCTGCTATAAATCAATTTACAGCAGTTCTGTTTGTGTTCTGGAGCTGAGGAAAAACATTAAGTTTGAAAAACATGAACAAAATCTAGCAGTATTTTCACATTATTTTCTCAAGAACTTAAAAATATTTTCTCGTAGTAAGTGAAAACTTGTATTTGAATTATAACAGTAGTAGTCTATTGTATGGGTCACTGGCTGAATTGGTTTTTTTTCCAAGAAGCATAAAAGAAACCTTCCCTGGTTATGCAAGTGTATGGGTCTGAATCATGTTAGGAGGGATACCATGTGTTTAAACTGTCAAGATGGGGTAAAAGCCAATTTTAGTCTTTCCTGTGAGAAGAGCATTTTCTCCTCAAATTTCCCTTTATCAATTCTGTTGGTCTAAGACAATATAATTAACAGTATTTTAGGTTATGACTGTCAAATGATCCATGCTGCTGTTCCGTGTCTCCTGCTTTTTTTATATTGTCTTTCACATTTGCTTTTTTTGTGTCCTATTGCCAGGAGCGTTTTGAACAACAGTGTCCCAGTAATCCCACTTCTTGGCAAGAAAGGAAGATTCCAAAATAGTTAGAGAGCTAGCTATCCTAGTTTGCTCTAAAACAATTTAGAAAAAAAATATATAATCTAACAATTCCTTATGCATGTTAAATGCCATAGAAGAGGCTTGTAATGACAATTATAAGAGACCTCTGAATGACAACATTCAATATTTCTGTAACCAGAATGTGATGGTTATTTGTGGTCTCCAGCTAATACTCCTTGAAAGGTTTAAGGCATGTCCTGTCCTGCCAATCCAAGTCAATGTTTCTGTCACTCAGTCTTTGACCATAGTTTGAAAAATCTTCCTAAAGCTTTGTCAGTCTTGCTATTGGATTAAGTGTTATGTGCTGCTAATACGTGAACAATTTTGTAGCTTTCTGTCCTTCTTGGAATGTGTTTTTATTTTCTGCGGCAAAAGAGGAATAGTTTTCTTATGCACTAGGTTTAAATACATGGTAGTCAGAAAGTGAGGGGGCAGTCTTCCTCACCTAGATCTGTGCTGTGATCTGGCCTATGGTCAGAAGCCGTATAGCAAATGGTCTTCAGAGCCAGAGAGGAGCTTTAGAGGTAGTTAACTCACAATATCTAAGTGCTTTCTCTGTCTTCTCTCAGTGTATGATTTGGTCCTCTGCCCATTTTAGTCTCTCAGCCCTAGTGTGGATTACCCTGCAGTCCCTGTGCTGCCACAGGCTGACACTTAGTGAGGTTATCATACTCAAGCTACTCCATTTATTCCATAGATGGAATAGCCACCAAATGAGCAAGAGTATTACTGCTTCCTGTCACCCACAGACTTCTGGATTTCTGGCTAAAGCTATTTAACCTCATCAAAAGCATTCAAACTGCAAGTGGGTTATTTGTGCAGTTGGTGTTAGTTTCAGCTGAAATCTGTGGACAAACACTGGTTACAGCCTTCGGTCCACCTGTCCAGCCAAGCTGCAGTACTAGAGAAATACATAGCTGATACATATAGGGAACACTTGATGGCAGTATTGGTTAAATGGTTTCTTGTACAGTTGTCAGTTTGATACTGTATTGTTATCCCTACCTTACTTAAAGAAAGAACTTGTATTAAAAAGGTGGGGATTTTTTTCATAAGAAGAAGGTTGTTTGCTTAGGTCCTCTGTAGACATCCTATATGTCTTTGTGAATTCCTGAGCTGCTCCTTTCATGTCCTAGAAGGCTTTCGAAAAGAGATGACATCTTGTCAGTCCTTTTCTCTCATCTCAGCTGACTCTTGCCTGCTGTTAAGTGGGATTAGCTGGTATTTGTAAACACCGTTATCTAGAGCCCCCTGGAGTATTTCTCTACTAAATAATTATTTCGAGCAATTGTTACTTAATTTCTTTTTCTGCTCTGTATAAGAGAAGTTTGGTATTTTAAAACGGATGTCAGCTTTAAAGCTAGTTGTAAAATGCCACAGAGAATTTTGAGTTCAGAAACTATTAAGCAACAATAAAGCAATGTGAAATCACCCCAGATTTATTATGAAGTTTAGAAAGTAGGACCAAGTGGAAAGCATTTGTACATGTGGTTTGTTACATCAAGTGTATTAATCACCAGTGTCTGAAATTGTCCTAGCTTTTGAAAGATTGGGTCAACAGCTCTTTCCGGGCTGTAAAATAGAATCTCAAATAGAGCTGAAGGTAACCTGATTCTTCAGAAATTCAGTTTGTTTTATTTATAAAACGACTTACTCAAATTCATGTTGGTTCCAACTGTTGTGTAACTTCTCCTGGAAACTGCTATTTAACTCAATCTTTCTCTAAGATTTGAGACATCCCCAATATGAGTTATTTTTCAACATTGTATCTTCTGATGGTTTTAACTTAGTTTTTACTTATTTAAGAATGTTGTTTTTCAAGAGAGCCTTTGTAAGAGCAGGCAATATAGTTTGGTAAGTCTATATGCAAAGAGACAGTCTGAGATAATGGGAAACAAACAACTGGGGCAATAGTCTCTGGTAGGTGAGTCTACTGGATAGTCCTTCCTAATGCGGTGAAGGATAATGATAGTGTGTTCAGTTTGTTCTAGAAACTGGGGGGCATACTTAGCACAGTGTCTAATTTATGAAACTAAATGGAAGCTCAGTTTGTCCTAGTCTCTCTTGGTCCCTATCTGAACCCATGAACCTTTCATTATATTTTCTCTCCCCTGTCCAGCTGCAGAGGAGAGAGAGAGTGGCTTTGGTGGGTGCCTGGTGTGTTGAAGAAAACAAATGATGTATGATGAATGAAATGTGACCTGCACTTTCCCTGAGATGTGAAAACATCAAATTGTTTGTTACATTGATTTAGTTGACATGGGAACATCTAAAAGAGACCAAACAGTTTGACCTGGAAAGAACTTTTTCAAAAGAGACCAGTGCTGTTTTCTATGTTGTTACTCAGGCAGCTTAGCTTCGGACTCTCCTAAGGTGGTCTCATATCTTTGCAGATGGATCCTTGTGAGCTCTGTCCTCAGGATATTTTTAGTTTAGTGATAAAGCATTACTATGAAGCTTTGGAATGCTATCTTCTCTCTAATCCCTGGCAGCCAGGCTTTCTGCACTTGGACTTTTTTAGTTCAACTTCATTTTTCTTACGGTTTTAGCTTGGCAACATTGCAGCTGAGTGCCTCATTGAAGTTTTGCCACATAATCAGTACACTTCTGTCGAATTCAGTGTAGAGAGTTCCTGTGTATTCAGACAATTAGCAGAAGAGAATTTTGTTGGGGAGAACAGGAACTTGTATGACAGCTTTTGTAGTTTGTCAGAGTATCTATGTGTACAGCAATAAATCTTTGGAGCTAATTTTCTCAATTCATTATGCCTAGGTACTGCAAGGGTCTCACTACAGGGGATGATTCTACGAGTTTGCAGCAATTCTTAAGCATAGTCGGGTGAGTTAAGGTTGAACCTCTGTCCTTAACTCAGAATTTTCTTGCTTTTATGGGTTTTAAGTTACTCTAATTACACATCAATATTAATTACATGCAGGATCAACTTTCAGAAGTGATGAATAATTTTTAGGGTTTTTTAAAACTTTGTTTTTGAAGTCCCAGTGTAAGGTACTCTTGGGAGCTGGACTGTTATAAGGAGTTGAATATATGTTCTGTGGAAATCTGAGCTCCTTGAAAGAAAATTAAAGTTGGTCTATAGAGTCTGTAGTCATTTTGAATTCTGTTTCTGGTTATAATATGGCCATCATTTAAAGTAAAAGACAGTAAACTTGAAAAGATGGTTTCCCAAGTAAGTATTGACTGCCTTGTATTATTCATAAGAATAATGAGAAGTTATACTAGCTTCAATACAAATTCAGTAAAACGGAAAATGCAGGTTAGCATGTAGTATGCCAGTTTCTCTCTAAGGAATTATTTGGTTGTGATCTGCTCATAAGGTGGACTTCATTATTGGAGACTAGGACACATGTGCATGTGTGTTTGTACACCCAAGTCATCATTTTGCTAAATAGTGGCACTTTATATTGCTTTAAGATCAGCTAGCACAGCTTCTGTTTTGGTTTTGGGGGTTATTTTTTGTTTGTTTGCTTGATTTTTTTTACGAGTCCAGTCAGAACAGTTACTATAACTGGGCCTAAATACTTCTAGAAGTCCCAGGATATATTCATTATGTGTAAATGTATTGAAGTAGTTATTAGAGGTACAACTTAAAACCTACAAATGCAAGAGCTCTGGCTGAAATTGTCCCTTAACTTGCTACTGTGCTGAAATATTGCAGCACATTGCCGACTCTTGTGAGACTTCTCTGCAGTCCCTAGGCATAATGAGCTAAGGAGAGCATTTAGCTTTAAAGAGCAAACTATAGAGAGATAAATGTAAGTTGCAAAAATCATGTATCTATCACCTGCTGTATCTCTTTCAGCTTTATTTATTTGGCTGTCACGAATTCAGTTTTGTTGCCATCTTGAAAGAAAATTAGATGGATTTTTAAAAATTAATCTCAGTGAATTAGCTACAAATACTTGATCCACTGTACTTTTTCCCATCTGATTTCATGCTTTAAAATTGTCTGTTAAATTGCTGTTGCACAAATTAAATAGTAGAAGTATATAAAATATTATCAAGGAACAAACATCTTGAACATTAACTTTTTAATTTCTTCTTCCAAAAGGATTTTTGGACCCTGAAAAGAAGCTTTTTTCCCATCGGATATTGTCAAGGGATGAATGTATTGATCCATTTTCTAAAACTGGGAATCTTAGGTATGTATATGGGTCTTAGGCATTATATAAAACAGGACAGCAAACAGAGAAAATACACTAAATAAAATAAAAATTACTGTTTATATTCTTCTTTATCTGCCTCTTAAATATCAGCACCATCTCAGTAAAACTGAGGTGTTGGGCATTGCAGCATTCCCTCTACCTAATGGGTTCTGTGGTAGCAGAACAGTGAGAATGTGATGCCATGGCATCATGTTTTCACTTACACTTCTTATTTGTAATAACAAACATCCTTCCACTTTGTCTTGTGATCTTGTATAATGACTTTTATGTTGTGGTTTTTTTAAGTAAACCAAAATTGTCAGTTTGCATTTAATTCTTAATTGAATACCTAGTATTCTGGCTTTCAAATGTGCTAAAAGCACCTTCTGTTCCTAGTGTTTCTTGAAATTAGGTCATCTAGAGCCTTGAATTCATATTCTTGTCTAAATTCTGATCTTTTTCAGAGTAGAAAGCCAAGATTTTTTTCTAAGACAGATATGTTTCATGCAGCTTTATGAAATACTAGAAGTTACTGCCTCTTCACAGCTGACTATAGCAAATGAGAAGCGTTTTTTCTTTTCTTGCTCTGTTTTTTATGTGCATCTTAAGTACTCTACCTCCTCTTCCTCCTAGGTGATGGGTGATATTAGTACTTCTGTTTCCTTTATCTTGGATTGAATGAATCTACTTTCTAAAAACTCTTCTTGTGTCTTTTACCTATCTTTATATAGGTAGCGCATTGACCTTGTGATAGTTGACTTTGCGTTATTGGTTGATAAAAACCAGTGAAAACTAGACTGAAATGTTGTAATGGTTTGTTCTTGCAGAGGTTTCTTGTTTTCTGCTTTTAGCCTTTGAGACACAGATTTTAAAAGAGCGATTTCCTTTTTTTCCACTAATGTAAATTTGTTCAAACTTGTATTTTGAATTCCATAATTCTAAAATTGCTGACTTTTTCTAAGTTTCTTTTGTAAATCCGTGTTCTGCAGATATGCTCATAATAAACCAGAGCATCAACAGAAAGTGCTTTCATTGCTCTGTAAATTTCTAAAACTAGCATAATGTATCAACTGTTTTGTCTCGTAGAGATCTCTTTCCTTGTGGAGATTCCATGGTTTGCATCATTGATGATAGAGAGGATGTTTGGAAGTTTGCACCAAATTTGATAACTGTGAAGAAATACGTATACTTTCAGGGGATAGGAGATATTAATGCACCTCCTGGATCAAGAGAAATGCAAATGAAGAAGAAAGGTAATTATATTGTTTTTAAACTGTGTTTATAACTTTGTCCACTTTTCAAACATGATTGATGTAAGTAATTGGTCTTGTGGTCTTAGCAGTATTACAGTTGTGCTCAGATGGGCAATCCCAGATTATTTAGGTTGAAAATACGAATGTGAATAGCTTGGTAAATCTTGACTATTCTTACTGAGAGCATTCCTTTAATATCAACCAGAGCAGAAGCAAAGCAGTAATAAGTGTTGTGGCTCAGAGCTGATTGGACAATACACTAAACTGTTCAAGAATATGTCGAGGGGGACAGTTTCTCCCTCACACCGCCATGTAAAACATGCTGACTTTTTCTTTGAAGGTTTCGCCTCTTCAGTCCCCTTCCTTGCCCTTGGGACTTGGAGAAATAGGTAATAAACTCTAGCCTCAACACACTGCTGAAAATGAATGTTGAAATTTGCTTGCCTCCCAGCTAAATCATGCTAAAAAAATTAAGGTGAATTTTTAGCACCTACTGAACGTGGTGTTCTGGCATTTGACACAAGAACCTTACGTTCAACAGGCTCAGCAGTGTAATACGCATAATGGATTTAGAAAGTACACATCACTAGATCGGTAATTATTTGAGGGCAAAATGTATTGGGAACACAATGTCATAGGAACGAATTGTCGGGCTTTTTCCAGTTTAGCCAAAGGCTTGGGGTTTTTTTTCAATTTAATTCTTGTGACATTTCTCTCTTTCCCTTGTTGAAATAGAAATGTCCAAAGTGTCCAATACAGCAATCAAATAGTATGATCAACCTGAATCGGGTCACTGTGATGTGGGACCTCTACACTTGCAGGGCAGGAACATGTACACGAAAGGGAGACGAAATAGTATGATTTCACACAGTGTTGCCAGTGAATATTTGTGTGCAAAGTTTTGGAAGTCTGTGATTTCTTTACTTGTCTGTCTACTTCTTGCAGATATCTGCAGACACATACCAAAACTGTTCTGCTTTTGACTCCATTACCCTTTTACTTGCATTCCATCAGTCTTAAATTGAGCTTGAATGGCATCTTTGTGCTGTTAAAATACATGTCTTTTCAAGGACTAAAGTTCAGTTATTTTGTTATGAAAATAAGGTAATGTGAAAGACATGGCTGTTTTAAATAAAGTTTTTGTACTTTAGTTCTGGATTACAGCCTTGCAAAGCAAACTCTGCCCCTGCCTCTCATTTGTTTATTTTCATTGCTCTAAGTTGTAATTGTAAAATTTACACTACAAGATAAATCCTTTAATGCTTGCAGAGTTAACAAATAATTACTTATGACCTGTGATTTAAAGAAAGGGAAGCTGCTTATATAACTTCCTTACAACAGTAATGTTTGTTAGTTTTGACAGTCCTTTCTGGTAATGATTGACACCTAGAGAATTTTAACAACTTTGAACAGCCTAGTGATCACTTCCAATCATAATGAAATCTAAGTCCATATGTAAACTGTGTGTGTAAGGTCAATGAAAATTAAATTTTTGTTAATCTTAAAAAAAGAAAAAAAGGAAAAATTGTATGTATTCTTTCTTGCCCATGTCTTAGCAAACCACTCTACAAAACCTGAGGCATTGGATTCAGCAGTGATTTCAGCAAAAGATGTTGAAGAGATAAAGAATGTTATATGTGTAGAAGAGCACAGTAATGGTCTCAAGAAAACTGCAATGGATACTTGCACTGCAAATGGGAGTACTTCTGTAAGCAGTGAAACATCTGATGGGGATGTGAACTCTCATGATAAAGTTAATGCCCAGGACCCCTTAAATGATAGCACTGGTCACAAAATGGACAGTGAGGTCAGTGATGATTTGGCAAATACAAAAGAATCTCAGATTGTTTCAGAACGAGTAGATACAACAGTTACAGAGAGGCAGCAAACCCAAGAGAAGACAACAAATGACTTGGACTTTGAGCTGTCTAGTGACAGTGAAAGTGACGACGGATTGGATGCCAAAAAATTGTCCACTTCTGTATCAGATAGTGAGAATGAGGAAAAGAGAAGCTGGAAGAAATCCGAACAACCTCTGAAGGATGAAAATTTGCAGCAAGAGAGTTGCACTGATGTGAGTGAGAAAAAGGATGGTTTGGTAAACCATTCTGAGGACACACAGTGTAGTGAAAATATCCAGGATAAAATTGATCTTGAAGCACAAGAGGAAAGTGAACAGGAAAGCCTTTGTGATTTAGGAAATGGGTCTGGAGACAAGAAAGAAGCTGAAACAGAATCTCAGATTAGTGAACAGTCTGGATTTACAATGGGTGAGTCCTTAGATCAGAGCATGGAAGAGGAAGATGAGGAAGATGATACAGATGATGATGACCATTTAATATACCTCGAGGAGATCCTTGTGCGAGTTCACACTGATTATTACACAAAGTATGATAAATACCTGAAAAAAGAGATTGAGGAAATTCCAGACATCAGAAAAATAGTACCAGAACTAAAAAGTAAAGTCTTGGCAGATGTAACCATAATATTTAGTGGACTTTACCCAACAAACTTCCCTATTGAAAAGACACGGGAACACTATCATGCCACAGCACTTGGAGCTAAAATTGTGAAAAATCTTGTACTGAGTGCTGATGATCCTGATAAAGCAACACATCTCATTGCAGCAAGGACAGGTAGGTATTCAAGCAGCTTTTAGTGTGTTAGAATTCATGCATTGAGCTCTTTTGTATAATCTTTACAGACGTTAATGAAACTGAGAATAGAATCAAAATCAAAGGAAAGATTGTTCCTAAAACAATTTAGCAGCCATTTTTAAAGGATCTTTCTCTTCTTTTTGCTCAAATGTGATTTTTAATTGTTAAAAGTAGGACCCACTAAATATGCTCTGATGTAATGTGTCATGTCTCATTTTTTTGTTAGGAATTTGCGATACTAATTGTCAGACTCAAAGTTGTTGAATAGAAGCTTTTAATATTAGTGTCAAAGAAAAGTATATGGTTGTCTTGTTATAAAGGTATAGCAGTGCTCTCTTCCTCAGTTTATCAGATTCACCTCTCATGGGTCAGTTTCACTTGGCATGGAATTCAAAAAAATTATTATTTTAAGAGACTGCTAATACCCTGTCATTGCACTGTGCTTAAACCTGAATTGTTTAGGTTGTCTTTGACAAAGCTGCCTGTTTTTTCATAGCTGTAATAGATAGAAATGTAACACTGGTAGCTGCCACAGAGGAGCTACAAGTCAGCAGCTCTAACTTCTAGCACACTTTTTTTTTGGGTGGACCCTGAGGCTTTGTTCCCTCATTGGTGGTCTTTCAAAATTACATGGAATCTAAATATCTGGTAGTCAAACCCATGAAATCCAAAAGTAAATCGGTGTGTTCTAAATAATCTCAAACTTACAGGTACTTTTAGGACACGCTTAGATGTCATAAGCAAAGAAATACATTATCTGCCACCTGTTGGATTTTTTTGTTTTGGAATGCTATTCATGTGGGGGTTTAGTGCATCAGAAGCAGCTTAATTTCATTGGCTTGTATTTTAAAGAGAGAGTACTTTCCTCAAAAATGTGTATGTCGAGAGGCATTTAAGTAGTAATAGCATATGATATAAATGGAGATAGACATTTTAGCAGTAAAAACAACCTGAAACTCAGGAGATGGAATTAGATGCATTGAGATTAGCTGGAATTCTGGGTTGTGAAGATGTGATAATTGCAACAGTGAATGTGAAGTTTTGAAGTCAATGGATGCATCAATTTGGGATTCCATTGTTTGACTACCATTTTGGGACAGCTGTTTTAAAACTTCATAAATAGTAGTACTTACTTCAGCAAGGATTATGCAAGTTCATCATACTTCATTGGAGACATGACAGCCATCAATATAAAAGATGTTTTTCCAATTTCAAATATTAAAATGCTTCATTTCAAAGTTGCGGTTTTTTATCTTAAACTAGATGATTTCTGAATGTAGTTACACATCAGATACAACTATTTTGTGATGGGGTAAAACTGATGAGATAAATGTAATTGAGACCCTCCCAATGCATGGAGGATGCGTCTATGCATCCTTGTGTTCTATTTTTATAAGTAAATTTTTGCCACTTGCACTTTCTTAGTGAAACATACTAAAATATATCCAAATATGAAAAGCTATTTTAACTTTGTTTTTTGATTAAATTGCATATTGAGCTAATTCTAGATGAGGTAGACTGGCAGTCCTTTCTGCCTAATGGGCAATACTGTTGTCAGTGTTCTTCATCACTTAATAATTATTTCTGTAACAATGGCAATGAAATAGAGGAATTTAGAGTGAATAAAACTGTATTCTCCAATAACTCTTTGTAAGATGCTTGTGGGCTGACTGGTTCTGGTTTTGTGATGGGGTTTTGGTATTTTTTCAACTGGAGATTATTATTCTCAGGTCTGGAAAGTGGGAGTAGTTATGCTGCATTGTTCTAATTTCATGAAGGAAACTTCTTAAACAGAGATTTTAAGGATATAAATTTTGTCCTGTCACAACTTGATTTGTGATAATCCATCTGTCAATGTGATTTTCATAGTGATTCTTTTATGGTTAGAGAGCAAATTCTTACAAGCCTCTTGCTGACAGTAAGCCATACAAATATTGTATCTTTGGCTCCCATGGCAAACATCTGAAGCACTGCTTGACATCTAATTGCTGGTGAAAAGGGGAAACAAAAGCATGTCCCTTCTTGAGTTTTATTCAGAAGTCAGTGATGTGAGACCAGGCAACATTGTTATCTATACTTTTTTTTAGTATGTTTGTGAAAAGTGATTCTAAAATACCTTTGAGTTCAGTTTTTCTGGGTGACACCACTAACAGCGGCAGACTGGGGACTCTGACAAGCAACTGAATGTTTACTTTGCTCTAGATGAGATTTAAGGAAAGGCACATAGTTAATCTGCAGCAGGTTTAGGGGTAAATACTATTAACTTTCTCATTTTGAAGGCAAAGGAAGAATTTGGCAGAGGATGTAAAAGGGAAGTCAGTGTGAAACAGTTATCCCTTAGGTCTTAAGGTGCTGGGGTTTCCCCTGTGAAGTGACCTCATCATAGGTTAGTGCATTAAAACGAACAGCTACTGAAAAACGTTTTAGGTTGTTTCTACAGCATTCTTCCCAACCCATTAAAGTAAATAATTCAAATTTCTTTTATTCTTTGTATATACTTGTCTCTTTCTCTGCAGATGGGCTGTTTTTTTCCATGTAGACACAGGCACTCTGGATTCTGAAATTATATAAATCCTTGTTCTCGAAAAAAATTAGGACTTTTTTCATTACATAGGGCACAAAGTACTATCTGCCTGAATTACTGTAAAATACAGTATCTTTGCATCATTCAATCAGCTTTTATAAGTCTGAGTAACTGAGAAGAGGCTATCCTGTAGTCCTTTCCACTTGTCTCTGGGCTGCATGAATCTTGCTTCAGTTTTTGAAACATCTGCTCTTGGCTTTTTTTTGAAACATCTGCTGTTTGCTTCAAGCATTAGTAAACTGCACTGTAGGATGAGTTTTCATAGCTGTGTGCACACTTGGCTAAGCAGTTACCACACTATTTCATAAACCTTTTTATATTCCTTCCTGAACAGATGAAAGACACTGTAGCTGGTTCTTGTATTGGGTTTTTGATGGTGGAGCAATAGAGCTGTTCAGATCTCTCAAAAATTATTGTAGTGTGGTAGGAATGGAAATACATCAATTTTAGGCCCCGAATTTTTCTTCTATTTTGTGATATATATTTGAGTCCATGCCGTTTTCCTATGCCTGTGATGTGTCAACAGTGTTTTTTCATGAAAAATATGTTCAAGGACTGTGTCTTTTTAAAAAAATCGGGTTAAGCATTGCTCTGAACTTGGCCACTGACCAGGTAAGCCTGTTGGTAAAGCACAGTACAGAGTTAAACCTGAACTTTAGGCATATAGCTTCAGAACAGCACATCTGTCACTTGTCTTAAGTTGGTGTTCTTGCAGAAGAGCTTCAGGATTTGATTATAAGTCAAGATCTGTACATAAAGATTATCTGAAGAGAAATAAACTTTCAGTGATCAGATTTTCCGACCAATGTCTAGCAGCCTGGTTGCAAACTGCCATAAGGATATGTTGATTTTAGTGTGTTGCAAGTGCTGCTGGTCTCTCCCCACAGTGTGCTTTGGTTAGTCCTGTCACAGCCTTGAGCACTCATGCTGAGTTCCTCATGGGTGAGATTGAGTCACAGGCCACAGTCGGCTGAGCCCTGTTTTCAGCAATTTCAGAAGTAGAATTGATGAGCACCTTCCTCAGCTTTGAAAATAACATTTTCTGATACTATCTGCTTCAGACTGTATCCATCAGAGAATAGATGTGATTAATTTGGTTGCCAGTTGATTCACATAGAAAACCTTCTGTGCCGTTTTAACTTTTTGGAACTACTTTAGGATTTGAAGTTGGGAAAGGTGATTAGATGACAGTAATGCAAAGAAGTACTCTGGAAAATCAGTTCTTCTCTAAGTGATTTTCAGCTCAACTGGGTAATTCAGATGTTTTTAGTGGCATCAGAAGTACCATTGCTTGGATGGATTAAAATCTTTTTGCTGTTTTGTCTTAATAAGCATAATGCCAGAGAAGTTACACTGGAGAAAGGGAGAGGAGACAGCAAACATATTATCACAGTGCTGTTTCTCCTCACAGTTAAATCTGATGTTTCACCAAATGTTGCTTTAAGTACATTATACACGTGAATTGATTTCTGAAGATGTCAGCTAGAAGTAGGAAACCCTCCCCAAGAGGACGCAGTTATGTTCCCTTATGCAATTGTCAGTATGCTGGAGCATGCAATAGGCCACTGCACTTTAGAAATGGGGAGGAGGCAGAAAGCCTTGAAGTTGTGGAGGTGAGAAAGGTAAGACTTTTGACTCTTGGGAGGTGGGTTTGGTTACACACAAGTCTGGGTCACCAGCTTGCACAGAATCCTAGAACATTTAGGTTATTAGGGACCTTAAAGACCATCTAGTTCCAGTAGCAACTTCACATAAAATTGTGCTGTTTTGGCTTTCGTGTTTAAGTTTTCTGTCACAATCCTGTCAACTAGAAGAATTTACATAGCTCCTCAGCATACATCCAGTATGAAACAGACAGATATGTGTAAAAGCAGAATGTGGGGGTGGGGAGGAAGGGGTAGCAAGATGAAACACCTGACATCAGTGCGGAAACATGAGTTTGAAAAACAGTTGAGAAGGCCATCTCCTCATGTAACTTCACAGATTTAACGTGAGGTGAAGGTGCAATTTTATAGTTTTGTCCAGGTTTCCTCTGATGAAGTCCAAAAAGAGCACCACCGTCCCATCTGTTCAACAACATCACCAGCTTTAGTTAACTGTTGTGTGTGATTAGTGGTAAAACCACTGCTATTGTGTGTGGTATTCAGTCTGCTCCAGAGCTGGTATGCGCAGGACAGTATTGCCAGCTGTGTCTGCTACTTGACTCAGTTTCTAATATCAGACACAGGTACCTAAACTTCTACCAGACTTCTCATTCTTGTTGCTTTTTTTTTGCTCTGAAACTCTTATGCTTATGAACCTGATTTTAGCATCCTCTTTGTAACAGATGTCCTCTTACTGGTTTGTTTTTCTGATATCATTCCTTTTCTCCTTTATTCTCAAAAGAAAGCAATGTCCAAGCCAAGACTTAAACTTCTTCAGTCCTTTTTTCTCCAGATCTCTTAAACTGATTCTCTTCCAGAACATTTGCTTTATTTTGTCTGAAATATGCCCTTTGTATAAATTAAATACAGCTTTATATGTAACTGTTTCTAACTACAGGTATTTCTACAATTCCTGTTGAAGTTAATTAAATATTAATAATACCTCCAGTCAAAGCTCCTTCTGGCACTGGAAACCGGCTCATTTCCAGCAACTATTGCATGAAATTTCTCTCAATTTCTTTTGTAACTGATAATTAATTGGAAAACAGATTTCTTAAATCAGGGCATGTATGATTTCAGGGAGTACATTGACCTCCCTTATTAGGGTTTTATGTTTAGCCGGTTAAAACCTCTTGAACTGCAAAGGTGTGCTGGGTTTAACACAGTTGCAGTTCTAAAATTGTTTTCACTGAATCTTTGTTGGACAGGGGTTTTATTTTTATTTCATGACAAAAAGTAAAATATGACATGTCCAAATCATTAGAGGTTTGGACAGGGCTGTATCTTGAAATACTTATTTTTGTGTTTGCATTTATTTTGGATTCTTAAATTAACTTTTTCTTATTCAATGATACTAGTGTGGAGTAAAGCTTTATATGTACAGCTCTTACATCCTGTAAGATGTAAGATGTAAGATGTAACTGTGCAAGTGGTTGCATTTACAGCTGAAAAAAGAATAAATATATTTGTGCACACAACATTGTTTTCTCTTAATCTAAATCCAAGAAAAAGCATGTGTCTAGAGAAAAATGTAGCCCTACTTCCATTGGGTTTGGTGGCTGAAAGGTAGGGAAACAGAGGCATTCAGCAGTTTGATAAAGGACAATTATCTCATGCCCTTTCCTGTTTATTTAGTCTTTTAATCTTTCAGATGTCTTAAACTGAGCTGTCTAACCAACTAGTTAGGTCAAACTTCAAGTGTATTTCAGTTCATCTGTCTATCCCAGTGGATTGTAGTTCAGGTTGTACAAAGGATATTAAATATTTGAGATTAGCTGCTTTGTCTCATCTTCAAATTATGTGAAGAAGTATGGGTACTTCAAGATTTTAATCTAAATTGAAACAAGTGAAATCATATTGTTAAATGACAGTCACGAAGATGAAACTCCAGGGAACTGTGATGAAAACGTCAAATTAATTTACTGTTCTTGCTTCCTTGTTTGGATTGTTCTGAAACTTGATTTTTTTGTCTGGAGGCTTCATTGCTTCATTGTTCTAACATGTGTGAAAACAGACAAGGGCTTATATTATTAGTACTATGATATGTTTCATTAGCTGTTGTTAACTCACTAGTGTTAATGTTTTTTCCCTGATTCTTCTCCCCATCCCACTGGGGTTGTTGGAGGAGTCAACAAGTGGCTGGGATTAAACCACAGCACTGATCTTGGTTCTTTTTGGCATTTATAGCCAAATAGATTTATATAGATTTATAGCAACTTTACTGAGTTTCTCTCTTGTTCTGACATTCCCAGAGAGTGAAATTTGAGATGATCTGTTGCTTGCGAGCTGCATTGTTGATGGTTTCACCTGGACTGCATGCTAGCCTGCCATGTTTAACTTCACATTCTTTGTTCCTTTTTCAGTACAAAGAAATTTTATCTGCTTTGCCTCCACTCCTGGTAGATGGAGTTTGAGTGGGTGACAGCCTGTTAAAAGGTAGCATGCTGTATGAACACGGGACCATGTGTAAAAAAGTTAGTTATGATAAGTTAGTCAGGCTTCAACAGCATTGAAAACCTGCCTCTTCTTGGACTACTAACAAATATAAGTGAAGGAGATGTTATACAAAAGTGCACTTGTGTTGTTTGTTGGGCAAACATGCAGAGAAGATGCAGAGATTTTCTGTATAAATCTTAGTGGGCTACTTCCATGGTGCCAGTTCTTCAGAAAGTTATGTTCATCCAGCTTGAGTCTGAGATACAGCATCTTAATTAGATTCTCACTTTTATTTGCTGTGGTTGTTTGGTTGTACTGAGGAGGAGTGTTGCTTTTTTTTTCCTGTACGATTGATGACAAAATGTTCTTAGTTTTAACTACACACTGGTTTATCTTCTGTGTTTGTGGAAACACTGTTATGTTGTGTTTGACTCTGTAATAGGCACAGAAAAAGTACGGCAAGCTCAGGACTGCAAGGATCTCCATGTTGTAAACCCTGATTGGCTGTGGAGCTGCCTGGAGCGCTGGGACAAGGTTGAGGAACAGCTCTTTCCCTTAAAGGATGACTACATCAAAACACACAGGTATGTGCTGTTCTTGGAGGGAAAAGGGGCCATGAAGACGATTATTCATACAGGAATGCTGATTTGTTAATAAATTGATTTCTGACAAGTTCAGAATGGTGTGCAATGCTTTTGGATTCTATGGAAGAACTCCTTGTTTTTGTCCATTCCTCTTTTCCTTAAACTGAAGACTACTAAAGGATCAGGAGGCAGTTCAGTAACTAGCACAGTCAGGAGAAAACTTGTAGAAAAGTTGTGGTAACATTACTTTCTTCAGCAGTTACTACTGTTAGCTCTTTTAATTTGGAGAAGTTGCCCTTTTCAGTTCATCCATAAGCTAACATAGAGAATGCCACCAAGGTGTGGGATCATTCATGCTGCCGAAAAATGTACATACTGTGACTACATGAAGAACTGATAAAGTATGGTATTTTTTGCTGAAATTTGGTAGTGATAAGAAAGAGAGAAACAGAAAAGTAACATAGAAAATTCTAAGAATTGGAAGGTATGAAGACAGGAGCAAAAACTGGAAGAAAGGAAGTAGTGAGAGACGGTTTTGGGATGATAGGAAAGTGCTGAAAGAGAAACAGAAGAGGCAGCCAAAAACATTATTAGCAAAGAGAAAGTTGGACTGCTATCAGTAACAGTCCCCTGCAGGATAGTGGCATGGCTGAAGTAACTTGACAAGGTACTGTCAAGCCAGCCTCTGCTTCTTGACTTATCTGTTTGGATAGACCCATATCTTGCAAGCCTAACAGAGGATCTTCTCTTCCATGTTTAGACAGGAAGGGGCACAGCATAATGGGGTTTCTATATTAAACTTATACTGGTCTGATTGACTATGCTAGAGATTTACTTTCTACTTACAAGATGCCCTTTGAGGGCAGAACATGGATGTGTAAGGCTTTGAAGACACTAAAAGAAGAAATGTGGAAGTGAGTGTATTTATCAAATTTGACACTAGGTTGAGACACAGCATTCCTATTAGTTAGGAAAAGATATGTAGCCTGCTTATGGCTTGACTAGCATACTTAGTCTTTTCAAAAAGTACAGTCAGATGGTTTTTAGTTAAACTTTGAAATATTTGCATGGGATGCTTAATTCGTCTCAGAGACCTGACACTGCTGAGTTTACAGTAGAAACCTGGACAGTGGCCTGTGAACATTGTTTTTTGATGTCTAGATGAATTTTAGTCTTCCTTCCTCTGTATTTACTCTTCAAGTTAGTGGAACATGATAATTTTTCCTACTTCTGTGTTTCAAATATCTTAATTAATATCTTAGTTAATATATCTTAACGTCATACTTCCTCCCCCAAGCTTCAGTCAGTAAGATATCTAATGTTAATGTTAAAGTGAAATACTTTCACTTTAACCCAATAGGTGCAGCTACTTTGGAAAAGATTTTCTCCTTGATGAAGCTGCTTGAAATAGTTATTACGGGTTCAAAGCAGTTATAAACTAGGGGAGGAAAGAAGTCTGAGAAAGCATTTGCATGTAAAATGAACCTAAGATAGCAAGGAAAGAATAGGTGAACTTGGAATTGGTTTACCCTGTTATTACTGCAAGACTACTTCAGAAACATCCATAAAAGCATGTAGTAAAAACTCCAGTTTTGTGTCACTTCTAATATTTGTCACAAATTAATTGAATCTATTTTAAAAAATTAGTTAGAAAGACTTGTAAGTGTCACTTACTACGTGTTTATTTTCTCTCAGAGCAAATTTGGAGAGCAAATAGAAAGATTGATAAAATAGCCTGCTTTTCTTTGTTGCATATATGCAGATTATCGTGCTATGCTAACTGTGCTGTTGTTACTACCTGGAAGCCATTAAGGTAACTTTGTGTTTAGACAGTTTTTAAGGCACACTTATTAATATTTTAGTAATTTAAACTTGACATTATCTTGTATTTGCAGTTTTCTGTTTTAAATTCAGTGAGAGTTTAATGAGGTGGAGGAGAGAAATGTTACTTTAGAGATTTTCCAAACCATTTCCCTCTTCTGCTTTGGAAGAAAAGGGAATGCTCGTTTTTTGGTTCTGGTTAGATAGCTCATTTAAATTTCTAATGCAGTTTTTTTTCTCAACTCCATCTAACAGAGAAAATAGCCCTGCCACATTTCCTGATACACCCAGCACATTTCAGACGGCTCTGTTTCACCCAACACCCATCCATCCGAAGTCTCAACCTGGTCCTGAAGTTCGAATTTATGATCCTAACACTGGAAAGCTGATCAGGAAAGGCACACAGACATCTGGGCAGTCAATGTACATCCAGTCTCCAGCTCCTCCCATCATCTTGCCAGTCCACGGTGAACACTCGTCCTTCAGGTACCTAAAGTACAGCTAAGAGTCACATTATCTACATTTTTAGATTCTGTAGTAAATCTTACACTTGTTATCCTTTCATTTGATGAAATTGGCATTTTTGCTTTACTTTGTTTGCTTTCTAAAAAACCAAGAAAATGGGCAAAAGTGAATAATCAGCTGAAGTAAGTCAGGATGCTACAATACCACGTGGTTTTTGTGTCTCACTGAAATGGAACTGGAAATCTCAAACCAAATAAACTCGATGTATGGTTTGTGTAGTCTAAAGAATGTTACAGCTGAAATGAGACAGCTTGATGTTTCTTAATGGGTATTGGAATACTGGATTGTTTTTTGCTAATAAAATATACCTGATACCATTTTATTCTTGTTTATAAAATTTTCCTCTTCACCTAATTCCTTCAAATGGGGCATGAACTTTGGTTTTGAGGAATATCAGAAGCGATGGAAGACACGTGTAGCTGACTGAGCATTGTGAAATAAAAGCCTTTGCGTTTTTTGAAGTACAGAGGCTAGTTTCTATCTGGACTGTGTCAAAATTTGTGTTATCTGCAAAAACACCTCTTGTCTCTTAATGTGTAAAATACCTAGAATTCACCCCCAATTATCTAAATAAAAGATCTGACTTTCTGGATTTCTAACAAGTCTAGCAAGACTTGTTCATTCCAGTGGTAAAGAAGTATCCAGTTAAAGGCAAAACGTTTCTTTGTAAAGTGTGATCTGCGTTCCCTTGTACAATGTGATCAGAGTGCAGCAGTTGTTACAAAGCAATTCAATTTTCAAAAAATATACATCACAACTATAAATGCACTGTTTTCTACCTTTCTTCTCCCTTTTCTGCCACTTCAGCAGTGTTATCACTTGTAAAGATTTAGTATAGTACTGTAGCTTGTTATGTTTCTACTCTATTTTCCTGTTGTTAAAAATGTCAGCCTGGTTTTTTTCAGTTGTTATCTGTTTATAGCCTTTTTCTTATTTCAGCTTTTCTATTGCTGTCAACACAGGTTTTCTGAGTCTCTCTTGTTTGTGAAGATGTCTTGTTTTCAGTTCCTTTTTAACTGTGTCTTTTAAAGTCTGTTTTAGTTACTATGACATGGTAAATGAGCTTTAGAAACTTCAAATAATCAAGACACAGCATGTATCCGGAGAGGAGCTGAAAAAGTGGGGTCTTGGTCAGCTGTTGTAGAAAGAAGTTTCCTTGAATAAAGCTGGGAAGGTTTGATCTGTATGTAATTGTCATGACACTTGTAAGATGTTTCAGTATGATGGGTTATGCTGATATTAATACATCATTGAATGCTTTCAAAAGAATAGGTTTTAATGGTTTCCCTACCTATGTCAGTAACTTATGTCCACACCTAAGCCTATTTTTCCTTAATGCTTCTTACCTTGAGTATCTTACTGAAAAGGAGAGAAATATAGTTTAGCTGTCCTCTTAGTTTTCATAGAGCTTCAGACAGGGTTTTGAGGGCAGAGTGAGGCTGTGTCTCCTTTCTACTCCCTTCTTTTATTTCAGTTCAGTGGGAGTTTTTTGTGACTGTCAGTGCTCAGAATTGAGATGTTTTAATCTGACTGTGAATCCAGTCATTCAGTTCTGCAACTTTACCCCACAACTAAGCAGCTGTAAAGAAAAGAGATGAACATAGGATTTAGGCTGAGGAAAAATTTTCTCATTTCCTTTTGATTTGGTTCTAGTGGTGAAGTGGATGACCTCTAAATGCTAATCTCTTAATTGGGACACATCTCTGTTCCTCAGAGCAGTTCCACCTTCTTGAGTTAAGATCCTGAGGAGTGTTTTGGCAAAGACTAGGGGAAAAGCAAGGCAGTGTTTAAATACCACAGTGCAGACAGAGGAGGAAGGCTGTGAAGAAGTAACAAAAAGCCGAATGGAAACGGCTTTCCTGTGTCTTGACTGAGGAAGAGCTGAGGCAGAACTGTGAGCTATATCTTAATGCATACCTATACCAAAAGTGATAGCTTTTCAAAAAAGCTTCACATCCTCTTTAAAATTTGATATAATACTTGTCCTAAGAGAAAACTGCATTAGTACAGCAATGTATTGGTAGAGGACAATGTATTTGAGTCGTGACAGACTTAATGTGCTCCCTTGTTCACATTCTACAGAAAGAGGTGAATATTTGTAACTGAACCATTGATTTTAAGCAGAGTTGAAGTTTTTGACACTCACAAGCTCCTGTTGTGGGTGAGTGTAATCAAAGCCTCCAATAATTTTCTTGGATAGTTTCTCAACTCTGCGTATGATTCTGAATTTCAGATAGTGGGAAACAGAATTGCACTGCTGTGAGTGGAAGCCTTTGGGGACCTGATAGCTGCATGTGGCATAGCAATGGTTCTTGGTGTCTTAGTGTAAGAATAGACCAGCTTGTACTTAGGAGAGAACCTCTTCCTTGCAGGGCTGGTTATTGCAAAGGGTTTGAAATTACCTGAATATCATTCATAAGAACTGTTTCAGTTCTCACTATGTTTGATTTCAACAGTTTTAGTTTCTTTCTGAGATTCAACTTGAAATGTAATTTAAAATTGGATATCATTAGTTCAAATTTGTACATGCAATTTGCAGTGAAACTGTCACTAGGGAATTACAGATGGTTCAGTTAATTTAGTCAACATTTCAAGCAACAAGTCGTGCCATTGTGCTTAGCTCTGAGACTTGGGCACCTGCTTTTTTATCATGGCTGTTCCAGCCCGTGCAGTAAAATGAAAAAAAATTTGCAGCTGTAATAGAAGGAAAGGAATGCACTGCTGCTTAGGGGCTGCTGGTGGCCAGCAGCTCTTCTTTGTCTGAGAACCTGCATGTCAGAGCTTTGACATGCCGTATGTATCAAAAATTTGCATTTTCATACAGAAATAGTATTCTACAAACATGCAGTAAACACTAAAGTTGTAAGAGATCATGAGACATGCAATGTAGTATTGTTCAGAGTAATGCAAAAGCTAATGGCAGCTTGGACTAGAATAAAGAAAAAAGTTATACTGCAAGTTACATTTTAGTGAGCACTAGAAATATGCTAGCAGATGAGGCAAAGCTTAAAATATGGGTGTCATTTACATGTCAGAAGTTAAAAGTGGCACCCTGGTTTTAAAATAATGCTAAGATGCACCAAATGCTTGGTTTGAAGAGGTGTGTCAAGCAGATGTTGGTGGCTTATGCCATACTTCAAGATTTGTATACATTATTTTCACTTACAACATTTTTGTCTGAATTATATGCTCTTAGTTACTATTTTTCTTACTTATCAATGTTATTATGACAGCAAAAATATGAAGTGGCAAATTGAACATGTGACTGGAATTTAAATATTTTAACACTTCCATGATGATAATGTTATTTTAGTTTTTGCCCTGATGTATCAAGGAAAGTGCTTGTTACTTTCACAAATGTTGGTCCCACCCTGCACATATATGTTCTTGTGCATGTATGACTGGTAAGCACCAACCAGCCTCTGCAGGGTTGAATGTGGCGTTATTTTTGTAAAAGTACTTATGAATCTCATTTAATTAGAAATAAATGTAAATTCCTGCATTTTTATGTCTTTAATTTTTATTCAACTTTACAGGCAGCTAAAAATGTAAAAGCCTAAAAAATGTTTTTGACAAAATAAAAATGCCTTACAAACCTTAAAGAAGACTTTATTTCATGTTGCTTTTGGAAGGCTTTCATGAGAAGGCCCAGTGTATCTTACCTAGTAGCAGTGGAAACATGCTGGAAAAAACATCTGACAGAGGCCTTTAGAAGCTGTTAATATAGTTATTTTACAGTGAATACTTGTGTGTAATGTAGTCATGTATGATCTCACACTCTATACTACAAAAGGAGAAGTTCTCGTCAACCGTATGACAATGTGTTCTTAAAAAATATGCTAAATTTATTTAGATTTATTTTTAGTCCAAGAAAATCTGCTTGGCTATCATGCTACATATAACTTCCCTGTAATTCTTGGAATGGTCAGGCTTGTCATATTTTTAATAGAGTTGTGTAAGATGCCTGTAGCTTTTGTTTTGTCATTCTCTGTTTTGCTAAGAATGTAAATGGCATCACCGCCTGTCCTGCCTAGGTTACATATTAAAAAGGCAGGGAAATCATACTTTAAAAGTATGAACCTCTTGAAAAATATAGTGGAATACCATATTATTTTTGTCATCTACCTGTGAAAACCACTGTTTGAGAGCAATTCAATGGCAAAAGATCTTTACAGTAGATAGTAGAGGGGAGAAAAAAACACCCCACCCAAAAACTGTTAGCAGTGCTGAGAAACTAGCAAAAAACCAGTTTGGTTAGTTCGTTTTCACAGCATCCAAATTGTTTAAGCTTCACAAGAAATTTCACTGTACATGAGTAAGAGACTACAAAGGGGCATGTGTCTGCTGTGCTGCTGAGTTGTGCTGTGCTGCTGGGAGTCCTCTGCAGCAGATAGTGCAGGTCTGAGTAGCACGGCTGTGGCTCAGCTCTTTTCCCTCACAGCCTCCCATTCAAAACAGGATTTCAGATTTCCTGCACCTATCCATGGAATTTGAGAAGAGAGATGTGTATTTGCAAAATATGAGCTGTCAAAAGGAACAAAATTGACAGCTTTGTATGGCTTTCAGATTTCATACATTCTGGAATTTAAGTACTGAGGTGAAACAACCCTTGATATTTAGATAACCTTCTTAAGAGGTTGTCGAATTCACAAAAGGAGAAGTAATTTTGTAGGACCTTACCTGTGGCTGACTGGATTTGCGTAGCTTTTTTTGTGAGGGACTATTGGTCTAAAGCTGATTCTTGTAAATCCTGGCTTGATGATAATTAGCCTTTCTGCATAGAGACTCTTGTCCACAGAGACTACACTGTACCCTTTTTCAGTCACTATCACCCTCAGAAACAGGGTGATGCTTGATGGATACCTGCTTTTGGTAGTCGCTCTCCAAATACACAGTCTTACGGCTAACATAAATATTTTGTGACCCATGAGCTTCATGACCTTTGAATTGGATTCTGGGTAGTGCTGAGCTGTTAAAATTTATTCCAGGAGGCTAATGTGACTGACCAGTACGGGTAGTTAATCTGTATTGTATAGTAATTTTAGCTTCTAGAAGTCTTTAGTACTTAAGTAATAGTCACAGAAAAATTTGCCCAAGGAAGGTAGAAGTTTCCTGCTGTTGTACATGTAGTCTATCTTTTTATTACTACCATAAAGCAATTCCCATGAAACTATGATTATTTTATCCATTTTAATGAAGATTTTGGTATTTCTTTTTGTATCTGCATGTTTGAATTAAGTACTGTAATTAACAATGTAATAGAATACAGACTAAAAGAAAAAGCTACCATATTTCAATACACTAGCCAAAAATAAATATTGGCTGTTTTGAATCTTATCCAGGCTTAGCATGTGGGAAGTATCTGAAGACTGACACTGCAAAAGTGCTCTTTCTACATGCAGAACTCTTGTCTGTAAGAAAGTAGAAGAGTTGCTATTGAGAAATAGAAGGGTATACTTAGAGACTCAAAATTAAAACACTAGCGTAGATCGGGAAAAATGCATTAGAATGTAGACATTGCTTCTGGAATAATAAATTTGTCAAGTGGTGGAGAAACTCAACTTGTGCAGGAATGTTAATGTATTTTAAGGGCAACATATGTGCAATTACTGAAGCTCTTGGCAACAAGAAAAGTTTGATGGTTACTTAAAAGAGCAATGCAAAGGTAGAAGAGTGTAGCTTGTCAAAGGCAGAATAAAAACTTTAGCTGTCAGACTGAAAATAAAAGCATTTATCAGGAGACTTGACTGACCTGTTGATGAACACAGAGCTTTATTAAGCAAAGTCATACATACATGGTAGTCATAAATTGTTCACAGAATTTCATTTGTAGCTCTGAACCAAGTAAATCTTTCTTATGTGAGACCTCTGAATTTTTTCAGAGTTGTTCAGCCACATCAGCAGCAGATATTTGAAGAAGATGACCTACCAGCAAGTGAAAATGAAGATCAGCCTGGTCCATCAAAGAGGAAACGCCAGCCAAGTATGTCTGAAACAATGCCACTGTACACTCTATGTAAAGAAGATTTAGAGAGTATGGATAAAGAGGTGAGCTTAACTAATTCTGACTGATTTCTAACATGACATAAGTTGTAACTTCTGTTAAATTATGCATGTATGTGAACTGACCTTGTATGCCATTACAGTAACTCTTTAAATAAAAGCCGCAGCAGACAAAAGTGTGACTCAGGCTAAAATGCAGTTATGTTCTGGAAAGCAGAACAGAATACTGTGGTATGTAAGTAGACCTTTAAAGTAGAACTTCACTTAAGAGTAGCCTTTTTACATTAAACATGGTATCAAATTTGCTCTGTGGATAGCTTTGCCATGTGTCACTTTAGAGCTGTTTTGCTTTGCTTTTTTTTTTTTACAGTAAATCTCAAAATAATCTGGACAGACATCTGTGGTGGGATGGGAGAAGAGAGGTCTGCAGATGCAAAAGGCACAGACTGTATGGGAGACTAGGTAGACAAACAAGAGCAAGGGGCATTGTTATCCATAGACATGTAATTACAGTATTGTTAAGCCATAGCCATAATTGTTTTGCAGGTGAAGGGAGCTTTATGTTGCAGAGAGAACTGCAAACAGTTCTTTCATACAAAAGCACATTATTTGCAATTCATTATGAACCTCTAGCTGCTCACTTTTCACTTGCCATTGTATGCACTTTTTTCAAATGAGCCACCATCTCATATAATATTAAATGATAGAAGAAGAAAAGTTGCCTATCACTGTACACTGTGTTTTCATGAATTTATCCTCTGTGTGACTTTACTCTAAAATCTGGTGACCCTGGAGCTTCAATTCATCTTCAAGCTTAGATAGTTCATTGGGATGGGGACAGGAGTATATAACTTGACATATTGTTGGCAATAAGTTCATTACAAGGTTCTAGCTGTAACAGGCTTTGAGTTATCTTCAGAAAATGTAATAAAAGTATGAGAAGGGAACCGCACATTTCACCAACAAAAGAAAGATACTTTATATGTACAGTACAGGGTAAATTCAGGATGGACTTTTGGAAGAACTTTAAGCTGATATTCTGGGGAAATGTCCCATAACTTCCAACTGCTGTGATGATCTTTGAATTTCAGGTGACTTGGCTTTTAACCTTATCTGGTAACTCTTGGACTTGAAAGCTTTTGATTTCTTTCGCTTTTTGTTCTAAAGTGTTTTGCCTATTTATCTCTAACTTTCTCAGAAATAGTATTTCTTCTTGTCATGATACCAGTCCCTGTGAATCCATCTGTGCCTTTCATCTGTATCGTCTGTGATACTTAAAGACAATTGATATTATGGGTCATCTTTATGATTTTATGTACTAACATTTTTTTCTAATCATGTGGCTTTTGAAAAATAATAATGAATTGCTGATTCAGTGTGTGCACTGAGTCAAAAGGAAGTGTGCATGTTTTTCAGACTCACTGCATAAAGTATTTATTGTTCTGTTTTTTAAGATACTATTTAGGAACCTTGTAAAAAGTCTGAATCTTTTGGCACCGTAAGTTTTATGATTGATTGCTCTCTGCTGCTACATTTATGACTAAAGAAATTAAAGTTTTTCTATTTCTCCTTCATCTATAAACATCTTAAATTACAATGATTTGTTTTTAAATTATGCTTTTGCTTAAGCAGCATATTGTGCTTGGAAACTAGACTACATGACCTTCAGAAAAATGAAGCCCAAATTCCAGTGACTTTTTTTTCATAGTTGGCTTAGCTTTGATTCCAGGAGTATGAGTTGAGGTAAAAGTTGCTGCCAAAAGTTTTCCCTTCCACCAAGTCTCTGTTCCTTGTGCAGCTGAACCAGTAGCAGGGGTGTGTTTGGGGTTTGGTGCAGAAGCAGGGTGGGATTTTTCTGGTATTTCAGCTTCCCAGTATGATTTTATCAAGGATCAAATATTAGCACTGAGACATGGAGGAAGGGTGCACACAGGACATACATCAGGGAGGTTGAACCTTACATATTAGTGCCAGCAGGTCATTGACTCCTGGCAGCTGACTATAAAAGACAGGCAAGGAAAACTTGGGACTGCTAGTATCACCTTGGTAAAGGTGATGTGTTCATGTGGAAGAAATGTAACGCAAGTAATTACACAGAATTTTATGGCATTGTGTGGGAGTACACTTAGGAAACAGAGATGACGTGTGGTAATGTAGTCTATAAAATATAAAAGTTTAGTGGAGTGTACACAGGAGAGTCTGCTGTCAGGAACATTATGAAATAAAGTGAAAATAAACTTGATAAGCCTTGCTAGTTGGGACTCAGTTTACTTTGGTCACACTGTGATTACTTTAACTTCCAGAGAAACATGTTTGCCCCCATCTGATTTTTTTATCAAAACATGTTAAAGGATAAGAACCTTTCTGGAATCAGATTATCACTGAGAAATGTGAAATTTCTGCTTTTGCCACAGAAATGCTTTTGTTTCCTTTGTATGCATTCAGGTGGCTGTGGCAGCCACAGGAACTGCAGCTGACTGCAGACTACCTGGGCAGAGCAAGGGAATCATTTCCAGTCACAGCAGTGGTTTCTTGCTCCACTTCTTGGGTGCTTATGCTGAGGCTGTTTGGGTTAGGAGTATGTGGTCCAAAAAGAGGTAAAGCAAGTTCCAGTAGGATTTTGCTGCAGTGTAAGCCAGTTCAAGCTCAGCTGCTCTGTCACTGCCTTAAGCCACTGTTGGTCATCATGGAACCCTGTGGCAAACCAGCTCAGGGAGCTGGTTGGGACAAAAAAGATCATTTTCAGATTAATATTCATAATTTCCAGCTTCCTGAAATAACCCACCATTGCTGTTGGCATGAGTGGTAGTGCCAGGAGCAGGCAGAAGATGGGAAGAGCTGGAAATAAGAGTGAAGGCAGAACTGCATTTAAAGCTTTAAAACTTGCATTCTCAGTATTTCTACTGAATTCTCTCACAATTTCAGATAAGATCAAAAGGAGTCTTTTAGCTTTAGGCACTGGGATTTAGTTCAATGAAATTAGATAGGAAATAGAAGCATTCATATGTATTGTTTCTATGGGTATAACTTGCAACAAGTAACTCCTTTGCAGTTAACATCTAAAGAAAATCTTGCTTTTTCTTTGCAAAAATCTGTGAAAGGCCACACAGTCCCAGATACAGAGTTTGCATGTAGTTTATATGTGGGAGAGTTTTGTTAGAAGTATCAAAATGGAGCTGATAAAGAGAATTTAATTATGATAAATTCCCAAATTAAATCCCTTTCATTCCTTTTAACCTATCTGAAAGTGTGTTTGTTCCTTTTCCTAGTAAAAAAAGCTGTAGCTCTTCTACTGTTCCATTGGGAAGAACAACTGTGGATAAGCATCTCTTTTAAAATTCGATCTTGTGTAGATTTTTTATCTTCTCTTATTTTTTCAATTGTAGTTGTGCTGTGCATACCAAGTAAATCAAAGGAAATTAATAGCATTTCAGCTATTGGGTTGCAGTTTAAGGTCACTTAGCCTTTTGTATCTATTCCAGTGCCAAAAATCTGGAAAATCGGATCCAATAGTAGCTTCCTTTCCTCTGACATGACTCTGACTGATAGAATTTTAGAGAAGTGGAAGCACAGGAGTGTTCAGGATAATAAAATTGGCATTCAAAGGGCAATTGCCAAATCAGAGTAAGTGCATAAGGAATGTATCCCTACTTGAGAAATATACAGCCTACTGGTGCTGCTGCCTCACAGTTGAGAGAATGTTTTCCCCTTTTTCTGTAGTAGCCTGACACAGGTGCTTTCCAACTGATTAGTGCTGTTTGTCTCCATTATGGATGGTAAAGGGCAGCAGAATTAA
The DNA here is from genome assembly GCF_021018805.1 of Prinia subflava. NCBI lineage: Eukaryota > Metazoa > Chordata > Aves > Passeriformes > Cisticolidae > Prinia > Prinia subflava. The sequence goes on from NC_086247.1 coordinate 95,103,431, forward strand.
ATGCTGCCAGTCAAATTAACTTGTTTGTTATTTTTACAGGATAGGATTTTTTTTTTTTTACTTTTAAATAACTGGTTATCAGCTACATAACCTGCAAAAGATCATTCCATAAAAATGCTATTTATATAGACTTGTATCTCGTATGCTGTAATCTTCACCAAAGAAAAATCTTTAGAGGAATGGTTTTGAATCAATTAAATGCAGTCAGTAACTAACTAGAAACCTATTGTCCGTAATAGTTGTTCCAGGATGACTTTTGTTTTCTCGGGATCAATTCTATCACTTTACAGGGAAGTGATCTACTTTTGCTTTCAGTATCTATGTTGGAAAGTAACTGCTGCAGAAGCCTGTCTTGTAAGGAGAAGAAACTGGGCTGTCTGCAGCTCTTCTTGTTCCCCATTTCAGCAGGAATGGACTTCTCACCTGCAGGAGCCTTTGTTACATGCTTGGGCTGGGACTGTGTGGCACTGTCATCCTTTGCCAGGGATAGGTGGAAGTTCCTGACCTACCAGTCACTACAGTGTTGTCTGGATCTTCTGTAGCTTAGTGAGAAAAAACAGAAAGTGGAATCCAGGCTTCAAATGACTGTTATTTGTTTCCAGAAATAAGATCTATTAGCTAAAGCAAGTTGCGCAAAGGAAGGGAATGACATGCAAACCATCTGAAGATGTACACATGTCTTTCCGTTCATAACTGATTATCTCAGTATAGGATGCCATGTAGCTCTCATTCCCAGAGGTTGCTCATCTTGTGATCATCTTGTGAGCCTATTTCTTCAGACCTGATTGCTAGTTCCTTTTTATTAGGGATCATTTTCTTCTAAATTTGTATTCCTAAATTATATTTGTAGAGAACCTTATGATTGGGATAGTATCATGCACAGTTACTTAGTTAAGTTGGTCTAATCCTAACATTGTTGTGTCCTATGTGTTATAAATAAGCTGTTTGATTTTACATACTAATTGCTTCCCGATGGGCCTTGACTTTGCTTTTCTCTAAAATGTGTTCTTTCTTCATGGATATTTGTTGTAGACACAGAAGGTGATTTTTAGTCTTGTGCATTGTGCTAGCTTCTTTTAAAAATTGAGTCAGCTTTATATAATAAAGATTTTCCCTTTTTTAATAAGTGTGCCTTTCATAATTAGGTTGACATTCTTGTGTAGGATAAATGACTTGACCATGAAATAAGTAAACAAGGTCGAGAGTTTTCATTCCTCTCTTTTTTTTTGGCTACAAATTATTCTCATCTGTTCCTTTCAGAGCTATGGCTGTCAGTACAGTTTCGTTATGGTAGTTTCCAGGTGCTTTTTAATTCATCAGTCCATGTAAATAGTAGAAATGCATAACAAGAATCTAAAATGTCAGTGATAACGGATAAAGAAATTACCCTGAGCTGAGCTCAAGATCCTGCTCTGAATTGTTCATATCTCAGCTGCTGCTACATCCATGGTAACAGTAGAAGGCAGACAGCCATAGGTCGTCATATGTGTCAGTACTTTCAGGAGCAGTCCTCAACAGATGCCAGTATGCGTTTCAGCGATGGGAAGGAAGTTGAAAAAGAACTTCCAGTAAGGCAGTAAAATAAAACAAGTTCAGTAAGGCAGAAAGATTTCTGTTCTTCAGTACCTTCTCCAGAATGGCCTGGGATCACTAACATCCTGGAACAGCTGTGCACACAGTTTACTAGCTGTATGATGCTTAGGCTTTTGTGTTTTGTTACTGTGGCTTGGTCGTGGTGTTTGAGAGTAGCATCTGTGTCTTGTCAAGTGTCATCGTCTCTGCCATCTAAGGTAAAATATTTTGCTGGTTTAAATTTCTTCAGTTTGGGACTTGGGACAGGGGAAGAGAGGGAGTGAATCTGATACCAGTCCGACCTCTAGCTTTCCCATCTCTCACTTCAGTTAGTGGAGCTACAGAGATTCCTACCATCTGGTTGGGATATGTGGTCAGCAGCTGCAAAGTGACAACATTGCAAAGGTATGTTCTGTGCACGAGTGCATTTTAAGTAGAAAGACTTTTCTTTTGTGGGAATTGCCTAATGAGCTACTTTTGCGTCAACATGGTTCTGTTGATTTGGGACGTATTCTGTGCATTCTTTTCCTTTAACTAAGTCATAACTTACGTGCCACATACAAAGACTAAAATTGCAACATTCTGCTTTTATATAAGGTCACTTATGCTCTTACATTTTGTCACTCTGCATTTTGCTTTTATCTAAGCATGTATCCCTTGATTTCTGGTTTTTATTTCAAGTTAGTGACTGTACCATGCAGTGAATTAGGAGGGAGTGTTTTTCTCAAATTGTTGAAAACTATTACCTCAGTAAGTGGTTAGCCTCTTGGTTAGTTAAAAAGTACTTATTTAATGTGGAGGATGTGTTCTCTAGAGCAAATAATAGCTGCCTGGGCTCCCTTGGACAATTATCTTGCACATTAACAGTTCTTTGAATTTCCACAACTATGTTTCTCATACAAATTTTCTTGTTTGACACCTCAGCATGTACTATGTCATAAATTGTACAGATGCTAAATTTGGTTAGCGTCTTATAAATTGTACCTTTTTTGAAGTAAAAAGAATAAGCCTGTGTGTACATTTGTTGTTAGTGATTGTCATCCAAGCCCCTTGGCCCTTGGAAATGATGAGGTCCTGCTTTGCAGTTATCAGACAGCTTTCAGTCGAACTGGACTTGCAAAAACAGTTTGAAGTTACTATTAGTGAAAATACACATACTGAGTAGTAAGAAAGGCAAACGTGCTGCTCTTCATTGAGGCAGTAAGAGACTGTTATGGAAAGGATTTGCCAAAGCATCTTCTGATATGAGCTGACCTGAGGAGATTCAGATTGGCTGGTCTCGGTCTGTTGGTGCTTCCTGGTGCTGTTTCCTTACTGGCAGCCCTATTGTCACCTTCCTTCACATATTGACTCTCACATCCCCTCCGGCCCCCATGCTCTGGACAGCTTTTTGTTTTCACTGTGGAGTGGTTATTACCAAATGGCTTAACCCAGCAAGACTTCATGTGTTGCTGGCTTTCTTTCCCTGGGAGATGAGTTTTCTGGAGAGAAATTATGAGGGTGCAATGCTAAGAATCAGGCTGCTGGCTTGTCTTCATGAACAAGCGATGGCTGGCTGATGCACCAAGAAATGTAATGTGGTTTTTTAAAGAACATAACTTGAAGCAGTTGTATAAGAAGGAAAGTATATTTACTGCTTCTCCCCTGTTTTACCATTTTCACCCTTCTCTAATGTGGTTAAATAATACAGAAGTAATTGAGCATTAATGTATTATAATGTTAAAGCAATTATTTCATCCATATCTCATCTGATTAGTAGCGAAAACTGAGTAAAGTTTTCCAGTAGTATTTTTAATAGTTTGGCAGTGAGAATCGGCAGGATAGAATTAAGATACCAGTGCAGTGCATTGGACAGAAGAAAGATGAGCACTTAAAAGAAGTTGGCCATCAGTTTGCTGCTGCCATTGTTTGTTTTGCTTTGAAGAATTAATTTTCTACTGGAAAATGGAAATTACTCTAAAAAGCAGCTAGGCTTTCCTCTTGTTTTTTACTTTCAGAAGACATAAACATACTTTTTTTAAAAAAGTCAGTATTGGTCATGCTTAAATTGTAAATCAACCTGACCAGAAACATTGACACTCTGATTGTTATTCACCTAGTAGGAAGAACACCAAAATACGTGTAGTGTAGATAAGGCTAGTGAGATTCAAATGGATTATCAAAATGTGAAACATATGTTTGCCTATTTTTTTGGTCTGATATTTCTCTGCAGACCATTAGTTTATGCACTAATTGCATAGAGCTAATTGTCTGCTAGTTTTGTTTAAGAGGGCATCAGGGTTCAAGCTTGCTTAGAGCACTTTTTAGAAGTGTTTGGAAAGAGACTTTTTAATGTAATACCATGTTTTACAAGGAGACAACTCATTACCAAAATAGGAAAAGGATTTTTATCAAAGTTGATATTATCTCAAGTACGCAATCAGTTGTGGATCACTTCTGTTTTTCTGCACAGGTTGCTTAGAAAATACTATTTAAACATGTTTTTTTGATGTACTTGAATGTCTTATTTTCATTTTAGAGCGTGTTTTTTTGAATTTTTATGTCATGAGGAAATATGGGAAACATCTGTAACTTTTTGACAATTCAGATGACACACGATATAAATATCTGCATTTTGTAGATAAAAATGGGGACTACCTATATATGTAAGAATTAGTTTAGTGGCAGTCATGACAAGTTGTTCATTAAAATATAAGACTTTTGAGCAAAATGTACATGATCAATTGAGTTCTTGGCTGGTCAGACTGTTAAGGAGAAAATAAAACATTTTGCAGAATCACAGAATAAGCTGAGTGGGAAGGACCCACAAGGATCATTGGGTCCAACTCCTGGCCCTGCACAGGACCATCCCCAAGAGTCACATCATGTACTCAAGAGTGTTGTCCAAAACATTCCTTAAACTCTGTCAAGCTTGGTGCTGTGACCACTTCGCTGGGGAGACTGTTCCAGTGGCCAACCACCCTCTGGGTAAAAACTTTTTTCTAATATCCAACTCAAACCGCCCCTGACATGACTTCCAGCTGTTCCCTCTTTCTTATTGAGACTTCACTTGTATTATGCCTACTTTATTCATAAGCTAGGTACAAATACTTGTGCTACAATAGATATTAGTAATGGGCTGCACCAAGTGGACATCAGCTAAAGAAATAGCCATGCTTGCTTCAGCACTAACTACTTTTTGAGGAATCTGATAAAACTTAAAGTAATCAGATTGATGGATTGTCAGTAGAAAAACAGGGAAATCCAGGCAAAACTTACTTAGTCCAAGATGGGCAAATCCAAGATTTACTTCTCAGGAAAGATGCCATCTTACATAGTCTTCTTCTACTTTCCCAATGCAATCAACAGTTGATTCAGATCCTGTGCCATTCTCCCAAAGGTGTTCATGAAATTGTTTCTTTGTAAGCTTAGGTTTTTATGAGAGTAGCTTCTTTTTCCATGTTGCTATAATTCTGTTTAGCACAGTATAAAAATTATTATGCAGGTAAGGATAAATCTTGAGCTCTGTGGTACTGCAGATATGAACAACTTCTGGCTTTTAAACTATGACTGATTTTATACCAACTGTGTTATTCTGATGTTGTTCCATATGAAATGGAAAGTAGTTCTATAAAGCTTCCACCTCTAGAACATATATACAAGGTGTTGGTTATTCTATAGGGAAGAAGGCTTTTCCGTACATTCTGGGAAGGTTTTTCAACCAACTCTGGTAGTGCATTATGTTTTTTCCTGGCCTTAGTAAAGAGAAGCTGAAAGCCTTTTTCAGCTGTTTGTTTACTCAACAAAATGGGGCAAAACCTCTTTAAATAGAGTTCAATAACCTTATTTTAACATATTCGTCTGCCTCCATATGCTAAATGAAATGCAGTTAGGCTGTCAAAACTAATTGGCCACAGTTAAAAATGAGTTGCTTAAGCCATGTTAAACAATTTGTAAGCTGATCCCTAACATAATTCTGAGCAGCTGCATACAGGGCCTGATAGAGCCTCATCACAAGTCTGACATGTTTTTACATTTAAATTTGAGCTGTTACTCTCCATGAGTGATATTTAGAGGTGTCTGCTCAAGTCCCAGTCTAAGTCTGAAATGGTTTTTCGTAACTTTTTGTTTGTTTTATCAAGATCTTTTGATACTTGTATTTCAACATACCAAGAAATATAGATATGCCATATATAGCATAATGTATGTTAAGTGCTGTGGAGAATCTTTGCAAACATTTGCATAATGCTATTCTGCTAGCAAACTTAATTTGTGGTTGGAATTCTGGGGGGATAAAAATACAAGTCCATTTTGGTGGCACAAACGCCGGGTTATTTCTACATACAGCATTGAAGGACAGTTTAGTTTGTAATCAGCTGATCTTCATCAGTTATCATAAGGTGGCTTACTGCTAAATTTAACTTACGCATAATTGCAATTGCTCCCTTCAGAGACATTTTCAAGGGAAAATATCTCTGCTTTGGTAGTCTCTGTTCTTTCAGGTGCCAGCTTCAGACAGACCGAATACAGCCACTCTGTGTGATAGTCCTTCAGCTCCTGTGTCAACACCACTATTTTCATCCCATGTACAACTTTAATAGAGATTAGGAAAAGCTGCAGAATTAGAGCCCCCTACTGATGTACAGAATTCTCTGCAGCAGTGAGTTGCAAAATGAATGATTACTTGAATGGCTGTGCTGCAGTAATTTTTTCATGTCTACTTTCAGTAGTGGCATTAATTTTAGATCTTGAGAGAACACCATCGTTACTCTGTATTGTTATAGGATTTGTATATGAGCTTGCACTTTCTAATTGCCAGGGGTCACAGTCAGCTTTGGACAATATTCACTGTCACTCCTTGTAGCAAATATGATGATACTGCTTTCTCTGAGATTAACATAGACAGCTGCCTATCGCAGATATGTCAATGCTCCAACATCAAACTTGCTTCATCTCAGAGGTATTGAGGACTGGATATAGCTGTCATACCATGATACACAGATCATATCAGAACCTGCATGGTATTCATTCACTTTAATATTGAGCCTGTTGTAGAAACGGACAACTCTTCAGCTGCTGGGCTTATCTTTCACTGTATTATGGATTGCTTCTTTTCTTTTTCCTTAACTTACTCCATGCCTAATTCTGGCTATTAAGTAGGCTGGCTACACAGGATGCTTCCACATACACAGTGCTCGTATTTCATCACTTCTTCACTTAAAAACTACGTGCTTGTCTGTACAGAGTCAAGCAGTTCCATTGCCCAGTTCAGGAGAAACTGTTTCAAAACTTCTCTGTCTTCACTGTCATCCTTAAATTTCTCATAAAACCAGAAACAGTTTTCTCCAATGCCTATTATTTGAGGTGGTTTTGTTAGCTTGAGCACATTGATAACTCCCTCTTGCTTCTTGTAATAATAAAACCAAGCTAATCAGGCTTATTGAAGAGGGAAGTTCACTAACAAATAATGCTTCATGAAGCCAGCTGATGTCTGCCAATGCAAAGGTAAAAATAGCAAGTCAAGGCAGATCCAAGCTGGCTTACTCATCTTAGGGGTGGGTTTGTTCATAGAATGTGTGAATAAATCTATACTGAACACAGCATAGCAGCGGTTTTGAGCTAGTAAGCCCTACTGTATCCCTGTTGGTCTACAAAGCAATAGTTTGAGTTCCTTTGCAGCTGTTATGACTGCAAAAAGCTTGTACATGCAGGTAAATGAAAGCAGTTTTTGCCTGTCGTTTGTTCTTACCATAATGTTTTCAATTTCATTTAGACTGTGACTCCTGAATAACTCTATAGCCTGCTGAACAAGAGATAAAGGAGTTCAACTTCTGAAAAGGAAAAAAAACCCCTATTTTTCTCTGAAATATGTATGTAGTGATGAATATTCAGTCTCTCTAAGCAAAAGGTATGCTTTCAGTTAACCTTGGGATGCTGAAACCCAGCAGTGTGCTAAGAGAGAATCTTGTTATCACATGTTTTAACAAGGACTCACTGAGAGAAAGCTTTGAAAGTTGAGATGCAAAAAATAGGAGGGTGGTGTTCACATTGTATCAGCAAGTCTTTTTATGCTTTTATGTATCTTCTTTTTAGGGTGAGGATTGCTTGGGTTCTTATATCTTCTGAAGTAAAGTCCATAATTATGGTTGTTGTTCTACAACATTTTCTGATCATGACTGCAATAAGAGACTGCATTTCAGAAGTTTAGTGTTTGCCTCTGAGCTGAAGCACATAAGAGCCTCAAAGGTAGTTTAAATAATCTGTAATTCAGGTTGAACTATTTGAAAATTAGTTCAAATCAAGTTCCCTCCCACTCTTGGATTTCTCATTGTAATGGAATAACCAAATGGGTTAAGCCCTAAATGCTTCTCAGCAGTTTTCAAGGGTAATGTGCTAACTGTACTTGCAGTTTGGCTACACTATTAACTAATGCCTTTGGGGATGACTTGAAAGAGAATATGTAGATTAGTGTCCTAGTACTTCTTTCATAAGAGCTGAGATTTTCTGTTTGGAAATGCAGGCTGCAAAAACCTGGATCATGTCTCACATTAGGAAAAAAATGCAATTTAAACTCCATCCACCAGTTCAGCAGACATTTCCAGATAAAATAGTGAGTATATGTTGAGAACTGCCTCATTCTCTTTTAAAAACCACTTGGGCAGCCATCAAGCTGCTTTGATAAAGAAACCTGTCCATACCTCTTCAGAGCTGCTTCTGTGCATCAGAAGGAAACTTAGAAGCTGTGCCTGAGTGTGAGTGAGTTCTAGCAGTAGATGACTCTTCATCCTAGCTAGCTGCCTAGGAATCCCATTGCTTATTAGCTTTAGGCCATCAGTATGCTGTACTCTACAAAACACTCACGGGAGGGGAACACTGCAGTCGATATGTCCATACATTCTTTTGTGCTTTTAAGTGAAGCTGCATGAGAGCAGATACTGTCAAGAGGTCACTTGATGATATTTTGATATTCAAAAAAAAATTGTAAAATAAAGTTTGTGTCCAAAAAAAGGCTTGGTCTGAGGGACTGGTTAGAAACAGTACAAGTAGACTAAGTATTTTTTGTGCTAAATTATTTTTACCCAAATTTCTATATCTTTATATAACCTAAATAGTATGAAACCAGGTTAGGAGCTCAGAAATTGTATAATTCCTCAATAGTAACACACTGCTATCATGCTGCCCTTGGTACTTCATTAGCAGCTTCCTACTGATGTCTCCCTTTGGCAGTGAAGTGTCAAAAAAGATCAGGCTCTGTGTGCTCTTAAATTGCCATGTGTCATTTTTAATAGAATGTTATGATTTCTAACCTAGTATGTCAGTGGTATTTTGTGACTCTGTTTAAACAACTTGTGCAAGTGTTCTTTCATTACCAAATTAGATTAATTTATTTTTAAAGGAATTTCAATTGTGCAAGTCTCTTGCTAAATCACTAGAAATAAGAAGAAAGTTGTGACAACTTCTGGCAAAACTGTGCTTCAGTTAATAGCCAGACTGACAGTTCTAAGAGTCTTGCAAAATTATAAGACAGAGCTCTTCTTTACTGTGTATCAGCAAGGCATACTTTCTACTTTAAAGGAAGGGTAGCTTTGAGAACAAAAAGTGTGATAATGTCTTGTTTTAAACAGGTGCACAGTACAGCTGTAGGCTGCTACAGCTTTTTTAGCTTGTTGCTATCAAGTTTTGCAAGATAAGAGCTGTAGTGACACATGCATGCAGCAAGCTGAAATCCTGAAATGTCCACCTGTGTTAAACAAAAAGGGAACAGGTTTGGATACTTCAAGACTTTACCAGGCCTTTTTTATTGGCTGGGAGAAGACTACAGTGATGTTAGTCTTTGTTCATCCTGCACACTTGATAGTTTCTGTGAATTACAGAACACCAAAGATGTATTTTTATAAGAATTTTCTCCTTTTTTCTTTCTCTTCCCTCTAGGAGTTTATGTATTAGTATTCTGTTTGTATAGCTTCAACAGACTCTCTAGGTATTCCAGTCTCAGGATATTTAAATAGTGCTTATTTCTAGAAAGAGACTCTTAACAGAATTTGAGTGCAACAGACTATCACCTGGGGACTCACTCACTGTCTCATTTCTTTAAGGTGAAAGTTTGCCTCAAGTGGAATCAGAACACTTAGTAATATGTGGCACTTGAACTTGAGCATATATCTTGAGTTTCTGTTCTGTTGCTGGTTTTTTGTTGGGTTTTTTTAAGACTTGCAGGTAGAGGTAAACTTGAAGGCTGGCCCAGTCACACAAATTTGACTCTTCAGAAGAGAATTTTCCTGATAGTACCAATAGACTGCAGGAGTAGTGTGTGGTTCGGTTTACCAGATTGTGAAATTCTGTACTCGTCACAAAAGAGCATACAATAATACTTTTAACATAACTTCTCCAAGCCATTGGTCTGTTGCAGTCTTCCACTACTCGGGTTGTGGCTACACATTTAATAGAGAGCAAAGTCTATTGGCAGCTGCTTATTCCTGTTGTGGTCTACTGTTACTGCTTGTGTGTTAGTGTAGACATAAAATGAAGTGTGACAGGGAAGTGGTATAGCTAAGCAGTAACCCAGCTTAAAAAAATGATTGACAGTCACTAAGCTGCTGCTGTCTCTGAGATGTTGTCACAGAATGAGCAAGGAGATAGTTTTGTTGCATCACTCTGCACTTGAAGTGTCAGTCCCCTCTGCCTTCTTGCTTCTTCTCCTCTTGCAAGATGAGGAAACCCTGTGGCTAAATTTAAATGTACCATCTATTTGTTGAAGGTGTACTCACTTGTGTTTCTGCTTGGTGATTGGTAGTGTTACACAGGGTAGGGGAAAAAATTTGGGATAAATCTAAATTTATTGACATTTTTGGTGCTCAGTTTTTGTCCTGTAATTTCAGTGTTCCTACCCTGGCTTTCTGAGAAAAAGGAAATTATGAGTTTTTTGAATTTATAAAAAGAAAGCTAAACTCCAGCATGTCCTTTAATAGCTTTATTTCCATTATTATTAAAGTATCAGCCCTTCAGAGATCAGAAATGAATGCTTAAGGTTTAATGGTCAATTGCCTGTGCTAGTAGAAAAAGGCATATGCTGTATAAAACTTCTTGCCTAGAGCTCCCCCAAGATCCAAACTAGTGGGTTTTATTTCAAAAGTATGTACCCTTTTAAACTCATAGCAACTCATTTAATGATAGTGATAAGAGTTTAGCAGCTGTCAACAACAGCATGGAAGTTTAAAAACGACAAAGGTGGACAATTCCCAAAGATGTGCAGTGATGGGGCAGGAGGCAGCAGACATGAATTGCAAAAATGATTACTTTAACTCTATATAATGAAAAACCTTCTTACCTGAAGGGTGATCAAACTTTGGAAGAGGTTTCCAGGAGTGGTCCTAGATCTCCATATTTGAAGATATTTCAAATGTTCCTGTACAAAGCTTGGAGTAATTTTATAGAACCGGTCTGACTTCAAGCAAGGAACTGGACAAGATAACTGTCAGAGAAGTTCCTTCCAACTTAAATTATTCTGTGATTCTAGGTGTTTAGAGACTAACAGACTCTCAGATGTCCCATAAGGTGTTTTTCACATAAAGGATTGGCTAATAGAGATAGAAAAAGCCAGATTAATATTTTGTGTAGTGAAAATGCTGAGGACTCAGATGGTTTCCATTTCCTTCAAGCTTGCAAGTATTAAGCATGTTTATTAGTCAAATCCTGTGATTTTTCAGTAGGGGAACTAATACTGAATAACATGCCAGTTCATGGCTGAGTATATAAAAGTATAGCTTTCTGTGATCAGCTTTGGTTTCAGCAGGATGCATTTTAATTTGCATGTAGTCATCCAGGACATACAAGTCAATCTCTAAATGAATTATATGTGAAAGAAATCTCATAAAAGCTTTTTTCTAAGGTTTGGTAATACTCCTTAAACTGTTCAGAGCAATTGTTTCTTAGTCTACCAAAGTAGATATAATAACACTGCCAGATTTGATATTCTAACCTGAAGCATGCCTTTATCAAAATCAGGATAGGACAAAGGTAGTTCGCAGTGTATGGAAATTTAAATAAAGGAAGAGTGGTTCTGCTGTTTAATCATGAACATAACTGGTCATTTCTGATCTTTCTGATTCATCACCTGCTCTGATGAGCTGGTGGTAATTGTGGTAGAGAACAGTGAAATCTGCATTTGAACTGTTTTGAGGCAAAAGGATATTAGATACTTGCATAAATGCATTGTGTGACTCTAAAAATTGAGTCAGAAATTTGAAAGGAGAAAAAAGCACTATAATGCTAAAGAAAAAAAAACCAAATGAAACAGAATGTGAGAGACAGGTTCTTCTGAGGTTACTCAGAAGAAATGGGACTGAGTTACATCACACATTCTCACTTAAATTTTACATACTGAGGGACAACTTAACCTATTTCAGACTGTTTGTCCTTCCAGTGACATCTTTGTAAAAGAAAATTTTTTGTTTCAAAGTGTTTTAAATTCAGCCCAAATCTCTTAATATGGACTGTGTCTATTGTAGGAAAGTTTAATTGTTCATGTGTATTATGCCCTAATACTTGCTAGCTTTTTTGAAGACATGGGTGGTAATATCTTGCTCCTCAGTTAACTGTACCTAAATATTCGACTGGTAGGAATAAACATAAAAAAAGCTTTTCAGTTCATTGAGGAAAAATGTAAAATGAAAAGTTTTCATATACAGAAGAAAAAATTAAGATCAAAGCTAATAAAATTATTAGACTTTTCCATATTTGGAAAAAGATACGTGATGTCAAACTAAGTGGATTCTTTTCTGCGCAGTAAGGTCATGGTGCCGCAGTTGCGTATAGCTGTGAGAGTGACCTGAAAAGTCATTTCCTGCTGTGGAGGCAGTGTTCTGTTCCCCATGTCAGCAGCGCATTGCTTCCCTGCAAAAAACCCCAGGACAAACTTCTTCCAACTACTTGCTTTTTTGCCTTACCTAAGACCAGAACTTTTCATAAATAATGGTCAGTAACAGACTAAAAACACATTCTTTCTCTGAAGGGTAGCTGTAGATCATGCTCTTACTCACTGGCCCTTAACTTATGTTGTTGGAGCCTTTTCTGGAATTTTGGCATGGGTATTTTCAGCAGTCTAAATTGAAGAATCATTGCATTTAGCAGCCAGAGAGCTCTCATGTATGCTAGGGTGTCATTGTTTTAGCAATGCTGCAACCAAAGGAACGGGGGGCTCCACACTTGCTGGCTCCAGTGGGCTCAGGCTGTCTCTCTTCTCCGTCCCAACTGTAAGCTGATGGGCAGAGGAGGTGGAGTTGAAATGCTGTTCTTGTTTTTGACTGGTTTCCATCAAGTCTGTCCTCCTGGACAGGTGAACAACCGTATTCTCGCCACAGGTATTGTGGTGGGGTTTTTTTTATGTTAGACTTCACCCTTTAAAAAAATTACACAGAAGATTTACAGGCCTATTGCTATTTAACAGTCTTCTGGCACAGGATTTCTTTTGAAAACAGAATAAAGGAAAGGAAGATTAGCATTATGGATGGCTTTATAATCAGAAAAAGCTATAGCTTCCAGGCTCCCGTGATGTCCCTGACTCAGAAAAGCTTTAGAGAAATTATCGTATTATCTCCCTTGAGACATTTTCTCTTTAGAGTCTTTGAATTAAAAAAATATTGTGAATATTAAAATCAGTAACTTCTAGTCCATGTGAATTCAATTGAAATTTCACAAATTAGTAGTTAGGAATAGGCTTTTTCCTCTTTCCAGCATCAGTGAAGTGTTACCAAGTGAAAGCAATTTTCATTATACTAATAATCAGAGAATCATATAATGGTTTGGATTGGAAGAAACTTTGGTCATCTTGTTCAGCCCCCCTGCCATGGCACTTAGATCATCTTGTTCCAACTTCCCTGCCATGGCCAGGAACACCTTCTACTAGATCAGGTTATGATAAGCCCCATCCAACTTGGCCTTGAACACCTCCAGGGATATGGCATCCACAGCTTCTCTGGGCTGTTGCAGTGATTCACCATCCTCACAGGGAAGAATCGCTCCTGATAGCTAATCTCAATCTGTCCTCTTTCAGCTGAAAGCCATTCCCCCTTGTTCCATAATAAAATTTATGTTTTAGAAGGACTTTGGAATCCTTAGGTCAGCACTTGAGGTAAGCTAATTATCAAGGAAGGATTGTACTTTGTGTTTCTTTTAGCAGTTTCATGTATTTGTTCTTGGCATCTTAAGAAAGTTTACAAAGTTTCTCCTCAAATCTGGACATTGCTCTCCAGGTGGGAAATTAAAAGTTTTAAATGGCATTCTTTGAAGAATCAATCCCATTCAATCATAAGCAAGGATACAGGATTGTTATTAGTGTTGCTTTTAAATAACAATATTGGTATGCAATCTCTAAGTGATATTTTATTTCATTATAGCCAAAGTATTAACTGCAGTAGTAAAGCCCAAATATAGTGAATTGTGCAGCTGTAGTTGCAGTTACCTTACCTTTTCATTTGCAGAGGTTGAATGGTCAGCTTATCAGAGGCAGTGGGTTTCAGTTTTTTCACTTCAGATCTGCTTTTTAGGAGCACAGTCTGTCGCCCAGGGCTGCAATTAAAACTTGTGACAGCATTGTAGTCAGTGCTGTCAACAGCGTTGGGAGCCCCAGCTACTGGGCCTGCCCTGCCACTTCATTTCCCATCAGGGTCCCAGTGCAGCCTCCAGGGAACTGCAGTGGGGCTCCTTGTAACTAACTTCCACATGGTATTTTTAAATTGCTGGTTTTCAAATCTGAGCATAGTAACTGTGCTCAGCATCAAGCCAAGGCTTTTTCTTCTCAAGTAATTGCTTTTCATCCTGAAACTGGAAGGTTATTATCAGGAGCTGCTAATATTTCTATGTGCGGTTTGATAACAGTAGATAAAAATAATTCTAGACCACAAGTGCCAGGAAGCACAAGTTACAGGTTTGATTTTGCTCTCATTCTAAAGGCATGACTTTGAATATAACTCAGAAATCTGTTTACTGCCTTAACGAAAAAAAGCTACCCATGGCTAATGCCCCTTCACGGAGGAAAAAGGCAATCACCTCCCACTCAAAAATATACCATTAAGTATTTAGAAAAGCAAAATATATTTTAAATTATACTTACTTAAATTATACTCTTACTCTGGGACTTCAGCTGCTTAGGAACAAAGCAGTAATGTCTGTATTTCATTAATACTTTTCTATTACAAAAAGACAGTAAATGTTGTAATGTTTCTTTAATTGCAGATGAAACTACTGGTAAGTATCCTTGAGGGTATCTTTTTGTTGAAAGGTAGAGACAAAAAGTGTTTATAAATATAAATACAGTAAGTGATATAAATTACAAAGAAAAACACATTCCTTTATTTTGAAACTATGTGGATATTCTGAAAGCTTGTCATAAAACCGTTTTACACCATTAAAAACAGATTCTTTACTGAATTCATTCACAGAGTAAATAACTACTGATCTATGATCATTAATACAAATTCACTTGACTTCAGGTATTTTTTCTTATTCTAGGAGAAGTTTGTTTTTTCATTTCTGTTGAACTCTGTCTTTAAGTGCTACTATATTTCTTTACACTTTGATTTTGCATTTTTGCTGTTCGGCTTCACTAGAAATGAAGACTTTTATAAATATATTGAACTCAGTCCTTTTTATCAAGAGTACAATGTAACACATATGTAAAAACTAGATTAATGCTGTGTTCAGTAGAAGATCACATACAGATAGGCAGCTGTCACAGAAACTTTACTCTGACATATAAAGCTGCATAATTAGCACCTGATCTTGCTTAAGTTTGACATATGGGTAACATCTATATTATGCTGTTCAGCACAGAACCCCAGTGGGATTTGAAATTAGGAGGACTGCCCGTGAAAGTTAAGAGACCCAGCACTTCACTTTCTATCTCCCGCTTGTGCAGAGGTGTTGTCAGTCCTGTCATGGCCTCTCGCTCTTCTTCCCCAAACTGCACTTCTTTTGTGTCGAGCAGTTAAACTTTCCAAGTCAGTTGCACAAATATCAGTTCTTCTGTCCTCCTCTTGCTAAACCTTTCCTTGCTTTACCAAATGCCTGGTATATGCTTCGAGGAGCTTTAGGAAAGAGAGGACAAGCATTTGTGATTGTGCCACAGTAACAATTTGTCAAGTGATTGTGTGCACTGTGCAGAGAGCACTGTTGGAGGACTTGTTGTAAACTGGGTTACGGGATTATAACTGCACCTGATTTAGAGTTGTCAGTGCTGTATTAAATTACTTTATAGTGGGGGGGTAATAAACTTTTACACTATTATTTACATTTATTTTGCCACAGATGGAGCAGTTCTGTTCTCACACCTCTCCCCTGGAAGGTTTGAAATTTCAGTGCGCAGCTCCAGAAAGCTGGAGCCACCACTCTCTTTAGTTTGATTTACAATCTAATACCATCATTCACTGTTAATTTCACATGCTCAGAAGTGCTGCTTTAGTTTGTAATTCTCAGTGTACCTTTTCCTACCTCCTCTTTGTCTTCTCACTTTGCTGCTCTTTTAAAGTTTCTAAAGTAGTCAGCTGATTTCTGTAATGTACTCAAAAGCAATAGTTTTGCACAAAGCAGAAGGGAATGTTGGAAGGGGAGCTGGAGTAAAGAGTATAGGATCATATTAGAGTTATTTTTTGACTTTATATACCATGAAGGCAATATAAAGTACATATTGAAACCTTTTGACACATTCAGATGGCAGACTATATTAGTTGTTGCAAGTTCTTCCTAAAATAAAATGCATTCAACACAATCTCAAATAAATGTCAGGACACATAGGTTTTATGCTGAAATGGAGTTGGGTTTTAGCTGTACTTGCTGTCAATACCAATTGCTTACGTTGCTTACAATGAACAGTCATTTTTGTGGCAGTAGAACTAGACCTAAAGAACTCCTAGTAAATACTTGGTATTTTTTTTCTGTTTCTCCCTTAACTTGCACAATCAGTTGGAGAAAAACTCTTTTTGGAAAGATGGGTGGGGAGGGTCAGAAATGTGTGTATCCTCTGTGGAGTACTGGAGCACAAAATTCACTGCTGTTTATCAAACCTATTCTTTTTGTAGATTTTTTTCTGTAATGGCAGTAAAGAGGTGTTTCAGATGATTGAACTACTTTTGAGAGATCTTTTAAGCAATTGCAAGTAGTGTCCTGTTGGATGTCTAGGGTAGCTTCTCAGTTCTATTAAAACTTGAAGCCTAATGTACTTGCTAGTTGAAAAACAAGAATTAAAGTTTATTCACAGCTCCTTTTTGGCTTTAAATACGTAGTGTGCGTTACTGTGTAGGTAGTTATTACTTCCAAAAAATGTATCATGATAGCTCTCTGTCATATCCATAAAGCTGTATCAAAACACTGCCTGTAACTTAACTGTAGGAAAAATAGAAGTTGCTCATAGCAGTTTCTTTTTTGGTGTTTTTCTTGGAGTCTTGATTAATTTTGAATGTGTAAACTCAACTTCTGGAATGAAAACACTTTCAGCTGATCTGGTTCGTTAGTACTACAGAAGGCTTTGACTTTCCTTTTAGCAAAGCTTTAGGTACTTTTCAGCTCTTAATTGGAGAATGAGATTAAAAATCTCATTGCTCTTTGGTCTTTACACATACCATGAGTGTATACTCTGCTCCTCTTAAATGAGAAATAAAATAGCTTTGTCACATGAGGACCTTTATTGGCTTTTATGATTGAGTGTTTAAAAGAGTTGTCAGGCTTTTGATTCTCTTGCTGAATTAAACAACTCCATCATTTTCAAGGGATGAATCATTTTTCTTTTTCAATGTTAATCATTGTTGCTGCATTATAAAAGTCTATTTCCAAGATAGCTGCTATGGGTGTTAAAGCAGTAAGCATCCCTTCACTGTACCTTATCAGTAAGATTTTGTATTAGCTGGCATTTTTTTCTGAAGTGTTATGTGTTCCATTTATATTAATCATAAAAAAATCCAATCACATAAGCTGAAGCCATAGTTGGTACTTGGTACATTTGTATCTGTCATGTTCTGAATCAGATTAAAAGTTTCCTCTGTTCTTTCTTATTTATTTAAAGTTAGTGATAGGTATAGATAGATAGTTGGTGTTCAGATATTAGTGAAGTTTTTTTGCCTATTAACTTGTTCAAGTGTCTGTCATGGGCTGAAATCTCACTGCCTCAATGAAATGGTTTCTTTTCCATTTCTTTTGAGAATTGTGGAAGATGAAGATGTAATACTTATATTTTTCAGCATATTTGCAATTTAGCTAATAATTAACCAGGAATCCATGTTTTGGATGCCTTTCTAGTTAGAGATTTGTAGGGACCCTCCCACATCATTTTCATATGCAGTGATATTTGAAATTTTCTGTATTTGAATACAGAAATATGTATTTCTGTGATTTATACATGCATTTTATATGGCCTTTCAAAGAAATGGCATGTATATGTACAACTAAGTCTAGTAATTCTAATATTAAATGGTATTTCAGACTGCAAACAAATAATGTTATCATTGTACAGGATGAAAGAAAAACAGACATGGCATTAACTAGACTGCTAGTCTGTCAAAACTGTTCACACAAAGTAGATTTTAAAATACTATCAAACGTCACTTTGAGAAAAGCATCTGTAATACTGAATGTCTATCAGCCTAACTTTATCCTTTGAAAACCTTAACATATTTTGTAGTGAGAACTTAGTTTTAAACATAAGACTTTCTGGAAAAGTACTGCTTTTGGAATTAAGGACTATAATTTTAAATGTTAAAGGCTTTTAGGAAAGGAGTTATTAGAGCTGTGGATCTGTGCTGGCAATTACTGGCCATGCCAGTTATCTGGAATGTCTTCTACCAAAGCTATACAGGCAGGGTCTTCCTGCCATCTCATCCCAAACTGTAACACTTAAAACGCTTGAGACTTTTGCTGCATTCTGTATATACAGAAAAATCCCCATCTTGTATACTTCACATTCTTCCCCTTGGTTCGCTGTTGGCTTATCTCTAGCAGTGCTTTCAGTCTCCCTGACCCTTACTTGCATTCCGTGATTCTTGTGTGTCGTGCATACGACAACTGCTCACAGGAGAAACATTTTTGGACTACTTCAATTTGATTTGACACAGAAATTTCTACGGTTTCTACCTGAAAATGCCATCTGGATTTAGATGCACTAAACTGGTTTGCAGTTCCTTTTGATGAGCTAAACAAAGAAATTAGAGGTCCATTTATGAATGACCAGATATAAGTGACTTTCTTAAGCTTTCTTTAGCTTTTGGGATTATTCATGTAAAAGCAGCAGATAAACAGCATTAAACCTTTTAGTCTATTTTCATATGCAGATATTTTTCTTCTTGATAAAGCAGGTATGGATTAGTGAGAACAAAGTAGTAGTGAAGCATATTTTATGTTGAGATAAGCTGCTTCTCAGGAAATTTTTCTCAGGAAAAATTCTTAAATATCAGAGAAATTCTCACACATGGTTTATTTCCTTGTCTTCTACCATTCACAAAAATTGAGAGACTGAGAGATCTTCACCCATGTTTTCTTACTTTTTCATCTCTTTCTGAAGGTTGAGTGCTAACTCAAAGAGAATATAACCTTTTGAAACTCATTAGGGTGGCTCATGAATATGATTTGCATTTAATGAGGGTTTCAGCAGATCCAGACCTGTCACAGCAAATTCATAGGTTTTTAGAGGATTATCAAATCCTTTTCAGAAGTAAAGGACAAACAATTATTTAACAAAATATGTCCGTCTTTTGATAGATTTGTCCTTATTAATTAGCACAGTCAGACAATTGAGTTAAAATGGGGTTTGTACATTCTGTTTCATTCAAACTGTATTATTTAGAAATACTTCCTTTGCAGTTATATTGGTATCAAGGAATACTTGTAAATATAGGAATTCTTACTGGAGATTTTAATATGTCTTTCCCAAGTGATTCTATATGTTACAATAATATAAAATGTATCTAGTAGAAAATATGCTTCAGTATGTTAGGATAGTATAAATCATCTAACCCTTTAATTTCAGAAGACAGCACTTTTTTAATAATAGTTTCTTATGTGACTATCATGTATGTGAGTATACTTATATCTACCTTATGCCAAGCATAGAATAAATATACTACATTTGAATAAAATGTTGCTAGAGTTGTTACAGAAGCTGTGTTGAAGGCATTGTGGGAAGGCCAAGGAAACTTGAAGTATATTCCTAATGATTATTGAAGAGCGATCCAATAATTATGGAAGATTAATACAAAATAGTTTGGTGGAAGATTAACTCCTCCACTCTTCGGCAGGTGGATGACATCTTAGGAGAAGGGAGTGATGAAAGTGATACTGAAAAAAAAAAGCCTGAAGAGGAAAGTGAAAAACCTCAGACAAGTGCAACAGAGACTCTAGGGAGGAAGGC
This sequence comes from Prinia subflava, assembly GCF_021018805.1. Classification (NCBI taxonomy): domain Eukaryota; kingdom Metazoa; phylum Chordata; class Aves; order Passeriformes; family Cisticolidae; genus Prinia; species Prinia subflava. The sequence continues at coordinate 95,123,373 of NC_086247.1, forward strand.
AGATCAGAGACCTGGATCATCATCATCATCATCAAGTGAAAGAAGTTTAACAGGCAGTGTACCCAGGTATGAATTTTTCACATGTAGGAAGTGTTAATGATGTTTCATTGTGCTATCCAGCATGTTTTCTTACAATCTGATACTTGCAATCTGATGTTAAACTATGTGTAGGCAACTTTTTCTTGTAAGTCTGTGAAGTTGTCATGCTTATCTCTGCAATGTTTTGGGGTTTATTTAAGGAAGTGGTCTTAGTAAATGTCTTATTGAGAACCAAGGTATCACCTGTTCAGGAAGAACTGAAGGCAACTGAACTGCACTTCTTTTAAAGTTGTCTCAATCCTGTGTCAGATATAGAACCATGTCCTCTGCAGTGTCACTTTAAAATAAAGCATGGTTTGGAAAGCTATGCTTTTTTCACCCTGAATTTTTGAGATAGTTTTATGTCGGTCATTCCTAACAATGAGGTTGTTGGGATACTTTTCTACTTAGAAAGAAATTTAAACTTGCTAGTCTAAGTGCTTATGTTAAATATGTTAATGAATGGTTCTCAATTTGCAGCCTATTAATAGTGCTTAAGCTTAACAATTTAGGGCAAGCAATATAAAGTTTTGATTAAGAATTGCAGGGGTCATCATCCTGTACTACAGGGTGCTGAAAGTGCAAACATGACTCACATGCATGTTGTTCTTTCTTTCTGCTGTCTAACCAAACTCTGTTCCCAACCATAAGACTTTAGGCTCTAACACGTTTTCCTTAATGAGGATAATACAAGTAGTAGGTCTTAAGGAACTGACTCACATTATTTTAACTTCTCTGAGCTTTATTCTGGCACACAAAGAAGGTATGAGAGAAACTGCAAAAACTGCCACAGAATGTGATACGTAAATGTTTATGGAGAGATTTTGACTGGGGTAATAATGTTCATGTGTGTTGGGTTTATTGGAGAAAGAGTTACAGGAGAAGCTTACATGGCCTTTATCATGGGTATTTCTAATCATTGAACTTCTTCAGAAAAAAAGTCTGAAAGTTGTGAGAGTTTAATTTGTCTCAGATGGGTAGAAGAAAAAAATTCTCCTAAATTAAGTTTGGAAGAGGAAAGGCAAGCAAATTATGAATGTTTTAGAACACAGCTTGAAGCAGCAAAGCATGGTGGTGGCATGTCATTGTTAAGTGATCCTAATAGTGTGATGTTTCATTGTATGAAAGACATACCATTTTCTGGAAACCAAAAAGAAGAAAGAGTCACATTAAGGAATATTGCTAAATACTATTCCCCAAGTATGGTGTAAAAATATAGAGCAAGTGTATTTGTAGTTAAGCTTTATTCTATATACAGGAAGATTTTTAAGTAAGCTTGGCAATACTTCTTCACTCAGAAACTATACAGACATAGTAGTGTTCTTGCTGAGATAAAGTCTTTGAGCAGCTTTTTAACTTCTATTTTCAACCTCTCCACCTTGTCAGTTTGCTAAATTGCATTCAGGATTGAGCTTGAATGGCGTGTTGGAAAACATACTTGCAAAAAGTGCTGGTTTAGATGCTGACCCAGTGTCTTACTAGGCAGGAAATTCTGCTTGATAAGAAAGGAGCCTTCATTCCAATTACATTTTGAGTTTGAAGCTTTAAGTTGATGTTTTCTTGTTCAGTCAGAGTTGTATGTGCTAAAGAGATACTGTATAGGAGGGGTGATGTAAGAACAGTCTCCGAGAAACAGAAGATGAACAAGAAACAGTCCAGATATGATCCAGTACTCCTATGGTCTGCCCCAGTTCGTTCCTATTAGAGATGAGGCCTACACTGACTATAGGTTCCTGCAGTTCCTCTACACCGTTCCAGTAGTTACTCACACTGGAACCATAGCGCTTACAAAAAAATCTAGTGCTTACATTTAATGTTAGTCTTCAGTCTTGAAACTTACAGAATACCTTGATAATTTCTCTGATTGTTGCCATTTCTGAAATTCTCAAGCATGGAGGAAAAAAAATAATCTTTGAGAAAACTGATACCTCCCACTGGAGGGGAAATGCAGCCTTTCTCCTAAATCCATTGCTAATTCATAATCAAGGAAAATTGAGCTTAGAGCCTCAGAATTCCCACAACTATATTTTCTAGATTCTCTAGTTACTCCCCATTTACTAGAATTTTAAAAGGAACAGTGATATTTTGATTCCTAAGTGTTTTCTTTCAAATATTATGTACTTCCTTACAACAACCACTCTCCTAGAAGACAGAAATTAGTTTTCCTTTCTTTATTTCTTACTGACAGAAAATACTGCTGCAAACTCCACTGCAAAATTTTGTTAGTGACATCTTTTATCCCCCTTTTATCCCTTTTATCCCAGAACAAGTATATTAATTGTCGCTATAACTTTATTCCAGTTTCAAGTCTTGAGACATTCTACTTTGAGAGTCTCAGGACCTACTTTTTTTTACAGCTCAGTGCTTCCCAAGATGTCAGATTCAGATTTGTTATAGTCTGGGATATTTTTTCAAAAACAATTTCAGTGGCAAACCATTCAAAACATATTAAGGAACTATCTGGTATGTGGTCAAAGTCTTCTTGAAAGTATCCTTAATAGCCAGTAGCACATCTCAAATATGGCTGACAAAACAATTGTAGAAATTCAAACATTTTGCCAAAGAATGATGCTTCCTCTGTTTTCTTACACAAGCAACTCATTGCATTGTTTCACTAGTCGTGATGTTGTTACACTGAACAGTCTTCCAAAATTCCTTTCTAGATGTTGTGAGTATGCTGTTGATTTGATTTTTACAGTATAGAAAAGCTGAAGATCTAAATTTAGAAATACTGGTGATTTAAAGTCATCATTTCCTACCTCCTGGATCATTTGTTGCATTAGCATAGCTCACTTAATCATCAAGCAGTCTGTCTGTTAAAGAGATACTGTGTAAGGTCACACTAGAAAAAAATACATTGTGTGAAGCTATTTTTAAGAACTAAATCTTTCATTATCTCCTTTCCCTTAAAATAGATTTTATTTAAGGGGACACTCAGTGATGTCTAAGTGCAAAAGGAAAGGGGATCAAAATGTCTGTATGTGGTCAGTGCTTGAATATTCAACAAAACATTAATCTGAAGTCCAGAGTGAACAAATCCTAAAGTAAACAATTGCTTGCGTTCGCAGGTAATTGGAAAATGTTGTTTGTGTGAAGAAAATTCAAATTCATTTTGCTCTCATTGATAGAGCTTCTCCCACATAATTGTTTCAAATTTGTAATCTGAATTCTGTGATGTGTGGTTATTCTAAACCACTTACTTTTCTGGAGCCATTACAGTTTTGCCATGCATAATAGTGAAGTCCTCTTGAAAATCTCTTGTTCAGACTCCCTCAGTAAGAACCAGAGTTCATTATTGGAATTGGCCAGAACTAGAGGGATCAGTTCAGTTCATTTCTAAAACTGCACTGTGGTTCTGCCTGTGGGCCTGCCGTGTCAGTGGCTGTGGGATTACAGAGGACCATGTCTCATTTTAAAGACTTTTCCTCAAAGCTTATTCCATCTATCTTTGTGTTGCCTCTGCAACACGGTTGCAGAGGCAACTTCAGTTAAGTGTTGGTGAATGAGGTTGAATCTTGCATCTTGTTCAGGGGCTTTACGATCTCTGCATAGAATTAAGATTGCTGGAAAACTACAGAAAGCAAATGGGGCCCATTTATTGATTTTGGCAATGAGATATTGAATCCCAAATCAATCAAAGTGTGTTTGATAGGAGCAGTAGCTCATTGTTGTTCCTTGATGTAATTTGGTAAATAAGTGCAGTATTCCTACTTGAATGCATTTTAATGTCTCACTCTATTTTAGGGAGATACAATATGTCTCCTTAACAAAGCAGGAAACCCTCTCAGCCTTTAAAGAGAATGCCTAATCATTGAGTAGGGAAAAAACCAGACCTAAACTCTGTAAAATTAGAGATCCTTGGCAGGCAACTCCACCAGTTGTGGGAAAGGCTGATATGCTCCAAGAATTTGCAGAGATAGGTGGCATTTGTCAGTTTGAAGATGCTTCCCTGGAAATGCTTTTTTTAAGGTGAAGCAAGTTAAGGAAGCTCAACATGGATGATGTGATGGCTCCAATTTTATACATTATTACATTTACAAAGTTTCAAAGTGTTTGAGTCTGTTTCAGAGAACAGCCCAAATTTGTCTCCCATGATAAATTTTCTGTAAGTTCAGTCTAAATCAGCATTCTAAATTAAACATCTAGGAGAAGAAAGCATCCTTCAGGTAATAAGACAATGTGATGAATATTTTTTTACATAACCAAATTCTGACTGATCTTTTGCAAGATTGTTTCAAGTATTTTTTTCTTGGGTTTTAAAAAAAACTTATATGAATAATACAACACCTGGTTTGGCCAGCATGTTCCAAGGCTGTACACTACTCTTGTGATGAGTTTAAATGGTTATTCAGAGGGCATTTTGAGGTGTTAAGAGCTGAAACTTTGGCCAACTTCATTTTTCCCAAAACTAGTTATTGTGTTCAACTTCCAAGGTAGAAGTTTTTCTTGATTCCTTCTGGTATATTTTTTTCCTTGGCATAACAATTGTTCTCATAGTTACTGCAAGCTGAGAGTATGTTTAAATGACCAAGTTTCCTTAGATTTCTAACAGTCTGGAAATAAACAGACTCTTTGATGTAGTCCACATAGGCAATTAAAAAATTACTGCAGTTTCAGTGGTGAGGTTTTTTTCTCAGAAGCAATGGTGAAACACTGCAGACTGAAATCCAGGATCAGCTTCTAAAGAGAAGTGCTTCTGTTGGCAGCACATCTTGCTGTTTTCACATGAGCCGGCTGTTCTGCAAAATTTTAATGTCATTCCTGTTTGGAAGTGATTTTGATGATGACTCCAAAATGGAAGAGGATTCTGGGCATGCCAAGCATAATTTTCTTCTGTACTTGTATATTAAAAATAATTTTTCATATAGGAATGTTTTTATTTGAAAGATCTCTTGTTACCCAAATTTCCACATGAGGAAATCCATTCTGAGGTAATAACAGCTTTTTGAAGCCATTTTGATTAACTTTTTTTTTTCTCCAAAGGTAATTTTTATTTTCAAGTATGTGTAGCCCCTAGTACTCTACCCTCTGCTACACTGAATCAACAACTTATTTTCAGTCTGCCAGCTAGAAAATTGTAGATCCAGGTTCTAGAGCATTGAATAAATGGAAACAAATGCTGGATCTCAGTTGATAGTGTGTGCCTTTTTCAGGCCCTCTTGAAAATTGTCCAAATGTCCTGAAAACCAGGAGTCCATCAGCTTGTAATCTTTATGTGAGAGGGTTAGGATCTGATTACTGACCACCTTCAAAGTTTCATTAGGGTTGCTTTAGGCAACTGAGGTGCATCCCATCCCCAGTTAACCTAATTCTTTATGTTACTAAGGCATTGGGTTTTTGACATTTGGTACTTTTGTTTTCAGTGTTCTGTTTAGGTTGATGCTCAGCTTTTTGTCTTTGTCTCACATATTTGTGGTAAAATTGATCTTTCCATATTTGTATTTCTGAACCCAGTCATTCTTTCCCCTCCTGTCCTCCAAGAAAAGGTAATTTGGAGAGCTAGGTGCTTTTGCTGACTTGAACTTTCTGCATGTGTTAAGTTAAATCTCACTCATTGGTCCTTGTCTTTGTTACAAAGCACAAAAGATGACTTTAAGAGCAAGCTGTGCCAAGGATGTTTGTACTTGAAAAGTGTAGTTACAGGCCATGCTTTGTTTCATTTGAGTAGTTTTTTTTCATGAAAAGTAGATTTGATTGAAGTGAAATAGTGTCCAAGCTCTTAGGTGATTCTTTCACTATAGCAATCTTTTTCATAAACCTTCAGTAAATACTGGGGAGTTCTTCTAGGTGTGTCTATACTCAATGATCTCTAGAGCTTTAGCTGAAACCTGAAAATTAAGGGGATTTTTAATCAGAAATGTTCAACAGTATTAGAGTGTAATTGCAGATATCTAGAAAAGTCACTGACAAACTCAACTTTTCCAATATCATATTGGATACATGTTATAATTATCAGTGGAGAATTAAAAAATGCAGTAGGAAGAATTAGGAACTGGAAATGTTAGTGTTCAAACTGCATCTACATGCCAACATGTTTTTGTTTATCACCCCAGTTATTATCTTTAGATCCCTTTTTTTAAAGATGCCAGTCATATCACTTGGCTGTAAACACACTTCTAAAAAAAGTCATTTTTATACTATGGCCTCACAAATATTATATTTAATGAATAGAGCAAGTGAAGTAACATCGTTTACTATGACAGTCTCTCTTTTGAAGTATTTGAAGGCTTTTACAATAGATAAGACAAGCATTCAGATGGCTATGACAAGTGCGAGTCCTGTGACAGTGCCACTAGAAGGCAGAGATTTTTCTTCTCATTAATGAGGTTAAGCAGCATTGGGTTTTCATATAAAATGCTAAGTTGCTCTGTAATTAATTTAAAACTGTTACAGAATATAGTTTTTAAGCTCTCTGATAAGAGAAACTGCCTGCTTTTTTTCCTTCTTGTTAGAGAAGGATGGGGGATCCAGTATGACTTCTGCCCTGAGGAAATTTCCATCTGCAGGGAATGCTTGTCTGTGTGTTTTCTCAGATGGAAGGGCAGAGCAAAGAGTTGGGTTTTTTCCACATATGAAATAATTCTTTAAGAGGAAAACTTCTTTTTGTCTGCAGCAACCAGAAGAATTGTAAGGCCTGTTTGTTACTCATGGCTCAAAAAGCAAGTTACTATGCTGGCCACTTGCTGCTCTTCAGTGTCTCCTCATATGAGAAAGTTAAGAGCAGAATTGTTTGGGTAAGTCACTTAGTCAAGTAAGAGGACAGGAGTGCTTCCTGTGGAGAGGGAATGCAGAATTCTACTTTCTTTTTCAGCTTAATATACCAGTGTATTTCCACCGGGGAGATACCCACCTTCTGAAACAGCTATGAAGCAGTTTATCTGGATCTTAACATCTGCTCTCCAGTGAGGTTTGCCAGGCTCACTGAGCAGGGTTAACAGTATGAAGGATCTCTTACTCCTTAGGTGCCTTCCAGCTGGTCAGAAAGTATTCAGCCTTTAGCTATTTATAGAGTATTTTTCACTTCTCTTTAAAGTCTGCTTTTGATCTGGAGTTTTTTTCTTCTCTGGGCAGAAAGGAGTACCAGGAACACACTGATTTGGTCAAAGGCACAAGGGATTCTCTCATTAGATCTACATTTCAGGTCATTTAAGATTTTAAATATGTTCCATTCTGTTTCAAAGCTACTTCACTGATTGTCTTTCCTTAACATTGCTAGGAATCTTTTTGAATTTAAGATTGAATCATCCAAATCTTTTATACACAATATTTAAAATAATGGCATAAGCAAAATGGCAGTAATATTCTGCTCATTTACTGTGTCTGAACTGGCTAATTTGTCATTGTTGGATGCATTGCAGGAGTTTGCTCAGGTGCATGTTGCTAGATGTTTCTTAAATATCTTTTCACAAAGGATTCAGAATTCTGTTGCCATGAAAAGATTATACCAAATTTGCTCTGCTTTTTTCGGTATAATCTTCCTAGGATGTCTTTGCTAATGGAAAGGTCTCAGTAGGATTTTCTATGCCAAAAATGTGATTTTCAAGGTTTTTTTCTGAATATTAAATTTAGTTAAGTCTGTCTTCTGCTATAATGAATGCCATGTAAAACTAGAGCTTGTGTTTTTTCCTCCCTCTAATAAGCCATGAGGTGTATGTACGGCATGTCAATCCTGGAAGACTAACTTTTAGTCATAATTGGGTTGAAAAATGCATGTATGAGAATTATTTCATGGGTTTGTGGCATTGGTGTCAGTAGAAGGTGAAGATGTAGAGGGATGTTCTACATCCTTGTAAATCCACAGTAGGGTAGAACGATGCTGGAAGTTACTGGTGTGCTCTAAGGAGTGTAAACTGTGGTACTATTTTCAATACACTATTTTATTTGATAGTAAAGAGGACCAAAATGTCCGACATGCCTAACTAAATTGATCATTTAGGAGACTATTAAATTTCTATTTAAAAAGAAAGAAAAAATAATTATTTTCTACAAATAAAAGGGTATGTGGGAGATATGTTGCAAGAGGGAATGCCATTAGGAAGAGAGGTTGGCACTACTTTTTAGAAAAATTGAATTGAATTCTCAAATACAAGTAAAAAACACCTCAGAGTTGGTGAAAAATATTTTTCTTCTTTGTTTGCTATTCTGTGCTATCTGATAGAGTGGGCTGTTCCCATGGGGGATTTTTGAGATAAAATCTATACCAATTAGTTAGATTTTTTAAGAGAAATTATCTTTCCATTAATATCTTAAACTTCCACATCTTGTCTGTGTGTCCTTCCCTTTTAGATTTTGTGTTTAGTTTTCTTCTACAGCTGTGGTAGAAAAGCTTTTAATTTTATTCTTCATTTAAACAAATTAAGTTTTATGATCTCATATAGAAAAATTCATATGGACAAGTCTAAAAGCTTAAAAATCATCAAGTATAGTTTGAACTATTTAGCTGTTCAGGAAACAATTAACAAAAGTGTAAAATAAATGGATATATTATTTATTTCCTCAAAGGTAAGACAGAGAGGAAACTATGGGACATTTGGTGACAAATATTTGAAAACAGATGTTAAAATGAAGGAGTTTCTGGGTACAAGATAAGTACTCGGCCAAGAAGCAAATGGTAGCAGTGAGGGTGCATTTGGTACTTGAAGGTTGTATCTCCATTAGTGTTTTAGCCCAGGTGATGAGTGTGGCCTTGAAGCAGTGCTTTGGTGTGGCTCCCAGGGATATCAGGGTTCATCATTTCGTTTAGGTCGCTGTAGGCTGGGGTTTCACTCCAAGAGCTGGCCCACAGCCACTAATGCACTAATGCACTCTTTCAATCCAGAGAATGAGCTGAGAGCCCATCCAGAGTAAATCCAGAGCCCATCCTATTTCTGCCATAACCAGTTGTAAGGCCCACATGCATGAATGCCAAATGTATTGTCTCAGTGCATAGTGTCAATAGGACAAAAGTTTAAAAGTCACTGGCATTACCATTTAAACTTTTATACACTTACAGAGTTGGATTCCTTTTTTCTATCTCTTTTGATATTTTATCTAGACAGTGAACACAATTTTGCAGTTATTTCTTGGTCATTTAAATGTTGGGACATCTCAATATGCTATTTTAAAATTTCAAGTGGTTAAATTACTTAAATTATAAGCATGACACTGATAAATGGTAAAAACAGCTGTATAAGCAAATGAATGCATGGCTCAGTTTCTTTAATGAAAGCACTTAAGTAGATGAGTCATTCATATCTTCAAGCTTGTTAATGATTTTAATGGCCTAAAGTTTCATGATGTTACTGAATATATACCTACTACAGCTTCAGTTAAGTTGCAACAAATTACAGTTGTGTTTCCGTCTGCTGATTAGTCTTGTTGGTAAACAGTGTGCATCCAGTTGTCAAGAAAACTAAGAAAAATACTTGAGAAAAGGAATCTGAATATTCAATGTGTAGGGGAAAGATGTCGTTGCAATTTGCCTCCTTTTTATTTCAGAGAAGTCTTTTTCACTTTCAGAAAAGTGCAATTTTACAGTTAGCTTTACTCCTGTAATGTTGTCTGTAACACTTTGTCATCCAGTTACACTAAAAAATTACAATTTATATTGGAAAGTCTTCTCTTGGCTATGTGTATAAATTGCATTTACAGCCTGTAAGATTTAGAAGTGAAAAGCTGCAATAATTAAAAATCCTTTCTTCTGCTTAGGATGCTTACCTAGGAAAGCAAGCAGCCCAACAGCTTAATTATCTCTAATGTGTACAAATATTTTCCTTACACATGCAAGGAAGACCTAACAGGCATTTTGTACCATCTTCAGTTTTAGATACATGAGCTGCCACTGCATTGAGAATCAGAAAATTGTGTGTGATTCATGTATTCACTCTGTTCTCTGTAGAGTCTTAGTCAGGAATTACCATAATCTCAGTGTTTTCAATGGTCATGTGCTGTGTTCTTGCTTGAAATTGTATTTTATCCACATACAGAAATGTAGGCACAAAACCAGATACATTCAGATGAACTGAAGAAAGTTGTAGAAAGCAAGGTTCTCTAAAGATTCTGTAGTGTTTTTTCTAGAAACCTTGAGTAGCCCCTGAGTAGTTTTTCCTTTTGCAGAATTTTGCAAAGAACCCTCTTCCCAATTTCATAATGAGACAGATGACACTCTGGAAACTCTTCCAGCCACAGGAAGCTGTTTCTATTTTCTGGGGTTTTCCAATGTTGGTATCATGAATTGTCCAGGGAGAAGGAATTCAAATTTTCAGCAGATTTGCAGAGATAGATCACTTAATATCTTGTCTTTATAATGTATAGCGTGGATTTGTTCAGCTCTGGTACTTTTTTCTGAGAGAATTAATGCATCAGTATGTAAAACACTAGAGTATGCACTGATTGATTATGACCACCACAGCCCCATTTGGGAAGCAATGGATTGGGTTTGAGGCAACGGAGAACAAAAATGATGGGAAAAGTAGATCTCATTATAGCAAGTCTGCCCATCTCTGTGTTCTAGTGATGTGGTGGTTGAGGCAGGACCAGCATACTGCTGGGTTTCTTTCTGAAAGTTTTGGAATATATTTGGGTGTAAAATGGGGAGAACAGGCAAGAATAATGGAGTGCAGATCTGTTTCCTCAAGTACTTCTGGCTCACAGATGGATGCCCAGGTGCTCAGCACTCGAAGCAGTTCCCATGACAGAGAAGATGAATAATTTCATATCTCTGCAAGCCTAATCTAGCATTTGTTCTGCATCAGGTTCTTCACATGATCATAAAGTTTCCAGTGTTCAATGACTTCTCTGGTGTTTGAGAAGCATGAAATACTTGTATAAGACAGGAGTTCTCAAAAGAGCTAGACAGGCAAGGTAATAGTTTTGCAGGGTTTAGTATCTCCAAGGATAACGCCTCTCTGGATAACCTGTGCCAGTGCTTAATCACCATCACAGTGAGAAGCTGTTCCCTGATGTTTAGAGGGAACTTGTATATTTCAGTTTGTGCCTGGCTTCTTGTCCTGTCACTGGACACCACTGAGAAGAACCTGGCTCCAGTTTCTTTACACTATCCATTCAGGATTTTGTGTATGTTCATTAGATCCACACTCTACTCCTACATCAAGAGTGTCTGAGGATCTTGAGAGAACCAAAGGCCTTAGTGAAGTACCCTCTGCTTTTCCCTCATTTACCAAGCCAGTAATTTAATTGTAGAAGTGTATCAGGTTGGTCAACCAGTTTCCCTTTGATGAACCTATGTTCAGCACTACTGATCACCTTGTCCTTCATGTGACTAAAAGTGGTTTCCTGGATCAGCTGCTCTTTCATCTTCCCTGGGATTGAGGTGAGTCTGACCTTCCCTCAGTCCAGCTAGTTTTAAAGTAGGAATGACATTTGCATTCCTCCAGCCATTAGGCACATCTCTCAACCACCATAATCTCTTGAAGACTGAAAGTGGCCTCACAATGACATCACCCACCTCCCTTAGCATTCATGGCTGCATCTCATCAGGAGCCATGGGGTCAGGTATGACCCCCATTTACTTAAGAGTCCTTCCCTGTGCTAATTCTCTTCTACCAAGGAACCTCTTCCTTGCTAGAGGTCTTTTACCATCTTCTCTGGTTCCTGAAGGTTTATCTTGCTAGTAAAGACTGAGGCAAAAGACTATTACCTCAGCCCTTTTCCATGTCTGTATCACTGGCTCCCCTGCCCCATTCAGCAGCAGGCTCACATTTTGCTATTTCCACATTCTTCCATTTCATACTTACAGTACAAGACCTTCCATTGTCTTTGACAACATCAGCATCTCATGGTCATTGCAGCTAAGGCTGCCTTCAGCCTTCCCACCCCCAAGCCTCTGCCTCATTTAGGCCTGAGATCCAGCAGAGCAGCTATCCTCACTGGCTTCTCTGTTGCTTGGGATCAGCACTGTGCAGTGCTGTGACCGGAAGGCTGAGGCCATCCTGTGCACTGAAGGAGTGGAGAACATGGAGTAAATAAGAGCTGGATACATACTAATGGACACTGAAATGCTGGAGCTGAGCTTGTACAAATACAGGTCCAGCACCTCGAAGCACAATTTCCAGACTGGCAGCTTCTTTTGAATAGCTTACAGACCCTCCAGAACTGAGTACAAATAGGATGTTTCCAGTGTGCTGTCTCAGAAGGGCTTCTTTTGAGTGTTTTTTCCATTATTTCTACTGATTTTGCACCCATCTGGGAACATTCTGTGGAGCTGCAGTATATAAATCTGGGTCTTGCAGTGCCCTAGCTTCTATCAGTGGGTCTAAATTTTGCTTGCGGTCTCTTGCAATGTGCTCATGCCGCACCTGATAATACTCAAATAATGTGAGTTTTCTGTTGTCAGGAATAACCTAGTTTATCCTGTGATACTGTATCTGATCTTTGTATATCTTGCTGGGAAGAAAGGGAGAGAAATGATCCTTCCCACCACGTCTTGTTGCCCCTGTTTTGTACAGGTGTAAAAACTAAGGAGCATTTTTTGTAAGGATAGTTTTCTATAAAAATATTTGATAATAGCCAGTTCTTAAAAGCTGTTCTCAAGTAAAATAGCTGTCTCTAGATACTATTGACGCATTTCATCAAAGTATGGAAGAAAGAAGGAGAAATGCCACGTTCTCCTCAGTAGAAAGGCTCATCTTCCAAAAGAGCTCAACAAGAGTGTCTTAAACTTTTACAAACCTTGAAAGTTTTCCTTCACTGTACCAATTTGATAATTGCTGTCACCTGCAGAGTTTTAGCATTGCTAAAACCTTTTACATTCAAAATAACCCCTCAAACTGTTCCCATTGCATGTGTTTGTGAAGTTCTCCTTCCAGCTCTTCATGGATTTAACGTCCTTCACTATTCTTAAAGGAAAATATATGAGTTTTAAGGTGATGCTTTATAGCAGAAGCTTAGAGCACAATTGTAAGATGAATATTGAAGTGTAATAGCTGTGACATTTATATTGTTTATCCAATGAATGTCTTTTTTTCTAGCAAAACACTTTGCAATTATTTTGAGCTGAGGAACCCTTCTCCATTTCATCACTTTTTAACTTTTACATGGCTGGATGTCTTGGGAAAAATATCTTTTTCTTGTGAGGATGAAGGAGAATTTGAATTAAGGAAGGTAGAAATTTTAGGGAAACTAATAGAAAAGGTGTGAACTGTCATGGATGATACCTTGCCATAGGGAACTAGATAATTCTGGGGGATCAGAGGAAAGACACCAGCAAAATCAAATCCTAAAGACAATAGAGAGGAAAATATGCTCTTGTAAATCAAAATTAGGTGCTCTGGATGTAAAGCACCACATACCTTGCATGGCAAAGTCATCACTGGAGTTTCTCGCTGCTATGGTGCACCCTTTCTGTGAATGGTACAACCCTTTCAGGGATAATGGGATGATTGTATTTTCTTTTAGATATGTCTTTCAGTGGCTCCCAGTCTGGAGGAAGAGAAGTTTCTGAATCACAGTATTTGAATGTCTTAAGAGTTTAAGTATAGGAGTGCCTGTCTTAGATATTCTGTCAGTTACTCCTGCTAGTAGTGTTTTACAGCTCTGTAATTGGTTAGATTTCCCATTCTCTGAAGCCACTCTTCTAAATGAATATGCCATAGTATCTTTCTATAAATAAAAAGGTGAATGAATAATTCCCATGGGCTGGCTGGGGATTTTATATTCCCTGAATTCCTGAATGCTTATTCAACATCATCTCTCTTCTTTCATCACTCTGTTCAACATTATCTATCTTCCGTTTTTCCTTAGGCTTCGGAAAGTTGTCATCTGTTTCCATTACATAAGAGCTTGTCAATAATCTCAAGATTTCTGAAAGGACAATTGATAAAACCCTATCTTGATTTTAAAAGGAGACTGTCAAGTCTATTACGCCCTTCAGATGCCTTCCTTTTAGAAATCAAAGTTCTTACTGTATATGTGTACATTTATGTATGTCTCAGTTGTTGTTTCCTGTTCCTATCTGGGGATCATAAAACATGAAAAGACCAAGACTGAAACTCATCATTTCTTAGGCAGCAGGGACAAAAAGCTGTGTTCCACTAACAAAATTATTCAAATTACAATCTCCGTAAAAAGAAATTTTAAGTGATTGCTGTCTCATATATGTGTTGAAGATAAAGCATTTTAAAAGCAGTAGTTTTCATACTGGAAGTTATATATATTGATATAAAGAGATCAGCTTTTAATTATATAAATAGTCATAGCTTCTTCTATCTTAGACACTTGCTTACAAAAAATTGAAAAGGTGTTGGGAATGGGCAACTCTCCGCGAAACCTAGACATCAGTTCTGAGGGATAAGCCTGTATGCAATGGAAAGATCTCTACAGTTCAGCCCTGAAGACTCATCAAAGAATCTTGTAGGAAAATGAATGTGTATTCTTACTATAATTTAATTTGGTTATCTAGAATATAATGTTGTATATTTTTGTGTACCTATATAATGCTTTAGAAAAATATTATTAATATTATTAAAATCAGGAGATTTCAGAAAGATATGCTGTGTGATTATTAAGCAAGCTTTGTGCTTGCAGCTCCATTTGGGAAGCATGCGTTGCTTTAGTTTTTTTACTCTCATTCTTGATTATGACATTTAAGAGATTAAACAACAATGTTGACAGTCTGTAGCCTTAAGTTTCATTAGAAATTATATGATTCTGTAAGGGAAATAAAAGCCGTAAGAAATTCTTCATAGATGTCTGACAGTATAGTAAGAAGAGATTACCTTTCCCTAATGCACCTTTGTGCCTACTGAAGTATAACATTATGTTTCAAATGAAGTTACTTAGGATTTATTTGACAAATGGGAGAAATGTGTAGATTTCACTAATCTTCAAAAGCAAAGCAGCAAAAAGAATATTGGTCACTAGAGAGGAACCAATGTGAGGAAGCACTCATCAATTCAAAATATACTTTATTTTTTTCCCCTTATGGTATCTCAGGTTTTTCCAACCAGTTTTCAAGGAAGAAATAGAATGTTTTTAAATGAAAATAAGAAGGTTATGTTGCAGATGCAAAATTATAACACACATGGAGCTAACTACTACTCATAGTTGTACATTTTTTCTCCTTCACATAAGTGTGCTCTTCATCCTGTGGAAAGCAGGAAACTTGTAAACTAGTTTTCAGAGAGATAAAAACCTCAGAACTGCATAGTACTTTTTCTCTCAAATCCCCTTTTGTTTCCAAAAAAAATTTTTTACAGTTATATAACATGAATAGTACTGTTTCCAGAGTTAAGGCATGAAAAAAGCACTAGCCTAGCTTTGAAATTATTTTAGTATGATAAGCAGATGAAAAGGAGCTGCTTTTGCTGTCCTGAGTTTGCAGTAAGAAACTTTAACTCCGTTTTGCAAGACACTGAGTATTCCAACATGAGGGTTGTTGTAGGTAGAACTGATGGGAGAGCAACATCTTTGTCTTGTTCTTCTGGTATCAGTTACCATTCTGTAATGAAAGGGATTGCATGAGATAAATTATTTCAGAGATGATCTTTGACATCTGACACTCAAACTTTCAAACCTAGGGTTGAGACTTCAACAAAGGTATGTTTGAATAGGAGTTCTTCAGTAAAGCTTTTCAGATGTTAATTACCGGAAATTCCAGTTTTCCAGTTACTGCACTAGCCCTACAATTCCTGTCAAAAGGAATAAGCAACTTTAATTCTTCTATATATTTATATCTATTTCTTTTCTTGCTATAGTCTTACATGAAATACTCTTCTTTCAATTTGTCAGAGATCCTGAATTTTTCTTGATAAAATACTATCCTATATTGAAATTATTAATGTGTAAAGAAAGTAGAAAAGGATTGCACTGTCCATGGGAATGTTGAGATACTCAACTGGTTCAATCTTCATTTACTGCAAAATCAAAATTCAAAATCACTGAAAGATTGCTGAGAAAATACAGGTCTAATTAGATGTGCTGCATATTCAGAGATGTATAAAATGCAAACAGAGAAAACAGGGAAACAGAGTGATTGAACTACTGAAGAGGAAGGTCCTTGTTCTAAGACTTCTGACAAAAGTAAGTCATTGATACACTAAGCACAAGAGGTAGATGCTAAGTTTGCTTCAGGAAAAGTGACAGAAGGACATTGTTCACTTCATTGCTGCTTCTTACACATTCTGAAATACTTGGAATTACTGTAAAGGTCTAATATAACGTCTGTTAAAGAGGAACAGGCATTTTGGAAAGCCTCAGATCATTAACTGGATAAGGGGAAAAAAAATCACAGGAGAGAACTGAGAGTGTGAACTTTCACACATCTAGACTATTAACTGCAGCTAAAATTAACCAAAGGGCTGGTTCACATTTCGATCATGAGACTTCAGTCTTGCTCTTGTATTTCCCTGTATTTCCTCCAAGGAGCAAATGCACAGCTTGTGCATGTTTGCTCAAAGTGTCAAGCTGCTAAGTTTCCATTGCAGGGACTGTTTTTCCTTTTTTAAAATGGAGATTCTTATTCTCCTAAAGGCTTTTAGAAAGTGAACTGCACAGTCTAAAAGTTCTCAGGTCCAACAAGGCAAATTTTGGCACAGAATAATGTGCAGTCTGAGTGCCTGGGTTGATCTCAAGGCATCTCTTTGAGGTACAGTTGGGCCTTGCCCACAGTCCTAAAATGACCAGAGTTGTAGGTATGCCTATTATGTCCATGTCAGCTGTCCTAAGAGAGGACACATCTGTAGCAGCAGAATGCATCCAGTGTGCTGCTGACTTGTTGCCTGATCAGTGGTGCTAATCTTGTCCTTGTAAACAGCAATATTATCACAAATACCTGGCGATTTTTCATAAGTCTTACAAAGCAGGTGCCATAGCTGAAGTTCAGTAGGACTGAATGACTTTTGCTGATTTCTCCTAGCATGAGTCTTTTATGGAAAGATCATCTGAGCTATTTTTTTTGTACAGTGTTCCTAAACAACTTGAATAAATAGTTTCTCAGTAACATTTATATCCACGAAACATAAGGGGTTTTTCACATCAAGCCTATCAAATATAAACAGCAGTTTAATTTTTAACCTTCTTTCCTTTTTGTAAGAGGCTTTTTTTTAAAGTCTTTTTCTATGGATATAATGTTGCTTCTTTTGGCAAGTTTCTTTAGCGTTTGATGGTATGAGTGAGGTGTTCACCACTTAAACTGTCAGCTATATCTATTAAGTTTTATATTAAGAATAATATAAGTTGTTACAGTTCTAAGAAGATTTTTTTCAGTGTTCACCAAAGAGCTGAACACTGGTGCTTTGAACTTGTGCAAGATACTTTAACATAATTCTGTGGTATCTTCATGTTTCCTTCTACAATATGTAAATTGCCAGAAGACATACAAACTGCACAAGACTACTTTTCTCACAAAGTGGTGGGTTATAATACTTGTGTTTGTGTTATACCACATCAGATGGGAGGCTTGAAAATGCTTTGAAATACAGCGTGGTTTGAGTGAACATCTGCCTTTAGCTTCTTTTACGGTCTAACTGTGAAACTACCTAGATGTTGTCCAGATGCAATAATACAATATTATTCAGTCCATTTGTGTCTGTGTGTGCAGTTATTAATTGGCTTACACTGATACTATGGTTATTACCTTCTGGTTAATATAGCAATTGTGCAATTGAGATCAGGAAAAGAAGTGTCTTTGGAAAAGTGAAAAATAGCATAAAGTTTTCTTATACTGCCTTCAGTATTAGATTTGAAAGCTAGTTTGTCTTAGTATGTTTTTGATCAAATTCTCTATATACTCAGTCATCAATACAATTTATTGGTCATGGGTTTTCCTATTTCAATGCTATGTAGATTAACTGTGCAAATCTACACAGCACTAAGTTCTAACAGTTCTAGTACTTCAGGGGAAGCATACACAAGCAATTAAAAGTCTGTATACTAGTATGTTACAAGAGCTAGGAAAGTGCTGTTAAAATATAACCTTATTTTTCTCAAAATTCACTTTAAGACAAAATATGTTTCACGTGTGCTTTTCAATAGAAGTGTGCTGGTATCTGTAATATAAACTGGGGAATCTAAGTTGCCATTTTTTTCTAGGGGCAAAAGTTTGAAATCATAAGTCATCAAGCAGGAGCGTATTCGCCTTGTTCTCCTTGTCTCCTTAAATGTGCTAATAAATGCTAAAGTATGTATAGGAATTGCTGTTATTCTTACATTTCTCTGTTCTAACTTCTGCTGTCTATAATGATTCAGTGACTGTCTATAACTTAAGAGTTCTGAGTGAAGTAATGTAATTGATTTCTCACTAATGCATCAATGTATTTGAAATAGAAGTCTTTCTGCAGTCATTGCCTTTTATCACTGCAGAGCCATTAACTAATAGCTTCCATCCTGGGACAATGGAGTGACTAGAGCCTGAGGGGAAATAATTTTCTATAATATATCTGCAAGAAGCACCAGTCTACAAGAGCTGGATTTTTGTAAAAGCAGACTTTAGAAATCATTTGTTACAATCATTTTGGGAAGAGTGAGGGCTGAAAAATGATGAGACGAATTCACATAATCAGAGAGAAAGAACAGAGAAATGAGATGTGCTTTCTAGCAGAGGATTCTTGTTTAACTGTGAGGCCAGCTGAAGAAGAAAGTACAAAGCAATGAACAACAACACTTCAGCTTGGAGAAGAGGCAATATGTGGCAGGGACAATCCTGGCACCCTTCCAGGACCCCAAACCCAGGCTTAAGTGGTGATCAAGACTAGTGAGAACAAATTAGGTCAAGATCTTTGTCTTTTCATCTAGCTGTTTTTCTTGTGCTTGTGCAGTAGCAATAAGTTTGTCTCAGAATCAAGAATGAGTGTTTTGTTTGCATTAATTAGTACATCTCAGTTAAGTGATCTGTAAAATCCACATTGTTGAGATCAAAGTTGAAAGAAAGTGCATGAACTACCTGGGAGTCAGAATAGCCCTGAGCAAGTCCGAGGAGCCTACAGCAGAGTTAGATGGTGAAGAAGGAAGAGAGCTTGTGTTGATGAGATTCCAGTCTAACCCTAACCCAGGATACTAGGAGCTGTCTGATCCCATATGAGAACCTTCCAGACAAGGAAAACTCTTGAAAATGTAATGCTACCCCTTGAGCTTCTAGGTTGTGGGGGTGAAGAGTTTTCACAACAATGCACATAGGGCAGTTACTGTGATGCTGGTTCCTCTAGTCCAGCTGGGAAAGATGTGTGGAACATTTCATTTAGGTATTCCTAGAGCCAAAAAATGCCAAAAACACAATTTAAGTTTGAAGAAATGAAGGCCGCAAGAAACTAGGATAATGGAAAAAAAATTTGGGAGTTATTGACTTGATCTGCCTAATGGTCTGCCACCTTGAAGAATAAGCAGCCCCAGCTTGGTTCATGTGGTTGCCAGGGCAAGAACAAGAACCCTGAGTGAATTTAAAAACTTGAGCTCCTAGTGTTCTCTCACAATGGGAGGAGTAGGAAAACCATTTCATTCCTTCTTCAACTTCAGAGCACTTGCAACACACAGAGTGGACAGTTCCTTTCTCTGATGGAAGCTGAATTCTGGTAAGAAAATTCTGGAGCATCAGATTGGTTTGGATGTATTTCAGTTCCTGCACAGGAGTAGTAAACAACACCAGGATCCAGTGTCCTGCTTCCACTCAGAAAAGTTCCCCCAGCACTGTGTGAGTATTTATGGACTTTACGACCCCCAGCACCACTAGCCCATTCCAGCAGTCCGTAGATATTAATGTTGTTTTGCGTCTGTGGCTAGTGGTGTGGGATAAGAAAGATATAAAGGAGAAGTTCAGGGTGAGGCAAGCCCATAACATACTGCTTTGGTTTGCATATTGGTGAGAGACTGCACTGGGAACTGAAGAATAGCAGGGGGGTTGCCCCTCAGGTAATTTAGGCAGCATTTTTTTCCTTTAGTCAGGCTGAATGCTTCAGTGCAATTTATGAGCTATTAAACAATTTGTGTTTTTCCTTAGTAAGATATATGGATATCTGAATATCTCTTGAGAATAAGGAAACCAAGAAGTACATTAAGAACTGTCAGTGAAGGTTTTTAATCCTTCGTTGTGTTGAGACCTAGGACATTAGCGGGAATACTGTTAGGCAACATTGTTCCGATCAAGAAAAATAGCTCTAGTTTCCCTAATGAATTCTAAAAGTACTTTAAATTCCACATAATAACTAATGTGCATTAATCTTGATCCCTGCAAGTCTTTAATGGCTGCTAAACAGCAGTGTATATCTTCAATTAAAATGTCTGCTTGAAGCATGTGCTAAAAATGCTGGTAGAAGAGAAGCAGTGCTGCTTCTTAATGGAGGGATAGAAATCTAGGAATCAAAATGGGTAGATATTCCCATTTCCAAGTAGTTTATTAATCACTTGAACTCCTAATAGGTTCTTCCATTGGGAAAAACAAAGTCAGATATTTTAGAAAACTTGAACTTGATTCGAAAGACTTGTATCAAGCCAGTCTGGGAGATGTGTCCCTGTGTTGTTGTCAGCCATGCACATGAAAAGCAGAATAGGAATGTTTTAATTCCTCACACCACAGTAAATGGCACAGCAGCAAACATGTCCTTTACTGTGTGACCCAGACATATTACCACTGCATTGAACAGAAGAGGTCCCTGTTTGCTGAGGGAATGTCTCCTGTTCAGAGCCTCCTTCTGCTGTTTCTCAGACTACCATTGTGCCTTGAGTTCATCTTAACTATCCCAGTAAATATTTACTGGAAAACACAGTTGAATACATGACAGTATATGTTTTGCCAGTTGCGGTGAAATAACCCATCAGACAAACCACATCACGTTAAATGTTCTTGTGAAGTATGTTCCTCCTAGGTAGAGAACCCATAAAGCTTGCAGATTAACAGAAAAAAGGCATGTCTCAGCTCATGTTGCTGCTTGCTTCAGACCACTGAATGGTAATATCAGAAAGTTCTTAGTGGAACTAAGAAAACATGTTAGCAAGGTGGATAAACAGCATCTGAGCAGTGGGGCCAGAACCGCCTGCAAGATCTTGGTATGTGGCCAGGCTTCTCCTCTCTTCCAGGGCTGTGCACATGCACTACCCTGCACCCCTGAGGGTCACCTGTGCAGGCTGAGAAGGAGACAGGGGTATCTGAGTGAGGTCAGCTGTGAAATGTGTTCTGGCAGTCTGGGAGAGGACCTGTGGAGTGATTTTATTCCTAAAGTCAAACAGAGAAGTGTCTCATCCCCTGCCTGGCGTTTCAGACCTTGCTCCTGTGTCTGCATCAGTGTGTCTATCTCAGTCTCGGAAAGCAATTAGAAAGTGAACAACTTGTTGCAGTCTCGAGTTCTGTTGCATGTTTGAAGTGCTGTGTCTGTGTAGTCATTTGGCACCCAGAGAAACACCTTTTCACACTTCCCTCTTGTGCACATCCATATAGCCAGGTAAACTGAAAATTGTACTTTGTCAGAGCCTATGGCCAGTACCATTACATGGATAAGACCAGGCTGTCATGGTTTAACTCCAGACCCTAAGAACCACACAGCCACAACCTGCCCTGTGTGGTGGAGAACCAGAAAAAAAGTAAACCTGTAGCTTGAGATAAGAACAGTTTAATAATTGAAACAAAATACTATAATAGTATCATATCATTGTAATGAGAAGCAGATATGTTTAATTTCTCTAAGGGTAACAAGTGATGCATGATACGACTGCTCACCACCTTGCTACTTCTCCCTCAGCAGCATTCAGTCTCTCCTGTCCAACTCCTCCCAGTTTATGTGCTGGGCATGATGTTCCGTGGCCTGGAATATCCCTCTGGCCAGTTCGGGTCAGCTGTCCTGGCCATGCTTCCTCCCAGCTCCTTGTACAGCTCCTCACTGGCAGAGCACGGGAACCTGAAAAGCCCCTAGCTCAGGGTAGGCATTGCTGAGCAACAACTGAGCCATCGGTGTGTTATCAATATCAGTCTCATGCTGAATTCAAAACACAGCACTGTACTGGATAGTGAAAAGAAAATTACTTCTCCCCGACACAGACTCAGTAGCTGCCTTTTACTCTGAATTGATAAAAGATAATGAGCTGCTTCTCCTTCAGATGCCTTCTTCATTAGTGGTATGGGGGAGACTACAGCTGAATAATACCTTGAATCTGGATTTTGGACAGCAACATCATAAAAATTGCAGCTTTGTACCAGAAAGTACAGATTAAGTATAAACTGCCTTTGCTAGTTCAAATTTATTCCAGAAATATCGACAGAAAAAATTGTAGAGCAGACTGTAGAGGGGATCAAGACTGAGCCAGGAGAGCTGTGATCTCTCCTTCACTGGTTTGTTTGTCACATTGTAGCTGGTGTGAAAACAACAGGTTCCGGAAATTCTCAGCGATGATTCCATTTGGCACATAGGCTGGGGGTTGGAACATGCTTTTTGATCCAGATTAAATTTGTGACGCTCGCTGACCCAGTATTGTAGAGGTCCAAACTTAATGAATGTAGACCCATTTTTTAGGGAGTTTGTTGGAATTGCACAGTAAAATAAAGATGGGTGGCATTCTGTTTCAAATGTATTGCATGTAATTTTATGCTGTATATATCATTTATGCTAACCTTATGAAACAGATGTAAAAGTCTTGTGGTTCTGGCAGATTTTTCAATTTGTAAATTCAGATTTTTCTTATTTGTAAACCAAGCCTTGACAGTACTTTGCTCTGTTTCTAATGGAAACCTAGCAGTTTCAAGACCAAATTGCTAACCAGTTTTTGAAAATTTCTTTTACCAAGAAGTGATTTCCTGCTTTGATATAATTTCATTTTGTAACTTACTAGCTTTTCTTAAACATCCTGTAGCAAAATGAACTGTCTGAAGTCAAGTGTTGACTTTTAATGCTGATAAATTTTCTAGCTTCCTTGTAGCTTTGTTTTATAATGCAGTTGTGTCTCCAAAACAGTCTTCCAAAACCTGTTTTAATGCGTGAAAAAATACTTATTGTGTACAATTTCAACCAATAAATAAAGAAAAATCTAAGTTGTCAGGGCTAGCAATTTGGGGAAGGAAGAAGTAGGAGTGCCAAGATGACATGTCTTGCCATTGGGATAAAGAAATAAGTAGAGAAATGCAATATTGCAGGAAGTTATCATGTGATACAGAGACCAGATCTTGCAGCCCATTACCAGATGAAGCAATCTCAATCCCAGGTACCACGGTGTAACCCACAGCCTCAAAACAGTTCCAATAGCCCAGCTGTTGTGCAGGAAGTACTCACTGGAAGCTGACTGCAGAGACAGTGGACAACAGGCTTACCAGACTGTGAGGCAGGTAGCAGAGTCAATAAACTGGGGGATTATCCTGTTTAATCATGTGGCAATATGAGGAGGATGAAGGTTTGACCGGTTTTGGCAGCAGTGGGCTAGTGCATTTAATGAAAGAATATACCTGTGTGGAAAGGGGGTTTGTATTTTGGTCCATAAAACACAACATTTTAAAGGAATTTGAAGTCTGATTTACAAGCCTCAGTGGAGATAACAGTACTACCAGTATTCATATAGAGTCACTGATGTGTTTTCTCTTATTTTCAATATTTTGTGATGAAGCAGAGATGTTCTTAATTAATATTCTTGTGAGCAAAGCAGTGAATGAACATCCTAGAAGGATGTTTGGTTTAGTTATTTGCAATTTAATCTCAATTATTTATTGAAAACAAGGACATAGTAAGAGAAGAGTAAACGAAAATCAGAGTTGAAGGCTTTGACAAAATCATCTTTCAGTATAACTTGGTGTAGTCCATAACACATAGATTAAGATGTATCTAATTTAAAAAGCCACCATATACCAAATCCTACTTCCAACTGCCTTGGTTAGCACAGTCAGTGTGTTATCAGCTAAATTTCATCTTAACAAATTAAAAGCCAAATAATGCATGTTGAAAAGTGTTCTCAGTGCTTGTGAATGATGCTGACAAATCCATTCAGGATTACAAGCATTACTTTGCAGTGCTGCAGGTCTTCAAACTGGAGTTGGTTCTCCATTATACTGGCACAGGGGTACCTCCACATACATACTGTGCTCCTGTGAGAAAAATGAAGGCAGTTTGACTTTGCTCAGATAAATCAGATGATGTTTCTTTTCCAACTTCTAGTTTTGATGTATGGTTTTGAATTTGCTAAATTGCCCATACATCTTATGGGTTTTGCCCACTTTTCATCTGAATTTTTTATTGCATACAAACGTTCTTTAAAACAATGGCTCATATTTAGATCTCTAATGAGGACATTATTCTTCATCACTATCTGAGACTATCCCCTTCCAGTAACACAAAATAGTTTGAGGAACTAGTCCATTTTCAAAAAACTTTTTTCATACCAAATCCCAGTTGAGTTGCTGCACAGTGCCCACCCAGGCACTGAGAAGGAAGGCTTTACACTTTCTTTGCTCACTTGCTGAGCCATGGTATATCCTATTAACAGCCTCTCAGAGTTACTCAGAATCTCTACAGAGCTACAGAACTATTGTCTGATTTTTTTGTCTGAACGGGTAATATTTCTTAATTAGAAGAAGCTGGAAAGAGAATTGATGCAAACAACTCAGGCCTGGTTTGGCTTTCAATTAGGATTAAGAAGTGATATGCCAGAGTGTATCTGTGTATTTTCCCTTATGGAAGTGTCAGGTAACAGTCTGGCATTCCACATAGTGAAAAGTATATTTAATTTCCTGTTGTCTTCTACATGTCATTGGCAAGTTTATTTGTTGTATGATATAAAACTGCAACTGTCTTCTTTGCCTTTTGAAGAAATAGTCATATTGCATGTTGTAAATGTCTTATAACTACATGAGTTATTTTTAAACAATGTGAAGTTAATAACAAGTAATATTTTAGGGACACAGTTTATATTTCTGTGATTTAATTACAGAGGTAAAATCATCGGTTCAACTTTTCAGTTTTTCGTTATCCAGTTTAATTGTTATCTGTATCTAAATTAGTTTTAGATCTAGAACAGATCTAAAGAGAAAGAACTGAGAAAATCACACAGCGTTTAATTTTAAAGTTTTATTGCTATACTGTTTGGTTTTGGAATGTCAATGTTGAACTATTACAAAAGCACCATTTTCTTAAAGAAAACATTAATGTTGTTGAGAAACCACTGTTGGGGTAATTTTCTTGTTATTAAACTTTCCCCTTGATCTGAATATTAAGAAAACACAGGCTCATCAATGAGACAATTGTAGCAAAATTTACAAACCTTGTTAAATGCAGAAATTACTACAGTGTGTTATTTTAAATTTTCTGTGACTTCCTGACTTAAAATACTCTCAATTTAGATATGCATTGAGTGTTTGGCTCAGAGTACTACCTATAAAGCTGTTGTAGGATGGTTTTCAGTTTCCAGAGTAGTTTCTCACCATTGGAATTGTGCACAAGTGCGCTAAATTTTAAAGCAGAAAGGCTCTGAGGGTGTACAGAATTTAATTAGCTCTTGCTTTACTGTTGTGTTAGTTAAAATACTCCTTGGATATGTCAGTTGGAATTGGTGGGTACCTGGAAGAGGTTTTTGTGAGAAACGTTGAAAGCACACTGTTCCAACTGCAGGGACTCTCTCTGCACACCGAGGGTGTGCAAGGAACATTCTCGGTGCATTTTTCTGCATATTAGATTTCTGGATCATCCTGTAATCCTGCAGACAGCATTGGATGAGTTCTTGAGGAGATATATGAGGTGTCTGGCGTTTGTTCCTGCGGCGCTAACTAGTGTCTTGTTTGTCCCAGCACAAGCATGAAGTGAAAACACACTGCAGCTTGCCAGTAGTGCTGGGGCAGTGCTGTTTGTAGCTCCCATGGCTCTGCGCCTTGCAGCATGCTGTGCTAGTACCAAGGAGGAGCACCTGGACAGAAAATCCAGTGTTCCTGCACACATGTACAAGGGAAATTGCCAGAGGGTAGACACCTGAGTTATAGGCAGGCTATGGACAATTGCTCAATCTTGTATCAAGTGTCCATAAAAGGGCATAGAGTGGAATTAGAGTAGTTTGGCTTAAAAGGGACCTTAAAGATATTGCCATGTAACCAATGTTAAAAAAATATAACCACAAAACTTGAAACATTTTTCTGAAAATGTAACTATCTTGTCTGTCTGTCTCATGAAACATTAATGCTCACAAACATTGATTTTTGGTTCTCAGAGCTCCAGGCATTGAAGCTTGTTAGCCAAGTACTGGGCTGGCATCTTCAGACTGGGCTGAAGCAGAGTTTTACGGGATAACCAGCCCTAATTCTTCATAACTGAAGAATATTGCCAGAGAACTAGCTTATCTGAATAAGTTGTTCCCATAGTCAAATTCCTGTGAAAGGAAGTTCTAGTTCCATTACCAAATGTCACATCACTTTCTTTCCATTGCGGAAGGAGTTTACAGAAAGCTGTGGTCCAGGTGTGTATGGAAACCAGGACAGACCTTCCACATGGAGCTTCAGAGTCGTGCCGGGGGCGGTTGTGTTGCAGGGCTATGATGATGTTGGAAGGCAGCAGGCAGTTTCAAAATGCCTTTTCCAAACCCTTGCCTTCCAAACTACTTAGGGCTGCTGTATGAGTGTTCTTGTTAGAGAGAAACT
Organism: Prinia subflava; assembly: GCF_021018805.1. Lineage (NCBI taxonomy): Eukaryota > Metazoa > Chordata > Aves > Passeriformes > Cisticolidae > Prinia > Prinia subflava. Next base: position 95,149,972 of record NC_086247.1, read on the forward strand.
TGGCTGTATTTGGTAGCAAATTGAAGTCCTAATTTACAATATCAATGCTGTAAGCTGATTACTTGTAAAAGACTAAATACATTTAGTCTGCAGACTCTACTTTGTTATTGTACTGCTTTTAAGAGCTATTGAAAGAAGTCAGGTGAACTTGCAAAAAATTAGAGGTTTACTCATTATCAGAATAGGAATGGGGATTGTGGATATTTGGAGTTTAAAGGATATGTGAACATGTATCTAAACACTTTCTGAAGTTTTCATTTATAATTTCAAAATAAAGTTTGGAGAAGATTTAAGTTTGTTTTGTTTAAAGCAAGGGTTATGTTGCCCTTTGAGTTCCTTTGCTAATTAGATGTTTCTATTTTAATGTAGCACTGTATTTCTTAAAGGGGTGCCATTGAGATGCAAAACAAACCAGAGGCAGTCTGCTTTCCAGTTAAGAAGAGTGTTTTTTTACAACATTATTTTCAGCCAATTATAAATTAAGGCCATAAGATAATAGAAGCAAGAAATACTGGACTTCTTTTACTTTGTTCCCTATGGCACTCTTAGTGAACTAAAGTGAATTCATAAGAATGCAGTTTTCGTTCAACCTGTACATTGTAATCAGATTTTAGTGGTCATTTTAACTGATCAAGAGCTAAATAAATTTTCATTTTCAGTAAATTTTTCTGTGCTATTTTTATAGGTATATGCCTTATGCTATTGCAACTTTGTAAACCTGCCTCTTCATTTGGAATATCACTGTTTCTCATTAGCATTCTGTAGATGAGGTTTTCCTAAAAACTACTTTCATATGTATATAATTACAAATGGTTTTTTATTTTCATTTTTAATATAATTGTGAATTACACTTGTAGTTTATTTAAATCTCTTGACAATTCACTTAAATATGTGATATTTTTTTAAATGTAGTTCTCTTTGAAAGGATTTTTCCAGCACATGAACTGTTCAGCTTGCTACTAGTGAGTATTACAAAGCAAAAATACTTAATGCAAATGAAAAGGAAATCCGGATTGTAGAAATTTTTTCACAGAGTTGTCAGATATTTAAAGTTGTTCATTCATTGTTTTGGCAGTTTTTCATATGTGAGGTTAAAGATACTCAGTTATTATCGGTGTGTTTGGCTTTTAATAACAGTCGAGCAAAATTCGTTATAAAAATGCAAATCAGGCTAATGAGAGCCTGCAACACTGCTGAATCATTTTCCCTAAATAGTTAGAAGGAATCCTGTATGAACTTAACTTTTCCACTCAATAGTGCTACACACTATGGCTCTGAAACTGGAAATGACAAAGAAGGGGCACAAGGCAGTGAGGAAAATATATATTCTAAATTGTTTGTTATGTTAGTAGATACACTGCCATGGGGATATACTGCTTTTTCGCTGACGGTAGAAATTATTAACAGAATGTTATCTCTTTTCTGAATTTGTAAAGAAAAAATGCAGCTCTGTGTTCCTGATGTCCTTCCTCCATACTTCTGTCAGGGTTAGCTTTTCATTTGATACAATAATACCCATTTAAATGTTTTTTGAAGACCTGTGAAGCTGCTTTTACAGTACGCAAATAGTGAAAGATTTTTATATCATAATTTTAAAAAATGCTAACATTCAGGAGAGATTTTTTTGGTTTATTTTTTTGGTTTATTATAGAGAGCTAATATTTAGCTATGTTTTCTTTTTTGGTTTTTTCATGGTTTTTTCCTCCCCATGAGTGACTAATGTTTCATATCGAGACTGAACAGAGCTGTCATTCTAGCCTTACTGAAACAAGAACTGACAAAATAGTTAATAGTCAGGCTTTTGTATTTCCAAAGATACTGTTTAATACAACTGAATGAGGGATGAAATGTGGGAGATGCATCCATTAAGGTTTCTGGAAAGTCTTTTTGTAGGTCGAAACTTCATTTTTTAATTAATTAGTCACACTGACTATTTCAGATCCCTGTATTTTGTTGATTGTCCTCACTGAAATCTAGTTGATGTGAAGCACATTGAAATTTTAAAAGTTACTTTCTTGCATAAATTAATATTTTTGCTCATCTTTGCTGTAATTATTTTGTAAACTAACTGTTCTGCACTTTCAAGAACCGGCAGTGAGGTATTTTTTCACTGATGTGTTCTTTCTTGTATTTCTTTATAGACCCTTTTTTTCCTTTTGTATGAGATCTTTGCTATTGATTTATGTCCCAGAAAACTTACAGTATTTGGGCTGGCTCTAAAAGCCTGCTTGTCCTGACACATCCTTTAATCCAGTGTCTGCAGTTGTGTGTACATGTTCCATATGTGTAAATGACAGCTGTCAGATGGCTGATTTCATTTTTCAGTGGGCAAATACCATCAGATTCCATGGATGCAGCCTTACAAACAGATGAATAGAAATGTTTTCAGCTGCAAGTATTGTGGTATAGATTCCCTCTATGACTTTATTTTTCAGTTAGCACTGCCTATGTACTTCTTATTCACTACTTTTTAAAGATGCACTTAACTCCTTCTTTTGCTGAGTAAGACTCTTTCAGGTTTCTTTAATTCCCAATTAGCTTTTCTTTGCTAATAGTATCATTAATGCCTGAAATAGCGCTGTAGCTCTGAAGGCTGAAATCATCACAAAGTCAGCAAGTGTTGCTAAGGCTCCATACATTTGTATAGCTTTTAATGAAAATGCGCTGAGATTTCTTCCAACTGGGCATTTTAAGCATGGGAGCTTCCTTGTCCAAACTGCATGCTAATAGAGGCTGTGTGGAAGTAATCACTGTTATGCCTGAAAAACTGCTTTTTATTGTGAATTAGGTTACATTTAGTGCCCTGAAACTTCTTCAGCATGCCACAGTTGAGTTTCAGTAGTGAAGTATTCAGGTAACACTTCTACCTTCATCCCATTTTTCCTTGTTAGGGATTTAGAGCCCAGAGTGTATCCCAGGATTTCAACCTTGCCTCCCAGGAATATTACTTCTACGCTGCTATGCTAAACAGCAAAACATACCTGACATCAGTGTGAGGAATTGCCCTGTAAAGCAGCAGCAGTGTCTCTTTTTGTCCCACAGCTGCAGCAGAAAGGGAAGATGAACATAGTACTGCTCACTTTCCATTTTGATTTGGACTCCCCTTCTGAATTCCCACCACACCTTGTCCATCTCCCTGAAAAGGTGAGAAAGGGCAGGTCGGGTGTCAGTCAACCAGCCCACAAACCAAGCAGTCTGGGCTAATGAGTATTTCTTATTCTTGGAAAACAGCAATAAAAGTGTCTGTACAAATAAAAACTGCTTTGTATTTCAGCGTTGCTTACAAACTCACAAGTTTGACCGTTAATCTTGGCCTTTATTTCTTTTGGATAGGTATCATTCATGTCAGTATTTATCAAAGGTCTTTCTGTCTTGCTATATGCTATTTCTCTGTACTCTCAGAGGTAACAGGATTGTTCTTAAATTACTGCTTTTAGCTGAAATAGGTAGATCATTTTATTAGTTTTTCATGACTGCAAGTGGGTGCATTCTCTTCTTAATGAAACCCCACTCAGCAAGGAAAGTTATTTGAGAAATGCCTGTCCCCTCTGCATGTATTTTTCTGCTTGAAATCTGAACAAATTATCCAGAAGGATTTTGAAGGTGTTTCTACATCTCATTATGAATTCTGTGCAATGCAAAAATCTCAACTTTATTTTTATCTCAGAAGTACACGTCTGATATAAAATTCCCTTTGGCAAGAAAAAGAGATTTTAGGATTCCACAAATCCAAATTCTTTTGCTTATGGCTACGTCCCAGTTGAAGCGTTAAGATTTTCCTTGGAGATCTTTCAGAGCCAGGAACATGATTCTTTCAGCAGGGTATGGTGCACATCAGTTTCCTGTTTAAACTGGTTCATTCTCCAGAGATGCAAAGAAATGTGTTGTTCAGCCTGGCAGTACTAATCCAAAGAGACACAAAAGGGAAGGATGGGACCCCAAAGTTTGGAAGCATGGAAGTGTAGATGCTGGTGTAGTGAGATTTGGTTAATCAGTAATGGTATTATATTTATAAAAAAGGCAGAAACTTGAATAATTCAAAATCATATAACATTTGTATTTTGGTAACATCTCTCACACAATGGCTTTCTTCTTTCTTCTGGGATGCAAGAGGAATGCAAATCTACTCATTATTTTCAAACAGTCTCATTATTTTGAACTGTCTCTTCAAACAGGACGAAATAACACTACTTTGTTCTTTACATCTACCACTGACAGTACATAACAGCAACTAAAAAATTAATTGTGTGAACTGGCTACTGTTAGTTCATGTAAAAGCAAGTGCTATACTTTTTGTGTAGGCCTGAAAAAAGATGAGTCCTTTAACCTCACTTTTTCTCATGGTGAATATGAATCTCTCCATAAGCACTGAGACACCTCCATTCATGGGCCATGTCTCTGTCTGTCCTTCCAGGGGTCACAAGCGCAAACTGGATGAAGATGATGCTGCCAGTGACTCCAGTAAAGAATCCAGCAATGAAGATGAGGAAGGAAGCAGTTCTGAAGCGGATGAAATGGCAGCAGCACTTGAAGCTGAATTGAATGACTTCATGTGAGATTCATGCAGAAGACAAAATTTGTGATTATATTTTACTTCTCATAAACAGATCAGACTTCAGATAAATCCCTTATGTCAGTACTCAATGTTTTTCCAAAATACGTGTGTATATTTTGCAAAGCAACTCAAGAGGTGATATTTTACAAAATCAGAAATAGATGTTTTTAAGTTGTTTACTAAAGGAATATATATATACTTTTTTAAGCAAAAAAAAGTATTAAATGGGACATGGTGTTCTATGCCAAAGATATGTTAGGAGCTCTGCAGAACCTTCATGTATGGAACAGTGGTACAAAGATTTGTGATTAAACCAACATCAAGTTTCTAAAAATACCACAGGCTGTGGTCTATGGGTTACAATCTTCAAAAACAGGAGGAGATAAAGGAGATGGGATTGTCTGGGTAGTACAGCAGGAACCTGACAAACTGGTCATCTTTTTCCAGAAATAGAGCTATCAAATATAAAAGGATTTTTGAAATAAAAAAGAACTATTTATATTTGTATAGAAACAGAGAATGTGATATGCAAGCTTTGTGAACTCTGCACTTGACCCACCTGTCATTTGCTTGTAAGAGAATACATAGTGGTCAACATTCATGTTTTTAGGCTACTTTGTTGAATAGCTGGGTTCTTTAGAGACTTCATTTAGATTTTTAACTTTCCTTCTCTGTAACTAGAAATTTAGCACAGCAGACTATGTGGTTCTGTACTGCCACAAAATGCTTATTCACCCATTCATGTTGTTTTGGAAAGAACAAGTGCTACTTCAGTCTAGATAGAATTTAATTTCTTTGACAAGAGATCTTATGTAAAGTTTTTGTATATTCTATTTCATATTTGACCCACAAAACAGATTTTCTTTCATTTAATAAAGGTTCATTTTGTATGCTTTGTTTCTGTTTCCTGTTCATTTTCTTCCATGAAACATAAGGCTCTTTTCTGTATCATCTTTCCTTTATTCTGCATGAAAATAATGAAAAACGTTGAAAGCAGGTGCAAATTTGTAGATTCAGGCAGGTAGCTGAAGGACAGAAAAGAAACACTGGCTCAGAGGATTCATGGACTCTAACATCTGACTTTGCTCAGGTGTGTGTCTTTGACTGGCCTCTGACATTACCCATAGGAGTTGTTGCCCTGGTATTGAATTTCTGTGGCTAGGACCATGGTTTATTCTCAGTTGTTAGCAACTGGAGATTAAACCCTTTTAACAATGTTTGCAAAAGAAGACTTGTTAGTTTGTATGTCATGGTTAAAAAGAAGTACATTCTGGTGCAAAAATACTTCATTTTTCCCCTTAGCAGTTAAACAGAACATTTCAGTAGAATCTCAGCTGCTTTACAGATAGCACTCTCATTTTAAAGCTTCATAATGACAATAAAAGGAAGACTAAGAAAATATTGAAGCCTTTTCAGATTAATATTGCTTTTCCACTTCAGAATGCAAAGTCAGCATCCACAGATGAAAATAGTGGATTTGGTGGGAAAATGCTCTGTTTCCTGGGCATTTACACAAGTACCACACAGCTGAATTCTACAGTGCCCTGCCTGCTGTAGCTCTACATGAAAAGAAGCAGGATGTCTCCAAGTGATTTTTCATAATGCAATAGAAAATGCAGCATCCCCAGCTGCCAGAGGATGATTCCGTGCAATTACATACTAAAATCCTGGGGTTGTGGGGCATGTTCTGTGTTTTCTTAAAACCCTACTTGAAATAATGTGAAATAACATCAGCTTTCTGGGTCATTGTGATGCTGCAAATGACTTGACAGCGCAAATTTCAGCAGAGACTTGTTCTGGCTGATGATCTTTGCCAGTCACGCAACCTGGGGCAGCATTTCAGCTCTGAATGTAAACACAGCGAGCAAAGCTGGGCTTTGCTGGGTGCTGCATCCCTGGCACCACAGCTGCCTCGCAGTGCTTGTGGGAGGATTCTCTGTGGACAAGCTCTCTGGTGAGAAAGGCTCTATCTTCCTCCCAGTGTTATTTTATGGATGGTTTAACTGGTGGGAGGGAATGGTCTGGTCAGGAGTCCTAAAAGCCATCAGCACTCCAGTATCTCTTAACAATTCCTGGCCTGCAGTCCTTGGAGTAGGGGGCACCTAGCAGAGGGGGGGGTTGAGAGCCACCAACTCATTGCTCACTGCCAGAGCAGCCCAGAAGGCATCAAGCCTGCTTTCTGCTGAAAAGTGGGTTCCTGCTCAGTCAGGTGGCTGTGCTAAGTGCACTGATCACCAGTCTCTGCACAGGTGGGAGAGAGAAGTGGAGTCTGAAAATTTAATACATGGTAAGTTAAATGCCCATTCTAACCTGCCAGCAAGAAGTCTCTGGATGTATGAAATTGTCACTCACTCCCACTAGCTTACACTTTTGTGAAGGTGCAGGAAAAGCAACAAATGTGCTTTGTGAAATGAGTTTAACTCTTCATTAAGTGACCTAGATATTTTGACTGGGTGTTTTATCCTGCCTTCTTGCCCTACTTCTATACATTAGGTAACTAGCAAGGACCTGCTGCCAGCAAGGGCACTCTGACAACTGACAAGGAAACCAGATTCCCAGTGAGGCTGTCGAACTCACTGGGTAGTATTGGTTTCTGAAAGGGTACCAGTGTGGAAATGAGCACATAAAGGGCAACTTGCTTCATCAAGATTTCTAAGCATGTGCTATCACTGAGGGCTAGGAAGGATGGCTCCTAAGGGCTCATGGTTATTTAAGAACTGATAAGAGCCATCATTTTGATTTAAAGACCAACAGTTTTACTTTCTCCTTGACTTGCCCTCACCAGTTCTTAAGAGAATGAGAAGACATCACAGCTCTTATGAGGATCATAGAATAATTTGGGTTGGAAGGGACCTTTAAAAGTCATGTAGTCTATTCTCCCTACAATGAAAGGGACATCTTTAACTAGACCAGGTTGCTCAGAGCTTGGTCCAGCCTGGCCTCAAATGTTTCCAGGAATGGGGATGTAGTGGGTCCTGTGATAAAAGCAAAAAGCATCACGTAGTGGCCAAGCTTTTCTCCTTGTGCCTGTGCTGGGGACAGCGGAGGACGAGGGAGCTGTTGCTTAGCACTGAGATGCGAAAAGCTCCAAGCATGCAGATACTTTTACTGTTGGGTTTTGTGCATATGTGAAGTAGGCCTTGAGTTTTCTCAGTGTTAGATAGTAACATCCTCTGTGAAGGGTGGGAAGTCTCAATTTTCCTTCTTGGCACTACTGCTTACAGAATAGGTGACTGTCTTGCAAGTGTGAAAATACACATACACAAACCTGGATTTGTACCTGAAGATTTCTCAGCTCTACCTAATTTTACTATAGTGCAGTAGGTGACAAGTCAAAGAATTAATACATAGTGGTCTTGTTAAGGAAGTGGATCTCATCATGTAGCTGAAAATTCAGCATGAGAAGACTCCCAATTCTCACTACCTGCAGGCAAGCTTTTTATACATTTGTTTTTCCTATCCAATCCCACCTTCCATTATCATTTCAGAAGTTTTTGGAGCCCAGCACCCGGCTCAGCCTCCTCTCCCAGGAATGGGAGGCAGTAGTATCCAATCCCCCAAGCAGCACCACCTACAGCAGGCATACATACCTGTACTGATAGGCTGCAGCTGCATATCCTGTGTTCCTTCTGCTGACTTGGCTCTGAGACAGATGACCTGTAGTAACAGCAGTAACAAATACTACAGATAAGTGAAAATACTGCCTTTTTGTAGGCAGCGTGAGTGCTTCCACGTGGAAAAAGAACATCTTTCTTCTAGGAATTAATTCCTCACTGTCATACAGCTCATAACCATAAGTGGAAAAACCTTTGCTTCTCATCTCCCATGAAGATCAACTCAATCATTCCCAGCAGCTGTTAAGTCATTGTCCCCAAGAACCAGGCCAGCTGCTTTCCTGGATCTCCTCAGGGCCCACGTGAATCCTTCTATCTTTCTCCTCCAAGGAAACGGTCAGTCTGTTGTCATCAATATACGCATGACAGAATGGCTGAGGTGGGAGTGGACCTCTGGGGGTCATCTGGTCTAATCCCCTGCTCAGGCAGGGAGGCTCACCTGTTCATGTCCATGTCAGTGTCTGGATGTCTCCAAGGATATAGAGTGCACAGCCTTTGCTCAGTCATCTCACAGTAAAAAGATTTTTTTTCTTTTTACTTTTTGTTTTGTTTTTAGGGGAAATGGAAAGGAAAAAAGTGCACACAAGGAGCACGATTGGTGGCTAAGGCTGAGGAGGCATAGGTGCACACTCCTGGGGTGGTCCAAGGACCATGAGCAACAGCGGCTGTGACACTTTCCCCCGGGGTCCAGAGTATAAAGAACGAGATGGGCTCCGCTTGCCACTCTGAGGATCGATTTTATTAACAGAAACACAAAACTAACTTTACTAAAAGGACGGGCAGAGGCAAAGATCTCAAACAAACCAAGACAGTGGGTTTTAGGACTGCTTAGGGGCGGAGTTCAGGGTATGGATCCAATAGGGAGAGGGGTACAAGGCAATACAGAAACCAATGAGGAAACAGAGGGAGGGGAGCAACCGAAACAACCAATAGGGCATCGAGGATTAGGGGATTGATAGGGAACAGTCCAAAATAAGGAATAAGGGCCAGGGAAAGACTGACAACCAAATAAATGGGTACGATCTGGGCAGAACCAACAATACAGAAAAGAGGAGGGGTACAGAGCAAATAATTTTTAAGGACTATAAGGGCTACAAAAACATACAGTAAGAAAAACACACGCCACCACATCCAAGGATGAAGAGTCCACAGCCTTTGCTCAGTCAGTCATCTCACAGTAAAAAGATACTTTGCTGCTTCTTTTTTTTTTTTTTTTTTTTTTGGGGTGGGGGGGGAAATGGAAAGGAAAACTGTGAGCACAAGGTCCATGATTGCTGACTAAGACTGAGGCGGCATAAAGCAGGTGTGGGGCCCTCACCCCTGAGTTTCTCAAGGACCTGAAACTTTGGGATACATGATTGCCAGAAGCTGGTTTTCTTTTGAGTCCAGAACCAGACACTGTACTGGAAAGTCCCCTACCACATGTTAATGAAAGTGTGGATTTTAATAAATATGTGATGGGTTTTTGAACCACTTGAGATTTTATTTGAGAAGGATGTCAGGCACCTACCTGTAACACAGGATTGCTAGAATTGTGGAGAAACAGACATGAACAATAAGCCAAGCCCTCTTTTGCACAAACTTTATTTCTGGTACAACAAATTATTCCTTTCACTCCTCTCCTTCTTCGGGACTTTCTCTTTTTCCTGGAGAGTAGCAGAAATGCCCCATGACCTGATCCCAGGGGAGGGTGGAGTTGGCACAGACCCCAACTCCAGAGCACTCAGATCATTTACTTGGTGAGATGGGGGCTGATTTTGACTCAGATTCTGTCTTGTGCATTGAGCAGAGGTTGGGTTTGATGTGTTTGCAGTACTTGACATTGCTGACTTGCATGGGCCCTTTTAAACCCCATGGAGTTCTCATCCCTGCAGGTCTCATGCTCACAGAGCCTGTGCTGCCACCCCATGAGTCAGAGCTCCCTTGGCAGAGGATGATCAATTCTCTTTTCCTTCCACACTCCATCCTAAGTCTGTTCCCTGAAAAGACAAGGAGCCATATCTGGTATCTGGTATCTATATGGGGCGCTTCTAAGGATCTCCATCCCAAGATGGACTGACTTAGTCATTTGGTGGGTTTAGAGGCACTTTAAAGGTAGAGCAGATGCTAACCTGAAATAACAGAGGTAAAAGTGCATTTTGTTGCCCTATCTGTGACATAGACAGCTGTGTCCACAGATTCCTTCCATGTGCTATCCCCTTCCACTAAGCAGTCCTCCATGAGTCAGTGGGTCTCGACAGGAGACTGGGAAGCAGAATGGAGACAGACCTTCCTCCTGAAGCACCAGAGCTGGCAGACAGTAACCATATTGCAAAACCATGTAGGTTTAATAGGCAATGACAAAACACCCATCCTTCTCTAAGTCTGCTCTTAGAGCAGTGCAGTTCTCCTCTGTCCCTTCTACATCTGCTGGAGAAGCCTTGAAAAAGTGAATCACAGTAACAGGTTCTCCACTGACAGTAATCATGAGGGAGAAACCTTGACCAAGGACTGTCAGAAGAGCTGAGTCCTTCTTCCTTACCCTTCTCTACAGGAGACCAACCTCTCTTAATCCCTGAGACTGTTTGCCTGTCAGATTTTGGATGTTGTTGCTCCTTCACAACAATCAAGCTGTTTTGCTGAAGCACAAACTACCATTGCTATTGAGCAACTGTAAGGAGCAAAGCTTGTAGGAAACAGCCTCCTCTTCCTCCTCCTCAGGCTGCTTTCAGATCAGGTGCTGGCACTTTTCTGGCAGGGAGCACAGCAAGAAGTCAGAAAAGCTTATCTTTTCAGATCTACCACTATGGATATATATGACCCTTTTAGGACATAAGTATTAAATATGTCACTTAGTTCCAATACAAATGGTGCTTGGGAGATTCTCTGTTTTAATTAAGTGGATAGGTTTGGTCCTCAGAGAGCTCAACATGTCCTTGGGTGAATAAATATTTTAATAACTCAACTTTGTCTCATAATCTTATATATAATCTGTGCATCCCACAGAAAAGCTTTCTTTTCCTTGACACTGAATACCAAATGAAGAACACTCCATCTGATTCCTCTGCTCTTTGCTGTCCGTCCTTGTACCCAAGCTCTCAGCCAGCCTCTCAGACTAAAGGGGGAGCCCCCCCACAGAACTCATATGCACAGCAGCCCTGTGCCCAGCCCACAGGATCGGCCACCAGCTGTGTCCTCCTTGGGTCTCCTCCCACCGGGGACTGCCTGTGGAAGACATGTCACCTCTGAGCCCACCTCAGAACAGCAGCTGTGCATCTTCTAGCATCCATCTGCTTCACTGACCATCACCTTTCCCTTGCTGGTGGAAAAGATTTTCAAAAGGCTTGCTGGCACAAAGCACATCTTCCCCTGCAGCTGGCTCCTCCTGTCAGCAATCCAAGACACTTTTCAGTGCTTTGGGTTTGGGCACGTTAAATCTCTCTTCTTTTATTTGAATTCCTAAGACAGCTAAGGAGGTGAAAGCAGGCCCCTGGTGGACTGTGGGATGGAAAAGAAAGAAACTCGAGTCTGAGAGCTGTGCATTAGCAGAACTCATCTCTCACTACAGACGCTGTGCTTCGTGTGCATCAATCTGAACATACCCATCAGGCAAGGAAAGATGAACAAAGGCTGGACGCTGTTTCCTTACATGAGAGGGTCCTCAGTCTATAAGGGGAAAGAAGTGGGCAAAACAGAGGTTCACTAGATTAGAAATTCTCCTCTACAGAATGTACCCAGGGTTGACCCAGCCCAACACCTTCTGCTGTCCTTGTAGCTGGAACCGCAGCCCGTGCTCAGGCCTCCGAGCAGAGCCCCTGGTTTGCTTCATTACAGGAGGGTGCCCGTAGGTGCAGACTGGGACACAGCAGTGGTTCTTTTCAGCTGTGGCCTTACGTAACTTTTAATTGCCTGCATTTGACATCTGTGAGGCAAAGGCACCAAAAGCCACAGTAGAAGTGCCAAGGAATAAATCCATGAGTAATTCCTGGTTCATCCTCGGCTTGTATCGCTCAGCCCATTGCGGGGCTGCCGGCAGCCTTCAGCTGCTCTCTGCTCCCCTGGGGTCAACACGCCCCTGTGCCAGTCCCTGTGCCAGTCCCTGTGCCAGTCCCTGTGCCAGTCCTTGTGTCAGTCCCTGTGCCAGTCCCTGTACCAGTCCCTGTGCCAGTCCTTGTGTCAGTCCCTGTGCCAGTCCCTGTGCCAGTCCTTGTGTCAGTCCCTGTACCAGTCCCTGTGTCAGTCCTTGTGTCAGTCCCTGTGCCAGTCCCTGTGTCAGTCCCTGTGCCGGGCCCTGTGTCAGTCCTTGTGTCAGTCCCTGTACCAGTCCCTGTGCAAGTCCCTCTGTTGGTCCCTGTGCCAGCCCCTGTGCCAGTCCTTTTGTCAGTCCCTGTGTCAGTCCCTGTGCCAGTCCTTTTGTCAGTCCCTGTGCCAGCCCCTGTGCCAGCCCCTGTGTCAGTCCCTGTACCAGTCCCTGTGCCAGCCCCTGTGCCAGCCCCTGTGTCAGTCCCTGTGCCGGGCCCTGTGTCAGTCCTTGTGTCAGTCCCTGTGCCAGTCCCTGTGCCAGTCCTTGTGTCAGTCCCTGTGTCAGTCCCTGTGCAAGTCCCTGTGTCGGTCCCTGTGCCAGTCCCTGTGCCAGTCCTTGTGTCAGTCCCTGTGTCAGTCCCTGTGTCAGTCCTTGTGTCAGTCCCTGTGCCAGCCCCTGTGTCAGTCCTTGTGTCAGTCCCTGTGCCAGTCCTTGTGTCAGTCCCTGTGTCAGTCCCTGTACCAGTCCCTGTGCCAGTCCTTGTGTCAGTCCCTGTGCCAGTCCCTGTGCCAGCCCCTGTGCCAGCCCCTGTGCCAGTCCCTGTGCCAGTCCTTGTGTCAGTCCCTGTGTCAGTCCTTGTGTCAGTCCCTGTACCAGTCCCTGTGCAAGTCCCTGTGTCAGTCCCTGTGCCAGCCGCTGTGCCAGTCCTTGTGTCAGTCCCTGTGTCAGTCCCTGTACCAGTCCCTGTGTCAGTCCTTGTGTCAGTCCCTGTGCCAGTCCCTGTGTCAGTCCCTGTGCCAGTCCTTGTGTCAGTCCTTGTGTCAGTCCCTGTACCAGTCCCTGTGCAAGTCCCTGTGTCAGTCCCTGTGCCAGCCGCTGTGCCAGTCCTTGTGTCAGTCCCTGTGCCAGTCCTTGTGTCAGTCCCTGTGCCAGTCCCTGTGCCAGTCCTTGTGTCAGTCCCTGTACCAGTCCCTGTGTCAGTCCCTGTGTCAGTCCCTGTGCCAGTCCCTGTGTCAGTCCCTGTGCCGGTCCCTGTGCAAGTCCCTGTGTCAGTCCCTGTGCCAGCCACTGTGCCAGTCCTTGTGTCAGTCCCTGTGCCAGTCCCTGTGCCAGTCCCTGTGTCAGTCCCTGTGCCGGTCCCTGTGCAAGTCCCTGTGTCAGTCCCTGTGCCAGCCGCTGTGCCAGTCCTTGTGTCAGTCCCTGTGTCAGTCCCTGTGCCAGTCCTTGTGTCAGTCCCTGTGTCAGTCCCTGTGCCAGTCCTTGTGTCAGTCCCTGTACCAGTCCCTGTGCCAGTCCTTGTGTCAGTCCCTGTGTAAGTCCCTGTACCAGTCCTTGTGTCAGTCCTTGTGTCAGCCCCTGTGCCAGTCCTTGTGTCAGTCCCTGTGTCAGTCCCTGTACCAGTCCCTGTGCCAGTCCCTGTGCCAGTCCCTGTGCCAGTCCTTGTGTCAGTCCTTGTGTCAGTCCCTGTACCAGTCCCTGTGCCAGTCCCTGTGCCAGTCCTTGTGTCAGTCCTTGTGTCAGTCCTTGTGTCAGTCCCTGTGCCAGTCCTTGTGTCAGTCCCTGTGTCAGTCCCTGTACCAGTCCCTGTGCCAGTCCCTGTGCCAGTCCCTGTGCCAGTCCTTGTGTCAGTCCTTGTGTCAGTCCCTGTGCCAGTCCTTGTGTCAGTCCCTGTGTCAGTCCCTGTACCAGTCCCTGTGCCAGTCCCTGTGCCAGTCCCTGTGCCAGTCCTTGTGTCAGTCCTTGTGTCAGTCCCTGTGCCAGTCCTTGTGTCAGTCCTTGTGTCAGTCCCTGTGCCAGTCCTTGTGTCAGTCCCTGTGCCAGTCCCTGTGCCAGTCCCTGTGCCAGTCCTTGTGTCAGTCCTTGTGTCAGTCCCTGTGCCAGTCCTTGTGCCAGTCCCTGTGTCAGTCCCTGTACCAGTCCCTGTGCCAGTCCCTGTGCCAGTCCTCTGCCAGTCCCTGTGCCAGTCCCTGTGCCAGTCCCTGTGCCAGTCCTTGTGTCAGTCCTTGTGTCAGTCCCTGTGCCAGTCCCTGTGTCAGTCCCTGTGTCAGTCCCTGTACCAGTCCCTGTGCCAGTCCCTGTGCCAGTCCCTGTGCCAGTCCTTGTGTCAGTCCTTGTGTCAGTCCCTGTGCCAGTCCTTGTGTCAGTCCCTGTGCCAGTCCCTGTGCCAGTCCCTGTGCCAGTCCTTGTGTCAGTCCTTGTGTCAGTCCCTGTGCCAGTCCTTGTGTCAGTCCCTGTGTCAGTCCCTGTACCAGTCCCTGTGCCAGTCCCTGTGCCAGTCCCTGTGCCAGTCCTCTGCCAGTCCCTGTGCCAGCCCCTGTGCCCGCCGAGCCAGGCACGCAGACAGGCACAGCCTCCCCACTCGGTGTGGGGACAGCGCAGGTGCTGTGCGGAGGGGAGGCAGCAGCGGCTGCCCGAAAGTGTACAATGTTCAGAAAGCACCCTGGCCACAGTGCTTTGCTGTAGTGCAGCACAGGCTGAGAAACGGCTGCTGCTTTCAGCAAATAATGAAAATGCTGCCCGTGCTGGAGAGGGACAGATTGCAACTCTGCTGCAGCTCACTCACCTCGGACTGCAACCACCCTGGAGCAGCTGGAGCAGGACATTTTGGGCCCCTCACTGCAACACAGTCGTTGAGATGCTGGAGCATGTCCAGAGAAGGGCAGTGAAGCTGGGGAAGGGTCTGGAACACAAGTTCAATGAGGAGTGGCTGAGGGAGCTGGGGGTGTTTAGCCTGGAGAAAAGGAGGCTCAGAGGGGACCATATCACTGTCTACAACTGCCTGCAAGTATAGCCAGGTGGGGGTGGTTTCTTTTCCCAAGTAGCAAGGGATAGGTCAAGAGGAATGTACTTCAAATTGTGCCAGAGGAGATTTACTTGGATCTTAGGAAAAAAATCTTTACTGAAAGGATGGTCAGGCATTGGAACAGGTTGTCCAGAGAGAAGTGTTCAAAAGGCCCATGAATGTGGCACCAGGAAATATGGTTCAGTGGTGGACTTGGCAGTGCTGGGTTAACAGGTTCAATTAGCTAAGAGGTCTTTTCCAACCTAAACTATTCTATAATCCTGTGAGACAGCCCCTGTGTGCAGGTCTCTGCCTGGGTTTGGGTGAAGCAGGTCCTCACAGTCAGCATGAGCTCCATCCCCTAGCAGCCTCATCTGGAATTCAGGTCTTGGTATTAGGGGCACAAAAAGTGTTGCTTTTCTTAGATCCCTCCATTGCTTGTTTTTCTTGTGCTGCAAAGAGCCGTGGGACATGGAGCTCCCAGAGAGGCAGCTCCTGCCTGGTGGAAACTGCTGTGTCTCCCTTGATGGAAACCCTGGAGCCCCCCAAGGAGCTCATGAGGGCTGAGGAGGTGCTCTCTGGCATCTCCAGAAGATCTTATGGACCACTTTTCAGATCAGAAGTAAGAATCTAACACTAATTCAGGATCCTCTTCTGTGTCATTGTGGAAGTATTTGGAAACCTAGACAGCACTAAGGAAACAGTGCTTTCATTGTGACACTGAAGGCTCACTGCTTGTAACTTTCATACTATGATGTTCACTTGGCTTTCTTGGGAGAGATTTAGCTAATCATTATCATTTAATACCTTTGTATCTGTAGATATTGCTGCAGCACTCTTGGGACACACTTCTGCTACTGGCTGTTACCATCTGTCTTTCCATTTAAAACAGTCAAGCCTGTTTAGGCAGTACAATTTGCACTTTAAAAATGTGAATTTTCTTCTCTACTCCTTCAGGTTGTGAAGCAAACTTTGAAATCATGTCCTGGCTGCACTGTGGAAAAGCTCAGCAGCTCAGCCACGAGTATACCTGGTGATGTTTAAGCTAAGCTCACAGCTTTGTGGGGGTTTACATGCAATTTTGAATGTGAGTGACTATGAATAATAATAGTAGTCTTGAGGCAACAACGTGTAATGAGGTAAACAGTATGAGATTTTCCCACTGGGTTGAAATGAGACTCCTTCAAATCTTTTGTGAAATTCTGACACAGCTCAAAGAAACATTTTCTGAGGAGCACGTGGGCTGCAATATCAGGAACAGGTTCTTCCAGTGGTAACAAGGATACTGCCTCAGAAATTACATCCAATCATTTTCAGAGTTGAATATCTTATAAATACACTCTTTATGCTCTGATGTATGAGACTGGGCATGGGAGGGTACATCTGTTTTCCAGCAGAAAGGATCTAAATTATGCTGTTTGAAGAGAGGAACTACAGCTCAAAGATGAAATCTTGGTATGAAGTATCCTACAAAACAAGAAAGCTAGACCAAGATTCAGAATATTTGGGGTGAGAGGGATGCAAATCATGCCACACAGCAGTGACTTCAATGCAGTAGAGTGAATACGAGTCTCTCACAAAACTCATGAGTATTCTTTGATTCAGACAGTTTTTGTCCCTGTGAAGACTACCTGAGATGCAGGCTCTGAGTGAAAATCATCTAGGGCAATCAGTAGAATTTCCACTTGCTATTCCCTTCCCATTATCTTGGTATTTTGGGCCAAATGCTTTAAAATATTTCTAATGTTCCATCTTGAAACTATCAACATGCACTTTTTCATCAGTGCTGTCATGAGGCCCAAGTTCAGCTGGCTGCCTGTGTGCACACAGACTGACTGATTAAAACAAGAGTATATTCTTCTTTGCATTTGCTCCTCCTCTGTCTTTTCATGCTTTAAGCTAGAAGCCTAATGTGGCCACCCATGTTAAAAATTTTGTGAGGTGCTGCACCAGTGTGAGGGCAAACCCCAGTACCAACACAGGCTGGGAGATGAAGAGATGGAAAGGGCTTTTGGGTGCTGGAGGAAGAGAGGCTGGACATGATCCAGCAATGTGCACTTGCAGTCTAGAAAACAAATCCTGTCCTGGGTTGCATCAAAAGCAGTGTGGGCAGCAAGGCAAGGAAAGGGATTCTGCCCTTCTGCTCTGCTCTGGTGAGAGCCCACCTGGAGCAATGCATCCAGTTCTGGGGTCCCAGCACCTGTTGGAGCAAGTCCAGAGGAGGGCTGCAAAAATGGAACATCTCTCCTGTGGAGATAGACTGAAAGAGCTGGGATTGTTCAGCCTGGAGAAGGGAAGGCTTCAGTGAGACCTCATTCCAGCCTTTAAATACCTTAAGGGGGCTTATAAAAAAGGTGAGAACAGACTTTTTAGCAGGGCCTGCTGGGAAAGGATGAAGGGTAGTCATTGTAAACTAAAAGAGGGTAAATTCAGACTAGATATAAGGAAGAAATTTCTTATGGAGAGAGAGGTGAAACACTGGAACAGGTTCCCCAGAGAAGCTGTGGATGACACATTCTGGAGGACATTCAAGGCTAGGCTGAGCAGGGCTCTGAGCAACCTGGTATAGCTGAAGATGTCCCTGCAAAATGCAGGGAGAGTATTAGACTAGATGGGCTTTCAAGGTCCCTTCCAACTCAGACTATTCTATCATTCTATGAAAAACATCAAGGCCCTGAAGCTGAGCTTCTGCACTAAGTTGATTTGAAGAATAAATTTTGAAAATATAAAAATAGGCTTTTAGCAGCCTGCCTGACAGAGGCAGAGATATTGTGTGGGCAAACTGTTCCAGAACACAGCTGTGCAATGGTTATTAAGAGCTGTACTTCCATAACAACAGTGCTGGAAGCTTTCCTTAGCAAAGAACGATAAGCAAATTTCAACTTCTTCCTTGCTGAGACCTGGAGGCAGCACTGTGCTTGGTTAGCTCTGGTGCATTAGCCTTTAATAGCTAAGCAATATACTTTTGAGTGAAGGTTGAATAATAGAGTGTTTTCTCTCCCCTCTCCCCCCAGCCCCCCCCACACCCCACTTTACTTTCAGAATAGCATCTTCCATTGTTGGTTATTGTCATTATCAACTGATTTCCCTTATGACTGCTCTAACCATCATTTCTAGCTTCTGGGCATTAAGCAAAGATTGCAGCATAATTGGATTAATTTAGAGACTGACTTTGAACAGCATAATTGATTTGAATTTTATTCTGTTTTCTCCAGCCACTTTTTTCACTAAGAATCGTGTCAGCCTGTGAGCCTGGGCATGCACTTGAGTCTTCTACAGGAAAAGCCTTCATGAGTGGGAGCCCCTCCTTGCTCAGTAGATGCCTTCACCCTTGCTCCATGCATCCCTCCACTAGGCAGGGGTTCCTGCTGGGCTTCAGGCCCCTTCCTTCTGCCACCCTGCAAGGGCTTGGGGTGCCAGAGGAGCCATGAACCAACTCACTTCTCCACCATCACAGCAGGGGTTGCTTCATGCTGCAGGAAGGGTTTTTTTCTCTGGCACAGGGTCTGTCACTGTTGTGACATGTGGGGCCCAGCCTGCCCAGCTCTCCCCATATGGACCCTGCTTCAGGGATGCTGATGATTGCATTGGTTCTAACAACACAGGGGCCTTTCCAGGCATTTAGCTGCGTTGCTGCCGTACCCAGAACAGCAAACCTTGTGTCCTGCCATGGTTTCTGGCTGGGTTTTGATTCTGTGTCTCACAGATGTGGATGTGGAGCGCCCTGTGGATGCTGCAGCAGGGCCTGTGGGTGCCTGGTCAAGTTCCTGAAGCAAAATGCACTCATCAGGGATCCCCAAAACACACCTCATGGTTCACTGCAAAGCTTTCATTTCTTTGCAAAACATCTTCTCTTGGTCTTCACCACACATCTTCACTGATTGTTAGAGAATGAAAAGGTTTATAATCATAAATTAGAATAATTATGAAAATTTCAACTGAGTAGCATGGCTGCAGACCATGGTCCTGAGTAGCTCTGAGCTCCCTGAGCCATTTTAGCTCCTCTCAGCTGGCTGCAGAGGTGCTCAGTGTGTGCCCTTCCTGCTATGGGCAGGGGTTTCTCTAGGATATTTGGGCAGTGGTTACCTCGAAGATGGAGCTGTTGAGGACTAAGATAGATAGGATCCTAGCATGAGTCACTCAGGCTTGTACTACCTGTTATAACTTACATATAGTTCATGGGACTTTTGCATTCCCAGCAAGTCCAAGACTGCCATCCCACTAATGTCAGCAGACCCAGAATGTCCTTGCCACATCTTTGGAGAGCACCTGGGTCTCATATGTGTGGCAGCACACTGCTGTGGTCACATCCCATCATGTCCTCTCAAAGTAAACAAAGGAAAAGGGATACAACTGTGTTACTGCTTCCCACTCCAGTGCCAAGAAACAATGGAACTAAAAACAGTGTTGGTCCTTCCTATTGTTTTAATGAAATGGGGTGGTGCTGCCCAACATCCAATTCAGTCCTTTGAAAGCTACATGCCTGCAGCAACCTGGTATCCTATTTCCAAATAAATGAGAGATAGAAGGAATGGAGACAAGTTAAATCCCACTCTCTTGGAAAAATCAGCTGCTCCTCAGCTGTCAGTGTCTGCTGCAGGCATCAGCCTTGGGGTGCATACCTCCTGCCTGCACTGCTGCCTGCAAGTGCCACAAGGCAAAAAACCATCTGTCCTGCTTTTCCATACAAAACTGCATATGTGCACTTGCAGGTGGAATTCATGTCCTTTAGCACATAAAGGCCATGATCATTGTGGGACTGTTCATAAAATCATAGTTGCTGTAAGGCACACAATAGATTTTCCCACTTCTCCTGCTTGGTATTGTCTTGTGTTGTCCTGTTGTATTTTTTTCTTTTATTTATTTATTTATTTATTTATTTATTTATTTATAGAACTTTTCCCCATGAGTTGCTAAGACACTAACTACTAGGTGCTTGTGGGTTCTTGGCCAAAACAAAGTGGCCAAAGGAGATTGTAGCATCGGGCTACATCTATTGTTCTTGGTTCTCTGGGAGTTTCTCTCAGAGGGAGAAGGTAAAGCGACTTTTGGGAAGGTAAAGGACAGAGCTGGGGGCAGCTGCTCTCTCTTGCTCTTGGCATCAGAGAGGATGGTCAGGCTGCTGTTTGCTTTGGAAGAGTTCACTGTCATCACTCTGTCCCATCCTGGGAAATCTACCATCATCTGCTCATGTGCCCAGGAATTCTGAGCTCACCTCCATTTTATTTTATTTTATTTTATTTTATTTTATTTTATTTTATTTTATTTTATTTTATTTTATTTTATTTTATTTTATTTTATTTTATTTTATTTTATTTTATTTTATTTTATTTTATTTTACTTATTTATTTTACTTATTTTTAAATTTACCAGGAAAGTGGACCTCATTTTTCACATATGTAAGTATTGTTTTAATGCTCTCTTTACTTCTCATCACTTCTCTAAATCCCACCAATGACAGGTTTTCTCACAAGATGATGCCTTGGCACATTCACTCAATGATATTGACTTCCCAGTGGCAGCAGGGGAATAAACCATGAGATTAAACTGTCCAATCAATTGCCCTCCTGCCTGTGTATGTGCATTATTTCCCACCGTGCACATTCAACATTATACTCTGTGACCATTAACTCAGTACAGTCTTGTACTGTTAGACAATAAAACATTAGACAGCAGCACGCTAACAAAATGTTTGATGAATAACATGATATCCTCAACAGCAGCTGCAGAAGAGTTGGTCTGGGGAAGAGGGACTGTGTGCTGAGGAATGTTGTACATGACATAGGGACATCCATGCTAATAAGAAAATGCTCCTTTATCACAGAGCTGGTGTGGAAAGGTTGAGCTGGAGAGAAAACTGAGTTTGACGGAAATATCCCCCTGTATTAGAGAGGTGGGCAGAGAAGGCATTGCCTCCCAGCAGCTCGCTTTTTGATGCCATATGGCTTAACATCTCAGCAGGACATTAATGCCAAGAAATTTAACAAGAATTTTTCTGCACTGCCAGGTTGCCAAGTGTTACTCCTTGCTCCCCAAATCTGCCATTCAAATCTTACCTGCTGATCTCTTCTGCTTTGTGAAACATGACACAAAACTGCACTTCTTCCCAAGGAGAGGTTTCAGCTTTGCAGCTGCCCCATTAGGGCTTCTCACTCCCAGCTGACGCCCTTTCCCACCTACGCTCTTGTACTTGCCAGGCTAGAGAACTCTCATGGGCATCTTCTGGACAGCCTGGATTTGGCAAAGCTGGATTTGTGAAAGAAGCAGCACCATTCTCCTGGCACAGAATCATTTCTTGTACATGAAAGACTTGAACCAAGGACTTCTGATGAGATGGGAATTAAATCATGCCCAAAAGAGCCTCACAGGGAGTGAGAAGCAATTATCCAGCCATGGGCAGGGCAGGGGCATAGGGATGCCACCATCCAGGATTTACACACACAACTGGCTCACCACTGCCTTGTGACATGCTTCTGGTGAGAAATGAAAGGCTGAGGAAGGGCAGAAGGATATCAGCCACTTCCAGCTGGGCAGCTGAAGCTGCCCACTCCTGGCTGTTCTCTCTTACACATTTTTTCTCAGGTTTTCAATGGACCAAGTAGAGTTTCTTTCATTATGTCTCCTGCAAGATCACTGTGCAAGTTAATGGTGTACTGTTAGGAAAGGGGCTGTTGATATATAGTCTGACCTACTCTTTACCTAGTTTCACCTATTCATTTATGTTTGCTTTGAATTAGCTGGTGAAGTCTCTTTATCAACACTATTTATAGGTTTTATGCATTTCAAGACTGCTGCTTTGTTCCTAGGCTGTACTTGTGTCTTTAACTAATCATCTAATACGTTTTGAAGCCTTTTCATTCTTTCTCATAAATCAAATTTTGGACCTTGATGAATCCAATTGCTCTGCTGATCTGAATTATCTTTCATCAGATCTTCTTCATCTCATAAAGAAGTGAACAGGCTATTCCAGGTGTGCCTCTGAAAAGATTTCATCTATATATTCTAGTCTCATTATATATTTCTCTGGCTATTTTACCTTGTTATCCTGAATTGAAAGTACAGCTCCCTAAGATTCTTCCCATGTTGTTTCTTTGCAGGTTTATTTGATAGCACATCAGATTTTTCTATCCCTTGTGACTTAGAATAGCTTTTCATTTCAATTGCATTTTAATCCATAAATAGTATCTCATTTTCTCACTTTCTCCCTGTATTTTGTGTCTGGGTGAGTTTCATCCTATTTATTTCATGTCTCCTTTGTATTAGTAATTTCCCTCAATTTAATATATATGTGACTTCAATTAATATATACTTTATTCTCCACTCTAGATAATTAGTAAAAGCATAAAAGAACAGGTGCATGTTATTTAACAAATATCTCTGCTAGTGTCCCTGCCAACCTATAGTTGTTAGTTCCACTATTTGTTTCTAATGTTTAAATTTATTTATAAAAGATGTGTGAACATCACTTAACCCTAATAAATGATGTTGAGATGAAGATTATATGGACATTCTCATAAAATATTCTACAAATAACTTCAAGTATAACAATAAGAAGAGGTCATATGAGATAACCATTGCAGTCTCTTTTGCCGGAATAATCTGTATTACACATGTTGTTTTCCCAGAGCTGTTTGTTTTGTAATGTTGCTGTTACCTATTACCCATGACAAAAAGGGGTACTCAGAAAAGCATGGCATTTCTGTGCTTTGCATTATTGACGGTTTTAAGTCAAATTTTGTGGCTGTGAAAGGATATTGCCTTTCAAATGAAAAATAGATGGTCCTCCTTCTGTGACAAAATTACACCAGTATACTGGAGATAAAAATTACTTTTTCTAGCTTCAGAACCTCCACAAAGTCTTTTCATGACTATTTGTGTTTACAGTTGTTGTGGTTTAGGAATTTAGTGCTCCCACTGAAAACACCTCCACTTGTCCCCTCACTCACTTCCTATTCCCCTTCCAATTCTCCCCTGTGTCGACTGGAGAGGAGAACTGGACCCACAAAAGGCAAAGATCATGGCTGGAGATGAGAACTATTTACTGGAAACAGCAATAAGAGAAGCAAATGAACAGTAACGGCAACAATATTAATAAGAAAAGTGTGCAAGTGAGAGACAGAATGATTCACATGCAAAATGCTCACCACGGGATCCAACCCATCCGCTCCACACTTCCCTGGTATGGAAAATGGGGTGAGGTGGTATAGAGTGATCTACAGGTCCTAGCCAAGCCCTCTCCTGGCTACTGCAGAAATCAACCCTGTCCTGGCCAGAACCAGGACAGCAGTGAAATTCATCAAAATTCTGTTCCATCTGCTATGGAAGTCACGTCCGTGAAAGGTAAAATACTGGGTTTTTACAGCATAAATCAGGGTCTTGTTTTTTGAAATGTGATTCAGTTCTTCCAATAATTTATTGAAAAGTTACTAAATCCCTCTACGGTTTTCCTTTTTACAAATCGTATGTACAAGAACAAAAAAAATCTGGAATGCACTGTAAGCATACTGTCCCACAATTGCAAAAAAGGGTCATTTTTCCACTTCAAGAGGAACAAATTATCCCTGTTTCTCCATTCATCTTTGTATAAGCAACAAACTGATGGACAAGCAGTTACTCATATTGCTTTAGTTTATCTCCTCCTGGTTTTGTGGCACTCCCTGCTTACAATATCCCAGACTTCAGACTTTCAGAATTAATCCCAAGGCTTTCAAAGACCTGCATGCTTGTACAGAGGGCACCTGTTCCTGTCTTGATGTTTCTGGATAGAGCATGAAAACTGAAAATCCTGAACAATTTTTACTGATCTTTGACCTTCTAGAAAGCCTTGGGCCTTGCCAAATTTCTAAAGTTTACATCTGTGGCATGGTTTCTTAGCCCAGAGACCAGTTGAGTAACTGGTCTTACTACCAGAGACCAGTTGAGTTTCATTGATTCTCACCAACTAGTGGGGGAAGTAGGATACCTTCAGATCCCTAGGACACACCTCCCATCCTAGTACCAAAGAACTTCTGCAAACTCTCTAAGCACTTGCAAAACAATTTCTTATCAATATTTCTTTTAATTTTTTTGGGGGGGTGGGGGGGTGGGGAATGACCAAGTGGATCGGTCTGACAAAAAATAAAAAAACAATTGTACACACTCTGTTTAGTGAGTATTTCCCACTGAAGAGATATTACTAAGTGATAGTGCATGATTTTGCTAGGGCAACTTGACCTTTTTGCTTGTTTCTCCCTGGTAATAAGCAAAGACAATTAATCCCATATGTTGAGCTGATGAGTAATGGTTCCTTGTAGAAACAATGGTGTCACATGCCAGTACATACATCAGCATTAACCTCTATTAATCACACAGAGAACAATGACAGTTTACTGAATTTTGTTGTTCAGTAAGCTCTACACCAAACCCCTAGACTGCTGAAACATTGTTCAGGAAACAGAATTGTAAGTTGAAGAAGTAGATGGAAAATCTGCTATATTGCACACAGGCCTGCCTAAACCTGTGCTGAGCTTCACTTTCAGCTCCATACAGCTTCCCTCTTCCTCTGAGGTGCCTTCTCACCTGTCTGCAGGCTGTCTTGTAAATGCAAGTGCACTCCCTGGCACACAATTTTTTTAAATGCTCATATGTCTCCTTTTTGAAAATAGTAAAATATTTAAGCTAGAAGAAAGAAAAGAAATGGAAACACATTCCCTAAAACTCCAGGAGCTGGCCTGCTCTGCTTGCACATTGGCAGACATTTCTTTCCTTACCTCCTCTGCGGTGAGCTCCTTTCAAATGTGAAATCCTTTTCTGGGTGCAGGGTGCAACTGCTGGCTAGTGCTGACTTGGATGGCTCTGTCAGACGGAGCTGGCTGCCAGTGGCTGCAAACAGCAAGCCAGAAACACACACAAGGACCTCGGCTTGTTCTTTAAAACACAGGGCATGGGAAAGTGCTCTGCTAACCTGGAGTCAGGGAAAGGAGAGTGATGGTCACAAAGAGAAGGACATTTGAAACACAGTTGATAAGTATGCATTGCACTGTGTCCCTCTACACACAGGAACGGCTGGTAAGTCTCTCCTCTCCCCAAGGGATGTTGTGAGCTGCTCCAGGCACACTGCCCGAAGCTGCTGCTTCCCTGAGCTCCTGTGTTAACTCTGTAAGACCAGCAGCGAGTGGCTTTGGAAGTGAACAGTCAATTTGCTGTATCAGTTGCCCTGGCAGTCTGATAATTGCAATGGTGAAAACTGAGCCAGGGGATCCAGAAGGGTTTTTGGAACAGGCTTTCAGCAGGTTTCTGACTCCTGTTGTGGAAAACCTTCAACATTCACAAAAGAGCGGTGACCTAATTGTGAAAAACTGCTCTCAAAGGCCCTGTTTCCTGTTTACTGTTTCATGTCATTTTGGTGAATTCTTCTTTAAAGGCATTTTCCTTCCATTTTCTTGAAGCACTATTCTGGCTTTGTACTTATGCCAACAGCCTTTGGGCTTTGTCTGCACTGAGTCTGGAAATCTTTCATTCCCCTCTCTCCAAGCCGACCATGTTCAAACAGCGCTTGTGGAGAGGTGCTAATGTGCTTTCCCAGGCCTCTTCAGACATGATTTAAAAGCTAGTACTTAAAAGCATAACACAGAGAAATGCATTTCCAAAGGATACATTTTTCTTCCACTTGGAGCACAACTATCTAATTTTCTCTGAGAAACTGAGCCAGGAGTCGTTTGACTTTGTGCATACTAGCTGAGTTATAATTTAATTGAGGATGTATTTTATCTTTGGGCTTGTTTTTAATCTTCCTTTTTTTCACTGCTTCAAACTCTCTGATGGCTCTCCTTCAGACTTTACCAGGCTCACCTCATGTCCTCTCCACCTGTGGATCAGTAATGTGAGTAATGTGTGATGCATATTGACACTGGAAGTGGTTTAGGTTCCATTTGGAAGATAGTGCCTTCCATTTTAGAAATAAAACTTGATTGTAGTTTTTTTTACTGTCAGTTCCAGATTTTCTGTAATATTCAGCTCTTTGGATATTTCATTCTTCTGAATAACTCTTTCAAACAATACATTTTTCTGTCTGTAACTGTACATTCCTGTCTAATACCTTCATATTAGACAGAAAAAAATTTCTTTTAATAATCTTTCTTTTTTAAATTTTTCTTTTAATAAGAAAATTTATTTTTCTGCAGAAAAATGCTACTCTATGGTCAAGTTTTCAACTTCCAGGGATTAAATAATCCATTCTTCCTTGCTTCACTGAAGACTCTGTTCATACTAAACTCCTTTCTTTGCTTCTACACCTTTGAACGTGCTGACACTACTTTTCCTTGGGCTGAAGCTGTTCTATTGTACTCTCCCAGATACAGTTGCCCCTGCCTCTCTCCAGCTCCTTGATACACTGTAGTGAGGGGTCAAGCCAAGTGGCCACTTAGTGGCATTTGTTTTGGTGACCTTTATTATTTTCGTACCTGCCTTTAGCCTTTGGAGACAGACCACTGATTCCTTTCATATTCAGCCAGTTGAGTCAATGTTTTGGAGACTTGTTACTGTCTCATTATGGCACATCCAGTAGACTGAATATACTTTACCCTGTGCTGGAGCTGGAGGCAGTGCCTGTTAGATCACAAGCATCTTGTGATGCCACAAGCAAACCACTTATTATTAAGAAAATAAGGCACCTGTATGCTTGTCTAAATCCCAAAATGAACTCTGGATGAGCTTGGATCCTCATCTCAATCCTCACTGAAACTCTTCTGGCAAGGAGCAGGTCTCAAGACACCTTCAAGGGTCTGTGCTGAAATGTTACACTGCAAATGTTGCTCTAACACCTTCCCTGATACTGTTTTTCTTCAGCTTCTGGAGTATGTTGAGCTTGGAATAGAATGGGTTGAACTTCCATATTAAACACTTTGTAATGCAAAGTGGAACACTTTGGAGAAAATGCCATCTGTACAGCCGAGCCTGAGAAGAGATGGAGAAGTATCTGCCTGCAGCCCCTGTTTCTGTAAACTTGTTAATCAGAGCTGTCTTGACTGCATGAGTTTCTCAGGATTACCTCATTAGGCAGGTGCTTCCACTGTCCCTTCTAAGGTGACTATCTGCCATGTATGTGAGCAGATACTGCTTATTTGGGAGCTAATGACATGATTTGTATGTAAGAAAGAGCTACTACAAAATACTTGCAGATATAAATCATTTTCCCCGCTGCAATAAACTTCATGTGTTTGTGTCACAAATAGTGCAGTACCAGGGAGAGTGCATCAAGTGCAAGCTTTTAATACACGTATCTTGTTTGATGATGGAGAGGGAGGATGTTATTCTTGTAGAAAAAGAAAAATTGATTTGTTTGGTTTAGTCAGCAATTTACTGAGTTAATTTACTTCCTGTATATGAACATGTTCACGCTCCTGGGCAATTGCTATATTATTATAAATTGAATTAAGTAATAGCATGGAAAAAAGGATTTGGATGAATGGTGCTTTATATGAGCAGAACATACAAGAATCTTGAGCTTTATTGTGCTGCATTTTTTAATTGCTATCCCCTCTGAATGTTTTTTTTTTTTTTTCCCACTGACAAGCTAGTTGCTAGATGCTGTAGCAGCACAAGGTCACATCTGCCCAGCGATGGGTCTCTGGTACTCAATGTTCTTTAGATTTAACAAGGTGGTATCTCCTAGGGCTTTGGGTCAGTGAGAAGATAAACAGCTGACAGACTGACAGTGACGTGAATTCCCAGTCAGATAGCTTGGACCCTCTTCCTCAGCTGTGGGAGATCTTATTTTCTCCCACAATTGTGTCCTCAGCAGAATGGCAGAATGAGAAACACATAGAAAATTGGTAGCATTCCCAGGTGTAAGCTGAGAAAAACCTATTGGCTTAAATGGGGTTATAGAAGAGCATGGTATATATCTCAAAACCAGAAAACTAAATAAGGAATAATATCTTTGGTAATATCATAAATGGAGGGGGGAAGTGTCAGTATATTTCTCTTAAGCAGAAATTATCAACTGTGGCTCTTTTTGGAATAAGCCTGGGGGAAATGGGTAGGAGGAAAAATTGTAACCCTGTGTTGAGGCTCTCACCTGATGGCAAACTGAAGACCAGCTATTGTAGCCTTTTCCAGGAACAAAGTCTGAACCTCATATTATAATGGTAAATTCCTGAGCCACTGCAACTCTCCTGCAGCTGAAGGACTTCCTGTGGCATATGAAGAGCAAAGGGTGTCTTTTTTTCTGAGCTGAATTGGGGTAGCTCTTTCTCATAGCAAGACTTAAATGCCTTGTCTTCTCAGTATTTCAGCTTCAGAGTTAGTGGGTACCAAGAGACAGAAATGAAACTGTTTGCTATTAAGTATAAAAAGGAAAAAGAAGTAGATGGAGCTAATTGATCTACAACCTCCTTCCTTATAGTTTAGGAACCCCTTGGAGAATAAGATAAGGGGATCTGAGTGGTACTGCTTTGAGGAAATGAAGAATGCATACAATGAGTAGTGACAGAAATGACAAATATTTGGAACATGGATGTAGAAAGAAAAACATTGTCCTTGCCTCACTGCACTGACTTCCTGAGCAACACAGGAACAGTTTCCAGCACCTGAGATGGCTTTTTGTTCTGCGCTGGAACAAGATCTATAGTCTGTCAAAATCAGCAGGGCCAGGACTGCCGAGTCAACAGTGCCTACCACCCACCAGCAGGGCATTGATTCTCTCTGTAGCTCTGAGTGCTCTAACCACCCAGTTTCATGTGTAACACAGCAGTGAAGCCTGCTTAAACTTCCCAGTTTGTAAAACAGGACATCCTTCTGTGGACTTTCTTAGGAGCAGAGAACCTATCAATTTTTTAGAACAGTATTTCCAACTTCTGAAACTATTCATGCTCAATTTTCATGCAGCCTTGGGCAGTCTGTTGGGTGTTTAATCCATTTTAATTTCTAGTTGGGCTTTGAAAGGATGTTTTGCAATGTGTGCTGTAAGGAACCAATGGCACCATCAGGCTAAAATAGTGAAATAGGATTTTACGGCAAATTTATTATAATAAAGATGAAACATGTGCATCTGCTGAGTCACTTCAAGTGACATTATTTAAAAGGAAAAGCACAAAGGTTGTTGCTGACGTTTAATCCATCACCTTGGTTTTAATGAAGACACATAGCTAAGGACAGGAAATAATACCTGCTACAGGTGACAGTCTTTAGCCATACAAACTCCCTGCTTCCACACCAGAACCAGAGCTGTCTCAGCTGGAACTCATTTGAATGTTTCATGCATGCTCTTGGGCTCCAAATGAGCTGTCACTTCTCCATTAAAAAAAATGCTCAAGAAAACCAATATGAAAAGGATTTTTAGGTTCTGTTTAACAAAGCTACATGTCCAAAGTATCTAAAAGAGGGCAGTGGAATATGAGTGAAATTTTTTCACTGCAGTGATTCATCTCATGAAAGCCCCAGCATGAAGCATCATTAGGTCTGCCTGGTGTGAATGCAGTCAGTCAGGTTATAACATGGCTAAATAAGTCAATTTTGCACTCCCAAGCACTTTCATCTCTGTCACGACCATTACTTGACAAAAAGCATTTTGCCAAGAAGCAGCCTCATCTTCTGGCTAAGGTAATTAATTATTGGTTGAGGAGGGGCAGCCTGTCAGCTCCCAAGCAGCACAGCAACTTCTTTTTCTTGAGCTACTTTCCTCTGAAGCTGGCTGCATTTCAGAAAACAAGCTGAAGGCACCCAAGGAGTCTGCTGCTCCTTGGAAAACTGCCTCCCTTCCCCTCCTTGCTTGCCCACCCTTCTGGCCTGAAACAGTTTCCGCACTGTGGAAGTGAGAAGGCTCCTTCATCACAATGAAGGAGAAGGAGCTGAAGGCAAACAGCTCTTTTGTGACACCTCCTCTTGATGCAGCCCCCACTGGTGCTTCTGAGGGATCATCTCAGTCCTGTGAATTCTGAAAATCATTTTGTTTTGGTTAGGTTTCTTTGTTGCCAGAAATACCACTGACGACTGTGGGCTTTAATTTAGTGGTAATTCAATCACTCAACTTTCCTGACAATTTTTTGTTTGCTTGCTCTCAGCAGCTGCATTGCTATTAAGCAGTAAATGAAATAAGCAGTGTAGATAAGGCATCAGTCTTGTTCTTTTCAAGACTAAACACTGTGAGAAAAGCCCCAGTTATCACACAAATCTGCTTAAATAATTCTGCAGGTCCCATTGCTGAGATTACTCATGTTCTTCACTGCAGTGTCTTTGCTCAGCTTTGTGCTATAGCTCAGCCAGTGGCATTTTTAAAAATCCAATAATTTAGAAACCATTAATCATTAATTAATCATTCCATTTTACAACTGATGTAACATACACCAGAGCTCCCTTTATCTTCTTAACAGCAGCCCATTTTATTTTTAAAGACACACTGCTAATGTGAGCCATGATAGAATTAATGGGGTAACCACATTTCCTCCTTGCCCTCCAAACCGCCCTCTGCTGGATGTCAGCACCTGCACTGTGATCTGTAAATTCTTACTCACTTTCAAAAAACATCTACAAGTGATGGAGTTCACGGGTGATACTGACCACATTGCTGCTGTAACCTCCTCCTTCCATCAGCTGCTCCCACCTCTCTCATGTGCTGTTTTCATAGGTAGGAAAAGGTTAGCATCCATGAGAATAATTTACAAACAGCTCACTGGTTGTTCACAAGTCACCTGAATCCCAGAAGGTGTCTGGGGCTTAGGTGGATATTTGAGGTTTGTGTACCGCTGCTTGAGACCCACCTGTGGCCATCTGCTTCTCTCTCAAGCTTAATTGCTATGTAAAGAGCAAAAGCACTTTGGCAAACCTCAGTATTCTCTAATCTGTGTTGCAAGCTGCTGGAACACTAGCTCTGGGTTTTTTTTATGAAAAGATGCCATACATACCAGCAATATGATACTAATGGCAACATGAGCAAGTCATTTACCTGATTCTGTCCATTGAATGGTTTAGTGGGAGCAAGAAATAGCACATCCCTCCCTGACCCCTGAAATTTGTTTCAAAAGTTCTGCAGTAACTTCAGCTCTCATTAAGAAGCTGGAAACATTATTCATAATTTAAAGTCTTTACAAAGAACCAGTCAAATTCCCTAAGCCCACTGACGTGGACTGCATGCTCATTACAAACAGGAGTCTGGCATTTCCAATGTTATTTAATTTACTGTTTCTCATGGCAAACAGTCTGAGGCAAGAAAGGCTTCAGGGCTAGTTCTCCATGCAGTCTTTATAATGTGGCCTTCATCACAGAGTACTGTGCAGAGTTGGTTCTGCATCAAATGCCATGACAGACTGAATGGTGCCATAGGCATCAATCTGATGAGTGCTTTTCTGCATTCTTTTTTCCATAAAATGAAAAATACCAGCCTCTCTGCTAACTCAGGGAGTCCCACAGCCACTCTCTAGCAGGTCCCCAGGACACTGGTCACAGACTCATGGCATACCCACACTGCCATCAGACTAGCCTTTCCGTGAAGCCCTGCTCTGTTTCAGAATATCTACACTACCACTGAAGTTCAGATTACTCTCTACTATCCCCACTCAGTGTGTATTGCTCACTACTGCCCAACCAGGCTCTTTCTGCAGTAACTAAACTGAAAGATGTGCTTCAGCCACTAATGGCTTTGAGACCCTAGGAACACACCGCAGCTACTCTGAAGAAAAAGCTCCTGACAGACAAATGTTGGACTCTCGGCATCATTTTGGTCCTAATGCAGACACAGCCATCCTTCGCTGTTTGGGCTCTGACCCACTTTGTAGCTAAAGTGCTGCAAAATGTGCACGGCAAGATTAACAATGCATAAATTCTACAGACCTGGATGCACCTGGATGCATGTCTACAGGGGAAATTACTGTGAAGTTAGTGAGTGGGACTGGGAACTTACTGTACACTAATTCTTCCTGTAGAGCACTTGTAGTGATAATTCACTCTTCCCTGAAAAACGTATATTCTCCTACAAAAATTTAAATGCTACTTTATAGCACATTAAGATTCCTATGTTCATAAGCCTCCAGACAACCAGAATACTGGATGATTAAACATTAATCTGAATGAACTTTCAGAGTGACTTTGTTAAACTATTTTAAAAATCTGTGTACTGACACTTGGAATTAAAGGAGATGCCATTTTTTTTCAAAATAAAATACAGTTTACTGTTGAAATTTTAGTTCTGAATCAAAGAGCCAATACAAGATCTTACCTTGGTTTAATGATCCATTTCAAGAATCTGAAACTAGTGATTTTGGATTATTTTTTTTTTTTTTTGAGAACAACAGTGTAAATAAACCCCCCAGAAATCATTCTGACATTATTTTTCTCTCACTGTCCTTGATTTTCAGCCAAATAGATTAGGAGAATCCTTCAGACCACAAAGCCTGTATTGAAGCAAATATAATACTTCGAGATGAGATGTTAAATTTACACAATGAAATGTATTTAAGAAGCAATTTTTCCCAAAGCAGGGCAGGCTCAGACTTAACACTATTGGATTCATTTTCAATTTGTTTGGCTGCCCAACCACATCTTTATTCAGTAAGTATAGTTTCATCTCAGAGCCTTGGGTGCTTATGTTTGGTTTGAGAGAAAAAATATAATTTCCAAATGGCTTCCAGTTTATGCTCTGTATTTCTTCCCATTTATAAAATGTTTTCTGCCTTGGTGTTTTGAGTGGCCAAAACACTAGCAAATGTCTTTTCAGCCTGAGCATGGCTGCTGAGATTTGCTATACCAACATGGAGGCAGACATACGTTGATTTTTACCTCCAAACCCTTTGTAGATAAGCAATTTCTGAGCACATGGTGTGGCCTGTAGTCAGTGCCAGCCCCTGGGTTTGGCAGCTTGGTCAGATCTCTACACAGGGACAGTTTTCAGTGTAAGTTTGCATCTGACCTGGGAAAAGTTGAAATCTAAGTACACATGTTGTTGTCATGAGGCTCCGGTTTCGCTAAGTGTTAATATGCATACCTGGTCTAATTCGCAAATCAGAGCCAAGTAGCTAAGAGTTTTTTGCTTGGCAGAGTTACTCTCCCACCCACTAACCCCATGACTTTGGCAATAAACAGACCCAGAAGAACACAAACGTCTTTGTACATAACAAGCTTTCTGTTTCAGGGTAGATTTGCATATACTACCTTAAAATTTAGTTTCGCTATAACTGGAAGGTGGCTTGTATGCTGTTTGTTATGACTGTGTTCTTGCAACTTGATGCAAGAGATTACAGAGATACAAATTCAGTGCTGTGACTCTCAGCAAAACTACAAAAATACAACCTTATGTCTAACAGAAGAGGAAATAGCAGAGTTGTAACTCACAGAAATATTATTTCCACACAAAAAGGCTGTGGAGAGTTCACAAGCCATCACCACAGCAGCTATCACCACAGCACCTCTATTAGATCTTCTGTGATTTTCTTGATGTAACTTAACTCTTGTGATTTTCAAACCTGAGTAATTTCCCCTGAAATAATTGGAAAAGTTGGCATTAATAAAAAGTACATCCTGCTTGCAACATTCTATAATTTATATAAATAGTTCACAGAAAACTCTAAATTCTCCTTTTCATACCTTCTTGTACAGAAGAAGATAAGTACACAGAAAATATTATATTTATGTAATATATATCCATGGCCATGTTTATGTAATGTATACACATGGCTACTCTTCTAGTAGATCATTAATATTTTGCACATGCACATGACCACTTTAGTCACAAATAACTTGAGAGGAAACCTACTGCATCTGCTGTCGTTGATACAATTACATTATCCTTCCCTTCTGCATTGTTACCTGCAGTATCATTTCTTAGCTCTGAGAACCTTGTTCTGATCAGCTGCCCCAAATGGAATTGGTTGCAGTCATGTAAATAGAAGTTCAGCTTAATTATTTTCCCATTTGAAAAATAACTTTTACCTGAAGCAAGCAATGCTTCATTTCCCTTTCTTGTTTTCCCACCATCCCCTTGCCTCCTTTCAGCCACAAAAATAATTTTCTCCATGACATATACCAAAATTTTGCTTTCTGCCTCTCTCTCCCTTCAAAAACACACTCAGCAGCACTTTGTGACAATCAATCAAAAGTATTGCAATAATAGTATTCAACAGAGTCTTCACAGACATATTCACTTACCCATCTCTGGGATTTCTGTCTGCTATGAGAGCTGAAGAGTGGGAGTCAGGCTTCCAGGAGTTTCCTTTTATTCCTGCCACCATCTCCAAGGAGCAAGTTTCTATAACCATCTCCACAGTCTGCACACACCCCAGGCAGCCAAAGTTCATGGTCATCATCACCTTTCTTTCCCTTTTTGTGACACCTTCTTTTAGGTAGACTCCTCTTTTTAACACACAGAGTTCACCTCCTGTCTGATGCCATGTTTTAGGCATATCCTCTGCAAAAGCTTCCAATTCTCCACTTAGTCCCTTCCAGACAGATGGGGACAGCTTTTTGTACCAGTTTGCAGCTAAAACAACTTGGCTGACTGGGACACAAGGCTGAAATTATAAATTTACAGCTTTAGTACAGGTTCTTTCTGCCTTTGGCTATATACTGTTTCTTTGGTCACTGGTGAAGAAATTTAACAGCTTCCCCATCTGTAAAACACATGTACTAATATATGCATAAACTCTTATTCCTAATATTACTTACCCCAAAAGAGTTCTGAGAAGCTGAATTTTGAATTTTGAAGAGTGCTTATTGACACTCAGCTGAAGCATCTTATTGACCTGTAAAATCCCTTCTGGATTAGATAACACAAATCCTAAACCAAATTCATCACAGCAGTACCACTGAGATACTAAAATAATTGAAACAAAACAACAACAATACAATTCTAAGACTTATTCTGTTGTAAGTCTAAAGGAAAAGGTATATCTTTTCCCCCTTCACAGCTCTGGGATAACATTCCAGCTTTTCTCAGATTTCAGATTTTAAAACCCCCTAAAGTATAGCACTTAAATCTGCTTTTTTTGCTTTACAGAAGTAGGTCTTGGTGAGCAGTGCAAGCAAATGGCTTTATGCTTATTGCTTTTCAAAAACTTTAAACACTTTTAAGAAATTTTAAACTAATTGAAGAAGTGAAACAAAGGTGTGCTGTGTCTTTCACTTTTGCCATGTCACCGCCACTGAAGCAGCCATATCTGTGGAACAGAAGCAATCACAACACTACTGGGATGGATTGGAAAGAAATGGGTAAACACATCTGCAAAGCATTTAATCATACTCCTCTGATATTGTTGGGACTTCAGACAGTGATTTCATTTGAAGCAGGACCAGGTCCAAGTAGAAAATGAAATTTTTTAACTGGAAGACTGGATGAGGCTGCACCCACACACCTGTATAAAGAGAGCTCCTTACAGAATGCGATATAAATGTGTTTTTAATTGCAGTAGAAAGCCTTGATTGTAAACCAAACTCAACTGTATTTACTCCAAGCAAGCCCAGGAGGAAGAGTAAGAAGGAATGGTTGCTATCCCACTCTTCTACAGGCATGGACATGAAACAAAGCTGCTAATTTACCTTTCATGGCCCACTTCTAGAGGCGAGGGTCTTCAGCAGGATTGGAATGGTGCCTGTACCCTCTCTACTGCAGCTATTGGTGCTGTGTGAGTCGGGAATGGCACACATGACACCGCCTTCAAGGAACAGGAGCATAAAGCAGCACCAAAGCAGCAGCACTGAGACAAAAAGGCTGGAGCCAGAGACCCAGTTTCTAACATCAGTTCTGCCAAGACTGCACCATTTTGATCCTGTCTAAACCAGTTAACTGCTCCATGCAACCTTTTCCCCATCTGTTTAGAAAACTGGAATTGTATTATTTTTAATGGTTAAGTGGCATGGACCCCATAAATAACATTCTGCTATTGATCTTCAATATTACTCTTCACTATCATCAGTGAAGTAAAGAAGCTGCAACCTAGTGGAACTGGGGAGTGGGGGAGATGGAATACTGTTTAATATTTTGGAATTATTAAAAGTGGAATTATACCTGTCCAGTCATGCTCACTCTTCACTTCTGAGGATGCACAACTAATCTCCAGTGCAAGCTGAAAGGTAACCTCTGAAGATAATAATACCACATCAGTTTGTGAATAGAAGTGAGATCCTAATCTCCATAGCCCTGTCAAATTACTTATTAGGAATTGGAGGGGGGGAAAGAAAGAAATACATACCTCTGTGTATTTTAAGACAGCTTATTTTGAGGAAATACAAGCCATACAGAGATGGGACAAATCCATGCTAAATAAATAAACAGCACAGAAAAGTAACTGTGCAAAGATCTCATGGAAACATGTTCCAGACTATCTGTGCTGTCAAGCAGCAAAAAAAAGAAAACAAAAAGGTCTTGCTGTATGAGAAAGACAAGTGGTTTCAAATAGTTCTTTAACATTGATACAAACAAGGTCAGATATTCTGACACCTGTCTCACTTCCAGACTTCAGTGAGAGAGCAGAGAGGATGGATTCACAGAGAGCATGTAAGAAGCAGTGCCCAAATGGAGCTGAGGACATGAGCAAGGTCCTGTTTGTTTCCTTTCATAGTGCAAGATGAACAGAATATGAAATGCAATTAGAAGGCAATGTACTTAAATTGCCAATTAGTTCTGCACTGCTACCTTGAAAACCAAATACTTCAAGGGCAACAAATTGTTCCCTTGAAACTTGATAGATTTTGTAAGCAATAATTAGTAAAAAGTGTGAAATGCACATACATGTACAGAGAGAATCTCCCTAATAGCTATAGACAATACAGGCAGAACTATGTCCTGCTTTCTCTGAGACAGAGTTGGCTCATTGCACAGACAAGGGGCTGGCTGGGACTGACAGTTTTTATCAAGTTTGACCTAACAACTTCTTGATCGACTAACTGAGAAAAGAAACTAATTAATAAACACATAATCTTTGCTTCAGTATTAAGAGGCAAAAATCATGACAGATGCCAGAATTAGCCAGAATTTTCCGCACGAGGAAGGGAGGGAAATGTTTTTAAAATACACCAGAATTTAAAATTTGTGAATGCCTTAATCCAAATAAAACAAAACAAAACAAAACAAAATAAATATGTTAAGATTGACAAAAATCTGGAGTCGGGTACTAGCTACAGAGGCATTTTGAAAAAAGCTGGCAGGAGATAAAAGAGACACCTCAGGAAATGCATTTCCATCCTTACAAATAGGTTGTAACTTGGTACCGATGGGGGTTGTGGGGGGAAGAGGGAGGAGTCGGGGTAGAGCATCCTTGTACTAAAACCAAAAAAGTTACGAGTGTAGTATGCTTTTTGTTTGCCTGGTGGAGCGGTATCCTGCGGCGGTGTACGTGCGGTGTAGGCACGGGCAGAGCCTGAGCACTCACACCGGCATCCAAAGGCTTGACATTCCCCCAAGCGCCCGCTCGCAGATCGGAGACATCAGGCAGGGTAATGATGTCTCTGCCCGACCGTCTGTGAACGCCGCTCCCCGCTCTGACCCTGAGGGGTGCTGGCAGCCCCGGCATAGGCGAACCCCGCCAGCGCTAGGACACGGGCTGAGCCAAGCCGCGCTCCCTGCGCACCGCGGGCTGCCGGCACCGCTCCCGCCTCCCCGTCTCCCGCCTTCTGGGACAGAAACTCGGGGAAAGGGCTCTCCCCGCCTTGGGAAGCGCCAGGCACGACCTACAGGCTCTCTGACAGCGCTCACCTGCCGGCTGCACGGAGCCACGCCGCGGGCTCGGAGCGGAGCGGGAAACTCAGCCGGGACCGCAGCGCAGCCAGCACAGGTCCGCGCCCGGGAGAGCGCGTTCGCCGCGGGGGGCTCGGGCTGGCTGCGATGGCAGCTCACGCCAGCTGCTCGGACAGCAGGGCCCGCTGCCCCGGTGAGGGGAGGGGGCTGCTGGTTAAAGACGTGAATGAAAGACAACGCCGCCGCCCGGCCAGAACGGTGCCCCGCTGAGGCTCCCCGGGCGGCCGGGGCAGCGCTGCCCGGGCGGCGGGCGGGGGCGGGGGGCCGTGCCCGGGGGGCCGTGCCCGGGGGCAGGCGAGGGGCCGTGCCCCGGCGGCAGGCGGCGCTCCGGGGCTGCGGCGGCGGCGAGCGGGGCCGCGCCAGCCGGAGCGAGCAGGGAGCCGGGAGCGGGGCGAGGCGATGGAGCGGGGAGGGCACCATTCCCGGTCCCGGCGGGGAGGAGGCAGTGCCTGAGGTGAGAGGGGCTGCGGACGGCCGGGCCGGGGGCAGCTGCTGGGCGAGGGAATGGCGCCGGGTAGCGGCAACTTCGCCGCTGGCCGGCGGCACCGTGCGCGAAGTTGTCGGGTGCCGTCCCCGCCCGGGCCGTGCCCGGAGCGAAGGGCGCTGCCAGAGCCGGGGCGAAGCGCGGCCACCCCGCCCCGTCCGTGCCGCCTGCCCCGGCGGGGGCTCGGCCCTGCTCGGCAGCGCTGCCGCGGCAGAAGGTGACGGGGCCGGGCGCGGAGCGGCGCCGGGAGCTGTGCCCGGACTGTCCCGGGCGCTGCTGTGTTCGCTTGCCTGCTTGGGGGTTTGGGTGTTGTTTCGCTTTCTTGCAGAAACGGGGTGTGCGGAGCTGCCGCTGGAATGTCGCGGTGGTGTGCCCGTGCGTGGAGCTGCACAGGGGCCCCAGATCCTGTAGTTTTTGCTTAGGTAGAGCTCCCGCTGGTTTTCCGGGTCTTTCTCAAGCTTTACACAAAATTAAGTCTACAACATCTCCTAAATAATATGCTTAGCTAACACGATTATGAGTTTCAGTTTGCATCCTCGGCAAAATTTGCTCTGAATAGGCACGGCAGTCATACTTAATGTTTGCTAAATGCATTACTATCAATTTGAGTGCATATTATTAGTATGGTCAGACCATAAATTCTGAAGGAATATGAAGGGGCTGTCTTGATTACGATCAACACCATGTGGTTTGAATATTCCAGCTTTGGCACTGACCCTGAAAATAGTGGTTAAGGTTTGTTCCAAAGAGGAAGGTGCCTGACCATAAGACCCTTGACGAGCCTGATCACTTCTAGATCACTTTCTGAAAAGGCAGATCTCTCCTTTCTTTGAAATACTTGTGCAACAGATACTTCTGCAAGAACTTTTTACTGCATCTTTCTCCCCAGGGTAAAATTGGATGGGTCCATAAAAGGTGGCAAATCTCCACCTAAGGGCAGTTTTTAATTCCGACTGAAGCACCAAAGTTACTTGAGAAGAAAAGCTGTCTTTTGAGTCTGCTTATCCCTCCCCAGGCTATTTCCACAGTTCTGAAATGACTTGAGGGTGACCTTCAGAGAAAGAAGTCAGCTTTGCTCAGAGGATTTCAAACCTTTTATTTGCCCTTCTTAAGGCTGCTCTAAAACAAACAAGCAGAGCATTTGGAAGGAAACCTATGATTGAATATTCAGCAATTCATTTCCCTTGGGTAAAAGCTGATAGATGTTTTCACTTGTTTTGGAAAGGTTTCTAGCCAAGCAAGAAAGATCTGATTTGACACTGCTGAAGGTAAAGCATGAGGTAAGGCAAAGGAGGGTAGTACTTGTTTGGTACATTACTCCTGATGTGGGGAAACAGGAGCTAGAAACTGGGTGAACTGTTGCAGGGCTTTTTACATTGTACTTTTATTTTGGTGGGTTAATCAGTGTATCAGTTTCTGTGAAAATTCAAGACTCCTGCCTTTTAAAAAACGTTAGGGATATCACCAGATATTTTCAGGCAGTGCATATCTGAGACACCATGGTACTGGCCAAGAGATTAACAGCACTTGGCCTTGTGCCTTTGGGCTTGTGCCTAATAATACATCTGCATTAACTGTCAATAAATGTTTGCCATCACTTCAGGCTTAAGTATAGAGTGGCTTTAAAATGGCACAGAAAGAAAAGTTTCAGCTCAGTTTTTAAATGTGACAGCTCTTTGTATGACTAACTCATGGTGCCTGGATCTATTGTCAGGGTCCTAATATAGCCCATTAATACAGCCTAGCTTTGTTTATGTGGCTTTGGTTTTGAAGACCTAAAACGTGTGAGTTTATGTCTTTTATTTCCCCTTAGTAAGTCCGTGTTGATAAAACAGATGAGAGAAGAGTTTCATTAGAATTGCATTTCTTTGCTGAACTTACGCAGGACTGTGATGGTCTTGGGATGCTTCTCATATTTCCCTTTCCTTTGTCGTCGTGTTTGATTCTGGGAGAAATCCTTTTAAGTGCCTGACTATGATTTCACTGTA
The DNA here is from genome assembly GCF_021018805.1 of Prinia subflava. Taxonomy (NCBI): domain Eukaryota; kingdom Metazoa; phylum Chordata; class Aves; order Passeriformes; family Cisticolidae; genus Prinia; species Prinia subflava. Next base: position 95,190,316 of record NC_086247.1, read on the forward strand.
AGGACACTGTAAGGACACTATAAGAAATTACTCCCAAGTAATCAGATTGTGCCTTGCACTGAACCCAGCACTGTCTGCAGTCAGACAGGATCAGTAATCAGTCCATTGTTGGATGGATTTTCAGACACTGTGGAAACCCTTGGACTTCTCCAGCATGAGACCAGTCTAATTGGAGAAGCTAGAGCCAGAAAAGCTGGTGGGAACTGATGATGCTGTAGCTCTACCTGTGCTAATATTATGCATTGGTACTCTTGGTAGCTGGTGAGTATCCAGGTGGGGAATTATTTCAGAGTATTGTCTTCTGAATGCTCGGCATAGCTTTTAGCTTGTGAAGTTGCAGGCATACAGCTATTTGATTGCTTGTTTTGAGCAGCTGGGGGAAAGGCTGAGATGGATTTGATCTCTGTGTGCTCAGATTGTCTGCAAGGAAGAAAAAGAGGCAACATTTTAAGACTGAATGAATGATAAAAACCAATGTTCAATTTAAATGCTATTAAGAGAAGAAACAGGAAACTGGAGATAGTGGAAACTCCTAATTTTTTAAATGTCTGAATGATTGAGGAGCCTTTCTCTTATTTAAAAAATGATATGGGCAGTCAAGGACCAGAGTGTTAAACGTATGATGCACACAGATTTCAGTAGAAGGTTCAAAAATTTTTCAAATGCAGGTAGGTGATAAGGATTGAGATTATTTCTTTTCAAACATTTTGCAACTCTACTAAAAAAATTAAGAAACCTATCAGCTCTTATGTACTACCTCTTTAAATACTCAGTGTGTCTTGAATTGCATGGAGTAACTTACTTCCTCAGTTAAGATATTTGTTTTGATTTACCTAACTTGTGTGTTTCCCTGCTCAGATGAATGACTTCATCAGATTATAAAAGGTGTCTTAATCAGTCAAGGGACCTTAATGGTTTGTTTGCATCAGGCATTTTTAAGAACCAGTTAATTAAACCTGACAACTTTAAGTTATTTGGTCCTGCTTCCCTGATGCATGCCTCTGCATCACATGCATGTTAAATTTCAAGAGGCAATTTAGTCCTGTGGAAAGTCAGTCTGTTGCTTCTGTTCTTCTTGTGTAGTGTTTTGCCTATGGGAGACGTTCCTTGCTCCTCACTTAGTTTTGTTCTTCACTGGACTAAGATATAAATGCAAATTAAGATTATGTGCACTGTGAGTGAGCTGAGTGAAAAAAACAATGTTTGTGAAGGTTCTGGTGCTGACCGTAGTGCCTGATGAAAGACCAGTGGCTTTTCCCTGACTTCCCAGCAGAGAGGATGGACACACCCTATGTTATTTAAGATGAGAGAGGGACTAGGGTCACTCTGCTTTCTTAATAATTGTTCTTCCGCCCTTGCCAACTCAAAAATCATCTGTGATGGTTCACTGAATGCTAATGTGCTTTACATCTTCAAACTTCCAGTGCTTTCAATAACCATAGGTGCATAAAGAGCAATTTCTGGAGCATTTTCCTTCTTATTAAATATTAAAAATGTCTTTGTTTTTTCACCCTGGAATTAAGATAAGAAGTATGCAGTCTCCCAGGTTCTTAACATGAACTGGCATCTCTGATAACTGTTCAGGTTCTACCAACAAATTTGCTATTTCACAACCATTTGGTGATAAAATCTAAATCTTTAAAGCAAGTCAAAAGTTTATGGTATTTTTTCCAAGTGACAAAAAGCTAAAGGAGGAATTTCAATTACTGTAATTGAATTAAGCCACTCCAGTCTATTCCTATTCCTGAGCAGAAAAGGTCCCAAATGATTTCTTCCTTCTTCTCTTTCAGGGTTCTAAATAACTACTTTAAAAATAAGGATAATTAAGACTGTAAACTGTGATGCCAGCTATTGGTCAAAATAAATGTAAAACCACTAATTCTGCACAAACAATGATTCTTCATTCTCTGTGCTTGGTTAACCAGTGTCTTTCTGAGCTCTCAGTAGAATTTGTGATGCTTGTTGAAAACAAGAGATTCAACTAAATTTTGTTAAATTAGAGTTCTGCACAAGTTGCAGGAGGTAAATCACTGTTTGACAAATGGAAAGGATATGAGCATTTAAAATAAAAAATGTACTCAAGATTCTAGGAATATTGAAGCAACCAAGATGAAACAAAAATAAAACATTAAAAATGTATCCTTTCAGTGTTGTTTTAAGGAAAAGAATCGTGTATGTTGGTGTTTATGGAGATTATTCCCATTTTCTTATTCAGAGCTTTGTGTTTCTTGAAGATACAAATAGCATTTGGACTGAGATGGTACCCACAAGAAGCTCTTTGTAAATATTAATGTTGTGGGGGATTTTTGGCAACTCAGTTAGAGCAGTTTGTCTCAGTCATCTATAAATGGTTCTGTGAACAAAATAAATAGACTGATACCAACTGGGTAGGGAGTAATGGGTAAGATCCATCTTCATCTGTGTGCAGAGTAGTGCCAGGATGCCCACTGCTCACCCTTTGTGAGTGGGAGGAGTTGGGGCCGTGCTGGTGATACCCTTCTCTGCCTGAACTCCATCATTCCTTACGGGGGAAAAGGGTGTTGACACATAGCAGGGTCACAGAATCATTTAGGTTGCAAAAGACCTTTAAGATCATGAAGTCTGACTCTTAACATTGCCAAGCTGCTACTATGCTGGCTTTGTTTGGTACTCCTGGGATTTGAGCATGGTCCTCTGGGAACTTGGGAGAGGATTTATAAACATGTTTATTTGTTCGTTATATATCTCTTGCCATCATGCAATGTTTGTTGGGGTTTCTTTTAACGTTTCTAGTCAGACGTTCTGGGGATGGACTGACAATGAGTTTCCCTAGATGTACTGTGAACCAGTTGTGTGTTGGCTGTGAATCAGATTCCTTACATCATTTTGTGCACATTTGCCCCACTGTCTGAGTTAAAAGACTTCTGTGATTTTGAAATGTTTAAGGAGAAACTGGACAGATTAAGGAAGAAGAAGAAATAAACCAGATTTAGGAGAAACTGTCCTCCAGGGATTAGGCACAGCTGTGATAATAACTTTTTGTGCCCCTGAAAACTATACCTAACTTCTTCAAGTCTAGCACATTTCTGAGACTTTGGGATTTTATCTGTCCTGGGTGTTGAAGAGAATTGAATCCTGAAATGGAAGCTCGTTTCCTCTCACGTTTTAGTTTCTCAAATTAGAATTGCACCTACACTACTGCTTTTAAATGTTTGTCACATCAACCAGCTTTGAATCAAGGAAAACACTGCTTGGGATACCCATGTGTCTGAAAACATATCTCTTAGTATCTCTTAGCGCAGATCCCCTTACTGTGGTGACTTCAAGGGTGTAAACATTTGCATCCTTTCAGTCTCTCCCTTTTGCCTTCTCTTCCCCCTTGGTCTCCCTTGCTGTGGGAGTACACAGACTGTGAGCCCTGCTTTCTGTGCTGTGTACCGTTCCTGGTGCAGGTGGCTTTGGCATTACTGGGCTGTTACTGGCCTGAGCTGGAAGGAGTTCATTCACAGCTAAACTCTGTATTTGTTTACAGCTGAAGCAGCTCTGAACTACATGAGCAATAACACAAGAACACCACATTCAGAGTCAGTAACAATGGGAATGTGCTGGTTTAACCACACAAGTGATGTAGATTAATGAAGGAACCAGGATGTGATTCCTGTTAATGGGTCTAGGTCATGTTGTTTGCATCAGTGGTGTAAGGCAGTGTGAGCCAGGAACCTGTCCCACTGTCTGAAGGTGGTTATCATAATGATGGACAGATTTTTGCAGTGTATAGAAAAATATCTCTAAGGTTTTGTTTGGGTTTTTACTTGTTGGTTTTTTTTTTAGTGGGGGGGGCGGGTAATAGGTCTCTAAGAATAAGAACATCCTGCTTTGGAAATGAGGTGGAAACAATTGCTAGAGAAAGTGCATTGCCAACACTCTGAATCATTGAATGTTCTAAATAAAAGGATGAAGGATAGCCTGAGCTTGAGGGAAGATGAGGGGTTTTTAAACTTATCAGAGTGAAGTGCGAGAATCCTAGGCACTCCATGCTGAACAGATTGTAACGGACATGAGGAAAAAGAGTTGTTTTCCTTCAGATTATCAGTGCATTTTTTTTCAGCTAGTAAAGCCAGGAAGCCAGAGCCTCTATGGAGACTCTGCAATCACAATATAAATTAATTCAACAAAACTCTGAGTGAAACTCAAGCCTCTTTAGAGCTTTGCAAACATTATCCCAAGGCTAAAGTCTATATGGCTTAGAATTCTACTTCATTCTGACCTGTTAAGGTAAAATTTTTACTTGGTTCTCACAAATTAGTTTTCTTCCCTCACAAACTGCCTTTGATAATGTTCCAAATTTAAGGAAGAAATACTTGGAAAAGCAGGTATTTCCTAAGAAATGGAGCACATCTTATAAATTTTAGTTTCTAATTCCGACATCATAAATTATTGCTTTTGGAGATCACTATAATATGCTTCTAGTTAATGAAGATTATGGTAGACCATAAAGACTGATTCCTGCAGTGAAATTGCAGTTATACTTTGATGGCAGAGACCTGCTACGTGTCTCCATGGACAGTCTAGTACCACTTTGTTACCATTACTGGACTTTTTGCCATCTTTTTACATGGCAAGACCTCGTTGTTTAGTTGAGCTGTTAAATTTGATTACAATAATGCACACATGTTGATTGCATTAATCCATGTTGACATATTTCTGAACTTACCTCTGTGCTCAGAATAATGACCAACCTTACCTGCCAGGCTTGAACAATCAGTGAAGCCACAAGAGGCTTGTCTGTGGTTTCTGTTCATGTGCATGAGTATGCTAACTTTGAATGGTATCATTTATATGATGGCTTTCACTGTACACGAGCACACAGTAAGTTACGTTTAATCAGACAGTTTCTGTGGCAGTACTCAAATTAATATATTCAGTCTAGTTCCCAGCTAAGTTTTAGGGATTTTTCTGGCTTGCATTCAGTTGAACTTGTGTTCATTGTGTAAGGGAAAGTCATATCAATTCCTTTAAAAAGTCTCCTCTATTCAGCCTACAAGAAGGCAGGAACAACTCTAGTCACACCAGTTCTGGTTCAGATAAGGTTGATTTGTATTAAGTTATGTACCTAGCATAATTTTATTGCTACATTTTTGTCTATTGTGTTTTTCAAGGTCATTTATTCAGATTTCGAGGAGTAGTTTAATGTTATTATGTACTGTAAAGTCATCAAAGGTGTTACAGGAAGGACTTTTCTGAGTATGACTTTGAAGCTTACAAAAACCTTTGCAAATATATATGGATTAAGGAAGCTGATTGAGCTGATTGAGGTTACATATGAAAGAGAGAGAAAAAGAAAGAAATTTTGAAAAGTCTTTTCATGACAAGCTTAAGTAGTCTAGAAAGAGGTATAAGGCTCTATTTCATACCTACTGGTTTAAAAACAAAAAAGGTTGAGTCCTGTGAGGCAGGGAAATGCACAGCATACACAATCTTTTCTTTATCCACCAGACCCAGCTTTACTGGTTACTGTTTACAGAATAGCATACTCTCCAGGCTTTAGAGAGTCCCAGCATTTTGTGATTGCAGATTGTGAATATCCTCTTTCATGTGTATATTCTTCAATGTAAATGCCACTAAAATATTTTTCAGATTAGTATTGCATTTAGTGTTTCCCTAAAAGCCCGATTTTAAGCTCAGCCTCTCCTGGTGGTTGTATAAGGCTTGATACCGTGAAGGTTTCCTCTGACAGCAGAGGGACTGGAATTTGTTCTGCAGACTGCTGTTCAGGGCTCTTAATTGGGAGCAATTCCTGGCTGCATGGCAGGGAAATGTTCTTCTTGGCATGCTGAGGTAAATGAAAGGAGCCTGTCCAGACCTACCTTTTTGTAAATGAGAGCATGCCTCAGTTGTAGGTGTTTGTACTTGTATTTCTTTGTACTGGTACAGAGGCCTAGAGTTAAAACCCCCAGAGTTATGGATGAATAATATCAAATCACCCTTCGACCAAGCAAAAGTAAAACTTCTAATTTTATTTCTTTTCTACCTTTAAAATAAAAAAATATGAAAAGAGCTTACATTCAACATCTAATACTGACAGACTTCACCCTTACAATCATAAAATATCTTCAGTTGAAAGGAATCCACAAAGATCACTGAGTCCATGGAAACAATTTCTTCTATGGCTTCTGAATTTCCCACTGCAGTCTTCTGGTGTTCTTGCCTAATTACTTTTCAGTTAAAACAGGTGATCCTCACTTGGCTTTCTTCTTCCACTCAGAGTTCCAAGATGATGGTTTCCCACTTGAGTTAAGTGAGAGCAGCCTTAGGACTGCCCAGCTTGGTCTGTTTGTAGACACGTATGATCAGGGATGCACTTTACATCTGGAAGTCACTTTGGCAAGCTCTGCTTTTCTCCTGCAGGAAGGGAATCAGCATAAATACCTTCAAAACCTGCACTACCTTGGACTTGGCACAGCAATACTGTGTTTTCTGTAGGTGAAAATTTTAACTGAGCAATTGCAATCAAAGATTGACTGCTTCTCTGCACTATCGCAGTGGCATTGGATAATAGAATAGTATGAGCTGGAAGGGACCCTTCCTGAGTAATTCACACAAATGAACTACTGAGTAGGTCAGTGTCCTGAGGCTGATGGGCTCACAAAAAGTAAGGGGTTTCAAGAGTGGGTCCTTAAAGAACATTGAAAAGCCTTTTATTTATCAAATCTCATACATTCTCTTTTATTTGTCAAATCTCATTCATTCTGATGACTAGTTCACGGTTCTTGTGCTTTGTCATGTTAATAAGTGCAGTGAATCATCTTTAATAACCATTGAGTTTCTCTGTAAACTCTGATAGCATCTGTGGAAACTGTGACAAATAATACCTGTTCAAATGCTGCACATGTAGATATGCATGCTCTTTTGTTTCACGTCAAACATGGCTCCTTGTTCAACAACCTACTTCTATTCTAAATACTAGAACCTTTTTTCTTTTTTTAAAGATTATCTAGAATTTACTTATTCCTCAAATGAAGGGATTCACCTTAAGCTTAAGTGAGAGGAGACTGGTGTATGATCCAAACCTCATACTTTGATACATTTTAATAAACTGGATTAATTGAGCTTCTTATAAAAAAGTTTTATAAGGGGGCAAATTGCTCTATGCATGCATCAGCATGAAGAACCAAAGTCAGATGAAGATTCATCCTGTACAGTGGGAGCTGCCTGATTCTTTTCTGAAGCCTCTGGAGTCAGCATTTCTCTGGGCTCTTGCCTCCTTCTTGGTCAAGATTTTTCAAGCACATTCACACAATCAGAGTTTGGTGACATGATTTCTCCCCTGCCTTTTTGCTTCCTTGGCATCCTTTATAACATTCTTGGCATTCTCAAAAGTAGACCGTTATTAAAGAGAAAAAGTAATTGTAGCACCAAAAGATCCTACTCTACAATTTTTGAGTTATTCTATGCATCACTGGAGATTTCCAGAGAAAATCTCGAAGCACGAGACACAGCTGAAGTTAAATTCGATAGCATAAGAAAGGTATAAAACAAATCAGACCCTTTGTTTTCAGAATGTAAATGAAAATGCAGCATTGCCCCTTAGGGTGAAACTGCTCCCAAGAGCAAGATTCATCATGAATGTGCAGTATGAGGTTCTTTGAACTTTCCAATTAAGTGTTCTATTAACTACTGATTTTGTCATCCTATTTCCACCTATGAAAGCTAGTAGACATGGTCCAACTTTGAGACATGCATTGCTGGGATTTCAGCTGGCTATTAAACATATTCAGGTAGTCATAATAGAATGATCCACTTTCACTTAAAATAAGTTAGTGCAAAATTATCACTGACTGGTGTTTTGACCTAAAATAGTGCTGGGTCACAGTAGAACAACAGTGTTCAGGCCACTTATCTGTACAGCTTGCATTATTTTCCATCCTCTGTGGTAACAAGCAAGAGTTTTTCTTGGTTGATTTTGTGCGTTCACCTTCCCATTCAGACACATAAAGCGGTTTCAGAGTCACCAGCTGCATATTCATGGGACTGTCTCTGAATAAAGGTGTGGGTCCTTAGCAGCTAAGATCAACAATGCCTGACTTCAGGTTTCTGAGTGAAATCCTTAGCCCCATGCAGGGGCTGGATGAAAGGCAAAGGCAGGAGGGAACATGACATTGTGCCCTACACTGATGGTGGTGGCACTGAGCTTGTCTCTTGTACAGTGACAGTGAGGATGAAAGATAATGAATGAGTGTGATAAGGAAAAGAGTGTCCCTCTGCCTTTTCTGTAATTTCATCTGAGCCAACTGGTAAATGTTGGAGTGCCAGGAAACAGCATGCGAGTTTCCAGGGATCCAGTGATGGGTTTTAACACATTTTTGTGTTGCTTATTTGCCAATGTTACATTTTTGCTATACCAATGGGCTCTCAACAGCTCAGGGAAAAGTGTATTAGTACAGTTATGATTAGAGCTTTGTAGTTATGTAAAGGCAGTCTCGTTTATCAGGTTTTATTTCCCACCCACATTCCATCCTTTGGAATATGGGTGGGAAATATTTTATTATTTTCTTGAGTGGACTGGCATGCATCAGTGTGAGAGGCAAGACCTTGGTAGCTTTGCAGAGGCAAAATGTGTGGAAAGTGATGCCAAAGTCCCTTTGGAGGTAAGGACAAGGCAGGCAGTCAGGGGGTTAGGAATGCCTACTATGAGCTGGCATGCAGAGTGTAGCTGGAGAGAAGATTTAGGTGAGACTGCAAGAGGGAGGTCTTGGCTGGAGCTTTGGCTGGAGCTTCATTTCAAAGCTTTTTGAGCCCAGGAAGGCTGGAAATGGCTGTGTGCACGCGTGGCTGTAAGAGCTCCGTTATTGCATAACTATCAGACAGTTCTGACTCCTGATGGGCACTGGTGTCACAGAACTCTTCAAGGAGTCTGTCTCTCTTTGTACAGAAGGTGCTGCTCAGCCCCAATGACATGTACTGAAGCTTTTGTTCTTTTTAACGTGTTGCAGGGATAGATTTAGGCTGGGCTTAGCAGAGCTCTTCTCCCACTGCCTATCCCCTTGCTCCCTTGATGCAGTGCAAGGGAATCAGAACAACACTGTGACTTCCCTCCACCTCTTCAACACTGTGTGCTCCTCACAAGAAACCAGAAACAAAAGTAGTGTCACACGCGGAGTGAAAGTCTGTCACCTCCCTCCACCAATGCTTCGTGTCTGTGACTCAGGCTGCCACGGACCCTCAAAGGATCATGTGTCCCTATCACATCACCCGGTGCAATCTGTGTGAAAAAGAAGCACCTGCTCCTTTGAAGGGTGCCCAAGGTGCCAAAAATGTATTTTAGTGCCCTGGAGTGGGGTGAGAAGACATTAGCCTGGAACTGAGTAAAGTGCACAGCATTCTGAGGAAGGCTGAGCCAGTGGACTGAAGCACACAGAGCTGGTTTCCTGCAGAGAGGGTGCGAGTGAAGAGGGATAGGCAGCAGCATATGGCAGTTCAGCTCTGAAAAGGCGCTGTGGAAAACGGCAGCTCCGGATTTAGCAGAGCAGCTTCCTCTCTGGGTGCCCTGACTGGATTTTGTGGAAGACCTAATTCTTTCCTTGATAACTGAATGGATTTGGTCTGGAAATAGAGAATCTCATGGTACCTCTAACAGAAGATTTTTTCTGAAGTGGAAAGACACTAACTTCAAGGCAAATAACATATGTTAGAGAAGAATTTTAGGAGGCAGCATATAAAGATTTTAGGCCAAACCCTGAGAAAACGTCTGGAAAGCATTTCAGAAGTAAGTAAATGCAAAAGATAGAATCGTAGAGGGAAAAAAAATTCCGTTTACTCTCATCTGCTCTTAAGCTGGACAAAATCAAAGGAAAATCTTTGCTTAATCTAGGATGTGTCTTGGAAACACCTGCAGGCTGATGCTTCAAATAACCTCCTTCCTTCTGCTCTGAATGTTCTGGAATGGGAAGCACAGGTGGGAAGAGACTGGGGCTTAGGAGAAATTGTGTTTGTTGCACATTTTATTGTCATTTGAAGCTACCTTAAGGTTGATCTTGTGCTCTGTAAGTCACCTAGAAGAAGTCACTGCCAGGAGCTGGCAAGCAACTGATAGTAAGTCATTGACTTACTAGAGTGATATAGTTGGAATAGACCCAGAAGGCCAGATATGACAAAAATAGTTCAGTGTAATTGACAGATTTTGTTTTCCTGTGCACTTTTATGTCCACACAGTGTTAATTTTCATGTTTCAAGTCAACATAAGAAGTACTAATTTTCAAAGCAAAAATTAGAGCAGGAGGCATGCAGAATATTTCTTTGAATTTTGACTTTGCAGCATGTTGCTAGTCTAGTATAAAATTTGCTTAGCCTCACCCTCCAGAGGGAAAAAAAGAAAGCAAAGAAATGCTAAAATAATCTATATCCATTTGCCTTAGGCAAAGCAGTCAGGTAATATAATTTCAGTAAGTCGAAAAAGTGAAGAGAAGAACTGTTCAGGAAATGGAAAGAAGTATATATTTTCTAGGGAAAGAGTGCACTTCTGGCTTTAGGGTTTTTATAGTGCACCCAGGTTCTACTTCTAGGTATTGAATGACAGATGAAGTAAAACTGGGCAAGGCTAACTAGTGAGGTGTGCTCAAAGTTTGTAGTTATCTCTTGTCAGGGTGAACCTTATGTTCTTTTGCACTAGTATTGAATTTCAGTAGACCAAATTTTGAAAGGTTTTAGAGCTGCCAAGGATAATGAAATGAGATAAATCTGTGGAGGGAAAAGAAGTTGAGGGATCATAAGAAGTGCTGACAATTTATGAAACTGAAAGCCTAAGGGGTACACGTGCTACCTAGCATTAGGAAAGAAGCCTAATCAAAAAAAAGGAAGTTTGATACCAGTCCTTGTCCTAGAAGGTAAACAATTGTGTGAGAAAGAGGGGTATATGGAAGGTTAAATGTAACTATTGCAGATAGTCCTCGGAAGTTTCCAGTGGTGAAATATTCAGAAGTAAACAGAAAAAAATGGGAAATTTATAATAGCCTTTATTGGAACATAAAACAACTCGTTAGAAAGGGTGTTAAGAAGAATAGATATGTCAGCAAAACAGAGTGACTCTGAAATAAATTATGAATGTACCAATTGCACAAGTTCGCTTGTTCTGTTTGTGGAAGCACATTCTGCATTTTATAATAGCTTCTGACCAGATTTATTTTCAATAGATCAAATGTGATTCTTTCCGTGAAGGAGCTGAAAATTCCTAAAGGTATAGCAATAATGTACACTGTTGCAACTTAGAATTTATTTCTTAATATGGAATATCCTCCAGATTAAATAGCCAAATCTTCATTTTGCTTCTGGTTTGTTTGTTTACAGTAATTCAGGTATGAAAAATCTACATTTGACTGTGTATAGATCCATTTGAAAAGGCATTTGAATAGCTGCACAGCTAATTAGCTGATGCAGTTGTGTGGACGTATTTTGTACATACAAATCAGGAGGTAGTGAAAATGTAATGTTAAATATAATTTGGTTTTGCCACTGTCTTGATAATTTAAAGAGCTGTTAGTCACTGCTTATTGAAAGCATCAGGAAAGCTTCATTTATTGCCCTGTGTTCATGTAGTTACTACCAGCCCTGTTGGGCTGGCACACACAGCAGCAGATGAGGATGGAGAGTAGATGACACCAGTGCACAGACTCAGACATGAAAAGTCAGGGTCAATCTCAGCTTCTGAACGAAGCACCAAAGAAAGCTTGTCAGGTAGGAAGGTAATTAAAGTATTGTTTCAAAAATCAATTTCAAGGCCTGTGGGGATGAGATCACAATAGCTTTGAAAGTAAGGCCTAGGTAGATAAATTGCAAGTTATTATTTCTGAAATGCAGCTTCAGTAATCCGTATTCAGTCAACTTTTGAGTTTATGGTTAGATTTGATGGCTAAAATTGGAGTGAAGTTTTACAGTTGATATCAATTGTAGGTCAATTCTTTAGAATATATGACAACGACTGCTGATTTATATAAGTTATTTCACATAAGGTAATTATGCAGGTGTCTGCAGAAAGAAAAATGGGCCTGGTAATGAGGAGCTGGAACTGATGCACGGTGGGTTGATACTGCAAGACATTTATTTGGGATGAAAAGGTCTTTAATAAGAGGAAAGGTATGTTGCTCTAGCAAAGAATAACTTGGAGAGAGAGTAAAGAAACTGCTCAAAAGGAGACTTGCCAGATTATGAGAAGTAAGAAGAGATGCCGCAAGTGACTCCTTTGCCTTTTCAGTATTATGAAAGCAGCAGAAACTAGGCTAATGGATAAAGGTGTTTTATTCATGCTTTAGAAAAAAACTGAGCTCAAGATTTGATTGAGGGAATCACTCATTAAAAAGTGTTATGGACATAAGAGCAGATGTCCATCAGGAAGGTGCCCAGCAACAACTACAGCATTTTCAGGAGAATTTGGAATGAATATGTCTGTAACTTGTACAAAATTCCTTCCCACTGTCTGTCTGGGATGACTTGACTGGGATTGTGGAGTCTTTATTGCTCCTGTTGTTCTGGGTTGGAAATAAAGATGTTAAGGAGTGTGAAATGAGGTGGAAATGAGGCAACATGTCTATTCTCTCACCTTGTCCCCATCTTGTCCCTATTATCTGAAAGTCAGTGCTCAAGAAGGCTCCTTTGTAGTGGCTTCCATATTGCTTCTTCCTGTCATTTGGTGAAACCACGCGGAATCTAGTACGTCATGCTGAACCTGAGGAAGCATTGATTCTCTGTGTGCAAAATCACCCCAGTCTGAAAATCTTAACAAGTTTACATGCAAAAAGACATTCTGCACGTTTCTGTATGGAGAATTAAAACACCTTCTTAATTTAGGTGCATGTAGCCCGTCCATACTGTAAGACTTCATCTGCAGTTTGTAGCTGTCCATTCCAACACAGCTACCAGTGAGTGCTCACATGATGCCTGTACACACAGTATGAAAAGTAGCTTGCTTTATTCTCACAGACTGGCAAATTAAGTGGCCCTGATTTTTCTGTCCCTGTAACAAATTCCCAGTTTTGTCATGTCAGTGGGAATGCTGACTATGCATAAAACAGAGGCAGGAGGCCAAAGAAAAGCATTTGATTCTAGCACATGAAAAGGGTATTTAGATGGTTAGGTTTAATTTATTTTTCATAGCTGGGATTTGGTTTTGTATAAATACAATGAATAGTAGAATTTCTAGAGTATGGAGGAAAATGGGACTTTCTTACTGTAGTTCATAGAGGATGCATTTTAATTTAAAATTCTTTTACTTTACCATTCCAGGATTGGGAAGGCTATTTGCTATTTTTAGAAAACAACATTTATCCAGCAGCAAAAGAGGTAACACCAATTGACATTGACACTTTCAGTGTCTTCTCTTTTTCCATTTGGCTCTTGGGTGTTTGTATGTGCTTTGGAAGGACAAGGACCATCAGGTTTTCCATAATGACATTGTGTGACAGAGGTATGTCCCCTCCAAAAATAGGGATGTCTGCTAATGTGCTCTGTTTTTCAACCTGTACATGTGTTCATTCACACGTTGTAATTATGCACAGACTTATTTCCAGCTGGTCCCCATCAGAAGTACCTTTGTATGAGCAGACATCTGATCAAGCTATGGACACTGGAAATTCACATGCACAGGCTGGGTACGTGCAAAACCAGTATCTGCAGTGATCAAATTTAACTTGAGAATTAAGGAGTTGTGCTCTGTAATGCAAATTTCTGAATATGTTCAGCTTGGGTAAAATAGGAAACATTTAGTAATAAATAAAGCTGCCTAATGTGAATCTTATGGAAACTTCTTCCAGGATAGTGTTTAACTTTAATTACAGAAATTTTCAGGTTTACATGCACCAAAGCATGGTAGAAATCCACTATTTTTTTTTACAGTGCTTCTGCTGTTTCAGTGAGTATCTCCATCTGCATAAAGAGATCTGTTGATCTGCAGCACTGACTTTTGACGTAAGAGTGCCATACTTTAAAAATTTATGAATATGGAGGATCTTTTGTCTCAACCAAGAGATTAAAAATAAACCCCCAAAGGCTCTGTGTGCACAGATTCTCAAAAGACCTGTTTACCTAGAGTAGTTCTGGTTACCCAGAGATGGCTCTTTTAGATGTACTAGCACATCATTCTTGGCATCCAGCTGTTGCTGTTGTGCCACATCTGCTATCCTCAGATATCCCAAGATGTCCCAGATGGCACTGGATGTCTCTGTGCAGTCACCAGATTCAAGCTGCTTGTTTCTCCTGGAAGCCAGGGGAGCTGATGACTGATTTGACCCTCCTTGGTGCTTCTGGCCTTGTGCTCCTGAAGGCTGGTTTTGGAGACCCACGAGCATTTCATGTCACAGATCTCATGTATGTCATTTCGCTACCTGTTGAGAGGAATATATGGATGTCTGCATAGACATGCATGTACATGGGGAAAAATAAAACATTTTCCAGGGAGTGCTTATATATACTTAAGCATGGGCTAGTACTAGTTATGGATTTACTTGGTAATGGTTTTCTTAGGTGATAGAGCAGACTGGGATCCTGATTCTGAGAGAGGGAGAGAGCTTCTTACAAGCTGCTTGACAATTGCTAACTTACATGAAAAGTGCAGGGATTCAGCATATGCTTGAATTAGGCTCTAAAATAATGAAGTATCTGCTTCATACCATATTGATCTGTATCCTTTTATCCTTCTCCTCTTCCTTCGCACCGTAAATTACATGTTTCTTTTTGATTTAGTAGTTGTAAGCATAAAACCATCAGAGATTTTAGTTTATGATCATATTTTATCTCAAAACAGTACCATTTAAATTTCTTAGCTGACCACAAGAGGTTTAGCTAAGTGCTTTCTCTCTCCCACTCTCTTTCTGTAAACCCATCTGTGTTTGCTCATGTCTCATATTTATTTCACACTTCCAGATCATGAAGTCACATGAAGTCACTTCCACATCATGAAGTTCCCTTACAGCCACAAAAACATCCCTGTAATGATGACAGAGACACAGAAATTCATCTTGTGAATGGGGTTTACTGTGTAGTACTGGTAGGATCTTTTCAGTTCTGTCCAGCAAGCCTTCCCAGTGGCACCCTCCTCTCGAGCTCCTCAAAAGCCTGAGGATGGACCTCTCTACAACCCAATTCCATAGCCCATTCAATTCTTGTTGATTCAGTTGAAGCTAGGCTTTGTGGAGTATGATGATACACTTCAGGACAAGGTTTCTGAGACCAAACGTGGTTTCAAGTTCCTGTCAGGGTATAGAAGTATTCACCAACCAAGTAAAATTTTGCTGTTGAGAAGGGGACTGACTGAACTGGAGAGCAGCTGCTTAATCAGAATCAAACTAAATGATTCTGTATCAGTGAGCTACTGAGACTGAATGCATTAAATAAAATAAGGTCATTTAAAGTAGAAAATAAATAATACAGAAAGAATTAAGCAGTACAAATCAGATTACATGCATTCCTTTTGAGCATCTTCATTAAGTAGCTGTTAGCTACTTATTTGCCGATCTTTATTTAGATATTTAGATGCTGATGTCTGTGCTTACTTTTTACTCGATGAGAAAGCAAATTGGATATGAATTCATATTTTATGAGATGTCTTTTAATTAAAAATTTTCAGGATGAAAGAGAATGAAAGGTATTTTGTTGCTTATTTCTTCAGTGTATCTTTTGTGCTAACAGTAAAGGTTAGTTGTTAGCAAGAAACCAATAATAGAGTAATGAGGTTTTGTTTGGAACAAATGCCCTAGGATAAGTAAAATTGAGGTAGATAAATAGGGGGTGTTCTGCTGTATTGCAAGATGCAAATGTACAGAGCTGCTGATCACATAAGCCTTGTGCCTGAAAACCACTTCTATTCACTACTATCACTGTGGAGGGAGACAAAAGAGTTTTTGTAGAGACCATGCTCCAGATTCTTCAATATAGTAGATAAAGCTTATATTTACCAAAGTACAGGCTTGCAATAGAGCTGGAGCCCAGCTTTTATATTAGTACCTATGAAACTCCTCCATTCTGTGATCTTTCTCATTTAGCTGAACATCCATCTTTTCCCTCTGACTATGTCAGTACTGCAGTGCCCTAGCAAACACAAACCTGACAAGTTAGACCACCTTATTCATCTGCAGAGCACCTTCCAGGGACCCTCCTTTGCCAGTCAGGGAGCATAGTTCGAAACAAAAAGAGGTGCAAAATTATTCCTACACTTGCCAGTATCCAGCTTCTTTGAGAACCTCTCAGATCTTCTGGCAACACAGGAAAGTGAGAGCAGCTTTCCACTGCTCAGAGTGAAATAGTCATGGATATCCTCTTAGCTACACAGTGAACTGGCCAGTCAAGTAAAGGTGGAATGAAGAAGCAACTTCCTCAACTCTGCTGGCCCAGTTCACCATTTTGGTCACCTTCCTGTTTTCCATTGGCAATGCTAATAATAAACTTTATTATTTTGTTTATTGTTTTATATATTTTATGCATTTACATATTTTATGCGTTTCTATTTTATGCATAGCACCCCTCAATTAGCCTCTCTCACGGAGCACTGTAGTAGGAACCTGCAGGAGAAGGTTAAAACAATGAGGCAACTATGAATGAGGCCTGGAGTGAAGTCTTAAACACCTCCTGAACAAGGCCATTAGGTTAATTACCTCCTGAGTTTTTAATATGAGCACAACAGACTATGCAGCTCATGGAGCCTTCCTCGTGGAAGGCGAAGGCCAGCTGGCAGTGAACTGAAGTAACTGGAAATTCCTCACCATCTTTCTGATGGTGATAAGATTTAAAGCATGATGACACAGGGGAAGAAACCCGCAGCTTTGGAGTGTGCCAGAGATACTGGGATCTGGCAGTGATTTATTGTTTGTCTCACTTGCAGATTAATGTATGCCTTATGAGTAACAACATGTCCTTTTGCTGCATGAAAATAACTGCTCAGAAACAAAATCATATCAGTAGTGGTGATGCTGTAAAATGAATTCCTTAGTGGTATTTTATCCCAATGTTTCTATGTATTTGCCAGTATTGCAAGTGGAATGGTGGTGAGCAATCTGGCAGAAACTGCAGGAATTCTGAACAGAGGAGAGTTTTCTCATGGAGAACAGGATTTGTTCATTTACTAGCCCAACTGCAAAAACAATGAGTGAATAAATAGCCATGCTAAGCATCCTTTAAAGGTGTGGATTGTTGTCATAGTGTTGATGTTATTGCCTGCTTTCACCACCCCAAGAGCTCACCTTATTCAGAGGTACATATTAACCTACTGGGTCAAAAACCTCCAGACGGTGGAGCTGGTCTTAGAATTGAGCTTCTCACATGTCTGTCACAATAGGAGTTCTCTGGAAATGTTACATCAGAGTGTGTCTGCATGACATCTGATCTACAGATGTTCTCCAGGACATCTCCAGATGATCTACAGGGTTCTCCAGGAAAATATTAGTGGAATATTTTCATCTATTACATACATGAATAATTAGCCTGTCAGCCTTCCTTTTGTATCTCTTCCACTGTTTTTGAAAGGAGAGGTGATTTATGAAGGATTCAATATGATTACTGAAGATATTGCATATCTGATAACTGAATCAGTCATATTTTACCTGATTTTAAAGCCATCATCTTCACAGTGGGATCCATTCATTCCCACTGCATTGCATAGATAAGTCCATTGAAATTTTATAGAGAACAAGGTCTTAAGAATGCTGACATCCTTAGCCTGTGAGCGGACTGAAATAATTGCATTAGAAAAATTGCAAAGTTTTCTAATCAGTTTGGTTCTTTATTAAACATTAAAACCGGTAACATTATCAGATGATCCTTTAAGTGAGTGAGTGTGTTTAGTGAATTTAAGTGTTTCTCTTCTGAATACAGCAATGGCAGTTCAGTAGTGGGGTAAGTGGGTTGCTGGTGAGAGAAACCACAAAGATGTCTTCGACTATTACAGGTCATTTTCTTACCCTTCAGTAGCAGGGTAAGAATGTGGAAATGCATCTGTAAACCCAAACTGCAAAAGGCCTCTCTCTACCTGTTTGAGGGAAAAAGTATAAGCTGTCTCCCACTTTTCTAGGAACCAAAAGAATCAGTGTTTCTACACAGGTGCTGTGGCTTTGTCCTGTCAGCTTTTGTTGGGAAAGTTGATGTTGCTACCACATTTGTCTAGGAGGAATTTAGGACAGAAGATGTAATGAAATTGACATTTTGAAAAATAATTTTGTGTTAAATTTATATAAATACACAAGAGGTTCTTTGTTAGTCATAGTATTAGTTTTCCTATTTATTTGAGCACAAATTTTAATTCTTAATTTGCTTCAAGCTGCTGTAGTGTTTCCAGTTCACCACAACTGCAAACTGCAAAATGCAGATGTTCCTGGGTAAAGACTGCACAGAAGACAAGTGAAGGGCTCTGGGAACTTCCCGCTCCAGGTAGTGATGGTTGTTCCTTGTGGAAATGCAAGTTGTGTACAGAGCAATATCTGGAACACCTTCTCATTTAAAAACACGTCTAAAGGACAGGATTCCTGAATTCTGTCCACAGTAGTAGGGCAAGTAGTTCTTGCTGCACCAAGCAGCAGTTATTAGCACTGTGTCAGTATTCCCAATGTTCAATGTGGGCATCATGCCACAAAGATAAGAACCTCCCTCTGTTTAGGAGGCACCTCATCCAAGGGCTCTGGAACCACAGTCATATTAATCTTGTGTAAAAGATACGTGTCACTGTGAGTGTGGGTAGGGATATTGGGACAAACAAGGTAGAACAAGCTCTGGGAACACTGGATGTGCACAAAGAGAGTGATGAGCTAAAGTGGACGGATTTTAGGCCAGGAGCTATCCTTTAACCAAAGTCTCTCTGAGATAATTCTATTGCATGTGGAGTTTTGTTTCATCCAGTTCCTGTTAACGCCAACCATGGATTAAATATATAATCTTAATGAGTCTAAATTTAAAAGATATTCTATGCGATGATGTTAGTAATTAACTACAATCATGTTAAATTCAGAGGCAGAATTGTGTTTAAGTAGAGATGGGAATATTTTTGAGGTCAGTGCACAATTGACTTACGAAACACACATGGGAACAGGAACATCATCTGCAAAAAAAAATGTAAACACATAAAATTCAGTGTTCACTAATTCAAGCTAACAAGAGAAGCAAGAATGCATCTGTATACAATTTATCTTTTTTGCAAAGGATTTCATGTGGAAATTAAAAAGGCTAGATCTACATCTGAAATCTGTGAGCAGTTAATAAGAGCATTTATTCATAGAATCATTTAACTTGGCGAAGTCCCTTAGGATCACTGAGTCCAACCGTTAACCCAGCACTGCCAAATTCACTAAACCACATCCCTAGGTGCCGTGTCTGCAAGATCTCCAGGGATCTTGACTCAACCACTTCCTTCAGCAGCCTGTTCCAAGGCTTGATAAGTCTTCAGTTAAGAAAGTTTTCCTAATATCCAGTCTAAACTTCTCCTGGCACAATTTGAGGCTGTTTCCTCTCATCCTTTCGCATTCAGTCATATGTATCTAACAACCATTCATACAAACCTGTGGACGGCCCTGAAAGAGACACAAGGACAGGTACAGTTACTAGGAAAAATACCCCAACAAGTCTTTATGAACTTCTGAATGTGAAAATCAGGCCTAGAGTAGCATCACACAGTCAAACCTTATTTCTAGTCAGAAATCTAGTTGGTATATTCTGTATAAAATCAAGCATATTAATCATGTGGGTGGGAAGCTGCTAAGTATAGAATTGCAGAAACCAGTAGGATGGATCAGAAAGAAAAGATCAGTGTTAGGAGTAGAGCTCGTGGTAAAAACTGTTTTTTCCCCCCGCAGTGATCTGCAGACCAACTGGAACACTTGACTGATAATCCTGTGATTTTCAAAGACACCAAAACTTCTCTGGGTTTTTTCGTGCTTCCCGAATTTTGGCAACAGAAATGAGACAATCTGTTTAGTTTCCTGGGTGAGAGGGATAAACAATGCTGGTTTAAAATACTACAGTCTGTCACTTTTGCATTTGCCATTCACATTGTATCTTAGGCCAGCTGAGGGTATGTAATCATGACTGGAGCAGATACTTTAAAACCTAGATTTTGATGATTCTTTTATTCTTTTATGTTATTTTTTTATTAACAATCTAAGAACAGGGAAAGAAATATTTCAGATTGGCAGCTAACTCATAGTACCTTATCTGACTAGTTAATTAAATGGGATACTAACAGGATTAATCAGTAAGGCTCCTAAAATAAACTTGTGTGGGATTCATGGAAGAATAAAAACTTCACCATCTAGTGGCTGCCAGTAAGGGTCAAAGGTGCTGTGTCCACGGGGCTCAATCTCTGACCAGGCAAGTGCAGATAGAACACATTTTAATTTTAGGGTCTTGACACTATACTTGATCTAAGGCTGCAGTTAACAGCAACTGGATCAAACAAATCTCCATGTCAAATCTAATCTTCCCAGAGTCTGGGAGGTACAGCTCTGCTCTGAAGTTCCTTCCCTTTAGCACGTCATCCACTTGGTGCACATTTGGAGTCTGTTCAGTTGTTCAGGAAATATGAACTGAGGATGAAAGCAGATTTTACGAACCTGGTTTTCTGGTAACCAACTGAGGGTTAATTCACCTAAGCAAGTAAGCATGGTTTGAACATGATGCTCTGTTTTATTGTAAGTAGTAATAATTCTGTGGGGAAAAGCTTTGCTGCCTAATCCTTGCAGTCTCTGCTTGTTTTTTATTTATAGTTCTGTTTAAGTGAAATACATGTTTTAAGACCTTTGTGAAATCTTGATGCTTGCTAGCCTGAACAGAATTCAGTAATTCTGGGTATAATGCAAAAATAAGCAGTGCTTCCTTTGTCTGTATTTTACCTAGCATGTCTGCCTTTATCTGCTATGCAACTGAAGTGTGCAAATAGCTTCATAGAAATAATAGTTCAATGCTAGTTAGGGTACAAAGATAAATGGGCACCAAAAGCTTGTGGAAGTGCAGAATAAGATTGGGTTTAGCTGTGAAGATACAGGTAAAGATCCCATACCTTCATATAGGTATTGAATCAAATCCCTGATTTCTTAAAGATGTCGCAATGTTCATTCTTTCATATACAAGTCTGGCAAGTGCAGTGACACAAGATAACTCATAAGCTGTCTCATGGAGACAAATAACTATGAATGTATGTCAGAATAATTAATGTTGAGTCAAGTTAATTTTTTCATTTAACAAATTGAATTGTTTCAGCTAATTATGTAGTGTGGCCTAAATGTGATGAGGGATGTTCAGAGAAGAAAATTATTACTTTTTTCCTCCACTGAATTAATGAAAATACTAAGGAAATTGAACGCTCAGAGTATGCAACAATGTCCAGCTTCACATGCTGAATTTTGCAGCCTTCATTACAGTATGAGTCTCCTGGGCTTCTTGGGCAGTGTCCTCCTCAAGACCCCCAAAACACTCTTTAGAGAAGACTGTCTTGGCTCTTGTGCTCCATAACTGTACTTACAAACCCTCCTTTCTCTGTTAGATGGGGACATCTCAGCTAGGTGTGTAAGGTGGTGTCACTGCTTCCTGTCACTCTGTTAAACAGATAAAATGAAGGACTGTTCAGAGAGCTATTGTCTTCCCTGAGCAGGGGCTGAGGAGGTTAGGGATATTAAAGTTTACTGATAATAAATACAGAAATATGTAAAATTTGACTGTGTCCCAGTTGCAGTTCCCCTGAAAGGAGGGTGTAGTGAGGTGAGGTTCAGTCTCTTCCCCCAAGTACCAAGAGACAGGACAGCAGGAAAGAGCCTCAAGTTGTGCCAGGGGAGGTTTAGAGTGGATATTAGGAAGCATTTCTTCCCTGATAAGGTGGTCAGGTATTGGAACAGGCTGCCCAGGGAAGTGTGTGAGTTACATTCCTGGAGGTATTTAAAAGACCATAGATGTGGCACTTTGGGTCGTGGTTTAGTTGTGGACTTGGCAGTGTCAGGGTAATGGTTAGACTCAGGGATGCCCTAAGGGTCTTTTTCAATATAAATGATTCTGCGATTCTGTGATAACGAGTATGTAGGGAGCCATAATCATGTTCAGTGTGGACAAACTCAGAGGCTAATTCCCCAAATCCCATAGAGTCTGCCTTCTGGGCTAAGCTGCATCTGTTTTACTGTATCCTCCTAATCCCCTTTTCAGTTCTGTTTTGTTGTGATTTGTTTTGTTTTGCTTTTAAATATGTGTATTTCTCACACCCCATCTGTTTTGCATTTTGTAAGCCTCGTGGGCAGGTGCTCTCCTCTCAATGTTTCCACACTGACTGGCAAGGACTCATTATTGGGAGTCCAAGTTCTACTAGATTGTAGAAAGTAAAGGAGTAACTTATCACCTGGATCTCCTAAGCCTCTTTGTCCACACTATTATCTGTAATATCACCAAATGTATGGTCAATTGCATGTGTAAGGTTTAGTATTGAAGTGATCATGTGTGCTGTGATTTATAAATCACGTCACAGTGGGAAGTGGGAACTGCTTTGGTCCCAGGCAGCAGTGCTAGGTTTCAGCACATGCCTGACTAGAAATGGCTGAGCACTGCAGAACAGATTCACTGACTCAGCTCTCACTGGAACTGAGAGAAGACATCTTGTGGTCACTCTAATATATGTTTCATGGTTATGGCTTTAAATTATAACACAATTACCTGTTCTCTGTCAAAATGTGTTTCATTTAATAAAGGAAATCTTGAAACATTAATTATTAAAAGGTCTCACAGCTTCCTCTTGCTACTGTAGCACGAATGTAAACTTTCAATACTTTGTAATTTACAGCAGCAGTTAAAGAGACTATTCCCAAAATCACGGAGTAGTTCAAGTAGAAAGGGGCCTCTAGAGTTAATCTGATTTATTTGTCACTCCTTACAGTGGAATTAGCTGTAAGAGGTTACTTGGGACTGTCTACAGATGGGTTTTGAACATCCCCAAGGACTGAGCCTCCACCACCTCTCAGCATTCTCTTTCAGTGTTTGACCACTCTCAGAGTAACAGCTTTCCTTTGTGCAGCTGCACAAAGACCTCTGAATTCTCCCTGTTTTTCCCCCAAGCCCTTCAGAGCCACCTGATCAGGCTGGTTTCTCAGAACAGGTGTGAGCACTCTGCCCATGACCCTTGCCTGTCCCCTCATTTGTGTGCACACACTTTACATGGCCACCCTTCCTCACGAGGTGTCTCCTGCCATGGTATCCTGCAGTCTTTGCTCCACCACTACCTGCCTTTCATTACTGTTTTCAAGCTCGCCTTGCCAGGATGCTCAGCCTCTTATTAGGGATGATTTTGCTCCATTTTTCATTCTTATCCAAGGCAGCTTGAGACCAGGGGAGCCACATGCAGAATCCCATATGACTTCGATGTGGCAATACTGATAGAATGGGATAATGAGGAATGTTTATGTGAAGAGCAGTTCTGGGAGCAGGAAAGTGAAAAGGCAATAAGCAGAGAAATAACCCTCTCTTCACTGAGGAAATAATTCAACAACAACAACAAAAAAAGACTATGAGGCAGTTTTGTGCTTCTGACATTTGTTGAATCTTTAAGACCTTTAATGAGAAATACCTGTATAGTGAAGATCCCAGCTGTCTGCTGCTGACAAAATGTGGCTAAACTTGTGTGTGTGTGCAGACATATACATGTGGTTACATGGATGGCCAAAGAAAGTACTTCTTAGTGAATGAAAATTGTTTAACTATACTTAAAAAAAAAAGAATCCACACAATGTATGACCCACCCTGTATATGATCCTCAAACTGAAATATTCATACAGCATTTCTCCCACAGCACTTCAAAATTATGAACAACAAATATAGAGTCAAATTCTGTCCTTCCATCCCTGTGATGGGCAGCTTATTCCAGACTGTATTTTAATAGTCTTTCATACACCCATGTGTCAGATTAAATAGCAGAAATACCAAATGGATGATAATGTAGTATCATTTCTGGAAGTAATGGCTTTTAATGTTAATCTTCAATGGGATGCTTTACTGCAGGCATGTGCATGCATTAGATAACCCTGGCATGCAGAGAGTATTTTAAGACCTACATAATTTTGAAACAGCCTTTAATATTTAGTGGAAGTCATGATACATTCCACGCACATAAGATCAGAAGCAGACCTTCCAGGCTTGTTTTACAGCTCAGTATGCATGTCAAACTGGTAGCCCACAGTATTTTGGGTTTCTATAGGACAGTTAAAATGGCACCACAAGCTGTTGCACTGACACCTGAGCCTGGTCTTGGGCAGTCACCTCACAAGGTGGAAATGCCAAGGAGAATAAGAAATACAACTGTCTTCACATGCTCATATTTTGAGATTAAATATGAGATTTCCAAAACAAATGCTGCCAACTATTACAGATTCTGGGATGTTGAACTGTGATGTCAGAAAATTCATTTTAGTTACTGAACTTCAGCATCTAGTGCTACCTGCACTGTCCAGAATCAACCTGTTAAATCACAGGCAACTTTAATTTGTAACTACTTCTCTCTCACTTTCTATTTATCCACTAATAATAATAATAATAATAAAAGCTACATTCTTAAGCTTAAATTTAAGCAACATCATTTTATATCCACAAAATAAAAATAACCCCCTGTAATTCATAGATTTTCTAGCAAACAACATGCTTACAGATTTTCACATTTCGTTGCTGCTTAGAAGGAGGAAGAAGTGCATATAAGTTTAGATTCAAAGCAGTACTGTGAAATGTATCTGGCCCCTTCATGAAACAACCTGCTAATATGGGAGAGGAAAAAACAAATCCTGGCCTTGATGTCAAAACAATGTAAACTCCTTTTAGTATGTTGACTTGTGGAACAAGTGAGGCATGAAAACAAAAGCACAGAGCCCTCAGTAGTGACACTGAATATTTTATCTTACCAAGAGAAAGCAACAAGAGACTGAATCCTTAAAGCATATGCTGTGCTGACAGTGTGCTCTCGCTGTGACAGTAATGGTATTTGCAATCCCAGCTGCACTCAAGCCTGTGCTGTAAAAGCACCCATTTCTCAGAGTGCATGTTGCCCTTTACTGGCCCTTAGCCAGATGAAGGAGCTCCTCTCTGATTCTCATGTTGCCTTGTAGAAATGGATGTTTAAACAATTATTTCTCTTCCCCAAAGTGAAATTGGAGAGATTTTGGCATCGTTAGCTCTTCTGAAATTCTCACGGTGCTGAAGAGTATCTTTAGGTGACTGTAGCTTTTTGCACGTAAAGCAACCATTCTCTGGCTTTTTACAAGTATCTGATATAAGTGTTGTTCTGAAATTCAGGGACTGGATCCTCATAGAAATGTTGAAGCAAAAGTATGACTGTTACTGCAGTGTTGTTTCTTGAGAGTGGTTGGTAAGAATGTTTAGAGGGTGATTCAGGGCTGTGACTAAAAGTGTTCACCAGTCTCTGTTAGAGATCGCTTTGACTAAGCCTAATGAGCTAAGAGTTGGTGAGCCAGTTAAAGATAAAGAAAGCTGCTCCTCTGGAAATGTGTTTGAATGTGTATGCTCTTCAGTTTTTCCTAGCACCCATTTGTTTGTTGTTCTCTCCCAGTTGGGGCATGAGATTCAGAGGGAATTGGAGAATGCTGTTTATAAATTATGGAGTTACTGCCTCATGATTACCATTGTATCATCAAAAATGTCAGTTTATCCTTCACTAGTGAGCTCTTTCTTGGTTTCTCCATCCTCTGCTGAAAATTGTTCCCCATCACTGCATCCATTCCCAGCGCAGGTCTTTGTGTGGAGACACAGTCATCCTACATTGACTTCTTGTTTCCTACTTCATATGTGAGCAATTCAGAAAGTTTTGAGTGATTCACAAATGCGGTTACATGGTAGCATTTCAAGACATCCCAGTATCACTTTAGAGAGACAGCTTTGAAGAACGCAGGTGATGAGCTTTAGAGAAAGTAAGGAAGCAATGTGGCGTGGCAAAGGAGGGATAAGTAGGAGGCACAAATTAAATCCTGGAGTTGTACATAATTCCATCTAAATGTGACCAGTTGGGTTTTGCACTATCCAGAAGTAAGAACAGCAACTGGGTCACTTCCAGCTCAGCTTCATTCTGAGGTTTGATCTCTTGTTCCAGAGCTGCTGACAGGCTGCTTGGAACACTGTCCACAACTGCAGCCAAGCCCACAGCAGAGCTTCAAAAGTCCCAGGCTCCCAGGCAATCTCTGGTTTCAGCTCAGACCCAGCATGTCCTCAGCTCCCACATATTCTTTGCTATTGCTACCTAGGCATGGTGAATTTAGGTTGGGAATTACCCACATTTCTGCTGTCACATTTCTGACTGCACTGTAAGTATCCATTTTATCCTCACCCTATAGCCTTTTTGTAATAGGAACATAATGTATATGGGACAAAATAATGAAAAAAACATTTGCAATTAAGTTTTTTTTATTAAGCTGCTAAACTGTAAATTGCCATTTATTCAAATGACTAGATTTCTCTTCTAGTATGCATTGATGTCCAGGATATAGCTTGAACCTCTAGAAATTTCTAGAAATGGTAATGGACTGGTTTTGTCTCCATTCAGTCACTAACTAAACTCTCCAGAAGTAACAGTGCGGCTTCTGAGCTGATTGTAGCATAAGTTCCTTCCCCAAGAGACTATCAAGCAAAGATTGTCCTAAAATAATGGGGGAAAAGGAATGCCATAGAGAAAAGTTTCTTGGGAGGGAGGGGATAGGACTTTTATCATTTAAGAGTGCCCTACTTTTCTTGTAATTTTAAAATTTTGTTTTACAGATAGACTTTCTGGTCAAGCTCCAAATGCTTTTGTTTGAGTAGCCTCAACCTCCCTATGGACTCAACAGATGTACCACGAAATGGCATTGCTCACTGGGAATGCAGATCCTGAGTTCAGCTCCCGCTCCTTCAACAACTTGGAAAACCTGTGTGAAGTACAAACCAAGAAAGGACTCTTCTACAAAAAGGCCAAACTTCTGCATCCTGGAGAAGACCTGTGCTGCTTAGCCCACTTAGATGACAGGTCTAGGTTTGTGATTATCAATGTAGGTGGTATTAAGTACAAAATTCCCTGGACCACCTTGGAGAACTGCCCCTTGACCAGACTTGGGAAGCTAAAATCTTGCAACAATTATGATGAGATCATGGACATCTGCGATGATTATGATGTTAGCTGCAATGAATTTTTTTTTGACCGTAATCCTAGTGCCTTCAGAACGATCATGACATTCCTGGCAGCTGGGAAGCTGAGGCTTCTCAGGGAGATGTGTGCTCTTTCATTCCAGGAGGAGCTTGTGTACTGGGGGATAGAAGAGGACCACCTGGAGTGGTGCTGTAAAAAGAGATTGCGACAGAAAGAAGAAGAGGCAGCTGAGGCCAGGCTGTTTGAAAGGGAGATGATATTTAATGAAGCTACGCAATGTGCCTTCCAGGACAACAGCCGACTGAGTTTGTGCATGCGAAAGCTCAGGGATATGGTGGAGAACCCCCACTCAGGGATCCCAGGAAAGATCTTTGCTTGTATTTCCATCTCTTTTGTTGCCATTACTGCTGTCAGCCTCTGCATCAGCACCATGCCAGATGTCAGAGAAGAAGAGGATCGGGTAAGTGCAGCTTTTCTTGGGGTAGAGCTTGTTTTGCATTATTGTCTCTTCAGGAAAGGTGACAGCCAAATCACTGCAGCAGATTTGCAGGTATTGTGTTCAGTATATATTCAGATGTGGAGGGCTGGCTGGGTAGAGCACAGAAAGCATTATGTCACCTAAAATTGATGGAAGATTGGGCCAAACTCTGCCCTGCCAGACCAGTTTAGTCAGTTCAGACCAGCAGATAGCCTTACCCGCTAGACTTGTTTTTTGACATGCCCAACCAGATGACAAACTAGCTACTCTGGGGATGAAAAACAGCCTTTGTTGTAGTTTAATCTTTTGAGGTTAGGTTTAGAGCTAACAGATCAATTTTCCCTACTTTAACAATTTGAATGAACTCTCAGTGCGCCAATGTAAAAACCATATTTAAAGTGTTTTGATGCTATAGGGTGATGTAAAGGCCAGGGAAGCTGAGGCAGCAACTTAACAGTAGAAACAGAGCAATTGT
The DNA here is from genome assembly GCF_021018805.1 of Prinia subflava. Classification (NCBI taxonomy): domain Eukaryota; kingdom Metazoa; phylum Chordata; class Aves; order Passeriformes; family Cisticolidae; genus Prinia; species Prinia subflava. The sequence goes on from NC_086247.1 coordinate 95,218,360, forward strand.
CCCAATTTTTAGACCTGCTTAGTATTCTCAAGCGTAAGCTGTGGATGATTCATGCCCTTGAAAATCAAGTCTTACAGATATTTTGTTTATTCTTTAGTTCATCAGATTTCCTAAGGGTTTAGTTCCTTTTTTGTGCAAGCAGTTCACTTTCCTAGAATTAATTGTATGTAGGCCAGTGAGAGCTCATCTGAAAAATGGTAGAGGAGGACATTCACATTTTCTTCACATTCGTGCTGACATGCAATTGGAGGACTTGGGGGTGGGGACGTTTTGAAGAATTCATGCCCTCTCTAGTTTTACTCAAGTCCAAGCTTGACACTAAATGTTTGGGCTTATTTCCCAGCCCCTGTGGTCATTAAATGTGGTTGTGAAGTTCAGCTACTAAGACAGTACTTCAGGCCATGAAGTGCTGCCTCTGAGCTGAAGGCTGAGCTCCCCTGGAAGCAGCTCTTCCATGTGCTGTCACCCAGGGGCTGGATGGCTTGTGCCCCACTGCCACGAGCAGAAAAGAGGGTGATCATCGCCAGTCCAGAGGCATTTACTGTCGTGTCACCTTGAAAGTAAAACGCATGCTGATGGAAAATGGATCCCGCTGCTCCAGAGAGACCCCTGCATCTGACTGAGCGCCCTGTGTGCAGTTAAACCCACCCTTTGCTTGCAAGGTCTGCTCAGGTTACATCTCAGCTGAGTAGTTTGATTTGGAGTCAGACTCATTCAGGAATAGCCAGGAAAAAAGATAAAACATTGGCATGATGACTGATATATAATTTATTATCAGATCTTTATTTTAAGGGCTTTTTCTGATTTAAAATTTGAGGATGGTAGTACTGGATAGTAGTTAATACTGTGTTGTCCTAATGTTTTTTAAGATATCATTTCCAAAACACTTGCCTCTTACTGTAATTAACCATCAGGGCTCCAGTATCCTGAATTCTAAGCACAAGGGATATTTTACTGTTGAAAACTGAGATGTATTTAGTGTTTAATTGTTCCCAGGTTTACGTAAGAGCTGAACAACTGCTTTAAGAATTAAGAATTTAAGAATTCTGCTTAGGAATTAAGAGAGTTTAGGATCCGTATGTTTTTACTAATGGTCTGAACAGAAATAGGAACTCATAATAATAGGCTAATAATAATTTTTGAGTGGAGCAGGATAATAATGAGGATAGAGCAAGAATATGAGAGAAGCCTGGATTTCTTGGTAAACTGGAACCATTAGAAGGAGCACATTTTCATAGTCAAATGCAAAATATTGCAATAAAGATGAATGCAGGCTTGCTTGTGTTAAAGTAGGGTCTCTGGTTCGCAAAATGAGGCTCTAAATAATATTTAGGCTACAAGCAACCATAAAATCCTATTGCAGCATACAGTCAGAAGGGTCAATGCCATCCTTGAATATCTAAAATGGGGAGTATTAATGAGAAGCTGGAAGATTTTTTGTGCCTGTATGCAGTATTGGTGAGGCTGACGCTAGAATATTGTAGTCGGTTCTCACATTCATATTTTTAATCGTATTTTGAAAAATTGGGAGAGGGCTAAAAACCTGTAAATCTTAAGACACCTGGAGAAAATGCCATACAATAAGAAACTTGAACATTTCAGTTGATGTAAATTATTGGAAGGAAGGTGAATGGATTGGGCACATAAGTGGGTTTTTTGTGAGAGAAGAACTGTACCTTTAAATTAAGCAGGGGTATGATGCATGGATAAAAGCTGAATCCTTATAAATTCATATGGGAAACTGTCATGGGTTAGCACTGGCCAGATGTTAGTACACTCATGAATATATGTTTTTTCTCTAACAACTCCTGTGGGATGTGATCAGGAACAGAGCAGAGCAGGCTTAAATCTTGAAAACAAAAAAAAACCCACTAAAACTTTATTAATTACATAAGAACAGGGACAGAAATACTTTTAAACACACACAGAGACAGAAATAAAAACTTCTTAGAACATTTCTTCTCCCAGTTTCTACCTCCCCACCCATCACTCTTCACAGACCAACCCTTGGGTTTTAGATCAAACAATCACCACTCAAAAACAAACTAATCTTCAATTCAGCAAGGGAGAGAGGAGTCTCTCTCGCACCACAGACTGTTCCTCAGAAAACACGGGTCCACCCCTTATGTGTTCCTATGTCACCCGTGGCACCGCCCAGAGAGGTTTGCTAGGGTGACACTCTCTTTTTCTTATGTCTAGCGCTCTCACCGCTGTCCACAGGCTGAAAACTGCATACAGGGCTCTTTTAAGGATACTTGCATGCCAAGCTCTCCCCTTTTTACCCAGGGGCCAGGGTTCCAGGAGCAGGTCTGCCCTGAGGGCAGAGGGTACCACTTCACCCTCCTCCTCTTTTCTCTGCTCGCTCCACTCTTCAAAGTGCCAGTCACTGTAGCAAAAGCAAGGGCAGCTGCATCTACCTAAAAATGCAGTTTATGTTCAAAAGAGACTTAAGTTCAGTCTATGGCTGACATTATGCAAGAGAAGTCCGGCTCAGAAGGCTACTCCTCTCATTCTTCCATCGAGTTCCTTCTAATCATGCTTTATCATCTCGGTCTCAGGCCGCTGCCCTCTCTCTGAAAACCACCAGTCATGAAAATCAATGTCTAAGAAAAGTTTCTTTCTACCAAGCAAGGGTTAACAGTTTCTTCTCGGCAGGGTGCTGCAGGCTGAGGCACTCCCAGGATCCGCAAACCCCTACGTGGCTGGGCAACTTCTCCCGGAGTTTGGAGGGGGGGGGGGAGGGGGGTGAGCACACACAGAAGGCACTTCCACAGTTTTCTACCCTTCTATCTTGGACGGGGCAGCTCAGTTCTAGTTCTGTCCCTTTTCTTCTCCCCCCCCCCCCCCCCCGGGGGCTCCGGCTTACCTGAGCCGACCACGTGTTTCCCCTCCCCCACCCAGCCTCGTGGCCGGGCAGGGGAAGGAGGCCTGACACGTCCCTCTGCTGAAACCAGGATCCGAAAAGAGGCTGAACCCCCCAGACTCTTGCTTTTAACTCTTTGTGTCCTCAGAGGCGTGTCCAAACCTCCGAGTGACTAATCCAAGTGCTAGCAGAAAAGCTGATCACTGATTGGACTGCCCACATCTCCCTAGAAAAATTCACCTCCCCCCCCAACCACGACAGAAACTATGTGCCAGTATTTACTGGGATTACAATATGGTACAGTAGTACCAAGGTGATTCATTACTGGGACAGACTAAGAAGAAAATTAGTGGATTTTGTGCTTCTAGACATTTTCAATTAAAAGCTCAGTGCCCTTTTGTTTAGCCCTCAGCTAAACAGACTCTACTTCAATCAAAAGAAAAACATCAATTGCAGATCAAGTTACAAAGGTGAAATTCTTACAATGCAGAGAACATCAGAATAAATTATCCAACATTCTTCTGTGCCCTTAAATTCTAAAAGCACAGAGCTCCTGCAAATAATCTTTGTTCTGTGCTTTGCACAGAGAAGGTCTGTGGACAGACTGGAAATGGTAATTCTGTTTGAGACAAGGGTGGCTCTCTTGCACAGAGGACTGGTGAAGGATCACTTCTGGCAAGGCAAGGAGTAGGCATCTGTCTACTTGGAATCATCTGTAGGGTCTGGGACCCTGGCTGCAGACTCCCTGTGTGTACTCCCTATGTGGCTTAGCAAGCCAGGGCAGCTCTACAAGTAACAGGTGTGGAGACAAGAGAGCTTATGTGAATTCAAATGCATGGTAATCCTCCTGAGCTGTATCCCCAGTATCCAGATTAAAATTTGTGTGCAGGGATAGCTCTTTGGTCTGGCTTGCAGTGTCCTAACAAGCAGAAAAGGATGTGCAACCCTCCTGACTAAGGAACAAATAAATAGTAAATACTATTTCAAAGACACACGATACTCAGTATGCACATTTTCCAGGCTTTCTGGCTGGCATTGCTGTTGTTATGCTTCCATGTCAGGGCTGTCATAGGTGCTCTGGCTAGCAAAGAGTGACCTTTTCCTTGAGCTGGCATTGCTATAGAATACAAAAGCTTTATGTGCCATCTATCTGTCCTGTTATTGCTTCAGGGAAAGACAGAGAAGCCAATCATGAAAAAACCATGCTGGGGAGCAATTTGTCTTACCCTGATCCTTTAATGCCATCTAAATGGACCAGCTGTCAGACCCAGTGATGTTCTGCAGAGGTGTAAACGACCTCACACAAGATATAAGTGTGGACCTGAAAAGTTAGAAGTAATTACCAGGTGGGTGAGGAAATTATTTTAGGTGCCCATCTCTTTTAAAATAGAGCAGAAGACTCAGTCATACATTTTGGTAACTTTAGTAGCTGCTCCAGGTGTTCTGGATGACAGTGTCAATCCCTGGTGGTTTAACAAGGGTGGGAAGGCTCATGCTCCCCTGTGCTGTCCACATTTGTTCTTACTAAAGGTCACCTTGATTCACCTTGAGCGTTTCTCTTTTTTGGAAGTAGTATCATTTATTTCAGATGCTGCAGAATTGTCAGTAGAGTTAACAGAATCAGATTCTGAACTACTTTTCATTTACACAAGTAGGATATATATTTAATAATTGTTTTCTCGTTTAGCTTTTATTTACCGATTAAATTAAATAAAACCACCAATCCAGTAATGTGTATAATAACTCCTGGGAATTTCAGGAAAGGGACACTTCAAGTATGTGAAGAAAACAAGCATGTGAAGGCAGTCATATTCTTCCATGTAAAATAACTAAACAATGATAAACTTTTTATTCCAAAATTTTCAGAATGGGAGATTTCAACATGAGATTTAGATTTAATGGTGAAAAGTCTCCTCTAAAGGCAAAATCTGCTGAGATAAAATGATAGCAGGAGCCCTCAGGCACCACGCTCTTTCAAGACCACGACAAAAGTCATCTCCAAGACATAAAAATAGCCAGAGGCACAGAGTGTCCTCATGGCATTTTAGGCATATGCTACCTTTAAGTGGACTTCTCACCTCTCTAAACAAATGGCAAGTATTGAGTGACTCAAAGAAAGCAGCTAACACATCAGAGAAGTCCTAACCCAGTCAGGGATACATTACAGCAAAAGCCTTGAATGCACAGTAAGAGCTAAACAGTGAAAAGACATTCAGAGAGATTCAGCTGAAAGCCAGATGGTCGTCATGCTAAACTCATTTTTTTCTTGGTGAAAACAGAAATATCAACCATTTCTATCTGAAGACGAATCTTCTCTTTTTTTGTTAGATGGCAGCCTTTGTTGTCACAGAAGAAAAGGTGGATCTCAGAGAATAATATCAAACATTCTGTCCTGATTCAAAAAAGCATTGAGAGGCCTGAGACCCCTGAGCTCAGTCATTTGTAGCAGTACGGTGCAAAACCGTACGGAGAAACAGATCAGAGGGTTCGTTCTTCACTGTGCTTCGTAATGTGTTGGGAAAAGCTAACCTAATTAAAGATGCTGTGATAGGAAGTTACAGTTCAATAACCTTCAGCTGAAGAACACTACAACAAAGAGACTTATAAATAAAGAAGTTAATAATAGCTTGTAAGGAAGCCAAAACTATTTAATCTTCTAAGCTCAATTTACACACTGTGCTTCAACTTCCACAATGTTGAGGATGGGGAATAGGTAAATTGTGAATGTGCATTTTAAACAATCTTGTGACTAAAGGTTTCATTTCACAAAGGTACACACAAAAGTAATCTCTGACAAGGTTAAGAGAGCCTTGTATAATGATTCTCAATAGCTTTTCATAGACAAACTGTTCTGTTAGAGGCTGGATGAGCAGACAGCGAGGTTGACTGAAAACTGTCTGAAGGGCCATGCCCTGAGCATGGTGGTCAGTGACACAGAGCCTAATTGGAGGCCAGTAGTTAACAGTGTGCCCTGGGGTCTATACTGGGTCCAGTCCTGTTAGATTTCTTAGTGGCCTGGAGGATGAAGCAGAGGGTACCTGCAGTGAGTTTGCTGATGACACAAACTTTGGACAAGTGACTGATAGGCCAGACAGTTGTGCTGCCACCTTGAATGACCTTGACAGGCTGGAGAAACAGGCTCAGGAAGCCTGTGGACCTCAGCAAGGAGAAATGCAGAGTCCTGCATTCCTGGTGAGGAACAGCCCCACACAGCAGTATGTGTTAGGGGCCACCCAGATGGAAAGGAGATTGGTAGAGAAGGACCTGGGCATCCTGGTGAACACCAAGTTGACCGTAAGCCAGCACTGTGCCCTCGCTGCAAAGAAAGGTATCAGTATCCTGGGCTGCTTTGTGGATCTGAATCTAAATCCCTCCTTTCCTGGCTGTCCAAATCAATCTGCTATAGGAAGCATATCTTGGTATCAGTTTATTTTGCTGAGTTCAGGATTGCTGTACTCACACACTGAGGAGACACATTGGGTGCTGGGAGTCCCCAGCATCACTGCTGTAGAGCTCACTGCCCTCTGCACCAGCTCTGCCAGCAACCCAGGACCCCGCTGCCTGCAAAACCCCTGGTAAAAGAGCACACCACGTGCCAGCTTTGCCAGCAAGACAGTCCTTCCCCTTTGCAAGGCTGCCTGAAGCTGCTCATGAATAGAAAACATCTGAAGGAATGATTGGTTGTTCTTGCTATTGGTAGTGTAGACAGAGTGCTGGATAACAGGCTGCATTTAGTCATGACTGTGTTTGGAGAGTTCTCACCATTTTTTCTCCTTGACTTGCTTGCTTGTCTTGGAGAAAAAAAGAAATTGCTTTCTGCAGTTGTTCCACCCCTGGGGAAAAAAATCAAAACAAACAAATAAACACCAAAATCCAGCCTTCCTGCTTCATTGAAGCTCTGTAGTAGATGTACCTAGTTGTTCTGTCATGGCAGCTGCTTCAAGAGCAGATAAAGGAACCATGGTCCCAGTAAGAAAATCATCATCTCTAGTATCAGGAGGGTTAGGAGGAATGTTGTATTTTCTTTCTCCAAGAATTGCCCTTAGATTGGGGGTAGGGACACAGCACTGTATGACAGGTTTGCGCGGAGTCCCTTAGTGAGCCCACAGATCTTCTGCTCAAAATTCCCCCCCTCAGCAAAGTCACCACCTGAGCTCTCCATGCCTGGCTCTTCCCCACCATGGGTCTCACTGCAGAGCCTGCTGTTGGATTGCTTTTCCCACGTAAAGAGAGAAAACTTTATGGGTCAAGGAGCTGCCCTGGAAGATTTTGAGGACAGTAGGTTACAATATAGACTTTGGGAGCCCCTTGAGATTCTTTGCAGTGTTTTGGGCTTAGAAGTAAAAAGAAACAGAGAGTGTTTCTTTGCACTGCTTGGGAACAAGGCAAGAGCTGACTAGGATAAAATTACTTTTGACTTTTTAATAACTTTATGCCAATGAACTCTTTCAGTCTGCAGGATATCTTCTCATGAATAAATAGCAAGCTTAGGTCTCCTTTTAAATATTATATAAATATGCTGCAATGTAACATTAGTGATAAATCATTAAAAGCTAGAACTATTTCTTAAAAGCATTGGTAACTTTGTCACATCATTAATTGGTTTACATTTGGTGCAGTGTGGCTCACCCAGCAAAATGTGGTCCATGTTTAATTTCTTTTAATATCTCTCTGGTTCCACCACAATAAGTATCTATCCTTACCAGTGGGTTTATTCTCCAAACTTCCAGGTAAATCATCCAGGGAGTCTCTGAAGCAATCTCACAACAATAGTCGCCTGGCCTTCAGACATGTTTGTAAGATTACTACAGCTACTCGTCACGGCTGTGGGAGTACAGCACAGCTCCTGTATTCCATAGATTGCTCCACTGCCTTTTGCAGGAGAGCTTGGGTGCTGTGGGCTTACTAAGTGCTGTCCCAGTGTTCTGAAAGAGATAACCCTTTCATTTATTTGAAATGAAAATATACTCTGGAAATTTCATTTCAGAGCTCCGGGATATGTTGCTATCCATTCTAGATGTCTGAAATGAGAGAAAGCAGGCAGATTTACATTTGGCTACACCTCATATAGCTAGTCTGAGGCAATGAGCCAATTCATGTGTACGGCACATGAAACAATTGCATTAAATCATTCAACATTATAAATGCTTACATTTTCACTGCCTAGAGCGTGGCAATGGTGATGAAATATGAAAGTTTTTGAAACTGGGGGTTTTTGCAGTGCCCATGGAGACATTTATATTCAAGACAAATTGAGTGGTTTAAAAAAGTTATAAGATTTTTTGCAAAAGCTTTTCAACAAAGTCTTGAGAAAGGACCAGGAGAAAATGATGAAGCTGTTGAGCTTTCTAACGGTAAGCACGATATTAGTTCCAAGTAAAAACACCAAAAACATGGTACTGAGTACAATCAGACACATTTGGATCAAGTCTGTGTAGAACACCACTCATTATTCAAATTTAATTTTTTTTGAGGTTATAAAGTTTTCAGAAGAAAGTAGCTTCTGATGTAGGTACTTCTGTAAGATATTTGAATTAGTGCCACACAACATTCTTCCTTAATAAAAAGGCATGTTTTCAAAAATCACGTTCCTTATTATTTAAAAAAAGTCTCTTAGATCTCATAATAGCAGAAAACCAACATAAGACATCAAGTGAGGCTTGAGATACTGTGTCCAGATTGATACCCATTTGGCAGGCAAATTGAAAAAAGTTTTAGAAGTGGTTTAAAATCTGAAAGTTCTGCTTTATAGTGAGACACTAAAAGTGCTCTTAATGCAGTGGGAATCATAAGAAGAAAACGTCTTTGGGCAACAGTGAACTGAAATAACAGAAAGCTGCAGCTGGACAAACTCATGCTCTGAATTAAAGTGTGGGTAATTAACAATGGAAACCATTTATCTAGACATGCTTGCATGCATCTCAAGAGTTTTTAAATACATTCTGTCAGTCCCTCTAAACATTACAACTCAGCTCAGCTGAAGTCATGCATATGATTCATGAGCCACTTGGCAAGATCCTCTGTTCCACAGGGGATCAGCTCAAGAGCCTCCTCTGCCTTTCCAGGGAAGTGAGCCATTGCCATCCTGTCCCTAACTCGCTAGTGCAGGAGGTGCCAGCAAGGATGCTGTAAATCTTCTCACTGTCTGGGGCTTCCTTGGCCCTCGTGAATATTTAGACCTGAAGGCATCAGTAAGATGAAATGAGCAGTGACAGTTCATAATTGTGATTAAAGGCAAGGGCAGCCAGAAAAAGCTCAGCAGCCTGGAAGCTCTCTGAAGAGTGATGTGGCACAAGTCCGGTCCCATGAAGGCAGCATCCTAACCCAGGTGTCCTGTCCAGCACTGACTGTGTTTGTAGGGGGTGCCATAGGGACTGGGACATGCCACTGGTGGGATTTAGCCACAGCCTGACCAGGCTGTTCACCAGGACATGTGCCAGCCCACTCCTCTGGTCATTCACTCACTCTATGCTCACCCTTCCATAAGTCACACACACAAACAATCCCTTTCCCTCTGCCCCATCTCATTTCCTGAGCCTGGATTCAAGTAAGAAATACAGAGAATAGTGTGAAGGTCCCAGACATCCAATACATCCTGAACTATGCTGGGAACTTGGCACCTGGTACACTGGATAGAGATGATGACACGAGAAACTGCAGCACTCTTCCCAAAAAGTCCCTGCAGGGACTGTCTGTGAGCAAACGCTGCAGAGATTTTTCTCCCGGGCTGCAGCTCGTTGCCTTCATACACAGTAGAAATGTTGGGTGTTTTAAGGTCAGCTCTTGTATGCTGCACTGCTGGCACGGAAAGCACTGTTCTTACTGTTGCGTTGAGCAGAAAGAGAGAATAGGAAAGCATGTGTGGTTTCGCCGTGGTCACATCCACCTCCTAAAAATCCATCCCAACTTAGAGCATTTCAGTGCAAGGACACTGCGGGAGCTCACTGCCAGCTGTGCCTGAGCTGCTACCAGCAGGAAGGTGAATCTTCCCACAGGCAACACACACAAATCCTTCTCTTGCTCTCAGATAAGGGGATAAAAGGAAACTGAGGGGGAAGAGATACAGCTTTGGAAAAAAAAAGTCAAAGGAAAACAGTAAGCTTGACTTTGTCCTCCTTTCCTCCAAGGAAAAAAACAGACACCCCCAGATCTTATAGCAGGTTACAGGGTTGCAGGAACCAGTAAAATCAATATGGGTCAGTAAAACAGAACTAGCAGTGAGTGGGAGGCAGGAGGAGAAGAGCTTCAAAAAATGATTGAAAGAAGGGGGAAACTGGGATAAATAAGAGGGAAAATACACAGTAAAATGCTGTTAAGAATCAGCATTTGTTGTTAAGAATCAACAAATCAGTTGTTCTTTTAATATAATTAGTGAGTGAGAGAGAGAGGGAGAACAAGACTGAGATCCTTTTTTAATGTAAGACAAGTTTGAGGAGGAGAAGATGCAAGGAGGATGCTGGGCTTAGGAAGACCACAGTTCTGGGCAGTGGATATCTGTGAGCACAGCCAGATGCCACCACGTCATCTTTTCCCAGGTATTAGGTAGGTGTGAAAGCATTGGGAATGCCACTGCTTTGTTACACAGCTCTGTCTGTCTGGGGTTCTTTTGGAGGGGTATGAGGGTGTTCCCATTCCCTGGGGAAATTGTTGAAACTGCACCCACGTGCCCTTGGCAAGAGCTCAGCCCTGCTCTGATTCTGCAGTTTTATGCTGGTTTAGTTTAAGGGAGATAGCCCTCATCTTTATTTCTGCAGTCCTGCCCTGCCTGCGACCAGGTGTGCTGCAAGTGCCAAATGCCATTGCTCAAGCTTTTCCAAGTCACAACGGAGTCTGTCTTGTTTTCAGAGTACTAGGGTAGAAAATACAATTCTTCAGAAATCAGATTTGCTAAGCTGCAGTGTAACTGGGCTTCTTCATATGAAAGCTCAGGATCAAGCATTTGCTTAGTTTTATGGATACTGGATTTTTTTTAAAAAAGCATTGTAAACTTCCAAGGCTTCAATGCCTCTATCAGAGCTAGAAAGGAGAGGGAGCTGAGGAGGAAGATTTCTATTCATGTAAAACCAGGGGAAGAGAGGGACACATTGTCAGCAAAGACACTGCTGGTGCTTCATGCTCTTGGGGATTTTTACTTTCAATTTCAGTGAAAAAGTGGGCCAAACCCAAGAAAAACATTCTTATGTTTTTCTATGGAAATAGAAAATTCCAAGGTAATTTTAGTCAAAAATACTAAGAATATTGGTGTTTCTAAATTGAAACTGTTCTTTGGAGGACACCTTGGCTTGGTGAAGTCATCATTCTTTTTCCCACCTTCCTGCCTCTGATAAATAAATCCTCTGTGCTGAGCTGCCCCCTGAGGCCAGGCTGGGCAGGTTGTGCCTGGTCCAAGCGCAGCGAGCTGTGCAGGAATTGTGGGCACACCTGGACCCCTTTTTCACCCACAGGTTTCCGGCAGAGGGGACAGCTGCAGGGCAGAGACAGGAAGCCCCATGGGCTGTGGTGTGTGAGATCTTGCCTCAAATGCCATGGGAGTTGGTGAGGTTCAAATACAATACCTTGTTTTCCTGGACCTATGTCTTCCTGTGCAGCTATTCATCTTCAGACAGTTTCCCAATGGCACTGAATGGTTGTAAAATTGCCAAAGCAGACCCCAGGTACAAAAGTAGTGTTCTGATTCAGGGTATTTGTTCAAGCAAATGCCAGTAAATCTATTCTTGTACTATCTAGGTTGTAATTCTCTCAATATTAGTAACAGCCTGTTTATGTCTTACACTTATGCACAGACAAAAGCTGTGGATCAGCCAGGTGGGGGACCTCGAGGGCCAACTTCAGCAGCACCAAGAGATCATTTCCTTTGCCAGCCAAACCTTATGGGCAGGTAGGACTTGGAGGAGTCCTCTGAGGTGTAGTGCCTCATGGGAACTACATCACGCTACCAACCCTCAAAACTGAGAAGCTTCATCTTAAAGGTCTCTGGTCTTCCCTGTTCTTGCAGGGGGTCTTTTTTGGAACCTCATGTGTCTCCTAGAGCCCTGTGTGTTCTAGGTTCTGAAAGCTGGTGTAGCTATTGCTTCTCTGGCCAGCACTGTCCTGTCAATTAGTGACGGGTTCCCTTTGCACATAGCCAGTACAGACTGAGCATGTACGGTCCCTTTCCTTCGCCCCCCTACCTCCCCTGCTGGTTGCAGTTATTCAGCTGATGGTGTTGCCTATCCCAGCCACTCCTGGACCACATCTGCAGAAAATGTTACTCAGGGTATAGCGCTCCTCCTTATGTCGTAGTGTAGCCCCTCACTCCTGGTGTGTGGGGTGATCAGAGGGGGAGACAGGAGCAGCTGGCCGCTGGAGCTCATACTGTTTCCTTAAGTTGCTCCTAGCCATGGTCACAGAGTCTAAGGAACTTTAAACATTGGATGTCTTCACACTTCCTCTAGCCTTCTCTGGATGAGGTGCTGTGCTTGCTAGGCATCTGAAAATCAGGCAAGTTTGGTTTCACAGATATTTAATGGTCTGTTTTATTCTTTCTGTGTTTCCTGGTTATTGCTAATTTTAGGGTTTGGTTGCTTTCCATAAAGTAGAGCCGGGTAGGATTCTTTTCCCTCTAACTAATACTGTTGCTTTTGGAGAAGTGTGTGCTAAAAAAGGGCACAGGCATGAGGAGAGCTAGTTCAGAAGAAGGTATTAATGAGATGGCATTTTGTGCATCTGTAGTACTGCTTTCCATTCTTCTCAACAACTCTACTGGGGCAAAAAAAGGCAGGATAGTGGATCAAAGAATATATCTGCATATGTCAGGAACAGCACGTGAAGGAGGCAGGGAAATGGAAGAAAGCCTTAGGATGACAGTAAGTCTTGCCTGGTAGGTAGGTGATTGAATCCCTCCTGTCTGTGTCTTTCTCCACAATTCAGATGTGTATGCCAAATCCATGCAGTCAGCTGTCGGAGCATCTGTGGCATTTCCAGGGGAAAAGGTGTCAGTTAAACAGCTCTCAAAGCTCAGTATTTATATGGCTTAGGAACCCAAGGCCTACTTACAATGTCTAATTTTGGTTGTACAGTTTGGAGCTGAGATGGCCCAAAGCAGCAGCTGCTTGTGGATTGGGCAGAGTTACTCAAGGAAACACAGCTGGTTCCCTCTGCAGCCTCCTGCATCAGGAGTGCCATTCATGTCTCCTATCTCTCTAGTCTGGAAGGGTAGTCATTGGTAAAGTCCTCACGTGGTCTTCTCTTCTCTTTCATTGACTCCCAGACCTTTTTCCCAGATTTCCATGAACATAGCCATCTGGCTTCACAGTTACGAGTCAGAGAAGCAATTTGAGACAAATGAAAGGCACATGCCGGGATCTCCCTTGGCTGCATTACTGCCAGTGAACAGCACAGCATGTAATTCCACAAGCTGATTAGACTCTGGCTGGGTATTTTAGCACACCCTGCAGTTACCTTCTAGCAGCTGCCATAGTCTTTTGGCAGCTCCCTTGTTCCTATTGGTGTTCCATATTTATTTGCAGCTTCACTGGCAGGATAAAAATGGCAGGCTGAGGGGTTTTGAGAAGTGTCACTTTGGGGCTGTGCTGTCTCAGGATCAAGGGAAATCCAGAGCGGTAAGCCGGTGTAGCTCCTGCCCACCTCCTTGCCCTTTCTGCTCAACGAAGACAAGTTGTACAAGAGCTGTCTTGTGTCCATAATGGGGGTGCACAAAGTTAGCAACAACCCTCCCCTTGGAAGGCACAGGTTACCTTTGCTGGCAGCTGGACTGAAGACAAAGCACCAACTAAGCTCGAGTTATGGATCAAAGAGTGGATAGCAAGAAGCAAAGGACTCTTTCATGGCCCTTTGGTGGCTTTCAAAACAGAAACTGTTCCTTTGACTTCATAGCCAGCCAGCTTAGAGGACAGGCTGTGCAGTTATCTGAATCATCTTTGTTTGGGAGCACAAGGAAATATTCAGAGCAGGCTGACTGCAAGTTCAGCCTGACCTCAGCATTAATGGCAGAAGCACTGAGTTACAATCACCGTGTCTGTGGGTGGTCAGAGCGAGGGCAGCTCCTGTGCCCCAGGGCAGGGTGAGACGCTGCCCTTCCAAGGTAGGTCACATGGCTGGAGTCGTGCACTCATCCCTGCTGAGAAAATTATCTGGATGCTTTCACCAGAAAATCACTTTTCATCAGAAAATTGCCTTTCATCAGAAAGTGCCAGCATGAGCAATACCTTTGAGTTTTGTTGGTGAGGCATGTTTCTGGGAATGTTGCTCTTTTGCTGGAATTTTTCTCAGGGAAGGCTTCTTAATTTTACAAAGACAAGAGAGGGCAAATGACCCAGCACCTAGTGCTCCAGGTGCTCCCACACATTGGGACAGAGCCAGGTGGAAGCTTCCACCCTGCTCCATAGGAGTAGGAACTGGGTCTCTCTGAAGCCCAGCAAAGGCTCCCAAGTGGTGGGCTGCTGAATTAGTAGTGGAGGAGTGTTTGTCCTCTGAGTCACCCTGCATATGTTCATTGAAACAGGCAGCTCAGCCTACCATCCAAATCCAAGGGGAACACCCTAAGCCTCTGGACTGGGGACTGTAGGCAGACTTGTCAGCAGCCTCAGGGCTGCAAGTCTCTTTGTCTGCAGGTCTCTAAACACAGATCTCTGATGCCGTGATTTCAGTTGCATCGGAATTTCAAGTTCCACATTGTTGTTAAAATCTGATGTGCACGGAGAAACACTTGAAATGTGTGACCTGAAAGGCTCAAGTAACAAGGGGCAAGTGAACATGAACAAAAATATCATTTTAGAAATGTCACAATTTTCAAGCTTATGTCAGTACTTTTGTATGCAATGCCTCTCATGTTGGGGTTTCTTTTTTTCTTAAAAGAATTCTTTCATATAGAATTGACAGTAAGGGAAATCTCACTATAGGGTCAAAGTGGGCACCATTGAAACTTCTTCCTTCAAAGTGCTGTGGAGCACACAAAAAAGTACATGCAAAGCAACACAAGAACTGGGGCAGTTAGAGGTGATCTGGTTTTTGACATCTTCTAATGCAGAGGGATTAGAAGATGGTGTCAAAGCCTGCAAAAATCTAAGGAAGAGTCACAATTTCTTCTCAGGAGACCAGAGGACAAAGGCATGGTCAAGAAGTCACACAACACACAGTGAAGAATTTTTCTAATGTTCAGTACAAGGAAGTACAAGTGAAATGGACCCTGCAAGCCAAACCAAAATGTTTCTGAGAGATGTCTGTAACTTTTAGACAGGCCATGCAGAACAATGAATACAGATGGATTTGAACTCCAGTGACACCGTTTTTCATTTTTGTAATTTTCCTTTTGCCAAAGGAATTTTTGGCAAAGAAAATGTTTCTCCAGAAGAAAGATGCTGTGGTTGGCTTATTGACAGCAGATTTCTATAGATCCTAATGAAGGAGACTCACTTTAATGCGACTGCACAGAATTAGTCGCTGATGCCTTTCTTACTTTCTTTCCTTGTGTCCTGTGTTGACATTAGTATATAGCCCCCAAAAACTGTGCAACTGCAGATAATTTACCATACTCAAGAAATTTCAGCAGGAAAAAAACCCCACCAAACTACTCACAGTTTGAAAGAAACAAATGTACACAGATGAATAAATATACACACTTTGTGAAGAACAACTGTTTTCCCTGTGGCTCAATTTCATCAATCTAAATATGAAAAAGTAGTAATAAAAATGTATCCATTAGATTACAGGGTAAAGAAATTTTGTTTCTTGGAATGAGGAAGAGCTGTTTTGCTTATAAAAAGTAATAAGCAGTGTATAGTTGTTAATGGACATGTTTATGGCCACAAGTTGGTATAGCTTGAACTTTTTGAGAACATACAGATTTGATGAAGACCTATTTTGGGCAGGATGCCCTATTCTGTTAGGACTTGTTTTTCTTGTGTTCCAATGGCTGATGAATTCCTGATTTTTTTCCATCTGTGTGTGTGCCTTTCTGAGAATTTTTGTTTTGTTTTCTTGAACGTAAAAATCTGAAAAGCCCAGGCAGAATTACACCAACCAGTTGATCTGGAACACATAGTTAGAAGTTTTAGGAAGCAAAACACTGCCTACTTTTTACTTTCTTAACCAATGATGTAATCAAGCAGGAAAACAAAACCAGCTGCAACAGAAAGAAATGAAGTGCAAAGAGCATGAAATACAGTTTTGCACTGCTGGTTTTGATAACATGAGGATAATAGTAGGTCACACCTAGATAATATTGAAAAATGGTCCAAGGGATAGGAAGACATTTAATTAGCGGAAAAAAGAGACCTCTGGCGTGTTGATTGACACACAGATCTCTTTTTTAAAAGCTTGTTCAGACCCTCTTATTCTTAGGACAGCCGTTGGACAGAGCCTGGCTTGTTCAGATTGTGATAGGTTAATAAAAACACTGAGCAAGTTGCTGGAGATAATTATGCATTAGCTGGAAGGAGGGATTGTTTAATCCTGTAGAAGTGAAGTCTATATAGTAGAACATTATCACTCCACTGTACTGAAAGTAAACATTTCAACTTTTATATTATTTGTCAGCTGTGGAGAGTGGGAAGAATGGAAAAATGCCAGGGCCCAGCATCAACTCTGGATGGAGGAAATTTCAGCTCCTCGTTATCTTGATGGGCAAAGATGCAGCTTGGTTCTGCAGCATTGGATTACCTGAGCTCCATATCCCACCAAGTTTCTTGAGCTTGGCTGAACAAAGGCTGTCAGGCTGCTCTTGCACTTGCATTTGGGATGTAGTTCTGCAGGAAGATTGAAGACATAAATAACAATGCTTTAGGTCTGTGAACCTACACAGGATAAACATGTCAGAGTGTGGGAAGGTGGACAGAATCTTCCAAAAGTCATCTTCCCTGGTAGCCCATTAGTGAGGAACAATCTTTATTCCTGATTTCTCCTACACCAGGACTCACACACAGAAGCACTTCAGAGAGTCTCCTTTCCATATGCAGCAAATAGAAAGCGCTGGGGGAATTAGGTGCCAAATTACCTATTAATTACCTTAGTGACTTTGTAGGTTTATTTGAAGGCTAAATTCTCCATAGGCTTCACTGACTTTCCTAAAACTTTCAGTGGCATGAGAAGTCTATACATGTACATCAGAATCCAGAACACTTTCTGCCAGATAGGGCTCTTAAGGCAAGGTGTATCCAGGTTTCCATAGATGGTGGTCCAAGTAATGATGCATCTGTCAGAGAAATCACATTTGAATGTTTGGGTATTTGTCTTGTCATTGCTGTTGCTTTGCTCAAGCCATAGCTATTCTTCTCTGGGTTCTCTGGGCCTCAACCTGATCCTCCTGAGCGTCCTCATTTGCAGCTCTTCATCCTATCCTGCAATGAGAGGATGAAGAGCTGCAAATCCTCTCCAGCTATTTCCCTTAGGTGTAAGATCAAGCATATCCTGATGAGAGATTCCCAGGCAGCAGAGCTCTGGGACAATATTTGTCTGAGGGCTGGTTTTGGCATCATAATGAGAGAAGTTACAGTGGTACAGAGTCCTTCCACTGAATTTGTGAGTTTTGTCTCTGGCTCACAGAGCCAGATTTGTGTTGTGGTGTGAAAGCATCTTGACTCTGTATTTGATAGGAGAGTCTGACAGCATAATTATGCTCTGATAGGAGGAAAGCTCCTAGAAACAAAATCTTATATCCTATGTATTACGACTGTGACAAAAATACTTATGACCAAATTAGTTTGGTGAGGCAGATATAAGTTAAGATCCTTCTAGTGTTCACACATATCAAAATTTGGAAATTAAAGACAGGCTATCTGAGCTACTATACTAGTAACATAAGATAATTGTTCCTCCCTCCAATATGCTTAAAATCTTGACAGTAATTTCAATGGGACAAGTAATTTTTCTCTCCATATCAGCATGACCCCCTGGGAAACAGTGGGAGGTACACCATATGTCAATTGAAAGTGAAATAAAAAAACAAAAATCCATAAACACAAGGCATTACAATTTTTTATTGTGGTTACTATGAGGACCATAAATGCTGGCTCTGAGGATTCCTTTTCAGGTCTCTTTTTCTTGTTGACACCTCTTTAGTTATTGTCTCAATCTGTTCTTAAGTATAAGATGTGCAGGGTGCCTCAGCATTTTGGTTATCATATTGAGGTAAGGATGCCTACAATGTGATGGCACTGCTCTCTCTGCTCACAGTGCAACAGCCCTTGAAACATATCCAGTCCCTCCACATTCTGGGGAAGGCTGCAGTTGGTGAAGAGGGCAAAAGCCTCATCAGCCTTTTGCTGCTTTCTTTCCAAACAGGGAAAAAGCTTGCGCATACACACTTCAAGAGAGATGAAGTTAGGATGCGGTGCTGTGCATTAAAAATTTTCTTGGCTCTCTGGAGCAAAAGACTCCTGTGGCTGAGTATATGGGCAGAACTGTTAATAGATGTGCCAGGTTCTCCGTGGTTAAATGGGGACCAGCTTGACACAGTTCTCAACTGATGTTTTATTGCTATAATTTGGTTGTAAGCAAATAAAACAAGATTGGGCATTGGGTCCTAATACCTGTTGCATCCGGTGGGAGTCACACACCCCACTAGCATGGATGGACTCATTACAACAAGCTGCTTCACAAACTGTTCAATCTGGCACACTGAATAAATATTCCCTTCCCTTAAATAAGTATACACTTGTCTTCCACACAAAGCCCCCAGAGCATTTACAGAGGAAACAGCACTAGACCTGTAATTGTCCACATCAAAATCTGTTTATTTAGAGAAGTTTTTTATTATTCAGCTGGAGGTACCAAGACTGATATAGCAGAGAATTGCCACAGTATTAACAACTGAGGAGTGGCCGTCACCAGCATTATTGTTTATTGCCTTTCCAGTGCACTGAGGCTGACTTGTTTACAAGCATCGTAACTAAAGAGCTAGAGCTCTCTTTATTTGGCCTCAAGTGAGCCTGCAGGGAAGAGCAGGGGAAGAAAACTTGGGGAAGGCATCGTGGTCACTAGCTGTTACAGGTGCAGTAACTAAAAACACTTATCTCTCCATACCCCACTCTATCCTGTTATAGTTTTTCTTTTAGAATTGCCTGCATTTCTCAGTGTTTTATATAAGCTTTTGACTGTAGGGGTGGTGTGTTAATAAATGTTCACTGAAATATAAAATATGTACTGTATTTAGTGAATAATAGATCATAGATAACTCCAAGCATATCACTTAAAATGCTGTAGGTGTTTATGAGCCATTAGTAAGCAATTTATTATTGATCAGGAAGGGAAGGAAGGATCACACATTTATTACAATCCATGAATCCTGTATTAATTCTTTTTGAAAGGTGTTAAAGTCTTGGTTAGAAATTAAGTGTGAGCCACTGGCCTTATATGAGTGGGCTCTCTGTCCAACAGCTGATAAGATTACACCAAGTTCTTGGCAGCTTTGGGACACTCCAGTGCATTGGTGACCTGTCCTGTAGTCAAACATATAGCCTCTGGTTCTAGTACCAGCAGCCATGATTTTGCTTGTACATCACAATTCATATCAATTTCAAGTGGTGCTTTTCTTTAAGAACTGACACTCTCTTTGTTTCACTCCCTGGCTAAATCTGTTTCCCTCTTTTATGTGTTTCCCGCTCCTCTTCTCCCCAGGGTGAATGCTCACAAAAGTGCTATGACATCTTTGTGCTGGAGACGGTGTGTGTGGCATGGTTTTCCTTTGAGTTCCTGCTGCGATCCATCCAGGCAGAAAACAAGTGTGCTTTCCTGAAAACCCCGCTCAATATCATCGATATCCTGGCCATTCTGCCTTTCTACATCTCTCTCATTGTGGATGTGGTTTCCACAAAAAACAGCAGCAAGCCTGGTGGGGGAGCTGGGAACAAGTACCTGGAGCGCGTGGGGCTGGTGCTGCGCTTCCTGCGGGCACTGCGCATCCTGTATGTGATGCGGCTGGCGCGGCACTCGCTGGGACTGCAGACACTGGGGCTCACCGTGCGCCGCTGCACCCGCGAGTTCGGGCTGCTGCTGCTCTTCCTCTGCGTCGCCATGGCACTCTTCTCACCGCTGGTCTACTTGGCCGAGAGCGAACTGGGAGCCAAGCAAGAGTTCACCAGCGTCCCCACCAGTTACTGGTGGGCTGTGATCTCCATGACAACTGTTGGCTACGGGGACATGGTGCCTCGTAGCATCCCTGGACAGGTGGTAGCCCTGAGCAGTATCTTGAGCGGGATTTTGCTGATGGCTTTCCCGGTCACGTCCATCTTTCATACCTTTTCCCGTTCCTACAGTGAGCTGAAGGAGCAGCAGCAGCGAGTAGCCAGCAGGCACGTGCGGCAACGGCAAGAGAACATTGAGCTCCCAGGTGGTGACAGTACACGGAGGCTCAGTGCCACATTCCCACCAAGTGCTGGTGAGCAGGAGGGTCTGCCCTTGGTGGACCTGTAAGCCATAAGAAGTTCTTGACCCTGAGCTGAGGACATACATTGGCAGCACAAGAAGCAGTGGACAAGGGAGGTCAGCTCTGCAAGAAGAATGCCATGAACTGCATGAATGAGGGGCAGGCACACACAAGGTTTCTCTAAAGACCAACTTCTGATCTTAAGAGACCTCTGATAAGTACCCCTAGAAATTCTACCAAGTACAGCTCTGCTCCATTGCTTTTCTTAGGGCTTTTCTATTGAGCAAGTATTTTTGGGTATGCCCAAGGAGCAGCCATTGAATGCAGCCAGCCAGCAGAATGTAATGTGAAGCACAGCCTGTGCCAGGTGTATGGCAGAGCAACCAGCATGCCACCTCCTCCCTACCCTGCTCAGTGGCACTCCCTGTGTGAGGGGCTGAGCAAGGGGCTCCCCGTGCTGCAACGCCACACAGCACGTTTGTTTTGGCAGCAGCACCAAGGAACACAAACCTCAGAGAAGCCAAGGGGTGAGGGAAGAGAAGGGTAGAAGCATCCCTTCAGCCTTACTAGGGGCTTGCTTTTGTCTTCTACAGATGAGGCAGCGCAGCCAGAGCTGCCAGCTCTGAATTGTGTGTGAGCAGTTTGCATTATTGAGTAGAGATGCATATTTACCATCCTAAGCTTTATATCTTAGTTCCATGACAGAAATACACATACAAAAATCTTCCTGACTGTGGTACTGAATGTTAACTTGGTTATTTTTCCTTTGCTAACAGTTGAATATAAAAAATAGCATTACAAATGATGATTTTTTTCCACTTTCTGTTAACTATTTCCATCTTTCATGTATCAAGAAATGTGTTTAACAGGTAATGGAACCAATCTGAGCTACATGTAGTTCAAGAAGTGGAGGGTGATGTTAAACCAGCAGTGACTCCCAGCTCTGCACAGCCTTCCTTGGTGGTGGTGGCTGCACTGAGTGCAGTCATGTGCAAACAGGAGTAGGGGAGTAGTACAAACCCAGTGAGGCCAGCAAGACACCTTCAGTGGCCTCTGGCCCGAGCTGCAGTGCAGCAGCTGTGCTCTGCATTAGGAGTAGCCTTTTGGTTTTGCCCTCCTGCTAATCCTGTCATTAAAACAAGTGTTCTAGCTCTTCTTCCTGATACTCAGAGGATTTAAGTCAATTTAAAGGGAAAATGAATGATATGGTGGTATCTGCATGTTTGCTTATAGATGCCAGCCCCATGCATGAGCTTACCAGCCCCGATCCTGGAGGAACTGTGCAGCTGTTCCAAATCAGGATGCTGTGTGGGTCTTTCAGTGTTCCTACAGGTGGGATTTGATCAGGGAATGGAGGGAGATGGAATCCAACAATCGCTTGTACCTACACTCCTATTTGTACTAAAGCCATGCGGTGTCACCCTCCATATTCTCCACATACCAGGAAGGGAACAAAACCTGATATACTGAAGTTGGGATTTGTCGAGTCTGTTGTTTGGGGTTTTTTTGCCTCAGCATATGCTGTAAAACCAATCCTACATTAGCAAACTCTCATATTAAGCCATTCCTTATAGGAATGAAGCAAGGGAAATGGAAAAGTTACACTTTATTTTAATAAAAATTAAAAGCTTTGATGCTGACTCTTTGTGTCTGGTGATTTGGGTGTGGAGGGAGGTGGTGTTTCACTGTGCTGATGTGAAGTAACTCGTGTTACTTGCTGCTGAGCACTGTAGGAGATAGAGGCAGCAAAACTGAGCTCCACCCTACCCTGCAGGATGCAGCTGGGTCAGCAGAGCCCAAGCTGTATTGAACTGCAGGCAAATCAAATGCAGGAGTCCCCACCAAAGCTCTGCCCATCCTTCATGGCCCAGCAGCACTGGGAACACATCTGCACCTTGTGCTAGAGAAGGAGAGCCAAGGGCTGGTGCCTGGGGTGATTCAGACTCCTGGGACAGCAATGCCAGCACTCGGTTCCTGTGACTCATGAAAGATTTTAATTTTATTGTTTTTTTATTCCTAGTGCAGGCATTTCTTTCATTAAGGCTTATTAAGGTCTGACATCAGGCATACAGCTTTACAGCCAGCTGATTGCAAACCAGCAAAGGGAGCAGTGATGAGGGGACAGTGTGGCCTGGTGCTGAGGGGCAGCACTGCATCTTCGAGCAGCATTCAGATTGCTCAGCCTTAAGGTGGCACCCAATCGACTCACTAGGTAGACTCACAAGTTCACTCCTCATGGGGATTTGGTTCATGCACACCAGGTGTGTTTCATGCTCCATCTACAGGGTGAATGAAGTGACCATGGCTAATGCACATGGAGGGTGCAGAATGCATCTCCTGAAGGTGGTGAAACCTACAAATTGCAAGCACCCTGACCTTTCTACTAGAAAAGCCATGTTGGAGTGGACATACTTGCAGAACGAAGAGTTTCACATTTGCAGTGCTAGCAAGTAACCATGAATCAGTGGAGCTTTTGGCCTTGCAGCATGACAAAAACAGTGCTGGGACAGCAAACTGCAGTTCAGCAGCTGTGTAGAAAAACAGACTGATGACACACACCAGTATTAATAAACAGTATTATTGCTGTTCTCCATCAAGTTGCTATTGTGCTACAATAGTCAGTCCTTTGTATTTTTGAAAAGGCACATAATCAATTCCAGCATGCACAGTTTTAATAAAGTGACAAAACCCACTCATTATGTTGCCTAGTCAAAGCCTGGCTTTCAATAAAGTCTCATTTCATCTATTGGGATGACAGATGAGGAAACAAATATAAACCAGGAACCTTTTAAATAAATTATTTTTGGAAGCTGTATAAAGTTGTGATGCACAAATTGCCAGACGTAAAAGACACTCAGAGGAGAATGAGTTTCACCCAGGGCAGCTGTTGTTATGGGTGATCCTTATTACTTTTGATCAGCTTCTGGAGAATGTCATTTTTGTTGTGTATGGTGGTTGGGTTTTTTTGACACAGCACAAATTATTTTAAGGCGATTTATCTCTAACTATAATAAATGCCACACTGCTGTCTGCAGGCACACCAGTGCCAGCAGGTAGTTATATCTGTTTCTTTGAACAACTAAGTGCATCACAATTGTAGCACACTAGTTTTGCCTCAGGGAAAAAGAAAATAAAAAAGGAAAAAAATATTCCTCTCTCTAATATGGGACAAAGACTCGAAACGTGAGCAAAGCTAGCTCTTCTACATGTCCATCTTGGTAGCAGCATGCATGGATCTGGACCAACAAATTCTGACAGCTGGCAACACGTCATGAAAACCATAACTTAGGAGAGTTAAGGATGTGTTAACTGGTAAAGGGACAGAGGTAAAGGCACAAAGTCAAACACAACTTCAGGTCATACAGCACATGTGTATAGCCATCTCCTACGGCACAGCAGCTTCAGTTAGGAAAAAGCAGTAATGCAAAGAAAAATGATGCTGGTGGCATCTCCTCAACTCCAAGCCGGACAGAGGCTGCTGTCCCACGCTGCTGAGGCCAGAACAGGCACAGGCTATGACAGCATCACAGCAGACACTTCAGGGGGCAAAGCATCCTTGGCCTTCCCCTTGGTACCTACAAGCCACAGCCTTAGAGGACTGTGAAGCCTTGGCGTGGAAGAGGACAGAGGCACATGGAAGGGCTGCTGGCCTGTCACGATCCACTAATACAAGCAGGGGTCATGATGGTTCGTTTATTGATCTCAGAGTGCAAAAAGACACAGGGAATTTCGGTTTAAATCAAAACAATCAAAACAACCTTTATTAAGTGCCCACAACACGAAATGCGACAGAGGAGGGGGGAGAGAGAGAGAGAGACAAAGAATAGAGAAAAAGAGGGGGGCGGAATAGCTACCAACAGAAGAGACTAAGTCCTCAGGGTCGTGCGGAGATCTCAAACTTATGGAGCTTCTTAAGCTTATGGAGCTTCTTATAGTCTGTTCAGAGCAAAAGGCATCTGGCCAAAGGTGGGGAGATCTGAACAGGTACAGGTACAGCGCAGACAGTCCAGCAGAAAGCACAATCAGTTCACCGTGACTTGCCCATTGTTTCCCATGCGAATGCATACTGGCTTTTGGTCTAGCGAATGCACCTGCAGGCAACATTTGGCAGACATCCCACCTCAGCCAGGCAAAGACTCCTGTGTTGGGGTTTTAGGTCTCTGTCCTTGGGGTTTCAGCCTCCATCCTTGTCGACAGTCGTGAGGCAGATGAGGGATCTTCAGACCGTCTCTTACATGGCCCATCTGCGACTGAGCGAAGCCCCTCAGTCCCCCAGCTAGCACCTACCAGAGCCATGTGCATGTAAGCTGGGACACAGAAGGGCAGGAAGGGGGTCTGAAATGCTGTGTTTGCTGTCAGTGCATTTCTAGATGCTGACATCCACTTGGAAC
This sequence comes from Prinia subflava, assembly GCF_021018805.1. Taxonomy (NCBI): domain Eukaryota; kingdom Metazoa; phylum Chordata; class Aves; order Passeriformes; family Cisticolidae; genus Prinia; species Prinia subflava. The sequence goes on from NC_086247.1 coordinate 95,242,976, forward strand.
CGGCTGCTTTACAAGGCTGTCAACAGGAAGACCTACCCCAGAGTGAACTTCCCATTATATTCTAGTCCCCATGTTTTATTTACTGCTGTTGGCACAAGTATCCAGGCAGTGTTTATTTATGGGGGCACTTGACTTACATATTGATGTCTTCTTTGTTATAGAAAGCCTCCAACAAAGCTACAGTTGTCAGTCAGGTCCTGGAAGCCAGCTTGGCTCTCAAGCCTAAGGATCAAAATCAGATTTAACAAATAGAAACTGTGGGCCAGTTTTTGCTTAATACCCAGTACCAAATGTGAGCTTTATTTTATGTTTTAAAATGTTTTTAATTGCACCTAACAGCACACATCTCAAACATCTAACATGACATTTCTCCCACCATGGAGCTCCAATTCAGGCCACTGCCTGCCATGCACAGCAGGGCCAGGCCGGTGCAGCACCCGGAGATGGGGTTCCCCACTGTTTCCTTTGGGGCCAGCCCCACCATTGGCTTCCCCACAGTGAATGCCAAAGCAGCAGCCAGTAACACCAGCAGTGTCTGGGAGAGAAGGTGCAGGCACTGTGAGTGTTGACCAGGCTTGGCTGCAGTGAGAACTGCTTGGGTCTCCACTGCCACCAGACTCCAACAGAGCAGGCAGGGTTTACTCCCCACCCTCACATTCCTCCTCCTTTCCCCCCCACTTTGATGATTTACCTATCTTTAACGTTTCCCTTCTTTCCCTTCCCTTCAGGAGTATCACCCTTCAGGCCCTTATTTGAGCAAGCACATCTCTCCTCCCACCCTTCCCAACCCTCTCTCCTTTGCCTCCAGCCCTCTGTCCTCCCCAGTTCCCCTTCTGCAGCTGCTGCAGTCATTGCACACAGCAATAGCAAACCATGCCAGAGAGGCCCAACATCCTGGATCAGCAGCCTGGCAGGATTCAGGAGGTGCACAGAAGCTGCAAGGCTGCTCCTGACAGTCTTGGCTTGTTTTCCCATCCAGAATGAACAGTGGGTGAATGAACAGAGGGTGGCCAAGACTTCTCTTGGGGCTGCAGTTGGCCATGAGATGACAGACTCAGTGTCCTCATCTTCTGTGCAGAGGCTGCCAAGAGCACATCCCTCATCTGTGTCCATCTTCAGACTCATTCTGCAGTCTGCATGACACAGGGTTCTTTTAAAGTTACATAATGATCTGTTAGTAAATTAGTTTTTACTGTGAGCATTGCAAACACAAACAAGTTATGTGGTCTCAGTGGATAAGTTTACCCTGTAAACTTAATGTATGGAAGAGCAAGGGACAGGAATCCAGAATCCCTCCTGTGCATCTTCAATTCAAGACAATTTATGCCTTGTGCTTACTCATCAGAAGGAAAAACCACACTGCATACTCGTATCAACAATGTCAAGATGATTTATAATAAGGGTTAAGAAGCATACATTTTGTACCTGAACAAAACAAAGCAACACTGCAATTTATATATGAGGTAATTTTTATTAAAAAACCATTGCAACTGACAGACAAAGATAAAGTCCATGAAATGTGCCATACATTCAAAGAGATGCATTTAAAGTAAGAGATTTCTTATTCTCTGAGGTGATCATTGAAAAAGATACTTCCTGACAATTAGAGAACAAAACAGAAGTTCTGTAACACTTTGTCCCTAAAGTACCTTGCAAGAAGTTCTAAAGTTCCTGGCCAAGAGTCCTACTTGCTAAATGCCACATACAGAAGATGACTTGGACATGGTTTCACTGGCTTCTCTTCCAGCGTTGGCTGCTCTGGTGTAAGTGAGACTGGTGTGCAGAGCTCGCTGGTTTAGATACCAATGACAGGCTCAAGAATCCGCCCAAGGAAGAATCCCAAAAGGAAAAAACAGAAATTGTTTTCTCCTCAGTAATATCTGTAGTTCAAAGCCAAAGTGGTGGCCAAAAGTGTGCACTCCCAGATGAAGCTATAACATACAAAAGTATGTTTCTTATGAACCATTAATTTCTCACATCCCTGTTTTGCAGAATATTAGAAAAAGACCACCAAATACAAAAATCTTACCATTACAAGTTATTAAAAAAACCCTTCAGACCATTAAAACACACAAGAAAGTGGGTTTTTTTAAACAGTAGAAATACAATCCTCAGTAAAGCAGCATACCAGAGAAGCCAGTTGTTAAGTTTTCAATTAAAAAAGACAAAAGCCCAGATGTTCTTGTAACACAGCCAGAACACTGGAGAAAAGAGAGGAACAAAACATTCATAGTCTGCCATGCTGAGTACATTGTCTTTGTAAGGTCACTTCAGGCCTAGGAGAGTTGTCCTAGAGTATGGTATCGAACAAAGAGCATGGAGTCAGTGCCTTGGGCACAGTGTGATTCCCCTCCACTGGACAGTTTGCCACCAATGAAGACAGTCCAGACTCAAATTGTGAGGTTCCCAAAGAAAGCGTAGGAGAGGAAGTATCTGACTTACACACTGAAGTTATCAAACCTCAGACTTGCTGTCACTGCTAAGAAAACATAAACTCTTGGGTTATTCTTAAGAGAAAAAACAATTCTGAAAATCTGTCCAACACCTTGCCTGTGGCCAGATGGGACTCACCCAGCAGAAAGTAAGCCTCATGAAGGAAGCAGCACAGGCATAGCTGTTCCTGGGACCAAGGGCCTTGCTACAGCCTCCTCATATCACCCAAGGCAGTTTCATGACAGCAGTGTCACAACAGGAGCCCAGGGGCTTGGTCACCACCCCCACGGGTCCACACCACCAGCTGCTGCACGTCACAGACAGAGCACAGTGACCTAAACTGGCTAACAGCCTTTAGAGACAACATTTACATGAACTCCATTCTTTCAGCTTTCTCAGTCCCTCTCAGTACAGGCTGCTGATTCTTCTGAAAAAGATGACTCTCTTCTTTAAGTGCCTAGAAGTTCACAACAGTAAAAGGAAAACATGGACTCCTTCCTAGTTGGGCCAATGCAGGAAACACCCCAAAACATAACCTGGTTCTTGTTTGGCATTGAACAACACGAATGCGAATCTCAGCCTCAACAAATCAAGCTGTCAGATGCTGGTCCTACTCCAGGGGATACAACTTTTTCTCTGTCTCAAACCTTTTCATTTCTGAGCCGATGAAAGTGGACCTGCTTCTATCTTTGTGCCTCAATCACCATCTAGAAATAATTGCCTGACACTCATCTGCTGGCCCCTTGGTTTGGGAAAGACACGCTACAGCTGTCTTGTGCACAGCTGCAGGGGCAGTGCTGCACCCAAAGTGCAGGGCAGGCTATTCCCACACCCCATAGCTTCAAAGCACAACTACCTAAGTTCCCAGTCTCCTGCTGGCTCCTTCTTTTGCCTGGATGCTTGACTGGCTGTGCTAGCTCTAGACGTGACTCGAGCACCATCAGACCCTCTCCATCATTTCCTCCATGTGTCCTCCTGCAACGGGGATGAACACCTGCTCACTCTTTAGCTTTACAGCATCTGTGGCTGGCTCATTTCTGGCTGCTCACCTCTTTGCAGGACCTCCCATTCCCACCTTCTCTCACCAGGCACCCTTACAAAGAAAAGAGAAAGCTCCTGGATTTGCTCTTCAATACTTCCTCCTCCATCATGGAGATACTGAATGCTAGTATATGCCACAAACTTCCTGCCAATATACACAAATTGTATTATATTCATATAATACAATTATTATATTATATAAATAGGTAGAAGTTTCAGACAAAATATCCTATAATTTCTGTGGTGTAACATTTTTAAATAGCATTAAAAACACAAACCATCCAGCCCTTGTGATTAAATATACAAACATCTGTGAATTAATAAGGCTCATAGGTACATACACAAAAATAAAGTGCCCCTCCCCCCACCAAGAAACAGTTCTGTACAGCTAAGTCTGAAAACAGAGCAAGTTATTTAACACAGAACTTCCCAAACTGGATGTGCAGCCATATTTTCCATCCTAATTCTCATTTCTGCTTTCGACTTGGCAACACAGGAGTATTTACAAGTGGAAGAAGAGACGCCATGGCTGACTCCACTGACCTGCAACCTGCCCAGCCAAGTTCCTCACAGGGCCTTGGTGCTGGTTGGGTGTGCAGTGTGGGACACAGGCTTCTGAGGGTAGTGGCTGTACAAGTAAACCTGCAACAGGATAGCGATGTCCACAAATACCTGCAGGAGTCCACAGATGGAGAACTGGAAAGGGGCCTGATTCAGGATGAAGTAAACAGTCTTGAATGTGTCCCCACTGCTCCACATCAGCACCATCTTGATGCTAAAAGACAGAAAAAAGAGAAGAGCATTTACTGAGAAGAAATTTGCTTTGGATTAGACCTGCCATGCCAGAGATCCCACATACTGCAGCTAGGATTTCTACTCAACAGTGGGTTGAGACTCCCCTTGACAGGGGCACAGTGTGCCTAGCCAAGACAGGCAGCACTGTACTTGAAAGGGAGGATCAAATTCTCTGCTCCACAAACTGCAGCACTCTTATCTCAGCAATTACAGCTCCAAACATCTGTGGCTGTGAAGGTATCCAACATTTTTAAATATCCAGCTAGGATATTTGACTCAGTGGTGCTCTGTAAACATGACTGCCACATGCTGACAGCATTGACCATAAATCAAAGTAAAAGAGTGCATAGAAAAGAACAGCATGGAAAAGAACAGCAATCATCCCAGTAGTTACTTCTTGTGCATGCCATTCTGTGCTCATGCAAGGTAAAGTAACACACAGATTGTTCTCTCATGCATGCATACTTTCAGCATCTGCTGAATAAAACAAAATAGATAGAAGAAACCACTCCTTACTGCAGAAAATGCATAACCAAAAATGCAGACAAACAGATTGTCCAGTAATACAGAAAGAGGAGAAATTACATGCCTGCAGCTGTTACTGGAAGGATGATCAGAACTAGGGATTTTTATTAAGGACACAGATCAAGAGCAATGCTCAATAACCAAACTTGCTTTCATCTTGCTCTTCTGCTGAGTATTCCCCGTCCTGTAGTCTAGCTCCTGCTTCCCTACATCAGGAGAAACTCTGGGGAATTGACACAAGTTCTTCAAACAGACCAAATTATTTTCAGTGTCCTCAACAAAATGTGAACAACCAAACCTGGAAGGCTGTTTCTGAGCTTCATGCACTTTATCAGGAGAACTTTTTAAGCAGCTGGATAAGCAGCAGTGGACAAAAGCTTTGTAGTTCACAGTATGAGCACATGATTTCTCATCATTACAAGCAATTTACATTTTGCCCGCAGAGACTCCAATTCATCACACACAGTCAGGCCCATGCAGCAGGGCAGAACTTAATGTTCATTTCTCAAACACTCAGGCTCACAGGATCTGTGTTTTGGGCACAAGTGCACAATGCCATTGCAAGCCAAATGCTGCAGCCCATTCTTTTCCCACATGGGAAGGGTGGCCAAGAGCATCAGTTTGTACAGCCCCATCACACTATGGAAATGGGAGCCTTTTATAACTTGGGTCACGTGGCCCAGAGCACAAAACAAGTCTACAATAACGACCTTCCACAGAATCTGTGTGGAACTGCAAGAAAGGATATGGGATTGAGTGAGCAGTCATTCCGTACCCAAGGTCATTCTAAAAATGATCAGAGAAAGAAAACAACTGCTGAACTCTACACGTCATTTGTGCTTGGTGTAAACAGCATGCACCACCTGCCCTGTGCACGTTCCCAGTCACACCAAGTCACCTTACATCACACTTACAGGACATTTACAGATGCAGGTGTGGTCGGAATTGATTGAGATTTTAATTAGGAAGGCAATAAACTCTGAGGGTAATAAAACTGGCACCTTGCTTGCTGGCAGTCAATATTTCTCCTCCTTTGATTTTAAGAGTATTAGTGTTTGCTGGGCAATTGATCACAATTTAATTGTGATCTGCCCTGGCATAACTAGGCACTCTCACTAAAAGCACATGCTCAACCAGGCTAATCAAAGTAACTGCTCACTGTTGACAGAAGGGCAATTCGGGGATACCATGAGATAGCTGAATAGAATTTAACAAATATCCTTAATACAAAGGATGTTTGCCACTCATTCCCAATGGAGAAAGCCAGTTGGGTTTTTTAAGTGACCTTACAGTGCAGAGCAGTCGTGGAGAAGATACAGAGTCAGAATATGTAAAGCCTACAGAAGAATTAACCCTCTCAAAGAAAGAATAATCAATCACTGAGGGAAAACGTAAGGACACCTGCAGTTCAGCAGCACCACAGGAGCCAAGCACACCTCTAGCTGTGTCACATGCTGTGCCAAGTTTTCCAAAGCAAGTCTGTGTTTTGCTAGGAAGGCACCTGTGAACTCAACAGTCTGCAATACCAGCTGGAAAACTTGGTTCTGACAGCCTTTGCATGTTCCAGAGCCCACACTTCAGCTCAGACATGTAACACTGAAGGACATCATCATCATGCCTGGAGTTCTCACTAGGACATGACAATGCTCCACACACACAAAAGTCTCAACTTGTCCTTGATAAAAATAATCTTAGAAAATGCTATAGGTAGGTTAAAAAACTAATGCCACTTGTCTGTCTGTGTACCAAAAAAACATCATCCCTCTCTGTACAGTAGCTCAGACAAAGCACCAGAGAAAACCAGCAAATCACCAAGGTACAATGAAAATAAAATACAGAAAACACCTGACAGCCCACAACACTCAGTCCTGCAGCTGCACTGAGATTATCAGGGCTGATGCAAAGTAGTGACTGTGGGAGCGCTGGCTGCCCTCCCAGAGGGGAGGGACAAAAGGAGCCCGTCCAGCAGAGACCAAAATGTGCATGGGGTAATCACAAAGAGCTTAGCAAGGAAATGGGGATGGTGTCATGCAAGAGGTGAGAAAGTGCAATGAAGGGCCACAGAGCAAAGCAAAGAAGACAGCAGAGGAGCCAAGAGGTTGGTCAGATGAGGATAGAAAAAAGAGACTAGAACAGGATAGGGAATGACAGGACTTGAAGAGAACTGGAAACATGGTACACAAGTCCTTGAAAATTACCTGAATTTGGGGTAAACAGTTTGTGTGGCAAGGTTTTGGTTGCAGGGGCCAGGGAGACAGGCTACAAAATGACTTCTGTGAGAAGCTGCCAGAAGTTTCCCCTAAGTCTAAGAGAGATAATGCCAGCTGGCTCCAAGATGGACCTGCCACTGGCAAAGGCTGAGCCCATCAATGACAGTGATAGCACCTCTGAGCTAATGTATTGAAGAAGGGGGAAAAACTGCTGCACTACACAGCAGCCAGTGAGAGGAAGTGTGAACATGAGAACCTGTGAGGGAACAGCCCTGCAGACACCAAGGTCAGTCCAGGAGGAGGGGGAGGAGGTACCCCAGGCACTGGAACAGAGATTCCCCTGCATCCCACATGGTGAAGACCACGGTGAAGCAGCCCCTGCAGACCATGGAGGTCCATGAGGGAGCAGAGATCCACCTGTAGTACATGAAGGAATCCACCCTGGAGTAGGTGGATACCCAAAGGAGGTTGTGACCTTGTGCAAAGCCTGTGCTGGAGCAGGTCCCTGACAGGACTTGTGGGTCCATGGAGAGTGCAGCCCAAAGCAGCAAAGCTGGAGTAGCTTTCTGTCAGGACTTGTGACCTCTGGGAAGACCCATGATGGAGCAATCCATTCCTGAAGGACTGCACCCCATGGAAAGGACACAAGGAAAGGACTCACACTGGAACAGCGCATGAGGAACTGCATACCATGGGAAGGACTCACACTGAAGAAGTTCAACGAAGCACTGTCTCCCTGGGAGGAACCCTAAATGGTGTAGGGAAAGAGCATGAAGAGGACGGAGCAGCAAAAACATCATATGATGAACTGACTTCAACCTCTATTAGTGGTCCCTCCATGCCATTTATGGGGAGAATGTAGATAAGATAAAATAAAATTGAGCTTGGGAAGAAGGGAGGTCTGAGGGAGCTGTTTTAAGATTTGTGTTTATTTCTCATTATTGTACTCTGATTTTAACTGGCATAATAAATAAATTAAATTCATTTCCTTGAGAGGAGTCTGTTTTGCCTGTGATGGTAAGTGTGAGTTACCAGACAGAGTGATCTCCCTTATCTCGACCCATGAGCCTTTTGTTGTATTTTTCTCTTCCTCTATCCAGCCAAGGAGCAGAAGCAGTATGAGTGGCATGGTGAGCACCTGGCACTAGCCAACCTCAATCCACCATGAGGGTAAAGCTAGGGAATGAGCAGAGAGGTTTGTGCTGGCCCAGGACTCTCATCTCACCACTCCAAGAAACCCAGAATGCCCCCAGCACCCTCTCCAAGTCAGTACATGTCTCACTCCTCCAGTGCCCACTCCAGGGAGGGGAAAAGCTGTAACTGCTGTTGGCTCTGTCCCATCTCAACCAGCACCCCTTTGCAAACACAGCCTGAAAATTTCAGCTTGCTGAGAAACCTATGAAGTGTCTGTGTGGCATCTTGGGGGAAACAGAGATGGCCCTGCCTCCATTACCACATCATAGGCCTGAGACAGGCTGGATAAAGCTTACACCATCAACACAGCTTCTGTCATGTCCTAGTTTCCAGATTCGCAGTGCAATAGTAATGGTCCTCCCCCTATCTGGGGATTTGCAATTGCTCTGTCCTTGCTGCATATGCAGAGGCCACTTGCAATAATGCAGTGGCGTGTATATGACTATGAGGGATGAATGGCATGGATACACTCTCACCATTCTCATACCTTCCAGCTACTGTGTCACTTCAGGATGCCACATTGCACAGAAAAGCCAGTTTTTGTCTGCAGCTTCTCAACTTTACCCAGTCACCTGGGGAAGAGAGGTAATTCTTATATTTGTTCTTATTTTTGGGATAGACTAGACACCATTCTAGCTTGGGCAGATAGCTGCCCCTTACCTGCTCTGGTGGAGAATAGAGCAGTGTCTGTGAAAAAGGGAACATTCTATTGTCCAGAAGAAATGGGAATTTTCAATTGGTTGTGGAGAAGAAAGAACAAAAAGGGGAAAAAGGGGAAAGCACACCTAAGCCCTTGCTCCACTGCTCTATTGTAACCCTGTATTTGCTGAGTGAACCATAGAATCATTAGGTTGGAAAAGACCTCTAAAATCCCTGAGTTCAACCATTAACCTAAACTCACCCAACCAGGCCAAGTCCACCACTAAACCACACCCCTAAGCGGTGCATCGGCACAGATTTTAAGTATCTCCATGTTCTGGTGGATGTCAACCAGCACCCCCAGGTCCTTTTCTGCTGAGGACCTCTCCAGCCACTCTTTCCCAAGCCTGTAGCTTGGGCTTGTTGCAACCCAACTGCAGGACCCAGCATTTGGTCTTGGTAATACTCATACAACCAACCTCAGCCCATGGATCTGCACCCTTGCCATATGCCAGGTGTCGTGGGTTGATAGATCACAGACTGGCACACCAGAGTCTAAACCTTGGCTTCACAGTGCTAGAGAAAATGCTGCATTGCTAATGCAGACAAGGCTTTGCTACAACAGGCAGTCAGGGGCCACTATCAACACTGCCTGAGACTGGTAAGCATGGCACAAAGAGGCTGCATACAGCAAAAATTTCCCAGACTATCTCAAAGACCAACTTCATACTCCATCTTCCTGCTATCTGCAAAGTCACACAAGCCAAGCTGTTCTGTGCAGCACTGGCTACAAACCAAAGCAGGACTTATGAGTAAATATTTCTTTCCTGAAATAGCCCAAAGCTGGGGAGCTGCAGAAGGCAGGAAATGCTCACCTGGTCGATATGGAGGATACCTTCCAGGAGGACAGTACAACTGCTCTTAGCACATTTGAGCAAGCAGGTTAGGGGTGAGCAGTGCCAGAGAGCAACCTGGGGATGCAGAAATAAACAAATGGCAGCATTTGTCTGTGTGACAACAGAGATGCCAACTGGAGAGGCAGGAACTGCATTTAATAGCCAGTATTGCCAGAGGCTGAGGCAGACTTGTGGTAAAAATAGCACTTCCCAGTAATGTACATCAGCACCACAGTATCCCATGACAACAAACCTCCTAAAAAGCAAGCACCTTCCTCACAGCTGAGCTCGATAGAAGGAGTTCTTAATGTAGTAACAGCCAGTGCCAAGTCTGTGTAAATTGCAAATGACCACAAACAGGAAAAGCTGGTATTTTTTCAACTGTTTTTAAAATCTGAAAGAGCACTTATTTATTCTGCTGCTGGAATTAATTGTCAGAGAGACACCAGCACATCTGATCAGACACACTAGACTAGGGGTGGGTTGCTAAATGATGGGTTTTAACACGGTAATATGAAAATGTCCTATGGTGCTACTGTTCTCTATCACTGATAGCAGATTTCATGAACAAGCTGTACCCATCTTCACTTGCTAAATAAATTAATTACATGCTGCAAAACAGCATTCACTTTTCTCATGGAATAACTTGTTTCACTCAGGTTCCCTGTATGTTAACCATGATATTAATCACGACATTAATCATGAAGTGACAGCAACTAGAGGTAAAAAACAGCTATCAATAACATGGTATCAGCAGTCAGCCAACAAACCTTAATTTTTATAGAATTATTTCTGGAATTATTTAGATGTAAAAAGAGCTACATTCAAAAGAGAAAAAAAAACCCAAACCATATTCTGTTGCTTTTTTCTGTGGAACTATACTAGAGGCTGAGTAATTTACAAAACAATTATATCTGCCAGATATTCAGGTTCAATATGCCTTATCCAGGACTGATACCATTCTAATCAAAGCTTTTCAGCTCTTCATTCCTTCCGCGCAAAACCTGGCTGCAACAGTCTCAAGTCTCTGATTTTCTCTCAGAGTCTTTGCACACTCTGCTCAACATTAGTCACTTGTGGATCATTACACCTTTCTTCTTCCTTCATCTGAAAGAACAAAAGCTACCAAAAAGAAGGATCTTGTAAAAGAACATGAGATGTGAAGCCCTCTCTTCTACTTCCCTGTGAACCTGTCTGTCTTAAGACTGTTGCAACCCTCCATCCAAACAGCAGCAGGGCTGCAGAGCAGCAGTTTGCAGAGCACAGGCTGGGACTGAGCACAAAACTTGCAGAAGGAAAAAGACACAGCAGTCCTTGCTTCCTGTTTGCACTGCAGATTTTCTCACACTGATGTTATGATTCTGCATGTTTGTAGCTTAACACACAAACCCAAAAATACCCTGCACACTGGAAGACACTGAGAGAATTAGGCATTAGACAGTAACTTCCATTGAAAAATCCTGTAGTGGTTTCAGCAGACGCTGCAACACAAATAGCAACAGGAGGTACGTGCTGCCCTGATGTAATTACATCCTGCTGCAGTCAAAAACTTAGGGCTAACTGTGCTCAGGCATTGGATGAACTCAAAACTTCTAAATTATGTTTGATTAGAGAAAAAAATAATATAATTCATTGACCTTTACCTACATAAAGAAGAGAATTAGCCTGGATTCTTTGTTCAAGAATCAGTGGACGTTGTCCACAACTTCTACACATCATGGCCCCACATCATGGCCAACTTCCCTACATCTTGGCCATGACATAGGTTTTGCCAAATCAGAAAATCTGATTAGATTGCCAATTTCAGATACTTCTTCATATATTAGCACTTGACTTTCATAATGTAAAACACAGTGATAAATCCTTGAATGATGGGATGAAAAAGCAGAATAAAATAATTTTAAATATAGTATTTTGTTCAGGAATAAAGTCCATACAGCAGCAGCCTGTCAGTGAAGAAAGTACAGAAGGTATCTCTGCAGCAACCTTTTAAGCTGCTGCCCACAAGCCGTTTGCACAGGAATGTCTGGAAGAGAAAGCAGATTCAGTTGTAACATCCTGACTTTGGAAAACTTTCAGCTCCCATTTGCAGCTCCAAAATAGTCTACTTACAAAAGAAAGCAAGCATCCCTAACACTGAACTTCAGTCAGAAGCTGGTCTGCCTACAGCAGTGAATCACAGACCAGAAAACATGAAATACAAATGCTGTGTTATTTTTAACAATGCATAAAACAAACAAAAGTTAATAAATAGAGCATTTGTTTCTAACAAAATGCCATACGGCTTAATAAAAAAAGGAGTCCTCCTCATGCTAATCAAATTGCTTAGCCTACCAAAGACTATTAAAAGGGAAAGAAGAACAAGAAAACACATGGATCAGATATCCAAAGTGTCTAAAGTTTGAAAACATGGAAACTAAGTGTGCATACCCTAAGACAGGGTCCTTCTGCGTGAACAAGCAAAGATCTTGTTTTAAATATTGCACAGCCAGCTGGGAATCCAAGCATGAAACTATTCACCAGCCCTACGTGCCCTGCTTGGTGCGGGTGCCTTACCTCACTTCTCAACAATTCTTCTGAGGCTGGAGCTGCACTGAGCATCTCCAGAGAAAGACATTTGTCCAGCCCCGCAATATTAGCAGGAGTTAAGAGGAGAATGCAGCAAGAGAGATCCAGCATTTATTCTGGACCTCTGTAACCAAGCTGAAGCAGTGGAGTTAAAGCCATATCCACAAGTAATTGATACCACAGTTGGCTGCAATCCAAGAGCAAATTTTCTAAAAGTTCCTGTGATTTTCAGGGACTGTACTCATCAGTGAAGAAAGATGAAATGCAAGATTTCGCTCTGAAACACCATCAGGCAAACAAACCCAAAAAAGATGCAGCTAAACAAAAAAGTTTCACATAAAAACAGGGTAAATGGGTATTCGTCAATTTTTTTTCATGAATATCTGTTTTCTAAACTCCCAAGAATGGCAGTGTCAGGGATTTTGATCCCATGTAGCAGATCCACCCAAAAGCCAGTATTTGTTAGAACATGTCTATGAAAGGATAATCAAGGGGAATCTACAAGACATGCCACACAGGGCCAGTAGATGGTCCAGGATCACTAGTATGGCCTCCAACTACACCAAGTAGCTGTACCTAAAGTTCAGTCTGTAGGGGTTCAGAAACTGGTAACCCATAACAGCTACAAAGCACTTCTAGTACTCTACAACTTGTGCTGCAGTAAGAAGGGCAGCAGGTACTAAAAAGCACAAAAACCTCCAAGTTCTGTGAAGCAGGTGTGAAAATATATCTCTTCTGTGGATCAGATGAGAGATTTGAGCCACAATTCACACCAGTGCCCTTTCTGCAGGAGACACAGATGGATGCCAGCCAGACTGCAAAGCTCAGGTCTGCTTAAATATGTGGTATGAACACAGACCAGAGAGGTTCTGTTTCTGCTGCTGGTGAATTGGGAAGCTTGGGACCTGCTGCCATGGCAGGGACCAGATTTCCTGTGGTGCCAGGGCAGAAAATCACGTCCTGCACCTCTTGCAATAACCGCAGTCAGCTGCCAACACACATGGTACTGTCAACGTAATGAGAATGGTGCAGAGCACACTAAATTACACCATCCTTCAACATCTCACTCATGAAGTTGTTCTGGAGGATCTGTCCCTGCTTCCCTGTCTCTCACCTCCCACTCACAGCATTGCAATTGGTGGAGCTGCAGGCAGAGCTGCTGGCTCAAGCTGCTCTAGATGCTCTCCTGCTGTGTTGCATGGTATAACAGTGACCATCGTGTCCAGGGAAGTACAAGCTGCCACAGGGAAACAGATGAGACAAGCCTCTGTTTGTTAGGCTCGAGGATCCATTTTATTTCCCCCAGGACCAGGGAGGGAGAAGAAGGCGAAGAAGAAGACCGAGGGAGCAACAGGGGCCAAGTCGTGAGGTTTTACAGGGTGTTGTACGAGAGGAGTTTTAGGGTTTGAGTCAAAGGAGGGGTTAACACAAGGAGAGTAAGATCAGATTTCAGCCTCTTGGAAATGGAGGATTCCACACTGCTGCCCATCTTCTCTCCAGCCACTTGGCACAGCGCACCCTGAGGCCCTACATCATGCACTGAAAGGTGGTTGATAAAAGGACTTGCTGCCATGCAGGGGCACAGGGAAACAAATCCCAGGAAGCAGCACTCCTCCCATGGCTCGCTTCCCTGCAGGGTGACTTGGCCTGCCACATCCCAGTAGTTGCAGCCTGCCCACTGCCAAGAAGAACATCACTGCTATGTCCTGCAAGGCCAGTGCCAAGAAGTAGCAACATAATGTCCCTGTGCAACACCATGCAGAGTATTTCCTGCTCTAGTGCTAAATAACTTGGGACAAATTCAATTTGAAAGGTAATAAAAAGACATGAGGGAACAGAGGTTTGCTTCAGAACAGCTATGCATTCCAAGGCTCAAAACAATGCTTTTAAATCTTCTTTCTTCCTGCCCTAGACAAACAAGAGGTCATCAGACACTTCATCCAACTCAAGGTAATTTGAGCACATTTTCCCTTCATCTTCATATGGTAGCAAGTACATAGCTTGAGCACACTTCTAGTATTCTACTTCAATAACTGCAATTCCCTCTTTGGTCAACACATACAAAGTAACAGTCCCAGCCCTAGTGCTTTCCTTGTTCTAGATGACTAGAGTTCACTTGTCTTCAAAGCCAGCATCCACAAGGACAAAATCTAATGATGTTGCAGTCATTTCTTTTCATGCATAATCACATCCTTCAGTTAGTAAAAATGATTCTCACATTGTAGGAAAACACTGAGAACTTAAAACCCCAAACACGCAAGTGGGTAAAATAAGAGTGATCATTCGGGGACAAAGTCCAGATTACTGTCTGGAAAGAAATTACAGTTATTTGCAAGAACAAAGCTTGCATTCTCCTCCAAAACACCTTAGCACTGTAAAGAAATAATGACAGACCTGGCAGTACTAGGTCAATGGCTGGACTCAGTAATCTTAGAGGTTTCTTCCAATCTTATTGATTGTATGAAATAATCCCTTGCAACCTCTATATGAAGGTATGTCACCATCTAATTCTTCATCTGAAATGCCAGCTTTCTCCCTTTCTTTCCACATGCTCATGTGCACACAGAAGTGCAGAAGTGAAGTTACACAGTGACACACCATAAAACTCTGTGCTGCTTCTCAAAGCAAAGCCCAGTGGGAGGGCTGTGCTTTGTCAGCAGCAGGTGCCACCATAAACCAACCCTTTCTGAGCCACTTCCCATACTGGCACTGACCCACGGTGGCTGCAGAACTTTGAACCCCTGCTGCAGACAGAACTGAATGCTGTAGGGAGGAAATAAAAGCATCATGATCACATCCCACACACAGTAGCATGAAACAAATCTTACAATTTCAGCCCAAGTAGGGTGTTTGCAGTTCAACAAGAATAGACATCCCCTAGCCTATCTTCCCAAATTCTTGCCATCTGCTGCCTTGTACACCATGAATTCCATTTTACAAAATTCTCTGATACAAGACTTAGTATCTGACAGGACAAGGCTTCCACAACTACCCTGAAAGCTTGCCTGACAATGCCAGGACATCTGGCTAGGCATGTAATTCCCTTATGTGATGTAGACATGTATCATTCCTAGCCATCCTCCCCAGAACAAATTGACACCCTACCTTTTGGCCTAGTTGAAATAGGTTTTTCTGATATCAAGATTTTTTTCTTTCTACATTCCACTCAAGAATACTATAAACACTTCCTTTCAATCTCAGTTTTTGGGCACATCATTCAGTATGTCAGTCTCTGCACTTCCTACTCTTGCTCTGTTTGCTTGTCCCTCTGTGTCTGAGGAGCAGGGGACCAAACACACCATTACAGGTCAGAGCTGAAACAGAAAATCGCTATAGTCAACCCACACGCATCTGCCCAGCTTCCATTCTCTACCTAGTTCTTCTTAGTAGTGAACTCTAACAAAACAATACAGGTGCTGGAATGTCAAGAACTGAGGCACTTTTGTTCCCAAATTTGTTAGGTAACAGAAGAAGACAACATCTTAAGAAAACCTTTATCTCTCAAGTGTCATCATGACCGGCTCAATTCCTACCTTTTGTGCCTTGACCTGACCTTATCTATGCAAAATACCTTGCATGACACTTCCTTGCCAGAGGAAGATGGAGCACCTAAACTTAATGGAATGGTTTTGTAACAGAAGTACAATAAATTTTCTCTTGTAATTCAAATTCTCAGGGCACAGAGAAAAGCACCTACCAAGAGAGCACTCATTAAACATGCCAGCCAAGCTTTATTCCTATTACTGTACAGAAGCTCTGAACTATTTGTAAAAGATGAATGCTTTTGGTTTGAAGTAATTTGCTTTGAATTTGCTTTTTGAACTGAGAGGATGAGGTGCCAAGGGAAGAGAAATGGGAGAGAGGATCAATATGTGCAAGAACTTCAGCAGTCCACACTGTGCCACAACCTTAGAGATGCTTAAGGGGAATGGATACTGTTGCTCACGCTGTCAGAAGTGCTGGGAAGGAAGGTCTCCCTCCTGGATTTTTCCACCTGTCCCTTCCTTCAGTTCCTGAAATTCTCAGATGTGTTGAGTGTACATGGCACAAAGAACTATCTTTGGAGCCTCATACTGTGCTGGTGCAGGTCTTGAGAGAATAGCTCTGGGGAGACACAGCAGGCGAGCACAGAGGTGACGCCAGTGCTGACCCAGCACAGCAATCCACAGGCCACAGATCTGTAGAGTCAAGCAGAAAGCGCAGGCCCTTGAGCCTGGGGCTCGAATGATCACAGGTCTGCTCCAAGTGAAAAGAGGGTCTGGAGAAGAGGGGAGAATCCACTTAATTCCAAGGGTGACAACAAAATACTTTCAGTCCATCTGTTTACATGATGACAGGACTCTGCCTTCATCCTTAGGGTACAGAGACCAAGCTTGTTTATTTTCCTGATATAGTAACAGTTTCAAGGGAGAAGAAATTAAAAATCTTCTGAGAACTACAGACTACCTTCTTGAATCTCTTAGCCTTAAAACAGGCAGATTCGGGGAGGGAATCTGATGTTCCTGATGTTCCTGTTGCCTATTAGAACTACAAATGAGAAGGTTAAGAGAGAAAACAAGCTATTTGTAGTAAGCCTTACAGTTGTACAAAAACCTCATCCATCCAGTCGTGAAAATTGTTCACTATTATACAAACCTGGATGTGTATACAAAGTCCAGAAATGAAAAACCTTGCAATATTTCACATAAAAGCCATGATAAAAGACAATAGCAACCAGCTGACCAGTGCCAGCAGCAGAAGTGGAAATGTCAGTAAAGCAAAACAATCAAACAAGTAAAACTTCCCCAGAAAACTACAAATGCTGGCTGGAGCCACAGAAGCAAAGACAACAATTGTTGTAGGCCCACAAAGAAAACTAAAAATCTGAGTAAAGAAGAGCATTTAGGAAGACAAAAGAATACAAAAATAGAATACTGTAGAATACTACAGTAAATTATATGTATAGTTTAAAATATGCAATTTGTAAGCACTGATTCAGTGCTTACAAATTGCATATTTGTAATGTTAATCTGTTAATCTGTAATGTTAATCAGAACTGTAAGGTCTGATTAACTTAGTGCAATAGGAAAGGCAGCAAAACTAAGGAATGGGTTATACAACTCCAAGAACTTTAAAGTAAAGCTAATAATTCTACATTTACCCAATGTAGTTCTGGTTCATGCTTAAGACCTTGATTTCTCTATTTGCCAGGGTCCCAGATTTAACCCTTAGGTCCTAACTAGTCCCTTGAGAACTACTTTCGCTTTCATAATTTAGCCCCTATGATTGTCTGCACAATGCTTTATGCAATGAAAACCTGCTTCTTAGTTGGGTCAGATGATTTGAATCCACAAAACTATATTGGGGTGTTTGTTTTTGTTTGTTTGTTTGAACTAAATGGCCCTCACCTCTCATACCCCTCTTCAATGTTCTCTGTTTTGTCTATTTATTATATAAATCACCTACTATTTTAAGAATAACAGAAGACACTGCTTAATCAGCATCTGGAAGGTACAATGCCAAATCCTGTGGGAAACAGTTCTGTCTCTATTCAGCATCTTCCTTGGTGTTGGTTCTGAACTGGACACAATTTATTCCTAACTCAGGTCTTCACTGTACTTGTCAGTGTCTGCTTTGTGTATGCAGCATACTCAGGAAAGGAAATCTTTCACACAGGCATCCATTATCCCTACTCCTATTTCTTTGATTGTGCTCTCATCCATGCAATTTTTGACAGTGAGAAACAGAAGTTGAGAAAAAAAACATAACATTCAATAAGGCCATTGCCTGCACTACTCTTTTAACTTCCCTTCTTTATAGCACCGAAGTTCTTTTCCAGTTAATTTCTCTTACTCCTTTACTGAGCCTCCCCAAAAAAGCACAGATATGTAACAAAGTTGCCATAAGAGATGTGAATTGCCTCCTTTTTAAATGGAACTAAATTTATTCTGAAGAATCCAATACATAGTTGGTGCCTGAGCATAAACATCCACAAGTCTTGCTACCTCCTCTAGCACAGTGTTTTGTTTTCTTTTAAATAGCATAAAGGAAGTAACTCAAAAGTTACTCCAAAGGAAGTAACTCACTGAAGCTGTTTTACCTATTCATAAATAAAAACTTCCCTCAGGCTAAAAAATCCCAAGAATCTACAGGAGCAGCATTTTTAGAGCACTTGCCCAATCTCCTTAAATCTAAAATCTCCCTGAAGGAGGTGGCCAGGCATTGGTTAGCCAGTCCTGAATAAAGCCTTCTGCATCTGTTCATCACAGCAACTGGTTAATACAATACAGGCAGAAAACATATAGCAGCTTTCATTAATCTTTGCAGCATTTGATTAAGACCAGGATTTGTCTCTAGGACAAACACTGTTCTCAGAAGTCAAATGTTTCTCCTGAAAAATGATATAAAGAGCTGCATGTCTCATAAAGGAAAAAGCTGTAGAGCAGTATTCAATAAAAGCAACCAACAATAGAATTTATCTCTCTAAGAAATACTGTCTTCTAGTATTTCTATATTATCTATAGAGGAGAAAAGTACATAATAAATATATACACACATTAGAATCATTTCACAGACTTTATTTCTTTCATACCTCTTTATACCACACTCATTTCACTGGATAGTTTTCAGATAAACACTTGCTAATAACTAGCTCACAGCTGTGGCACACCTTATAAAACATTTCTGAATGAAAAAGTTCCCTAAAATTTGCAGCTCTCGACTCCAGCAGCTTCTGAGACAATAAATGCCAATTGTTTATCCTTCGGTGATCTGTGCTTTTTAAAACAGGATAATTACTGACTGACCCAGCACAGGAGGGACTAAATTAATATTTTTCTTTCATAGCACAATAACCTATTCAAATGAAAGCCTGAGACTGTCCTCACTCAGCCTTTTCAGACTAGATTTCTCAAGACAGTCTGCTACCAACACATAAGCATAGTCACTGATTGTGTTGGCTGTCTCCAGGCAGTGAAATTCTGCACCCCCAACCCAATGTCAGCCAAACACAACAGTCAAAGTCGTGCAGAAAGGAGGTTCGTTCCAAGCAGACTGAAAGCTGTCCATGAGCAAGTGGACAAATCTGGGAAACTGCTTGCAGAGGGATGACATAGATTTTCCCTGGTTGTGTCCTTCTGACCCTGCAGTTGCACGTGCAGCCCTGAACCAGGCACAGCAAGGGCCATCCCATGCCCAGGGTGTAGCCAGGGAAGAGACAACAGTGCCTGTCAGGACCTCAACTACTGCTGCAAAAAGACCTTGCTTTATTGAACCCACATGTTTGCAAGCTAACAACTGATGGGCACATTTGGGTATCCAATGGACTGTGGCTTCTGAGATTTCAAGATACGCAGCCCAGCTCTGTCCTACTACCAGACTTCTTTCTTGGACCTGGGAAGACTGTGCCATGCAGCAGCTCTGACTGAATAGAAACTGCTTCATGGGGTTTGAGCAGCAGCTGGCAGTCAAAAAGGCTTTCTGCCAGATGATTTTGTGAAGCCTTTACAAAAAACTTTCAGCAAAGGGCAGTTATTTTTTTCTGGAGCAGGGCAGTAGACAGGAATGCAATACTGTCCTGGAGCAAATGGACCCTCCTTTGGTGGAGGGAAGTCAGATGGGATTATGAGAGCATAATAACAGCAGTGCCTCCCCTCAGAGGCTCTCCCCACACCTGCACAAAAGCACATACTGCCCCCTTACAGAACTCCACAAAAGCTGCTGTCCACACAAGGATGTGATTCTCCCAGTGTACTGATCTCTATGTGTAGCAGTGCTGCTGCTGCCAGATCCAAAGCCAACCTTCCTGCCCTTTCCACTGCCTCCTGTTGAACACCACCTTTTCTCACGAATGCAGTTTATTAGAAAGAGAAAGTGACTGGGAGGCAACTCTCCTGGAAGGAGTGGGGATGAAAAGATAAATGACAGAGTAAGTTCCTGTCTGTATTTCTTTTGTCCCAAAACAAAAGCAGTTAATAATAAAAGGAGCATCAGATCCCAACTGTAGCATTCAGCAGCTCTGACTCCTTACAGTGATAGAGGAGAGGTATTCTGGATGTCCAATCGTGAAATATTTTACCACATAATATAAAGAAAATTTACAAGTGATGAACAATCTTTTAATGTCAGAATGCCTTTTTTTTCAAATATTCTAAAGTGCTTTAACTTTGAGGCAACTTTTGTCCTTTTTCTAACATAATCACTTACAATTCTAATCCATCCTAATAATTAAAGTAATAACTCTTTTACTAGGTGACCTAACAGAACTAGTTTCCTTCTTGGAAAGAATGGAGATTAAGTGACTATTTCTTTGACAGGTATTATCACAATTCACTACAAAGCACTTCTGTCAATTTTAGTACCATAGTTTATATAAATACTACTGTACTATTTAGGTTTGCAACCATTCAAAAGTACTTAAACAGAGCTCCAAGTTTCCATAAAGCACTGATTCCAAAAGTAATCAGGTGAATTGCCAAGGAGAACATAGTGAAGATTTCTGTTGCTTTGATTAGCTTAGTTGTTTACCTAATCACAGGAAAATTTCCACCCATCAATCATCAGCCCACAAGGACATACTACTCTACCAAAGCTGTTACTCAGCATGCATCTCCTTTCTACTTTTATTATTTCCACTTGTTTGCAAATTCTCCTTTGGTCTCTGCTCTGTCAGAACAGAGGAGGAAGCTACAGGACCTAGCAGTTAAAATCCTACAAAAAGTAGGAAAATGAGAGAGGAAGGGAAAAATGAAAATTTAAAAATAAGATGTGAGGAGCTCTATCTAGCAGAACAGAAATATCAAAGAACCAGCAGACTCATTCTCAGGAGCACTACAAAGCACAAAACTGTGATTCCTTCACTCCAGCCAAGTTCAATTACAATAAACTAACTGTCTAAGCTCCAGATGCCCTCTGGACATTCACCTCAGACATAGAGGACATTTTCAGTAGGGGACTTTTCAGGCAGTAGCAAATGGAAATACATGGGTAGGATGATAGGAGCCTTTCCACAAGCAACTCCTAAAGGGTATCCTGGCTGCCACTGCAGCCACCTCTCCCATTTAGCTCCCTCAAGGACCCTGGTCTCCAAGTTTGTTTATCGGGAAATGACTGCTACCTCAAGTATAAGATGTCCTCAACTCCTCACCTAAACAGGTGTTACTAGGGAGGGAAGGGTTGTGGGTAGTGTGGCCTTTTTTCAGAAACAAGAGTATCAGAGAAGTCTGGCAGGATACTGTGACCAGATGGAGCCACATACTTAGACCTTATTTTCCATGTCTTTTTCAACAGTTAACCTTTATGGAAGGACTTGTTTGCTAAATAGAATTAATGTATCAGATATTCTGACCCAGTTCAGAGACATGTTAACAGCTTTTCTCAGCCAAGCCATGAGGACCTGTGAACAACCACTTCTCTGGCAGTAGTAAAAGCTGTGATCTTTATCAGGGACACAGACTGCACTCCTCCACAGGGTGACAGAATTACTGTGATTTAAGAAGTTATCACCTCCAACCAGGATGTGATGATTCACCAAAAGGTCACTATATAGAACAGCTTAATATTCATTTTTCTCCCCTTAGAGAGCTTAAAGTCACAGAAACACTAGAAACTCATCTCTTTTTCTTTGCCACTGAGGCTTGATAAGGGCATGGTTGGCAGCCAGCCATTTTGGCCCAGATCACCAGTGCAATTGCTTCCAACAGTGTAACCATCCACATACGTGGTTATTTCTGCCCTGGGCTACAAAAACTGCACAGAGCAGTGGGAATCAGCTACCCTGGACATCAGCCAGCCCTCACCTGGTAAACACCCATTCAAGTAGACTGACCACACTGTTACACGCTCCCTTCAGTGTTTCCATGACTGGGGTCTCTTCTTGATATGCTCTTAGAGAAGTGGGCAAAGGAAGGGACGTTCAGAGGAAGTATTTCCAACAGCTCCTTCAACAGAAGGCCAAAGTAGGCCAGTAGTGACTGGCCAAAGTCACTCTCACAGGAGAAACAGCCCAGTAATGCTTAGAGAACATCCAGTTGATTTAGGATTGCATGGTACTACTGTGTGTGTGGTACCTGCAACATATATAAAACTACAATTCAAGCTGAAAAAAAACAAAGAGCACCAACATGTGCATGAATATCCTTCCACTGCAGTACAGCAGCATAAAGTTGTGCATTATCTCATCAGTACCTAGACCCGTCAATGCCCAATGCCACACAAAGTACTCTGCTTCAAGAGTGGAACCAGAGAGGGAAATGCATTCTTGAACTGTGGGCACAAGTGATAAGGAATGTGGCTATGCTTGACCTGGTTCTCTTCCAGGGCAAGGAAACATGAGCTTTTATGCTATTTTCTGTTGACTAAACACAGGACTTTTTTGCCAAGCAGTTTTAGATGAGAATTCTGCAATTCTATGCTTAGCAGTTTACAAAGGGTTTTTTTTAATCCTTTGCTAACAGCACATACAAGAAATAAGAAAACTGAAACTCGTCTTCGGAAAGGAGTTAAGGAAAAGCAAAATACTACCAGTGGCCATCATTAATATGGCATTATGATTCACAGATGAAAAATAGAAAAGGAAAAGTCAACCCAGAGCATAAAAAAGGTCTAGTAGATAAGTTGCCTTCTGAATATCACAGGTATAGAATTTTCCAAGACAGTGAGTGCACAAAAAATACCCCTATAGTTGGAAGCAAATCCTGAGTCATTCCATACCAAAGGGGCTCCCAATCAGAAAATGCACAAAGCACCAAGGCAAATTTCTGAACATTTCAACATTTCAAGTTAGAAAATATCTCAGAGTATAAGCATGCTCAAGCCAAACAAGTAAAGGGAACAATATGATCAGAGGACAGAATTGCTTTGGTTTGGGAGTGGCATGGTTAATCATTTTGACCAAAGTAAAAATTATCCCAGCAAATTTTAGAACGAATGCAGAGAAGTCATAACGAAACAATGAAAGAGAAGACAGAATCACAAATGATCACAGCACTCTGTGAACTGAATCTGCTACTGAATTGTTTCTACAGACCAGTGCACTGATGCACCACAGTGGTTTCCTCTCTCAAAAAGCTTCACAAGTTGCCTTTGTAATTTAGAGTTACCATTTGAGTTAGCCAATAAACAGTGTGAAAAGATAATCTGATTTAATGACTCAAGAGTAGGCACACAATTAAAGTTTTCTGTCCCACATTTTTAGTCATGACTGTAAAAGTTGCATCAAAGCTTTCATAAATGTCAGTTTCAAGCTTTGACACAAAAATAAATACTGATGTCATTTGCTACAAGTGTAGTAATGGATTATGAAGAAGTGATGAGCGGGTATATGAGAAAAAGCTAATTATATGAGTTACGCTGATATTTATAGGCTGAAGGCAATATATTTTCATCCTCTTTATTACTTTTAATGTATAAGATCTCTTTAGACCATTCTAATTATCAGTGCAGCACAGCTTGAGTAGAACTGCAACATGTTGCTAATGGCAACAGCAGTGGTTTCACATGTTAATTTCACTAGAACATGTTTCACCTTGGAACTCTCCAGCTGGATGTGCTTAATGGGTCAGACTTCAGAGGTGTCATGGGACTCCCACTGCCTTCAGCAGTGCTGCACCGGCTCCTACTGACAGCAAGTCTACTCTGATTGCTGCTGTGTTTTCAAGTAAAAATTGTAGTGGTGACATTGTCCCTCCTGGAAAAGCATTCCCACACTGCAGAGACAACACACACAAGGATACACACACACGTGTTTGATGTAGGACAAGCACGGTACCTCATTCCTTCTGTTGATCTGTTCTGGTAGTTGCGGTACAGCTGGGGGACACCCAGCATGGCCTCAGTGAACACAGCAAGGAAGCCCAGCGTTTCCACAAAGAAGGAGGAGTCCAGCCACAGGTAAGTGATGTAACCAGTCACACCAGTGAAGGTGAGGACGCACTGCACGTAGTCTGTAAACTTGCTCCAATGCCAAAAATAGTTCAAGTCAAAATCTGCAACAGAACAGAAATGCAAGAAGAATGAAATTTGTTTTCCCAAACAACTCAAATTTAATCAGGGTGGAATTGAGAACTGTGAAGCCTGAGAGAGCCACAGTCTTTGATGAAAGGGGTTAGTAGAAAATGAGGGATAGGATTGAAAAAATAAAAACAAAACAACCAACCAAACACTCGCAGTCACCCCCACCCACCCCCTCCCGCCCCAAAAACATCCCCACAGAAACAACAAGAACAGTAAAGAATAATAGTCCCGATTTCAAAAACATTTTGGGGGAGGTGTTTGATAAAGAAACAAGAAAACAAAGGCTTGCAAGCCAATAAAGTATTTACAAAGATAACTTTAAAAGAAAGCATTTCAAAAATACCTTCCTATATCAAGTGTAAAGGACTCTGGATACTGCTGTAGTGGAGCTGGCATAAGAAATGTTTCCCAAAAACCTTCCAATACTAATAACAGGCCCTAAGCACAGCAGTGCAAGCGTTCTTTCTCTTAGGTTCTATCTCTGCCTTCCAAATGCCTCAATCCAAGCTGCTTAGAAGGTCACCTGAAGTCCACAGCTCTGTTCTCTGGTGCAGTGCAGCTGCGTGTGGTGAAGGGCAAGATGCCAGTGCAGCTGCTACAGTTTTACTGAGACAGGTACAAGACTGAGGTAAGATTTTCCCTGGAATAAAAGCCTCTCACAGACATCACCACTTTCATTCCCAGGCCAAAACTTTGCTCTTGCCTTTGCCAGCACCAAGAAGTTCAGGTTGAGCACTCATTTCTGTATCCGTCATAACAAAATGCTCAGCCACAAAACACAATATGCCCTCTTGATGGAAGAAGGGAAGAAACAAACCAATCATGGCATTTTCTTGGCACATTAAAAGTGTATCACATAGCCGTCTTATTGATGAATAATAAAATACACAATCCCATAGCAACTGACTGTATAGCAAGGTAACAAGTTAATTTTCAACAAAAATGCTACGGTAACTGTTTGTTAGCAGGTGCTGTTCCTGACTTCCTTTCATAGAAGCACCTACTTCAGACCAACTGGACTCTCTGAACTACCAAGGTGATGAACTACTGTCCTAACAGGGATATTACAACCAGCCCAATGCCATGCAACACACATCACCAGAAGATTTCTGTTGCTGCCACTTCAGAAGTAGTCAAGACTGCTAACTCAAGCAAGGAAGATATCAACCTCCATTGACTAACACTAACTGAAAATTCTGTGAGATGGGAACATAGGCACTTAGCTGCCTCAGGACACGTACACACACCAAGTAATAGTTTTATTTTCTGCATCTCTTCGTACCTTCATGTTATAAATGCCAATCAGATATTCCAATTTTAAATAATAATTTGGTTTATTAATAACAAATCAAATCACAGAATTTCGATAGCCCACCAACAGTGGAAAAACTTGACAGAGCTTTCCCGGGAAATGTCAAGGGTGAACCGTGAGATACAGGGTCTGGCAGCCTGCTATCTCCCCCAACGGTTCACAAATTAGCCCGGTTCGGGGCTTGGTTTTTATACACTTTATTCTGCCCTCGGCAATATTTCCCCATATTTCCCATTGTTTCCTCACCAACTATACAAATTCGGGAGTTTCCCCAACCAAGCAGAAAAGAGTTCTTTTCTTAATTCAAATGTTAATGTCCAATTTCTATAGGTCCTTATAGTTGATGAATGATCGATTTATCGAAGATGTGTCTTGATGGTCTGTGAAGGTGGCACCCAAGGTGTGAGTTGCTGGTGCCAGCTTATCTCCAGGGTCCCCTCCCTGGTGCTTGGGCAGCTGCGGGCTTTCCCAGAAAACTCCTTTGTTCTTTTCTGAATGGGGGCGCTGGCTGTCTCAGGGCTGTCAGTTTTGCCGTCTGCTGCAGAATCTCTTAAAACATAAACTTTTACCTGATATCACTTTATACAATTTTATAAATTTCTAATTTATCATAAGAACATGAATTAACCATTCCACATTTATAACACTTCATATCAGAACACGTCTGGCCTTCAGACACCCTTTATTAACTATTCTCTTTTTAGTACCAGGCAACCCCATACCTCAGGACACCTCCTGACTGGACCCAGCTGAATCATTTTATTTTGCCACCCAAAAGAAAGGCACAACTGGCCAGGAGCCATACCCAACCTGCAGCATTGTCAGCCATTACCCAGAATTGAATGAAATTACCTGGGGCAAAATCACTGCCAATGTAAATGCTGACTTTCGGTATTTTATGGTAGTGGCTCCTCAGCCTCAGAATTCAGGGACACAAGACTAAATAAAAGTTAGATCCAGTGCTGGCACAGCCCAAACCACATGAGCTTCATGCATTTCTAGAGCTTTGTGAAGGCTTTCCTTTTTGAAGATGAAGAGCCTATGGCCCTTCACCCATTAAAGCTTCCTACCAGCTGTCACATACGCCCTGCGTACACTGCGTTTTTCCTCCTGCGTTCTCCACATGCTCAGGGATCCTTTTTAAAATACGCATCCCTGGACACCAAATCCTAATTTCCCTAGTTCATTTGCATAATAGAAATCAAAGAACTAAAACTACATGGAAGAAGCAGAAGTTTAAGAAGTTCATGAAACCAAAAAGTCACCGTTTGCACAGCTACTGTGAGGCAAGCAACAAAATCCATGGATCCATGCAAACACTTGAGCACAGATGAGAAAAACACTGTGTGAAACAGGATTTCAGCTGAAACAGGAGAACTAATTACTAGCACAGGGACACTTTTGCTCAAAACTATCATAATGCTAGATAATCTCCATTTTACTGTAGTAGTTGGTAAGTTGTGGTTTCTGCTATTTTGTTTGGTAATATAGTTAACAAAGAAGGGAAGAAGGGAAGACAGTTTTTATTCCTTTGTCAGATAAGAGCAATCATAACAGTAATAGTTTTGAAGAAAAACATCTGAGTTCTTGTAAAAACAACCCAATATATAATCACTAATTGCTCTACTTAACAAATGTACTCTCCAGATGCAGAAGTCTATTTCAGGACACTACACATCACCACACTCTGCACTACCAAAAAAAAAAAAAGTATGAGAATGAAACACCTGACTTTCCATAAGGGTTGTTCTTTAGCCCTTATTTGAATTGCTCAAATGTTTTGCCACATGATTGCTTCTTTTTAACCAAGGCTAAAGTTTATTTTCTTTGAGAAATGGTTTCAAAAATTCAGAGAGAATAAAGTCACACACCCATCACTTCAAGGTCTAGAAATAAACTGTGACTCATTTTTCCAAATGGCTTCCTTCTCAAGGGTGTCCAAACGTATCAGTCCTGTAATGGGAGTGATATTTTTTTAAAGAAATAAAATGTTGGTTCTGCTGAATACAGTGACAGGTATTGTCTTGGTTTGAAAGACAGATATCTGTTAGGAAGGGGGCAGGACCTCTCTAGAGGTGGAGAATTTAAATCTTCTCTCTCTAAACTATTTTAATTTAAAAAAAAATTTAAAGGAGCTTTTAGACAGAGGTATGGGGATAGGAATAACAGTTCTTTACTAGTATATATGATAAAACAACAAACAAACAACAACTACAGCATCAATAATAAACAGAACTAAGAACTTTGAGGGCTTTCCCAAAAGCCCGGGGCAGTTTGATCTCAGTGCCCCTGCAGGGCTCCGAGAGGCCGAACTGGAAGGAAGGAAAGTTCTGGACCCGTGGATGAGATGAGGAGCTCTGCGCTGGCAGCTGGAGCAGCAGGGGTGTCCCGGCAGGGCTGGGCAGTGCAGGGCTACAGAGTAGCAGGGGAACCTCAAAGCTCCGAAGAAGCAGCGGCGGTGGGGGGAGGCTGGAGAAAGCGAGCTCAGGATTCCCGGGTGCAGGAGCAGATGACAATAGATTTCTTAGGATGAGACAGAGGCAGAGTGAGGGTTACGAATTCTTCCTGTAGCGGGGGGAGGGGGGGATGCAGCTTGACCGTCTTCTTCAGCGCTGAGAGCAAGAGTGAGTTCTCTTAGCTCTGCCTTTTTGCTTTTCTCAAAGCTCATTATCTCTCCCCTCTGAGGGACACTCCCAGGGACTCAAAAACAATAGGTGTAGCCTTGTGCTGCCATGTCCCTCAAGTACTCCCTTTTTTTCTGACTAAGTAGTCATCAAGGCCTTTTGGAAACTTATGGGAAAAAATTCTGTGAGAAGAAAAAGAACAAATCTAACCCCCAACAGGTATATGCAAAAAAAAAAAAAAAAAAAAAAACAACCCAAACTTTCAAAAGCTTAAAAAAAAAAGTAATTTTAAAACCAAAACAAAATTCATGTGTGTGCAAACCAGTCCTACCCCAAGATAGGCAGAGGACACCAATCGGTGCCCCAGACCATGTCATCTAAGAACTCAACAAAGTTATACATATTATTGCAAACATTATTCAAGTTTGAAGAAAAGTATGAATAATAAATATCATATTGGGATTTTTGCGCTCCCCCCATCATCTTTTTTCCTTAAAAGTACAAAACAGGAAATGCCACTGTAGCACCACTTATTTCTAGCAAACGCCTTAAAAACTGTTTAAGTTAAATGTGGATGCATATCTTTCTTCTCCCTGATATGGGAAGGCACTGCCTGCACAGCTCACTGCATTCTGCCCAGCGAGAAATCCCTGACATGGGCTTGTAACCACACTCAGCTGATGCAGTTCAAGCAGGAACTCCCTATCACTAACATCCTGTGTGGATCAGAATTGGCATTACTGTGGTGAAAGGTCTTGTATTTTATTACCCATGGCTGAGGTCTTAAAACCACTCACTGAGTTGCATTTTAAGCATGTTAATCCATTGATAGATGAGAGATTTATGTTGGAATATCCTGTTAATGCTGGGGGAAGGAGCAGCTCAGTAGGTTTTTTGTGCACTGACTGGAGAAAACTCTACACAGCCTGAGGGTGAAGAAGGATGAGATTAAAAGACCTCCTCTGAGAGGCACTCTGCATGTCATATATGAAAAATGTAATGCAGGCAGAGACAGCATTGTAAATAACAATGGTTATTACCAGTCAGGCCAAAATGCAAGTAGTAAATTCAAGATTCTGGTGTGGGATAGATGCCAAGTGACACAAAGAAGAGTCCACAGTATCAGCTTTCAGGTTAGGATGACACAGAGGTTCAAACACTTACATTATTTTTAGTCAAGAAACATTTTATACCAAGCCAGCTACCATGCTAGTTCCTTTTGGGAAAGTGAAGCAAAGACTTTGACATCCTAAAAATTATTTACTGTAGCTCTCAATTTCTCTTACTAGTTGCATCTTATTTTGTGCCTTGACCTTTCTATTTCTGTACCTATATCCTTGCACTATGTTCACTTACACTTGTCCTTAGACATTTGACCCAGCTCCTCCTTTTTTGGTTGCCTCCTTACCAATTTTGAGGTCAAGGAAAAGCTTGCAATTTCGACTGTCTATCTTTGCCAGGTGGAAGAGTTTACATTTGAGCCCTTTGTACAGTTTTGACAAGGAAATAAACTCTTCTCTTCTTATGAAGACTGCTGGTTTTACCCTCTCTCTCATTCCCTTATGAACGCCATCATTAAATCACAGTCACTCACCCAAACTGCCTCCCATAATTAAACTCTCGACCTCCTGTATGAAAAACACTGCTCACTAACTCCTTCTAAGAGCATGCTGAGCAGACAGTCTCTACTTGAGTGCCTTTCTCAACAAATAGTTAATGCTCCCACCACTTGGTACCCAGCTAATTCTTATGTTTTGTGAGCCTATGGTGCTGTTCAAAGGACATCCAATTTCCATTATCTGGCTGTGGACCACAGTGCCTGCCCATCTGACCTGCATCAGAGGAGTCCAGCCTGAGCAGTCAGATATCCAACGCCTCTCTCAACAACACTGCAATCCAAAACCTGGCTTAGATGCTGTGAAAGAGCCTGGTAACAGTAATATATCCAACCTGGAACAGTTACAAAATGCAGCCATGGCTGGGAATTATTTCAGGTTATTATCAATGGTATGTTTCCTGTAAAACATACACACTTTTAAAACGCAGAAGCCACAACCTGCAACTTTCTGTGCTGCCTGTGGGTCTCAGCCACTGGGCTACAGTACAACACTCTCCTCCCTTCTTTATTCTTCTGCTCATCTCCAGAACTCGTGGTCTCTGCTGTAAAAGAGGTTCAGCCCTAGCTGCAAGCAAATACAACACCACTCCTCATCCCAGCCTAGCAACAAGGGCAACTCTTTGGACACCTGGAAGATGCACACTTGTATCCCCAGGCTGACAAGAGAAACTAACTCAGACCTCTCATACTTCCAGTGAGTGCTGTAAGCTATACACAGGTCCTGCACTCAGCAGTGGCATCTTAAAAGTAAGTTTTGCCACATTCTCTAAAGAGGACTTGCCCAGGCACCTGCCACAAGAGGTTGGGCCAGGCAGTGAATTCTGAAAAGAAAACTTTTACACTTACAGTTCTTCAGCTGCAGCAAATCCTCAGACAGTTGCCTCAGGCCTTATCTGTCTCCCTGGAAATCCGGATTTCAGCTGTCTCATCAAAAAACAGCAGCAGGATTGCAGAGAGAAGCGTGCTGGCTAGCACTCCTCACCTTGCTCGTTCTGAGCAGCACTCACTCAGAACCTGGGTTTCTCTGATCCTCTGTTCTGAAATTCGTGAGTACCCCACAGGACACCCTGTGGGGTGACAAGGGCAGTAAGACTATGCATGGCTGTTACTGAGTGATCCAAAACTTTTTTCTCTAACTCTCATCATCCATATATGCTGCTAGGCACTTTCCCCTTTCCTTACAGAAAGAAGAAAGGAAGCAACATTGCAGACAGACAGTGAGAACTGATACATTTAGATTTTCCTTCCTCCTTTTTTAAGAACTGACAGAAACCTGCAAATGCTGTCTGAAGTCAGCATTTCTTTTACACTCACTGGGACTGAGAAGGGACTTGTTATCTTTTACTCATGGTACAAAAGAAAAGAAAGGAGAGCACAAAAAACTTCTGGCTCTAATCCAAACAGTCTTTTTGAAAGGACAATATAACACACAATGCTCTTCATCTCCATTCCTTCAGGCTCATGACCTAGGAATTTCTCAAACTCTCAGTTACTTTTACATATCTGCTCAGCCCTGTCACTGCACTACTTCAGCATCTCTCAAACATTCCCTTCTACCTCAGTTTTGATCCTGACCTGTACCCAAACACTGTCACTTTTTCCTCTCTAGCCCATGCAAGATGAGAGCAAAATATTCTGGAGGGTCTTGAACCTCTTCTGAAAATATCACTCCAGCCTACACCAAACAAATTACTCTCTTCCAATGAAATCCATTTTTGACATCCCTTGGCTCATACAGTGCCTTCTCTTGGCCACATCTAGACTAACGTCAGTTCATTAAAGCCACTCCTCTTAGTAACTAACTCTCCCTAAAGGCCCAGCGTGAGCCCTCTTGTCAACAAAAAGTAACCAGCAGATTTTCATGTGAGAGGGGGAAAATGTCAAATCTTAATCACATAGAAAAAGGCTGAAAGCCTGACCCACAAAAATCTCAAAGATTCATGCAAAGAACTTTTGGTTTTAAAAGCTCAATGGAACTTTCAGTACTTGATGGGGGACAGAACATCTGAGATTAGAAGTTCAAGTTTGATGAAACCTCCTCTACAACATTATCCCTATCTCCCCTCAGTCATCTTCTCTTTGAAGGCAAGTACTTGCCTTGATTTTCTTTGCCTTATTTTATGTAGCTTCACAATCTTCAAAAAATCTTCTGTGCTGGGTCTCTCTTTTGTCACATCATGTTTTTTCCCCTCCTATCAGGATTATTACACACACTTCTTCCTCCTTCTCAAAAACACTACACAGAAGTGGGCTGACATTTTTTCAGCACTATCCTGCCCATCCAGGGCTTCTCACTCATATTCCACACTATGTGTCCTCCAGCACACACTTACAAGCATCAGCAACTGCTCTATCCTTCCCCTTTAGGTTCTGCAGGGTCCACTCTACCTTCCCACCAAAGTTAATTAGCAATTGCATGGTTAAGAAACACATGTGAGTTACAACTACTTCAGAAAAATCTGACACAAATGCACTAGTACATATGAAAAAGTCAAACAATCCACACTCTATTTCTTAATACCTTGCCTTTCCCATTCATGTGCTATTTCCCTGATTTTACAGCCTTTGGTTTAAGGAAACCTTTGAATAGCACCTAGCACAGTGGTCTTCACCAGAGATAATTAGCAACACCACATATTCTTGACCATTTGGTGACCCTCAAAAATAGCAATTTAGAAGTTACAATATTTTCTCAGTGTTTTACCCCTGCTGCTAATAACACACACAACAATAGGAATGAAAAGCTAAATCAAAATATTCATAGCCTGGGCACCTTCTGCGCAGCTGACAGACTTTGCTGTGCTATGTGCAGTGTAATTTGCTTTGTACACACCTTCAGTTTATGGGAGTCTCATAGTGAAGAAGAAAAAAAATTTAGAGAAAAGGCAGTTATATAAACCCACAAAATTAGGTTGACCTTTACCTCATCTTCAAGCATTTCACTGTCTTACAAAAGGATGCAGAGTTGTTTACATCAGTTGTGCTGCACTGATACTAGCTCTGTCAACATTTTAATTTGTGTGTTTATACCTAAATATGCCTGGATAAATGTACATGCCTCTTCCTCACAGTACAGCTGATGTTATAAGCATGAAAAAGAAAGCAAAATCATAAAAACAAACAAAGGAGAACAAAGATTTTTTTGCTGTAATAGAGAGGAAGTTTTAGCAAGTATGCTATCTGTGAACAAGGTTCCAACTGCTGAGCTTAGAAATTGCTGGTAAATGCCAGCTGAGCTGGCAAATCCTCATGGAGCAGTACAGCTTAGCCATCTCTGAACATCACTGCAGAATGAGTGTAACCAGCCTGGGGGCAGCCAAAAGCAAACTCCTACCCCAGTCCCTCCAACAAAAAGTGTGCAGAAGAGTACTCTAGACTTCTCTTCCAAAGCAAGGACATTTCTTGGGGTTCTCCAGATGAAAGATGCTTTTGAGGCAATCTTGCAGCAGGTACACATGCTATGCCCCTACTACTGTACCTTGTGCAACATATGCTAACCAATTTCTTTGCTTCCCAAGTCCAGCTGAGAGAAAGCACCGGGTCTCTACTCCTGCTGTGGTAAGATTAGGAGAAGAAGGCCAGTAAGCAGGCCAGTAAGATTAGGAGAAGAAAAAAAACCAACCACCACACATGTGCCAATATTGCTACAAAAGCAGGGCACTTAACTCAAGGCCAGATATATCTAAATCAAGGTACTTACAGCACCATATTCTCCCTGTAAAGACTGGCTTCCTCAGTAGCATCACTATTGCAACTTCCTATTGTGTTACTGCTATCTTGCCTGTTCAGTACAGAAATCTCTCTCCTTTCTATTCCAATGTAATGACTGTTCTTCTTAGTCACTGTGTCCATGAGATTGTCTCAACAGCAGGCAAAAGGAGCAATTAACTGACTTATGACCAATGAAGGAAAACAGCCTAACAATTAGGCAGATCAAGGGGCTTGGAAAGACACTGGAATAAGACAGTTGTGGCCCAAAGGTATTTGGAAGGTGGAGTGAAAGCAGTATGAACAGCTTTAGAAGCCATGTGATTCAGAATGAGCATGGACCTCAGGAGGAAATCCTCCTCTAAAGTTGCAGCAGTGGCAGTGGCTTCCCAGGGAAGCCCAGGGAATGCCACAGCAGAGTTTTGATGACTCTGGGCAACTTCTGCTTTCACCACAAATACCCACGATTCTGCTCACCTCCTACATCCGGAGCATCAAAAACCCTAGCGCAAGCTAAACTAAAGTTTAAACTAAAGTGCCCCAACCCTTCATCAGCAAGCAGAGCTGTGAAGTCAGGCCTTTGCTCCCAACTGTGTCAGTGATGGAGGTGGCAGATAAGAGATAAGCTCACTCTTCTTTTGCCCAGATATGCCTTCCTATGCTAACTATAGAAAGAGACTTCTTTTTCTGACAGCAAGATAAGCAGAGATGATGAGAACATTACAGCAAGAAGAACATGTAGTACCAAGTTTCTATTTTTACAATAATTTTAACAATATTTTACACTATCATCTGCATAGTTTATCGAAGATATCACCCACAGCCCTAGCACGCCTTACACAAAGGCCTCCAAAAAAGACTGAAATGGAGTAAGTTAAGCATTCCAGAGCAGGCAAACTTGACTCTAAAATTCTTGTAGTTGGGAGTTATAAACTCTATATGAAAACAGTTTAATTTATTTTGATTAGTACTCAAACTTATTCTTTGCAGCTTAGGTCTCCGAAGATACCAAAACTACTATAATATTAGAAACAATATGCCCTTTCTCATTTAAAGACTGTAATCAAAGAAATGAATAAAAGTTCTTCTAAACATTACAAAACCAAGCTGTGCCTTAGACCAGATGCAGTTTGACTCAGATTCTACTGTGCCAGTGATTACAATGCCATAATGCAGCAAGTTATTCCCAGAAACTCTGGAAGTAACTGCCAGATAAGACTTTACCACCTTTCGAACTGCAGATCTCTAAGAAAAATGCTGACAAGTGATCCCTCTCTTTTTCAGCCTTGTCTGAGCTTGATTTGCCTGAGATTCTATCTCCCCTGTGGTGAAGACACCACAAAAAGAAGGCATTTGTGATTTTTTTCATACATTGAAGTCAGACATGCATAAATGTTTAAGTATGTACACAATACAAACCTAAACACTCTTCATAAAAATACAAACTCATCTTCTCATTTAGGATTTTTGGGGGCATGTTTAATCCTTGTTTCCTAGGTAACCTGCCACCAGCCAAGACATATTCCAGCCCCCAAACTGGCCCTAGTAATTTGGCACCCAAACAGAAAAATGTTTTGTGCAGCTGTCTCCTTTGCTAAAACAATGTGATGTGGCCTGCTAATCATCTCTTGGCCATTACCTCAGTTAACCTCAGAATAACCCATTTTAGTACTGATAGTTGAATTCTTTAAAGTTATCACAAGCATGGAGGAAATTCTAGAACTCTTTCACCTCTTTTTTTCAATCACCTCTCTCTTCTGCACAATTCCTGCTACACAGATGAAAATGTGTGTCAGACAAGTTTTCTTTAATTATCTGAACTGCATTACAAAGATGCTAATGTCTCAAAATGATGGCACAGTCTACTCCACTTCATAAAGCTTCCTTTCAAATCTCTGGGTAAGCTGGTGAAAAAGAATCCCATTTTCAAAAAAAATTATGGTTCTCAATTTTTGTTCTATGCTGGAATAAAAAGAAAACTTTGGGAAATCTGAGGGAGAATGAAGAGAGAGGCAAATATACAACTGGGATTTGGGAAATCAGTTTAAACTTTAAAAGTCTCTGATTTGAATCAAGGACCTTCGACATAAGTTTTTCCATGTCCTATGGCAGTGGGTCATGAAGCTATTACCCACTCAGGTCTGGAAGCATCTCCTACATTCTGACCAATTTTGACCAAATTTATTAAAATAATTTATGTATCTGTGTTTGTGAAGATGTGACCATTCACTGGTGACAACCTTTATCACCAACAATCAATTCACAAATTTCTGGCCAGCAGTAGCAAAAAGATCTCAACTTATAACTTATCATTTGCTACCATAAACTTCATTTAAGTGTACTGAAACTTAAAATTGTAAAGATGACTGTGGAAATTCATCTGCTATTAATATATATATATAGGTAGATGAAACTGGCAGTAATTCCAATCCCCATGCAACTTTCTATGGAAAAGGTAACAAAAGGATTTCTGGTAGCAGGTTTTCCAGAACCTCCGTGCCTGCAGTGTCCCCTTGCAACCATTAAACCAAAACTCATTCTATTTACAAGTCTGCACAGATTTAAATTACTGTATATGAACACCAAACAGCAAGGATTTCCACTGCACTAGCAGAAAGAATTTACAGGATGGGAGACCAGTAGAGCTTCACCTGAGTGCTTGCAGACTGCCTTACTGATTACAGCAGCTGTAACTGCAGAAGCCAAGAGAGAGAACTTCTCTGAAACAGAATTTCCCCTTCAACTTCCCAGCTGTTTGGTTTGACCAGAGATAAATCTGTTTTGACAAGAGTAGTGTTTTTTCTGTAAGGTGCACTTCTGAATACCACATTTTCTGAACACCTTGTGCCTGCAGTTCAATGCTCCAACACTAATAAACCTTCAAGACACAAATCAAAAGGTAGTTGATTTAAGTAAGCGGCTCTGTCATGAAGAGTTTGGTGGTGGCATAGGTGTGCATTCACAAATTGTTCCCATTTCCCAGCAGAATTTTAAGCTCCTCTTATCCCTCTCAATCTCTAAGAGGATAACTCTTTAGCTCCCTGAAGCATTTCCCAACGAAGCCACAAAATGTGTGCTTTTTTTCTTTTTAAGATTTTACACACACACACAAAAAAAGAACAAGCCTGCATTTTAAGCAAGATTGGTTCACTTATTTGGTTTAAAACATAATCCCACAAACTGTTCTGTCAGTACAAGTGAGGGGGCAAGAACGAGTAGGGGGAAAAAGAGAATCAAGAATATCTTCAGCATTGCTGCTAAGCATGGTGGCACCCAGCCGTTGTTAGAGGCAAAAGACTATTATGCCCCTTTACAAATATTTTTACTGTTAAAAAGGACAATAAAAGACCTCCAAACCTATGCAGGTAGAAGAGAGTGCACTGGAAGTGTTCACCAAAGAGATGACTTTGCTATCACAGGGCACTATCCTTTTATCCCTGGCCAAGTGTCTTGGTTTGGAAAGACAGGTATCTGTCAGGGAAAATTAGAGTTTCCCTTGGAATGGAGAATGTAAAGCCCCCTCCCTCCAAATTATTACAATTTTGCAATTAGGAGCTTTCAGGCAAAAAATATGGGAATAGGAGTAACAGTTCTTTACTAGGAATATTTAAAAAATGCAAATGCAGTAATACAAAAAGAAAAAAAACAACCAAGCAAACAAAAAATAGTCCTAGAAAACTCTGATGGAGTCAGGAATACAACCTGACACGCTGTCGGCCAGGGTGTTGGAAGCAGTCCAAATAAGTCCTCCTGGAGTGACAGATGTGGTTCCGTTGGAGTAGAGATGATCCTGTAATGGCAGTGAGATGAGTTTGGTCTTCCTCTGAGAATCCAGTGGAAAAGAGGATGATCTGGGGTCCCTGTGTCCCCATTTTTATTTGAGTAGGGCATGGTTGGCTCCTCCCCACTGGGTGGTGCATCTCCTAATGGGATGGTGTAATGTGTCATGTCATTGGTGAGCCTTAATGGCCCATTAACACAAGATATCCCCCAAGGGTGGACAGTTGATGAAAGAGATAAGAAACACTGCCCCACCTGGTTTTAACAGCTGGCCTATTGTCAGAAGGCATCTGCCTCCCTCCCCCCGGAGTTACAAGAGATAAAGAAAAACAAACAAACAAACAAACAAAAAACCCACAACAACAACACAACAACAAAACAATCCCAAATATCTCCCCAACTGATTTCAACAGATGAAATAGAATACACTTTTTTTTTTGGTTACATAGCCCAAGACACCAAGTGATTTTGGGATTTGCCCTCCACTACTGTTGTCCCTTTCACACTGTGTACACAAAAGTGCAGAAGATGTGGAGAATGATGACAGGTGAACCACAAGCTGCAAACAAAAATCCTATCCACAAAATCCTCTTTATGTTTCTGAGTTTTGCCGTGAAGAAATAGTGAATCTCTTTAAAGAGTGATTAGTTCTTTAACTGTACACAAAAATTAAATGAGGAACTTGTGTACAAGACTATTTTAAGCCATTTCCATATTGAGTTTACTCTACTCCCCAAGTGCAGTTTCTTGTTCTACTACAACCTATTCTGAACAGGGGGTGAAGAAAGGCATTAGGGGTGAAGAAAGGCATTAGCAACTCTGAAGAAGGAGTAAAAAGTCTAAGACAAAAGACATCTTCTTAAAATAACTGTTCCTGATTTTTTACATGCCAAGGGGTGCAAAAGAAAGGGCAGCAATGAAAAACACTGACATAAGCAAGGAGTGACTGCAAGTTTGTCATAGCTTGTATAAATGGACAAAAAAAATAAGGGTGACGGGAAGCAGAGAATTTCAAGACCAGCAATTATTTCTTCCCAAAGGTTGGACAAACTTAAGATAAGGAGGGGAAAAAAATTTACCTAGCAACAACTGCAGTTTGTGACACTTACAAAGCAACCTACTAAAAAGCCACTTTAAGAAAGGAGAGGACAGCATAATTTTTATTATCATAAAGATAAATCTCAAGTTTTAAAGACTAGCTATGCACACAAAAAAAAACCGCAGCAAACTTGCAAGGGCTACTGAAGTGTGTGTAACACCAAAGCAGTCTATGTATTTTAGAAACAGGAGCACTGGTCCCGGTTTTGATGGGAAAAAAATCCTGACACTCACATCTTACGCAAAGAAACAGATGTTCTGAATATTTCAAATATTCCATCTCCCAAATTCTCTTCAGACTTCTGACTTGCAATGGGTAATAATAAAAAAGACAGCTTTAAGCGGCTTTTTAAAATAAAAAATGTTTCCATTAAATACTCGGGATCTGTCTTCCTTTCACAGATTTCTGCTTCTCTGTGGAATCGGTCAGGATGAACAAGACCCTTTTTTGTAAACTTACAATAAAAGTAAAAAGAAATCTGTCAGGACTGAATTCTGGGATTTGGATTCTTTTCCCCACCCATGGGAAGGGACATACGATCCTGAGCAGAGATGTAATGCATACTGATCATAGAGCAGAGCAAAGAGAAAGTAGGGCACATAATAAATGCATCTGAAAGGAGACCTTCATAACTTTGGGAATAATGGTTGTTTCCTCCACATGGAGGGAAAAAAGCTGTTTACTAGTAATCAAAGTATTTGGAGGGAGATTGTGTACACCTTGTCCCTCACCATAAACTCATGATTCACCAAAAAATAGTATCTTTTCTGCTGCTGATTTGAGACGATACAGGAAGTAGCTCCTC
Source organism: Prinia subflava (assembly GCF_021018805.1). Taxonomy (NCBI): domain Eukaryota; kingdom Metazoa; phylum Chordata; class Aves; order Passeriformes; family Cisticolidae; genus Prinia; species Prinia subflava. The sequence continues at coordinate 95,282,214 of NC_086247.1, forward strand.
ACCAAGAGCTAAGTTACATCCTTTCTTCCCAGCCTCGCAGAGTGTTATGTCACCTCCTCCTACACACAGAGACTGCATACATTCTCTTAGTTACAAGATAACATTCTGAAGCTAAAAACATTTCCCCTGAAACATAAAACATAATCAAATTTTGAAACATGCTTATGCACCCTTCTAATGAAGCCTATATTTGCCAGCCTATTAACATCATTTAAATCACTACTGCATAGCTTTAATGAGTCAAATACTACATCTGAAGAATTACTGGCTGGTGCACTGAAGCCAGAGCTCAGAAGGCTTTGTCCGCATCCGCAAAAACATTTTTTCTACTTTTTCAGTTTTGCTTAGTAAAAATATCTCATTTATTCTAACAAGAAGAAACTGATTGGAGATGAGTACCATCTGCTTTGTTCTTGGGTCTTTGAATAGTGACTGAGAGTATAAAAGAATGAGAAAAAAAGAGAAAATTAATTTTACTAAAAATCTATCTGAAAATAATATCCACTTCTTTTTAAAAAAGAAACATTTCCACAAAATGAACCTTCAGAGCAAACACTGCACTTCATTTACCTTTTTATAGTTTAAGTAATTTTGCTTTTCTATGTTAAATCAATTTTCAACTCAAACCGCTTGCTCTAAGTTACAAGTAAAAGTAATGCAATATTTGACCATTTAATTAATTTTTTAAGATGATAAAAAATGTAATTTAAATGGATCATTACTAAAATATAGTTATTCCATTTACATATATCACCACATGAATCAAACTTTCTTTAGTAAAGACACACAATAATTTATTTTATTCCCATATTTCTTGCTTGGTAATTTAAATCATTATTTGCAAAGGGAGCTGCAACACTAACCTTTCTTTGCATAAAGAGAAAAAAAAAACTTTTACTGTGTAAGATTTCCTCATCAGCTTTAATGAAACAGTGTTTGGAACTGAAAAGGAGATGGTTTGGGCCTTGAAACGGGAACAACTGTTGGTTGGACAAGACTCTGAAGTGAATTCAGGAACTGGTATGACCTACAAAATAATCCTTCCACCTTAATTCTGTCTGTTTCTTGACACAATGTCCTGTACAACCCTCCAGCAGTCCTGGTTGCAATCTGCAATGTGGCTGTAAGCTAGCACTTCTCTACACTGTTCTGTCACACTACTAAGTGTCTAAATAATTTGCCCCAGTATCTAAAGCAACCTGAAATAATCTGTATCAGGTGCATGCAACAGTGAAAAGTATCAAGCTGGAAGGCAGGGGGAAGATACTGCCTGTCTCTGAAAGTTGACTGTCACATCTCAGTGCAGATGAGCATAGTTGATACACAGCCAAGTCTGTTCCACTGCAGCATTCCCATCAAGCAGCCTTCACACTTACTGCCAAGGTCTGCACCACTTCCCATAACAATGCTCACCTCTCCAACACACAGGAATAGAACTGACAAATAATTTGTAAACTAATTTCTTCTCTTCAGCATTTGTAAGTCACTCGTTGGGCATCTGTTAACTGCCAAACATCAGAAGTGATAACTTGGCATCCACACCAGAAGGATGTTTGGTTTGGTGTTTGTTCTTCAGCACACCTTGGTTCATAAAAAATTATTCAAAAAATAAAAATAGATAAAGCCAGCTGTGAACTTACCATTGCAAAAGAAAATCAGTAAGTAAGTAAAACTTCACGAGGCAGGCAGCTTTCCCTGATGCAGTGCTGATCTCAGCACAAGAGAAGGCAGTATTTATCTCATCAGACTTGAGATCTGGAGTCCAACCCACCAGACTGAGCCCCGGATTCAGGTCCTTTGCAATTCATGGGGAGAGACTGGCTTGCCTTCAGATTCTGCAGGCCACTCAGCAAGTCATGGACAGAGCCAGACAGGATGCCTTTCTCTGTTATGGAAAACACTAAGATTTCAAATGTTTCTCCATCCCAAGTCAGGAAAAAAAATCACAGTAACATTAAAAGATGAGGAACCAGCAGTACCTAAAAAGCCTAAGGGTTAGGATGCTGGCCTCAGGCTCCCATGAGAGGTCTCTCTCTCCTGTCTGCAGCCTGGCTTACCAAGAAACCATCAGAGCCACTTTGCTCACACCAATACAAACTCTCACACTCAGAGTTTGTAATGCAAGCAGTCATGGGTAGGAAGACAGAAATCATTACTCAAGTCCTCTTGGTCACAAGACAAAGAGCCTTGTTTAATGTTCAGAACTCATATAGGGAGTTCAAAACTCCCACCCCTAGACACTGATTGGTCTGAGTCTTATCCCTGCCCAGCTCCTTGAGCAGTGATATGTCTGCTCTCTGGACTCACTGATTGGCTGAGGTCTCTGCACAAGCTCTCTCGTTCACCTAGAAACTTCAGGAACAAGCCAGGACAGCCAAACTGGACTTGCCATGACCAGATTTATTTGGTCTTAGCTAAAGACTAGCTGTGACAGGAGTTATCTGTGCAAGCAGAAGCCTCCACCTCAGTCTCCTGTATCCCATCCAAGTGCCATGATACTGCTTTGCAGCCTGTACAACTGGAGTACTCAGCTCCAGTCTTCACAGGGCTAAAAACATTTAGGGGCAGATTCAGGGGCAAACTAAATGGGCAATGAGGGCTAAACAGAGCCAGGTGCATACACCTTCTTGTGGAGGCAACAGGGGATCAAGAACACACAGGAAAGCAGGAGCACCTAAGCCCCGTGCTCTAATTCATCCTTGCTCAGCATTCACATGGGATACAGTGTACCTAGGTTCTACAGCTTCATTTTCCTGCCTCTACACAAAACAGAATTTCCTGTGTCATCTCTTAAAAGCAAACAGACCAGGGACAGTGGCTAATATCTCTCTTCTCTCTCACTTGAAAGGTCCTTCTAGAGCTTGAACATCCTTTTCCAATGAACCTTTGGTGCATCACTGCTTTCTAAGAGGAAGTGCGGAGTGGGGAGAATCTTTTCAGAAAATAAAGCTATCACAAATTGTTCAGTCCAGGATGCTCAGTGTACTGCATTACAGGTTAAAAGCATGACATTTGTATCAAAATAGAAAAGGGTTTATTTTATTTTCTGTTGATAGGCAATGAAAATAGGAAAGCACTGATGTTTGAGTGAAAGGTGCCTTTCCATCTCCAGCATAAGGAAATGTCTTGTTAAAATGGCATTATTTATAAGACCTTCAGAAGCATTGATTTATTAAATATATTCCCTATTTCTAGCTTACTAGAAACTAGTAACTTCATATTCCAAATGATTTTTAAATAATTAAATAAAGCTAATAAAACATATAGGACATAAAACACAGTGAAAAAATCCATCAGGCAGTGTAACAATCACATTGTACCTTGAGCATGACCTCCACATACAGTTCATAGAGCAAATGATGACATCTTAGACATCCAATGTCACATCTGCCCCATGCAGCATTTCAATTGGGATCAAGTGACCACTGCCGCCCAGCACTTCAGGTCACCTCATTGTCCATTCCTCCCACTGTATACAGCAGTGGGTGTGGTTATCTCAGCAGGCTCATTTCCAACAAAAGGGCCTAACATATCAAATGAGCAGCTTTCCCAAGTGACAACATCTGCCTTTCCTAGGGACTATGGTTAGAGTCAGAAGCAGAAAGTGAATGGAAGCTATGCCCCATCTCCAGTACATGGAAATCTTTAAAATTGGCATATGTTGACTCTGATGATGTGCTCATTGGTTGAACTGTTGATTCCATACCACTTATGTGAATACAAAGATAAGGTTCTTTAAAAACTCATGAAATCTACAAAATCTGTATATTCCAGAATCTATAACAAGATCCCAAAAATGTGCTGCAACCAGAAGTTTTCTCCTTAGCAAGCTGTCTAGACAATCCATTATGTCTGAGGAGGCAGCACAGGGCAACAGTGCTTCTTTAAGCACACATCGTGTCAACCAGTCCTACAAGCCACTTAGGAAACCAAAAAAGCAAGCTATTAGTGTACCTGTACTAACAATTAAACCCCCCTCAGCCTGAGAGTTTATTCTGAAGTCTGTGGGGAGATGAGTCACACTTTAAAAATTTCTTCACTTATATCTTCTGCACTTATATCTTTTGTAGTGGCAACTTGGCCATCATCTAGAAAATCATTATTTCTCTTCTCACTTTGTTTAAAGAAACTGAAAGTGAGCTGGCAGGCAGCAAAGCGTGAAAGCCAGATAACTAATTGTCACCATGGCTCTAAACTCACCTCTTGCATTCCTGTATTAGTAATGCTTTAGTGTGCTTTCACTGGTGAGGTCTGCCCCCTACAGCTCCTCAGTCCTGATAGCAAAGCTGAGGGAGTGAAGCAGTACCCAGGAACAGCAAAGCAGGAGTTTGGAACTATCTAAATTTACACAAGTGACACAAACGGGATGCATCTGGGGGTGCTGAGGGTGCAGGCTCATGTCTTTGCAAGGCTAGTCCATCGTCCCTGAAAGATCACGGTACTGGGAGAGATTTTCTGTTACTGGGGACGGGGGGAAGGAAAGGCAAAACAATCACATCTATCTGCAAGGAGGAGATCAGGGAACTACAGGCCAGTCAGGATAACCTCATCCCTGGGATGGTTATGGAAAAGTCCTCATGGTAGTCACTTCAAAACACAGGAAGCATAAGAATGTGACCATGACAGCCTGGGTGGCTTTACCACGTGCAAACTGCAACTGACCAACCTGACCTATGAGGTGAGAACCTTCCAGTTGAAGCCTACCAGGAACTGGAGAGGGACTCTTTAGCAGCTGTAATGATAGAACAAGGAGTAATGCAAATTACTCAAAATTACTCAAATTACAAATTGAAAGAGAGAATATTAAAGTTAGATATTAGGAAGCAATTTTTTTACTGTGAGGGTGGTGAGACACTGGAACAGGTTGCTCAGGCAGACTTTGGATGCCCTAAACCTGGCAAGTGCTCAAGGCCAGGCTGGATAAGCAACCTGGCCTGGTCTAGTGGGACACATCCTGCCCATGGCAGCAGGATTGGGACCAGATGGTCTTCGAAGTCCATTCCAACCCCTTAAAGTTCTATGAATTCATGGTTTTAAGAGAAGAAGAGATCAGTAGGTGTTGTTTATAGTGCCTTTAAGAAGGCTACCGACAGTCTCTGCAGTATCTTTAATAATGAATTACCGATTAGTTAGTGGACAATAAAAAAGGCAGAAAATTGGCTGGATCATCAGGCTCAAAGAACTCCTCTCAGAGGAAAAACAAACAATTTGTGACCCGTTACAAGGCAGCCTACAGTGCCTAATACTAAGGCCAATGCTCTTTAATACATTTTATTAACAACCTGACCTGTTGTTATTAACAACAATTCATGACGGTGAGTTCATGAATACCAAATTAGAGAGCGTAAGCAATAAATAACTTCATCCCAATGGGAAGCAGAGGTGCAGATGCTGATCTCTTCTTTCTGCTGACCAGTGTCAGGACCTCAGAAAAAAGCATGAAGTTGTGCCAGGGTTTAGTTTTGATACTAGGAAAAGGTCCTTCATCCAAAGAGTGGTTGGGCTCCTCGGAAAAGTGGTCACAGCACCAAGACTGACAGAGTATAAGAATAATTGCCTGGATAACAACCTCAGGGTCACAGTGTGATTCTTGGGCCAGTCCTCTACAGGGCCAGGAGCTGAACTTCAGTGATCCTTGTGGATCCCTTCCAGCCCAGGATGTTGTACGATTCTATGAACTGAGGGCAACACAGCTATTCAAAGGGATCTTAGTCTGAGGATATGGGCTGACACAAACACCATGAAGTTCAGGGTTACTGTGCAGCTGGGAAGGAGTAACCACACACCACAGTACCGGTGCAGAGGACTGACTCACTAGAAAACAATTTCACAGAATAGCAGAGGGTAGCCTGGCAGGCAATTTGAGCATGGGTCAAAGCATACACCCATAGTAAAGGCAATCAATCACTTTCCAGGCTGTATAGTTGGGCAAATATGTGGCAAGCAGATGGATGGATGTGTTTATTCCTCTCTACTCAATGCCCACAAGATGTTATCAGGAGTAATGCATTCAGGGCTTCCAAGTACAGAAAGACATTGACCTACTGGAGTTACCTACTGGAGTGCACTCTCAGCAAGTTCACAGATGACACCAAGTTGGGTGGGAATGTTGATGTGCTGGAGGGTAGGAAGGCTCTGGAGAGGGATCTAGCTGGATCAATAGGCTGAGGCCAAGTGTATGACAATCAACAAGGCCAAGTGCCTTCAGTCACAGCCTCATGCAGAACGACAGGCTGGAGCAGAATGGCTGGAAAGCTGCCTGGTGGAAAAGGACCTGGGGGTGCCTGCCAGCTGTCAGTTTCTGAACACGAGCCAACATGTGCCCAGGTGGCCAAGAAGGCAAATGACCCTGGCCTGCCTCAGCAATAGCATGGTCAGCAGGATCAGGGCAGTGTTTGACCTCCTGTACTTGGCACTGCTGAGGCCACACCTCAAGTTCTGTGTCTAGTTCTGGGCCCCTGACTACAAGAACAACACTGAGTTGCTGAAGCGTGCCCAGAGCAGGGCGATGGAGCTGGGGAAGGGCCTGGAACACAAGTCTGATGAGGAGCAGCTGAGGGAGCTGGGGGTGTTTAGCCTGGTGAAAAGGAGGCTCAGGAGTGACCTTACTGCTCTCTAAAACTGCCTGGAAGGAAGCTGTAGCTGTGAGAGTCAGTCTCTTTTCCAACATAATGAGCAGCTGGATGAGCAAAAATAGACACAGGTTGGATCAGAGGAGGTTTGGGTTGGCTATTAGGGAAAAAATCTTCACAGAAAGGATTGTCAAGCACTGGAACATGCTGCCCAGGGTAGCAGCTGAATGACCACATGTGAAGGAATTTAGAAGATTAGGTATGGTAGTTAGGGACATGGTTTAGTGGTGGATTTGGCAGTGCTGGGCTAACAGCTGGATCTGATGATCTTGAGGGCATATTCCAATAAAGGAATTTTATTTCTAAATGATTTTATGATTCTATAAACGAGCCCAGTGGTGGGCCACCAAGATGATTAAAGAGCTCAGGTATATGGTGTACATGGAAGAGGCTAATAGGACCCATTAATCTTTAAGAGAATGGTTCTTGCTGCCTACAGCTATCTAAAGGGGAAGTGTGCAGATCACAGAGGCAGACTCTACTTGAAGGCACTTAGAGACAGGAGATAACAGATACGAGTTACACGGGAAGTTCCAATTAGATGGAAGAAAAACTTTAGCATCATGAAGACAGTCAGACACTGGCACAGGTGTCAGTTAGAGAGATTCTGGAATTTCCATCTCTGGAGATACAATTCACCTAGATAAGGCCCTGAGCAACCTCAACTAACTGGACCTGTTTTAAGCAGGGGACTGGATCAAGTAACGTCAGAAATCCCTTCTATGCCAAATTTAAAGAATGAAGCTCACTCAGATCTAGATGTGACTAAGTATACAACAGCGTGTGACAAGCTAAAGAAGTAGGCAACTGCAACAGCTTCTCACCTGTATCAAACCAAAGCAATAGCTTTGCTGCACACATGCTCCCACATGTGAAGGGTGAGCAGACAAACCAGCTGTTTGAACATTTAGGTATTTCATCGCTGCTATTATTAAAGCATCTAATTATTCTAGCTCCCACCAAGAAGGAAAAGATTTTTTCAACATCTTTGTTTATTCACTATTTCCACAGCCCTGCAAGTGAGCTCAGCCACTTCTCTGAAGTTCCAGTTGAGTGGCTGGCTCAGCACTGAAGTTTTGGAAACCCCAGAGCACCCTCATGTGGCTAGATGTTGCCAGGAGTTCTCCTTCCTCCATCTGAATTGTGTGAGGCACAAGCAAAATCCACATTTTATTCACAGGTTTATCTCCCTACCACACCACCAACTGGGCATGGTACTCACGCCATAAATAATATTTCTGCTGCCACTTCTAACAGACCCTGTTTCAAGTCTCTTCTTCCCAACAGAGTAGAGCTGGATGACAGACCCGCTGGATTGCTGGTCAGGCGCACCAGCAGCTGGAGTGGGCACACTGAGCAGCACACTCCAGAAACATGGTGCTCCTGTGAAGCCTCTAGATACTACTGCTCATGCCAGGCTGGGGAGCAACTTTCACCACCTCTCTCTTTTCTCTCCAGACTGAACAACAGTTTTCCCTCAATTTAAGGTAACACTGATATTTCTTGGTAGCAGATAAACATTTTTTAAACATTTTTTCTTTTCCCCCACTCCTTTTTTTTTTTTTCTTTTTTTTTTTTTTTTAATAAAGACAGGCTGGGAGAACAACAGCTTCTTTCCAGCTCTCCCAACCACTGCAAAGGAAAGGCCCTGACACTGCAAACACCTCCCTCACTCCACCTAACCCATGCTTGCCTGTCCATCTCCTTTCTCTTTGCAGCAGGTAGGCTTTTGGAACATGCATGAGTCCTTCACATGCTACATTTGGCCTGGCAGATACTCTTAAACTATAAACACAAGCACTGTAAACTGCATTAAGAAATTCATAAAATAACAGCCTACTCACATTTTCATGTCAAAGCCATTCAAAAGCAGCAGCAAAGCTAGTGCAAAGAAGGGGTCAAAAGGCTTAGGTCCAAACATACTGCTCTACCACCAAATAACATTTTACTGAAATGTCTCTAACTCAGAAGAGATTGTACGAGTCTGTGGTTGGCTATTTCCCTACTGTCTGTAAGCTGAAAACTTGAAGCTAAAAAATAATTTTAAAATGCAGTAGCAGCAAAAACAGAACACTGTCCTCCATGTTCCCTGCCCTGATAACAAGTAAACACAGGTAATGGCTTCTCAACTCCCTGTTTTAGGGATAGAAAATATGTGTATTTTTTGATGACCACCAATGACAGAAGTGAAATGAATTAACATGTTATACAAAACATTACAAAGCTAATACAGTTGACAAAGGAAATTACAAATATTTTATTTACAATCTCACAATAGTTTGGATCAGAAAAGCCTTTTGCAGGACATCTAGTCCACTCTGTTCAACAGCAACCTGTTAAAAATTTTAAAACTGAGGACATTTTCTTTTACAAAGTGGTACTTTGAACCTTGCTGATGAAGAATGGGTAAATTTTTAAACTGTGAAGAAGAACCAGTTTGACCACAAGTGACTGTATGCACTACAATAAAATAACAAGCAAAATTTTGCTGTCCGCATACACAAGATCAGAATAACCCCTTCAGTCCTTAAGGCTTCCTAAGGAATCAGTTTAATAACCAAAGGAAGTTGCAGATGGCAGTTCCAATTCCTCCATGGTTTTGAAACAGTACTTTTTGCAATACAGCTCTCAAAGCACAGGAATGCTACTGTATTTATCACTGAATGCAAAATAATTTGTATAGTGTATCAATTCTGCTGGTGCAAAAGGTGTGGCTAATATGAAACAACCACTAGTCACCATCTCCCACATACAAACTAAGGAGAGAAACATTACTAGCCAGATGAGGTTTTCATTGCTGGAGGCCACCTTTGATATCTGTGTGAAGCCCAAAAGATGAAAATTTTTTGTAAAGTTGTCGAACAAGAAGCCTAGAAACTAAAATTCATCAATGGTTATCAAAAATTACAGACTCTAGAACTGTTGGCTTCATTGCCTGCTAAAAATATAACCTGAAATGCAACTCACCCATCCACATTCCATGGTGGGTGCTCATTCCATTCTCTCCACCCTACAGGCGGCCATGACCTGACAGGTGGCAACTATTCTTCCTGCTTAACTGTTGTAACTGATACACAAATTAAACTTGGAGAAAAGAAGATTCCAAACTGAAAGGAGCTTGAAGTTCACAGAGCTCTCTTGTGCTACAAGAACTTGCACAGCTGAAAACATTTTTTCCCCAAGTGGTCTATTAAAGGACATTACCCCTCTGCCTATCAATTCTAGTTTTATCTTAAATTAAGGTACAAGATCTAAGTTCCAAAACAAACCCCATAATCAGTAGGAACCTATTCAACCATCATTGTGCTAACCAAAACTCTGGAAAAAAAGATTAAGAGTTACCACTCAAATAAGACCTCTCTCCTCTGAGTTATGCCACCTATATAAAGAAAACAGCATGTCAGCAGCCAAAAAAAGCTATTTACCTGGCAGACACATGTCATTCCATTTTCAGATAACTGGTAGACCCAGTAAGAATCTACTATGAAGCATGCTGACTAAGAACATAAGACTTCAACTTGAGAAGGAGGACCCGTGTGCTATCGTGGATAACAGGTGTTCCAGAGCTCTCGTACACTGCTAAACCAGAAAGCAGAATTAAGACAGGAGTCCTTGGCATTTCTTCGACTCTGAAAAAATGCTGCAGGTTTTTCTGGATATAAAACCACATTTCATCACCTTACCTTTCTCCAAGAGGCCACGCAAGCATCTGTGTTTAGGTAACATAGGCCTGTGATAGCAGGCACCCTATCAAACTTGCCTGAGATTCTTGCCCTGTTCTGGAGATAAACAAATCACAGACGAGCCTGCCTGTGCTGGCTCACACATTCATCAAGTGAGGGAGAAGACATTCACACATTCATCCCAGGAGGAAGAAGAAGGGATGTCTGAAATTATGGATTTTGTCTCCATCACATCCCATGATGAATTCCTGCTTCCCTAGAAATGACAGAACATTTGCTGATGGGAAGCAGAGAATTAAAACCTTATTTTGCTTTGCCTGTATGCACAGCTTTTGCTTCACCTGTTAAAAATATTTTTACCTCAACCCAGGAGTTTCCTCACTTCTAGCCTTCTGTCACACTCCTTCCACCCACTGCAGGGGAGTGAGTGGGTGGCTCTACTGGGAGGAGCTGCCTGCCAGGGTGAGCTCACAACACAGGATTATTCTCTATGGCTTAACTACAACTACTGATGAGTCTGCAGTTCATGAATGGAACAATATACCTGAGATCAGCTGAAGACTCAAAATCTATTGCCTCTTACTTTACATATCACTCATGCAGGTAATGTCAGTCTCTTCCACTTCTATTGTCCAGTTCAACCATGCATCCCCTGAAAAGGGATAACCTAAGGTTTTCTAAAGTGACCACCTTAACTCTCATGCAAAGCCATCACTTGTCTCTCAGGCCGAAACCTGAGACTACGTGCCATACATTACAAAAGTGACTTGCCCACCTGGATCCCTCACCATTTTATCTGTAAATCTGCGGATTTACTGCAATTCTTCCTCTCCGCTTGCGCCTCCCCTAGAGAGAACCACATGGGCCAGTTGCCTCCAGCATACAGAAATGGGAAAATAAAAGAAAATGCATTCCTGACCTCTGGGGTCAGGAATGTGCTTTCACAGCACTCAGGCAGGCAGGAAAACAGACTGGCCTCATGCATCCACCTCACTGCAGAGGGTGTGTATTTCTGGATCTCTCACCTTAAGGAAACTGCAAACTGCCAGAGGCACGGATCATAGCTGCTCAGAGGCCGTGGATGCATGGCTGGTAAAGCAAGGACATGTGCACAATCCTGCTTTTAGCCTAAAGGATGAGTAAAGGCTGAAACATGCTTGAACTGTTCTCTAGATGTGATAAGGATGAAGTAAAGCTTTGGAGCAATAGCAATAATAACAGGGTGTAAGACAGGATGCGCTGAGCATAAGTTGGGAAAGACTCACACATCAAGCCGCGTGGACAGAGCTTCTAAGTCAATTATGTATACTGCAAGGACAGTAATTACAAATTAACCAATGATGTTAAGAGTTATGTGCATGTTATGCTTAGCACAGTATAAATGTGAGCCAAATAGCTGAATAAATGAGCACGATTTCTAACTCATATTGAGTGCTGTCTCGACTCTGGCTGATCTCCAGCAACAAGAGGCCACAAAAATCATTCTTTGGGTTTCCCCCTTCCCAGCTGCCTTTTCTGAAAGTAAAAGGTCTCTTCAGAATACAGAATTTAAGCTTTCCCTCCCTTTTATACCTTCTGAATAATATCAGATAAGCCTACAAAAAGGTATGCCCTTCTACTGAACCACTTCCAACATTTTCACAAGGACAGAAAAGGTCACAAAACTTTTATTTTAAGGCCCATTAGCCTGAGGGGCTGAAGAAAGAACTTCAAAGCCTGAAAATGAGTATCTACAGGGAAACATAAAACTGATCCCAGAAAACAGACTGATCCAAATACATTTTTCTCATGTTTTCTGAAAGAAAATTATTTTAGTGTTGAAGTTGCAATGGTTCAAGACAAATTCCCTATGAAAATAAAGGAACAGCTTTTTAAATGAAACTATTCCCTCTCTGAGTCTGTAGTTTAAAAAAAAAAAGTTATCTGTTCAATCTGTTCAGTATGCCAACAATTTCTAAGCTCCTTTAAAAAAAAATCAATAGTGTTCTATTTGGACTGAATTATTCTGAAATGTTTGAATAGTAAGTAACTTAGACCTCCAGCACAGATGCATATCTGTAAAGACAAATTATTTTCCAGATTTGTGTTGGACTGATTTCCAACATCAACTAAAAGAAACCAAAATTATGTATTAAAAAAAGACACAAATGTTTACCACTTAAGTATTCACTTAAAACAAATTTAAATTTGCCCCTACATCCTTATAATCTCTTTATAATCTCATTTTTTACTCTCTTTTGTCTCCTGAAAGGTCTAAAATTGATGCAGAGAAAGACATGGGGAAATAATTTTTCCCATCATATACAGAATTACAACCAAAGTGTCAATGCAGACAGGTGCCATTTTATCAGGCAAAGTAGACCTGAATTCTTCAACAACTAGAACTCCATTAATTTTTTTAAAAATCCTTTTTTAAAAATTAAAAAACCAAACAAACCACAAAACTAAACAATTCAAAACAAACAAGCAAAAAAAATACCCCTTTGGCATCCTATTTTCTCACAGACATGCTATTACAATCCCTTCTCCTGGACATCCTCCCCGAAATACCAACAAAAGCACTCTGAAATTAGTCTAATGAGGATACATATAATCCTGGGGAGGAGGGATTGAAATCCTTCCAAGAGCACTTCCATGGTCAGTTATGCACCTACAGAGGTGGTGACAGCCCAGCAACAACTCTGCTCTCATAGTTCCAGCTGTACTGGGAATTCAACTACTGGGCAGCACAGTGCAGAACTCAAACACTTCCAATGAAACCCAGGCTCTGCCAACAACCAGCAAGGAAGGCTGTGCCTCTGCTGCGTCCTCAGCTCTGCTCAGGGTGTCGGGGCTGGACAGAGAAGCACATTGTGCATGCTATTTACAGAGCATCCCTGGAAAAACACACTGCTTGCCCACAAGCTGTGCAGGATGCCCCCCTGAACCCAAAGAGACCTAACACTGAAGAGAAGAAATCAGAGAGCTGATTAAATAAAGTTTACATTCTTCATGGCACATGTAATGCAGTAGTGCTGTTCTAGAATATGTCAACACTGTGATGATAGTGTTGAACAACACAAGCCAACTGATGCTCTGAGCTAACTAAAGAGCAGGGAAAAAAGGAGGAGAGGTGGAAGTGTGAGTTATTCACCAGGCTGTCACACTGCCAGTGGAAATCATGCAGCAGATACGTGCATCTGCTAAATTCACATTACTATTTTCTCCTTATTTTTATGTAGATATAAGCCTGCAAACTCAACTATACAAACACATTTTACATTTTTTCCCCCTAAAAAATGTTTAGTTGTTTAAAATATTTTGCAACAGGTATTCAATGAATCTAAGTTTTTGTTGTTTCATTACCACTAGCTTTATTACTTGTGATTTAAAATTTAATGTTATTTGATGAGTTCTTTTGAGTTAAAACCAAGGTTCAGGATTCAGTAATACAGCAAGTTTTAAAACCATCTTTAGAGAGGGAAGGAAATCCCAGAAATGTCTTTCAAAAGAAATGTCTTTCTGTCTACTCAGAAGGAAAAAAAAAATCCAAGAAGTCTCATCCACTTTGAGGGTCACCTGCTTCACACTGAAACCACTCTGAACAACTTGAAACAATACAGGCTCTTTGGAGCAATGGTAGTGTTTTGTTACTTCTTTAGTGATTTTGTTACCCCAACAGTCTCCAACACTCACCCGGCTCAAAATATATCTGTGGAGTTTGTATTTTAGCAAAACAGACATTCACATTTGTTCTAAATCATCTCATCATGAAACAAGAAACAAGCAAAAACCCAAATTTCAACTCAACTGCAGCTTTCTCAGACTCAGCAGTTGCCATGCTACCAGGCACAAGGTAGAACTAGATACCTGAATTAGAAAACAAAGGAAATAAAGCATTAATCCTACAGAACTGGAGCTACTTCTTTTCAATCTTTCCTTTGCCAAGAAGAAAAAGAGAAATCATTTTATTTCTGTATGGAATCAGAAAACCCTACACCCTGGGGCCAATGTTACTGTAAATTTTTTTTAGGTCACTCAAACTGTAGTAACCTTCCCCCACACCCTCAACTCTCTCTCAGTACTGACTGATAGAAAGTCATATAACAGAGATAAAGGCTCTTTCAGATAACATGTGGAAAAGCAGCGGTATTAAGTGGTTTCTTTTAGGTCAATAAGATCTAAAAGCAATCTCCGGGAGCTCAGTAGGAGTTCAGTTCCTATTCAAGGAGAGGCACCAAACAAATGCCCTCTGTATTAATCTAAAAAGTTCACCTAAAATTCATTGGTAGCCCAGTACATTTTCAAATTGATAGTTCAACAGCTCTATAACGAAACAGTTTTCATAGATCATCTTCAATTACAAACATAATTTACTACATGATCAGAAAAAGAAGGTAATATAATCATTTCTGAAGCCTAAAAATATATTGGAAAAGTTTTTACACCGCTCAAATATTCAAAGGAAATCAAAAAAACAAGTTGTTGTTCTTCTTAAGCAGAAGTCTTAATTAAAACTCATTAAAGTTTTTGCTTTTGCTGAGCTCCCCAAGATTGCTATTAGGTCTTATTGAACCTAAGCAGGGATGGCCCTATGGCTTCAAGAAAGCACTCAGGTTAATACCACTCTTGGGCAGTTTCTCAGAGCTAACTCCAGCTTGATTAACTGCTCATTGAGAAATACAGACACTCTCCTTTTGTCCTGCTGTGCCCTGGATATTGCCAGTTGATCCCATACTAACTCAAGAACTGCAAGAGAACACAACTGGTACCAATGGAAGATTCTGAACCAGCTCAGTCAAAACCAGTCTAAAAGTTGACTTTGGAGAACTTCAGTGTCAGCCTAACTTCTTTGATGCAATACCCCAACTAATTTAAAACAAAATTACAATGACTTGACTAGAACTGTCATTCCAAACTATTAAGATGGAAAAAATACTGCAAGGCTAGTTTGCACCCAATATTTCCTGTTCCATAGGTAAATTAAACAACATAGATTTCAACTCTGAAACTGAAGATTGGAAGCTTACACCTTGGGCATTACTAATTCCCAAACAGCAATTTTGAGATTACTCTATAATGAAAAAGAGAGGAATATTCACAAGGATGCAGACACTTTGCTTGAATATCAAGTGTTGTGTGAAATTTCTTATCTAGAGTTCTGCACACTGCTGAAAGATACTTCTGTGTATTTCATAGTTTCCTCCAGCATTAGAGCTGAAAAAGGACAACTGAGTCTAAAGAGGTGGAATCTCTGCATCATGTAATATTTTGTTTGTCCAGCTTAGGGAAGGAGTAAGGAAGATATCCTTGAGACTCACAATGTAGTCAATTCAACTGCCTTTGAAGAACTGGTTTCTGAAATAGAGCTGAAAGCATCTTTTCTTCTTTTCCATCAAAGTTAAAAGTGGGCAGGTAAAAAATTAAAGGAAAAAAAAATCAGACACTAGGTTTTACTAAGTCAAGAAAAGGTAATGCAAACATTCTCTACAGAAATGATCATGCAATCATTTCAAAAATGATCACAAAAAGTAGCAAATCATGAAATATGTAGTTAAGGGGACAACTTCATGCAGAATGGGTTTGTACAGTACATACCCAGATAGGATCTCTTGGGAGGTGCTTTGATTTCTTCATCCTTACTATCTGCAGCTACATAAAAAAACAGTTGAAGGGGAAAAAAAAAGAAAGGAAAGACAAACAGACTTTTATGATTAAACGCAACAGTGGTTATTTGAGTTACAGTTTAGTCAGTTAGTACATTTTATTCATTAAAAAATAATAGCCAGACCAAAACATGCCAGAAATTTTAGCCTCCATGCTTTGTATAAATCTCCCACCCCACAATGCTAAGATAGGACTGAGCAATAGGAAGTCCCAGAACAGTCGCAGTGCACAACCCACCAGCAGCGTACCTATAAAGGGAAAATAAAGGCTTAAAAAACAATGAAATAGACAGCTTGATTCTTACTTTAGACTACATAAACTGTAACTTTTTATGATCAGAAAAAACAAGCTGTTACCTCAGGAACATTGGGTGTGTGGATATGTATGTATACACAGCTGAGACCGTAGTTGCCTTGCCTCTGGTGGAAAATGCTGTTCAAAAATACTGTCACAAAGCCTAACATCAAGAAGGAGAGAATAGACCTCATCTGCCACCATGCTGCATGCTAAGCCTTTTTCACTCTAACCTTCCTCTGCCAGTTGAAAACTATGCATTACACAAGGGAGTTTTCCAGTGCCAAAACCAAAGCTCTTTAAAGGATCAGAGTGCTATAATAAGATACAAGTTATAAAGCAGACTGAGTCAACCAGCAAAACTAGATTAATGACAAAAGGAATTCATCTTCATGTAAAAACACAGGAGTCAATGTTCTACTTGTGGTGCCTGGGCTGCACAAGCAAGGAGAGATGTCCAACTGTCTCCTTTCAACAAATACTGTCCACTGGTTTTCAGTATAGTTCACATTCAGGGGGTTCAAAAATCTGTTGCCATGTCTTGGGCATAACTAGAATCTTTGTTGGAGAGAGATGTGAGGCTGATTGGGGGAAAGACAAAGAAGGTTCTTCATATACTATTTGTCTCTCCAAGAATATGAAGAAACTGCTCTGGCCTGCCAACATTCCCAAAAGTAACCAGATGTTTTCAGCTCTCTGTATCTGTGACCACCTTGCTTCAGCCATCTCTTGGTTCTCAAGTCAAGCCGTAGCACATGCAACTTTTTGCATTTCAATATTCAGCTCTTTAGCATGGTAGCACCATCATGCCCAAAAAGACTAAAATACTTTGGAGAAAAACAACTACAACAAAATTAACAAGAACTCTGACCCTTTCTGTACTGAGCCAACAATGCAGCATACATATGGCTGCACAGATAAAACCTCAAACTTTGGAACAAATATGGAAAACTATTGTTACCACAACAATGGTACCAGGAAATCTGCATTAGAGCAGTTACGATGCAGTGAGGTTAAATACAGGATAAAAGATGAGAAGCTACTGTTCATGCCTGCTGATTTCACCTGAAGAGACTCCTTCATGTAGCTTTCAAAGCATTCATATACAGGGGAGAGAACTGTCCTGTCACAGGAGGTTTTAAAATCAAATTGAGGGTTTTGTTGGTTTTGTATTTTGCCTAGTTAGGGTGCTGGCTTCTCCCAGTCTGAATTGTTAAAAACAGGCTACACAGTCCAAATTTTTTTTAAAAAGTAATAGAACAGTTGGATATATGAACAGCACTTGCTCTGTTTTCAGTCAGTATGTACTGAAGGATAAAGTCTGTGTATCCCAAACAAAA
Organism: Prinia subflava; assembly: GCF_021018805.1. Classification (NCBI taxonomy): domain Eukaryota; kingdom Metazoa; phylum Chordata; class Aves; order Passeriformes; family Cisticolidae; genus Prinia; species Prinia subflava. The sequence continues at coordinate 95,299,809 of NC_086247.1, forward strand.
TATCAGGGAAGGCTGCAATAGCACAAAGACGAGTTGCACCAGTTTCAACTTAATTTCATTCTGCAATACTAAATGGGAGTGGGGGAAAAATCCTGTAACTGAGAAGTAGCTGTGAGAAGCAAAAAAAGTTAAGAAAACTCAATCTTTTTCAAGTTCTCTGTATATAGAGTCTAAAAAAAAAAAATCAAACATTACTAGAAAATCTAGGGAGACTGCATTTCTCACGCTATGATAGTTAACCTACAAATCAAAGTACAAGCAAAGTGACTGAATGATTTTACATGTTCTGAATAGTTATTGATATTTTGGTTATTTTAAGCCAGTAACAAAACAGGCTAAAATATACAGAACAAGCTTGTCAGGATTTGAAGAGATTGCATTTTAATGCTTCAAGATAGGAAGCAGATTCCTTCTGAACTAGTTATTACTTAAGGGACCTAATTTGTGAGAAAAAGAAAAACAAAAGGAAAAAAGGCAATTCCCACATAACTGAAAACACACCGGCATTTACTTATGCTACTTGGAAGAAATAACACATTTAACAATAATATAAGAAAACAGCAAACTCCCTTCCACTGAAATATTCTGTTCTTTCTAAATATTTTGGATTATTTTGCCAAAACATTCAAAGGGAGGATAGAAAAGAAAAACGTCTAAAATGAAGATCAACCATGTGAGAAATAATAATTATATTATCATTCAGAAATGGTGTACCTTCACTCACGATTCTGCAAGGTTAACAAAAACAATGACTTCAAACCTAGCTCTTCACTGCCCCAGTAGACTATAAGGAAAGAAAGTAAGTACACCGATTTATCAGCTTGCCTAGATCACCATACAACTTTAGAGATAAGATTAGGTGTATGATTAGAAACACAGTTCTCACTCCTACTCGTATTGTGCTTGAAACCTATCATTGTGCCCAGCTTGAAAGGAGCTTTGTATGCATCTGTATGTTTATTCTGAGCCATCATACAGCTGTCCTTACTAAAAATCAATCCCATGTAAGAAAAATATTCCAACTATTCTCAGTGTTTGTGGGAGGATGCAAGCCTTTCAATGAAAACAAATAATTAAGGACCACAAGTAGGTAAAAAACAGTCTCTCAAATTCCATATGACAAACTTGAGTTTTAGGAAAAAGGATTAAATAACACAAGGCAACCTTAAAGAGTTCCTGTCATCTGTCAAGGGAAGTACTGATTACCTCTAAGGAGACTGTATGTCTTTCAGGGAGAGTTGCTTAAAGAGCATTATACATTAAATTGAAGATCCTCCCTTTTCTGTCCAAAGGTTACTGAAGGAGCCTGCAAGTGTGTATAAATGTGCACAAGAACAATTTCCTCTCAGAAAGGGCAAACAGAAATACCTCTGTTACTTCACAAAATTCTAGCACAAACAGCAGAGGAGGAAGAAAGCATACATGCCCTGCCCAAATGCTTCCTGGATTTTATCTGCTGCTAAATCCAGCTGAAAGTAGCTTTTTAGTTGTTCATCCTGCCAGACTGAAAACCCTGGTGAACACAGCAACTTGTGTTTAGAAGCTGGAGTGTAGCTCCTCTTCCACATTCACTTACCTGAATAGTTTCTCACTACACTCCACAATGAGCAGGAATGGAAGCAGCTTCCTTAGCTATTAGATAAATTACCCTACTCCACAGCCAGAGCTGCTTCCTTCTAATGATGGCTGTAGATATCTGGAATTTGATCAGACTCTCCGTTATTAGAGAGTGTGGAAGAAAACAGATGGAGAGAATACATTATACATCCTTAATGGCAAAACAACTGACAGAAAGCTGACAGTGTTAATTCAGTTCTTGTTGGTAATAAGCTGTTACATAAAACATTCTAAGTCAAAATCAACAGAGAGAAACAAAAACCTACCCATCTCACATTTTATATCTGCAAGGAAAAAAGCAAGGACTTTGCACAAAGACTGAACACTTTATTAAATAGAGAATAATAGTCTGGCCCAACTGAAATTATCAAAATTAACCAAAATAAAAAATGTGGGAAAATCCCCATAAGACAAACTAATCCTGCATTAAAGCCAAAGGAAATGGTACACAAAAAGAGATCATTTTGCAACTATGATAAGAAGCACCTGGTTTTTGACAGTCAGTAACTCAAGTAAATAGAAAATTATTATCTATAAAAGCAAATTCTAACATTTAGATAATAGCGTAAGATCACAATTAAGAACTTGGTTAAAAGTACAGCTGAAGAAAATAACTTCTTACTGCAGCCAAGATCTTTAAAAAAATCCAGGCTAGCAAAACAGCGTAACAACCAGCTCTATATTCAAAATGTGGTGTAAAATATTAGGGAGAACTCTAATTTCTAGACTTAACCAAGACCTGTCTGAAGTAAAATTTCAGCTGTACATTTTTATCTGGAAAATAGGCAGTTTCAAAAAAAAAATTCAGGAAGTGCTACAGTGGGAGACTGAACTGCAAGACAGAACTTTTGTACTAAGTAGAGGACACCATATTTTCAGATATATTTATCCTAAAAAAGCCAGTTCCTGTCACTGACCTGCAAAAGAGCGGCGTTTGACGTTTAGCTCATTGGACACACGAACTTCAGTGCACAGCTTCAGCATCAGTAACATTGTAATGATCATGATAATGCTCTGCCACAAAAGCGGGGATTCAAAACGCCTTCCAAACCTAAAAAAGGAAAAGGAAGTATGTAAAACATCTAAGCACTGGAAAAGGAAATGCTAACAGTAACAGGTATGGAAGGCTGAAGAAGTCAGAGTCACCAGACAGACCTAGTTCCATACATAGTAGCTCAGAGCAGAAGTATCTGAGAACCTTATTGCAACATCCCAGTGGACTCATCCTAGAGATGCTGAACAAGCTTAAGTCTTTGCTTCAAAAGCCAGCAGCAAACCTATTGTTTTGAAAGGTAAATCACATTCATTAAGCAGTAAGTCGTACAGAGAGACCAGAGAGTTATGCCACATTAACACCAGTTGTGTGCTCTCTACACACACTCCAAAGATTTCACATGGACTTCTGTGCAAAGCTTCCCTTTCTCATTTTTTCATTTTTAAATTAAGTCATAAAACCAATAGCACTTGCCCTGTAAAGAAATAAATATCCACAGCCCTGTCTAGACATCTGAATGGAAAATCCAAGTTTTCAGAACACACCAACTATTTAATAAATTTTTGTCTTATTTGGACCAAGACTGGGTGAAGTAAGGAAATAAAGATGACATGTCACGGGAGCTTCTGAGCACTTCCTTCACACAACAGAGAATGTGTACTTGGATTGTGGCCAGTCTTGACTGAAGAGCTTATTCTTAAGTGATTGCACAAGATTCTGCTGTAGGAAAAAGAGAACCCTTCAGTGGAGATCAGTAATGCTCCAAGATCCTCTTCCTACATTACTTGGTGAAAGCTCAGCAATCCCCAACACACACTCTAAGTGTATCAGGGGTAAAGGGTGGAAGCTTATCATATGCAGCCCTCAAAGCACACTGCATTTACAACAAGAAGGTGACACACACATCATAGTGAGCTGCTTCTCTGTGCTCAGTTCTGCCAGGTTTTATGCCTTGAAGACAGAGATGCTGAGGAAGTGGTTTGGTCAGAACCTATTGCTGTGCTCCCCAGCTCTCTCACCTGCACTGTGAGGCACACAGACTTTCTAAATTTCCTAACAGCAGAGTCACTAAGGTCAATCTTTGATCACATCATGCTGACTGAGTCCTGAGCCTCACAGGCATGGCAATTATTTCTCTCTTCTTGATAGTTCCTGTTTTACTGCATCCTGGCAATTTGTTAATGCTTGGGCTACTTTCATGGCTGAGCTCCATGCTAGTAAAAACCAGTCAGGTTCACCATCATGCTGTCTCACACTACTGTGTTTCCACTGCAGCCATTTCACCAGGGCAAGATTTTTTATTACAAGTCAAGTAACAAGGAAGAGGAGAAAGACTGGAAAGTCCTTGACTAGCTTCCTCGGAAATCCTGTGCAGAAGAGCAAAGCAGCCACACCAGTGAAAACAGCCAAGTATATCCTGCCTAATGGCATACAGCTCAGGAAAAGTACAACTCCTTGAGCCTCCACATTACTGCCAGAGGACCCACCAGTAACTACTGCAGGAACAGCAGTTCTGTAGCCATTAGTCCCCTACTTCTTTCCACCCTCGATGGAGCCACTATTGTAACAAATTAGAGGACACTACGAGGAGGGAAATAAAGAACACAGCTGATAAGCATAACCACAGGCAGTATGTGCTCTGGGTAAGGCTTTCACTGCACTAGTTCAAAATGCAGGGGAAAAGAACAAAAGTTTGGCCTAGTCTATGCCCCAGCCTCATGATTCCAGAGTTCATTCAGCCTGTGTTGCTGTCTGTGACCAAGTTCCCCTCATCTACTGGAATTCAATACTATTATATTTGTCTCTTACTCAGGGATGATAAAAAATATGGGAAAGACTTACTGAGAACTATGGAGCAGTTAACTATAAACCAGTTTACATCAGGTTTAGAAAAACCATCTCCAGTTACAAATGTATTTGCATGTAAAATACAGTAATGCATTTAAAAGGGGCTGAGCTAGCAGCACAAGTTGGAAGCTGCTATGTCAATAAATGCAGCCACAGGTCACTATAAGGTTAGTTTCTGCTTGCTGATGAGACTACTTGTCATTCATTAATGGGTGCCACACACAAATACTGCTTGCAGTATAAATACCCACTCACTACAAACACAAATAAGCACAGCTGCCTGCTTGCCTGATCACAATTTGTCGTAAGATTCAAGTACTACTGCAGACCCCTTTCCCCTGAACACTAGGAGGGAAAAAAGTACAACAAAACTCACAACACATAAGAGAGTTAAAATGGAAACTTAAAAATTCTTATGGGAACTTCAAACAATGCAAACCACCTGTAGGGTTTTTCACAACCATCCAGTCAAAGATAACAAAGGTTATACAACAAAACATACTCATGTGAAATGTATCTCCCCAAACACCAAGCCCCAGAATGAGTCTTGCAGGCAACACAACCCTCTGAACTAGACCACATATGCAAGAAAACAAACAGCTGCCACGGAGACCAACAGGCAGAGCAAACACATGGATTACACACTACCTGGGCAGCAAAACTGAAGGGAATACCATTGTCAAGGACCAGTCTTGGGTTCTTGAAGCTGTAAAAGTAAAGCCAGAACATTCCTTTTGCTCAGGATCTTGGACACAAACACCACTCCGAGCTGCTTACCCTACTTTTCATTGATATCAGGGCCTGCCAAAGCAACTCTAATCCAGTTTAAGACTCCTCAGGCCAGCTTGAGCCAGGAGCACTACAGGATGTAAGCCCTGCAGGGAGAGCATGCCACTCCATGTTCTGTTTCCTTTCTGCCTCACAGACATTATTCCTGTCTCTGCATAAGCAGAAGCCAGAAGAGGAGGAACATTAAGGTAATTAAAGCACCTTATGAGAGAAAGATGAAGAGCCTTAGGATACTAGAATAGGCTTGAGGAAAAGATCAGCTTTGAAGCCCTGGGAGTGAGGAGTCACCAACATTATTCCATTTTCATCCCATAACTACAATGTTGTGTAACAAAGTGAACAGTGACACTTGCAGTATTCAAGGAACTCAGACTGCATATATCAGACTATAAAGAGACAAAGAGCTTTTCCACTGTTTACTTCATTTGTAAAAAGAACAAGACAAAAACAAAAGAACTCTTTACTTCCTGTAGTAGTCAAATATGCAAATAAAAGGGGAGAGTGGCTTACATTTTATTCGTATTTCCACAGCCTTTAAATGACTAATGCATGTTCAGGGTGATGAAGATAAGACAAATACACGTTCAAGCCAGAGGAGAGACTAACTAGTTATTGAGAAAACTACGTAATTCCATTGGTACAATTCAATTCTGCAATAATCCTGCTATTACAGTCCTGGGCCTACTTGAAACAGCAAATGCCAATTGTGAAAAAGAAGCCTAGGCAAGACCAAACATAAATGGTTTGCCTATCACTTTTCCTAAAATATCTTTGAAAAGAAACTGACTGCTTTTGGTGCAGCCAAATCACCATCACCCTGATCACTCTGTTTCCTCCTACACTCCTGGATGCTGTTCCAGCTTTCATCTGCTGTCTGCTTTTCAGCTGTTTGAGATTCCAGGCAACATGGAAAGCACACAGGATATACCACACACTACCAGGATAATGACAGATAGCCCAGAAAGTCCAGAAAGTCATCCCATACAATTACAGAATTTAACCTGTAGGATTTAGGCAGGAAGAAGAAACAAACTAGTTTTGCAACAGGATCTTTTGATACAAAGTTCCTCTTGACATGTAAACTTCGAAGACTTTATGCATCATCCCAAACCAAGCTCCTCAACTGGGCATCCAAAATTCTACTTTACTTTCTGCACAAAAAAGTAGCACATCTTATCCCTGCTCTCTGGCACTTACACAAAGGAGGAGGAATTGCATAACACTTTTGCTCTCAATATCTGAACAAGATTCCACCAGCAAGCCATATGTAAGACAATCTTTCAAAGCTGTAGTCATTCTGTCAGCTCAATTCATGCCACATTCCACACATGGAAAAAGCTGGCAAGATCCATTTTAGTAACAGACGCCTTAAAAACACCTAGGAATCTACCCCTGATAAGAGCAAGTTCACCATTTCTCTATAAATTACCTCCAGCTACATATTTGAGTCTCTAAACTTCTGTTCTTAAACAGGGAGCTCATTCCATTGACTCCAGCACAAAGAGCTCTCAGTTCTACTGATATTGCTGTTTTAAGAAGACTTTTTGTTTTAGGTCAGCTGATGTGGAATGGGTAGAGGGTTACCTTTGCTCAAAAATAACACAGTCCATAGTCTCCATCCTGTCCTTGGCTGTCAGAACTTGTTCCCATGGTTTGCCTTAAGGCAACTATTTTGTGAGAACAACTCCAAAACTGGATGATTTCATTTTCTGTTTTTGGATTTCTGTGGCACTGCTAAATGAGTTTTAGGACAGTGTCCCAAAGAACTGCAGCTCAAAACCTTTGGAAAGAACATTGTCTTCATGGAAAATATACAAACTCTATTTTATAATGACATCCATTTTACAAAACGTAAAACTGAAAAACACCCCAAAAAACTTCTGGGGATAGCAGGCAACATAAGTACTTTCGGCTGCACTTAGTCAAGATACATATAAAAATGTCTATGCTGATTTCTAAGAAATCTATAGTTCCTTTTCCACTTGCTATTTATTCTCATTTTAATATTAGAAGAAACTGTAATTTATCTCTTCATAAGCTCTGTTTTAAAAAAGAAATAGTGAAGAGAGAGAGGGGGAGGAGACAGAACTCACAAGTTAGTTCTTCTGCATCCTCCACCCCCAACTGATAACATTACTCTCACCCGCCTTCTCATTCCTGCTCTCCATTATGACAATGCAAAGCTACTCAGCTGGCAGCCTGCAGGCCACACCAACCCAGATGATGTGTACACCTTGGTCTAGTGCCACGGGGAGCTCTGGATCCACCCCACAACTTCCAAACAGCCTGGGACAGCTTAAGCAGATAATTAATCACCTCAAAGTTCAGGGTATCCCTTGAGCAAGAACACAGAGCTAAATCAAGAAAGTATAGTAAGATGTAAGGCACAAGCTATCAAAAATGGTAATGAAGTGTTTAATTAAAAATTTAGAGGGAGGAAAATTGCTATCAGGTTTTTTTTGGAGCATATCATACACTTTCATATGCAACAGAATTACAAAGACCTGGAGTTCTGCGCTGCCTCTCAATGTCTATCCACAGTGCAGGCTTTCCCCAGGCTGTGGGGCTGGAGAAGAAAGACAGGAGAAGCAGTACTGACAAAGGCAGGACTAAACAAAGGGGCTGCTGACGCAGTCATAAATCATATCCAGCAGCTATATTGACACCCGAAAATAAATATTGCTTTGATAAAATTGTAACAATAGATTACTACTAAATACAAAGTTAAATTAGTATCAAATATACTGCAGCACAAAATCTGCTCTTCACACTGGTAAACAGAGACTCCTTTGTGTGATGTTATAAGCACAAACTGCCTACTTTTCAAATTTTTTTTAAGAATCCTCTTTAAAATGGCGAAAGACTTAAACATGCCAAAATTCTAGCTTCTTTTTCCTAAACAAACACCATGCATGCATAAATAAAGGGAAGTAGAATCACGCCCATTGCTATCCATACATTTTCCCAATGTTTTTACACCAAGTTCTGGCACATTGCTGGAACATAGCAATGACAAGCACACATAACTGAAAGCAGAAACATCTCTTTAGAGATGACATTTTGAGACACTGTGTGAAAGAGAAGCCTGAAAAGTGGATACTGTGCTATTGTCATCATTAGCAAACTAGAAATTCTTTGGGCACATCTTGAAATTCAGTAATTATATATAAGAAAGACAAGGAGGAGAGGCATTGCACTGAGTCCGCTTGACTTCAAAGGATGGCTTACCACTGAAGACAGTCTAATCAGAAAAACAGGATTTGTGAGAACAGGTAACTGGAAACAGGGTTGTTATCCTTGATCTCAGTAGTACTTTGTTCGTTGACTACTGGCACAGTGCAATCCACCAGCTGTGTCTATTGACACATAAAACATGCCGAGATTAGGAAGCAAATACTCTGGGGGGGAGATGAAAGGTCAAACTTAGCCCACTGCAAAACCAGACATTAATCCAAAAAAGGATAACTTCTGAAACAACTGAGTACATTTAGAGGAGCCTGTGGAATCCATCATTCCACAAAGAGGATGTGAGGGAATTGCCCCCATAGCTGAGGAGAAGGAAGTTTAAGAAAGTCATAAGGGAAAGGTGGGAGGACCAGGTCTGTTATGAGTAACACAAATACAGAAACACCAGCACTACCCAAGAGCAAAAATACAGAGGCATAAAAGGCATTACAGGCAGGAACAGTCTGCTCTTGTGAGCTGCAAATCAGTACATGAAATTTCAGGGGAAACCTGGAAATAAAAACAGAAACATATTATAGAAATGTCTTTGAAGTTAAAAACAAAACAAACAAACAAAAAACAATAAAAACATCAGCCATCCTAGAAAATAATTAATTAAGTCCTGAAAAGCAACACTATTAAAACTTGGAAGTTTTTAAAGCCTAACAATTTAAGTACTTATTTTTGGATCAGGATGGAGGGGAGGTCCTTAAAAAATTACTCTGGCTCCAATCACATGCTTAGTAATCCAAGGTAATGAAGAGAAACCAAATGAAACCAGGAGCTATATGGCAGTAAAGTTTTCAGAAGAGAGACTTGGATTAATACTAGGTTTGCTAAAGGGAAGGAGATATCAACTGGTACTTGGTGGAAAAAATTATATACAGAATAAAATTACTTGTAGGAACAGTTCTGTCCTGGCACCAGAATGGTATTTATTTAATAAATTTAAAACAAAATAAATAAAAACTTTCTAATTTCTTCCAAAGAATATTACATATACAACCAAAATAATTCTGCTGTTTATGTCATTATCGAGAGCATTGTGTCCCAGATAATGCATCAGCCATAGGTGACATTAACCAAATAATGCAAAAATTGAACTACCAAGATGCTCTATGGGTGGATTTTAACCATGTTCACAGAAATCACAGGCTCTTGCTCTACAATCTTCCTTTAATTATCCAGATGCCAAAGAATAATATCCACCCTCAATGCCATTTTCATGACTTACTGGTGCTTAGAACTAACTACCAGGGATGCCTAACATTTTAGGAAGGCAAGCAAAATATTCTCTCCCGGGAACACTGAATTATCATCACGCAAGTACTCTTTTGTCTTTTAGCTCAGCAGAACTAGAAAAAGACAATTCATTCACAGTACAGACGGAAAGGTTTCTGCAGGCCCCTGCGTGAAGCCTTTCCATGCCAAGCTCCAAGGTGACCAAGAACTTACACAGTGCTTACATTGTGTCAGGGAGTGATACTATTATGTGGCTTAACTACTCACAGTAAAACAATTACATACTCCTATCAATGTAACTATATTTTCTGTCTTTTTTGAGGTATTGACAAGCCTTTCTACACTGACATAAACTATAACTTTTCATTATTTGCAGCATTTATACTTTCACCTATCTCTTAACTAGATGTACTTAAAATCAATTCAAATTAAACATCTTTCAGTTCTTCCATAGTCTGAGTCTCACTTAACAGATGCACTCACCTGAGTTACCTAGAAACTGCCAGCATCTCCATTCAGGTGTAAGTAATTTCTATATTTGACTACCTCACGTAAAACCAAAAATTAGATTATTTCTCTCTCTAAAACTGTCAGCTCAGGTTTTTCACTTCTCCTCCTGCCAGTTCCTATACTTCCCTCTTGCTGTTTGCTTTCTCCATATACTTCTACCCAGGAAAACACAGTTCCAATGCAACAAGTACCTCTGACCTAGTGATGCTTCCTCTGTTTGACTGCCAGCTACTGGTACCAAGAAAGGGTCTCCTGTCCTCCAGTCCAGCACAGCACTCACATGTTGCATTTTGCTGTAGCAGAACCCAGGAAGCCATTATACAGAGTCAGAAGAGGCTTGTTTAAAGAGAAACTGGAAACCAACAAACGGATGCAGCCTGTTACCTATCAGTTCTTTGTGGATTAAAAGCATCAGTTTGTAGTCAAAACAGAACCACAGAATAACTGTCCTTTGTTGCAGTAATTTCCTAGACCATTTCATCTTTGGTATCCCAAGTATATTCTCAGAGGTGTAGCATCTATATAATCAGAAGTAATGAGCAAGATGTTAGCAACATTGATTCACAGAAATCATGCCCTAATAATATTTTCTTTGTCCAACAGCACAGGACCTAAATATGGAAACAAACTTCCTCTTAAGTATTGAAAGTGGTGTTGAAAGCAAAAGAAATTTGCTTTTGAAAGGTAGCACATCTTTTCCTTGCTTATCCAAGAATGAAAACTCTCATCTGTAGTTGTGCATGAAGATCTACAAGTGAATGCCCTCTGAAGCCAGCTGGCGTCCTGGGAAAATGCAAGAATATATGGCAAGTCTTCCAGTGACGTTAATGCCAACCAGACACTAGAATAAGAGTATGATACCAAAGCTTTCATTCTGAAAACGGAGACAGAGGAGCATGAGAAATGTAAAATGCAGTCAGCAAGAAAAAGACCTGACTTAGCATAAAGCTCTTTACCAACAAGTTAAAAAGTTTCATCTTAGAAAACAGAGTGCTGATAATCAGCTCTGGCAAGGGAAACAGACTACGCTCCCCAGCCCATTTAAATTCATTCTATTTAACAGACTCACACACTGATGGAAAGACAGCATTTATATCTTCAAGAGAAGGGAAAATGTACGTAAGATATTATTTCCTCAAATATTCCAATCAAAGCTTTACAGCTGGCAAGCAAGCACGAACCCTTAGAACTGAGCAGAAACACAGCCAACTTACCAAAAAAGTATCCGCAGAATATTTGCGACCAGCAACACCAGGCAGACGTAGGTGGAGAAGCCCTCCGCGTTCTGGGTCCGCCGAATGTCGCGGTACTGAGGGATGTAGGGCACGACGCCGCCGAACACCATGGCCCCCGCGGCGCCCCAGGACACCAGCTGCTGCATGGGCACCAGCAGCCACTCCAGGCCTCCCGGCTCCATGCCGGGGGCGCGCGGGGAGGCGCTCAGGCTGAGGGATGCCCTCAGGCTGAGGGTGCCCCGCCGCAGCTCTCCGGCCGGGGCCGGCTCTAGCCACGGGCGGGCTCCTGGCCGGGATGCGGCACCATGACTGCGCCCTCTCCCGCGGGGCCCGGACCTGGGGAAAGGGACGGGGCGTGAGCCTGGCTCTGACGAAGGCGGCTCCGGCCGCTGCCAGTCGGGCGCTGGCGAGCCCGGACCATCGCCCAGCCGAGGGCGGGCCAGGGCCGCCCCCGCTCCAGCCTCAGACCCCGGGCCAGCCCGGCGCTCCACAGGGGAAGCCCGGCACGGCAGCCGCGTCGCTCCATCGCTGAGGAGAGCGGCCAGCGGCCAGGCAGGGCGCGGACACGCGCCTCCGCCGCCATCCCCGCCCGGCCCCCGGGTCGCGTCTCCGACGGGGCTTCTCCACCTCCCTCGCCCACCCGCGCCCGCCCCGCCCCGCCCCGCCCCGCCCCGCGGACAGGCACGGCCGCCCGCCCCGCACCTGCTCCTCGCGCTCCGGCCGCCGCCGCCTCCATCCCCCGGCGCCGCTCCGCGGGCGGGCAGCGGCGGCCGGGGCGGCTCGTGACGCACAGCGAGCGGCCCCGCCCCTTCCTCCGGCGGGGAACGGCGGCGGCGGGCGCAGCACCGGGCAGTGGCACCGGGCAGCGGCCCCGGGCAGCGGCCCCTTCCCTCCCTTCCCTCCCTTCCTACCGCGCTGCCGCCCGCGACACGGTGGGCGCCTCGGCGCCGGAGGTGGCTCGGCTCCCCCAGGCACACCTGGACGCTTCTCCTCCGCGGGCCGCGCTGAGCTGCCGCCCGGGGTCCTGCTCCCCAGGAGTTACGGAAAATTCTGTCATGCCTCATGGACAAGGGCGAATGGCTTTAAACTGAAAGGGAGCAGATTTCTTCCTAATAGCTAAATATCAGGGAGAAAATCTTTACTTTGAGGGTGGTGAGGCACTGGGACAGGTTGCCCAGAGAAGCCCTGGCTGTCCCGTTCCTTCAAGTGTTCAAGGCCGGGCTGGATGGGGCTTTGAGCAACGTGGTCTAATGAAAGGTGTCCATGGCAGGGAGGTTGGAACTTGATGGTCTTTAAAGTCCCTTCCAACCCAAAGCATTCTAAGATTTCTGTGCCTCTCTGAATTGCAGTGGCTGGGGAGGGAAAATGTGCATCTTCTACCCAAAGCAGGGCAAACCCAAAGTGCCCAGGGAGTCTCTACTGCTACTTGCCTTGACCAGCAGAGGACGAGTCCTGCAAGTGCTGTACACATATGTTATGTGGAGAATGGCAGCACGGACACTGCATCCATCTCCTTCAGCCACACTTAAAAGGATGGGTCATCCACTGTGCATCCAAGTGACTGCACAGCTGTCCTCAAAGCTTGTTCCTTGGGCTCCCCATAATACTACCCCAGACATGCTTCCTTCTGCCTTGTAAGTGCCCCTGCTGCTCATCCAACAGGTAGGAGAAAATGAGATAGGTTTTCCTGCATCTGAGTCATGTATTATTTTGTATCCTGTAGCAGCAACAGCAAATGTTTTTGTGATTCTTAAAGGGGAAAAGGAGACGAATTAAAAATAGAAATGTCTGGTTTGGGACTTCAGAAGTCTTTTGTTTACTTCCTGCATAGCAGCATCTCATTCAGCTGCAACCATTTCTTCCACTGGGCAATTCTTGCAGCATACGTGCAGCACATGAACCTGCACATTACTGAAGAATGTATTTGTCAAAGACAGTCTTGGAGTACCATCATACAAACATGCAAAACAGCCTCCTTAGGTCAGGTGACCAGTGATAACATTGGGACTTACCTTTCCTACAAGGAAGCAGCAGCTACACTACTTGAACAAAGCTCTATTCCATTACATAGACTTGATAGTTTGATGGCTGACGTTAAAAATACACAGTGGCTGTTTTGAATTCTGATTTTTGAATGAGGATCCTGAAGTTCTTTATTTCATCACATCTGACTCACTCAGAGTATAACAATCCAATTATATATAAAGTGCATTATTTAAAGCATATTTTATTATTTAATGGCTCACATTTCATATGTCACTTGCGCATTATCATCAGGCAGTTATGCCAGCTTCTTTACACACTTTCCTTGGAGTCCTTAGCACATTATTTTTCCTTAAGCACAGCAGTCTAAACAAACCTCAAGGTGAAAATAGGAGTAGCCCAGATTAGAAAGCCAATATTTGTTCATGTAAATACAAGTATTTTGAGAAATCATAAAGAGATTATCTTGAGAAAATAGGTATTTTGAAGTAATGGTTACCTAAGTAGAAGAAACTGCCCAAGCTGGCACCAGATCTCTAGGTTAGCTTCCAGAATTATTCCAGGATACTCTTAAGTCTCTGCAATAACAAATTGTATGCAAGATTAAGATTCTGAAATACTCAACTGGAAACAGACAACTGCCTAAACTCAGGTTGTTCTGCCTTACTCTAAACTGTAAGGGTAAAAACTGTGAATTACAGCACGTTGCTGTATGAACACAATTCAGTTCTGGTCACTGAAAAACCTCCTAAAAAAAACCTAGCTGAAAAACCTAGCTGTTCAGGAGTTAATCCATGGATGTAAGCTAAGCTGACCAGTGACACCAGACACTGGGTAGGAGGAGGAATGACAGGCTGGCTGAACTCCTTGGGCTGAGCAGCTGCCAGCATCAGGGAGGGACCCTTCAGGTCTCAGGATATTCTAAAAGCCAGGATCAGTTTTTTTAATAGTGGTACCATCCTGAGGTGCTTGCTGCCTCTGGCATAGCATCCTGCCTGGCACAGGAACACCCAACCATAGCAGACCCAGCAAGACTCCAGTAGGAGAGTGTGCTGGAAGAAATTTATCTAAACCTGGGGTGATAACAGGTGATTGGAGAGTCTTGCATCATCAAGGAAAAGTTCCACAACATGCAGATCTGAGTGCAGTCACAAGATTGAGGCTTCAGAGCAGATTTCTTTCTCTGGGAGATAGTAACTGAGAGGGAGCTCAGAAGGATCGCTCTTTTGGTGTAAAAGCAGAGCCTACCCTAGAAACAGCACTGCTTCACTGCCAGACAGCAATCCTCTGTTTCAAGTAAGGAGAAAAAGAACAGGTGCATTTATTTTTTCACACAGACTGGCAAAATTCCCCCATTAGGAAAAAAATCCCTCTATTTGCTACAATTACATTACCCATTCAGAAAACAGAAGCAGACAAAGTCACACACCAGATCTTTGAAGACTAAATCTTCTTAGGACATCTGCTGTAGGAGAATTGAAATTGATTATGTGAGCAGCTCTAGCCACCTAGTTATGAACTAGCTTCTAGCAGTTAACATTTTGTTGACGACATAGTCCCCAAACCTCCAAACATAACAAGAACTTTGATTTATTTTAGATAAAGACATCTGATAAGAAATGTTCCTGTGGTATCTTTGAATATGGTTTAGCAAGCTGAAAATGGTGGACCAACATGGGATGTTTTCAAAGGGCTTTTAACTTTAATATTGGTAGAGGTATAAGGTTTAGTTTTTGCAAATAGGTCCACTGACTTTAAAAAAGTAAGCAGAGCCCCATTTCTACAATTGGCTCCATATCGCCATATTCCTATCAGGATGACACTGGGACCAAGAGGGGACACGAATGAACCACCCAATGGACCAGTTTCATGACAAGCCTTAGCCACCTCTTTGCAGTTTTTTACATGAAGAGGTGGAGGAGGAAGACAGCTGTTGTTACTTCACTTGTAGTTACTGCAGTAGCAAAAATAGCAGATTGCTGCAAGTCTCCCAACCAGTCTGTTGTTCTGTCAATTGGTTTTGAAAGATGAATATTAAAATGAATTTATATTCTACATTAGAGAAATGCTGTTGCACAAAAGCAAGTATATGAAGTCCCTGCAAGACCCTGCTAAAGTGCAGATAAGCTCTAAGTTACTTCTTGAACAGATTGTATAATAAATGTTGTCATAAGGATAAAGTGAATCCCTATGGTGGGCAAATTCCCTTCAGTTATCACATTATATATCTCATTCTACAACTACCGCCATGAGGAGATTAAAAAGAAATATTCACGGTACTGTTCATGAAACAAGTAAATGGGTCTTAAGTGTCTTGAAATTGGCCATGCATACCATAATGTCTTATCACTACATCAGCTGTCCTCTTCTCTCTATTTTTTATTTTTTTAAAGCAACCCTGCTGCAACTGGTGGCAGAAGCTACCTCCTGGCCCCTCCTGGCACTGATGAGGTCCTGTTTTGCAGCTGATGGACAGAATCAAGCTAGCATTAGTAGGAGATACAGTTTTATTGCACATCTTCACCACTCTTCCTTTCTCCTTCTGTGCTGGTCTTTGCAAACAGAACAGTGAATATCAGTATGAGTGGAACACCCACCTTCATGCAGAAGAACACCCTCTGCACTTCCAAGGGGGAGCTCTGACAAACATGAGCAAGTCTACATGCTTTGCACTGGGGAGCAGCAACCAGGACCATGGAAGTTGACGATTAGACTCCTCTCTGTACTTGAACTGCTACCATCTCCACAGGCAAATAGAGAAAAATCCCTAAAGCAAATATTCCAGAGCAGGAATCAGCCTGACAGCTGGCAGAGATACATGAATCCTTCTTCAAACCATTACAGCTTTGTAAACAATGGGCAAAGTTCAGAGAATGGAAATAAACAAACAGCAGACCTGGTTCTACTTCTTACCTGAGTAAGCAGCTACACAGGTAAGAAGTTGAACTAGGAGTGCTTAACCCACAGCTTGCTCTTCTGTCAAACAGGTCCAGCTGGCTGCAATTCTTTCTTCCGCACCTGCTCTTGGGATGACTTTGGTGTGTCCCATGGCCTCAAGGTCACCTCAGCAGTTGGCTGCAACAGAAAAATCCATAGGCAGCTCCCAATCTACCTGCATATCCTTGCCCATACAATGCAGCCAGAAGTTGTCACCTCAACAACCTTCAGGAGCAGAGCTGCTTTCCCTTAAGAAAATACTTAATAGAGGAATGTCTCCAAAGATGGGATCTGCACTGTGTGCCATGGGAAAGTACCATGCAGGCTCCATTGATTGTGGATCCAATGCATGGGGCTCAGCATCAGAGGAGACAGATTCCTCTTTTTATTCCGTGTTACTAAAATGACTATTTTATTAAGCTGGTTTTTGTTGGACCTTTCTTGACATGACGCAGAAAGAGCTCTGCACCATCTTCCTTTCTCATGTACTTCACTCCTCCGTGGTGAAATGCTCACTAATAACAGGATCAATTGTGTTCCACAAGAAGCTGATACCTGAGAGTGAGCTGGGAAAGAAGGAGTGTGGTGGGTTGATCCTAGGCAGCAGTGAAGCCCCCACTGCCACCTGCTCACTTGCTTCTTCCTGCAGGATGAGGCAGAGAATCAGCAGGGTGAAGCCATGGGAAAAATATCTATGGGTTGACATAAAAGTCTTGTAGTGAATAAAAAGAACATAAATAAGTGATACAAAGGCAACCACTCACCACCTCCCACTAACAGACTGGTGCCCAGCCAGTCTTGGAGCAACAGCTACTTTGGAAGAAAATTCCTGGCCACAGCTTGGTTTTATTGCTGAGTGTTATGCTGTGGATCCAGCTTGTCTCTTTTGTCACCTGGGTCAGCTGTCCTGGCTGCTTTCCCCCTCAGCCTCTTGCCCCAGCCTGTTTGCTGAGGGAGGAGGGCAGAGTAAGAAACACAGGCGGCCTTGATGCTGTGCAACCAGAGTTCAGTGACGGCTAAAAGAGTGATGTGCTGCCAGCACTGTTTTGGTCACAAACACAGCACCATACGGGCCACTATGGAAAATGCTGATTCCATCTTAGCCAGAGCCAACACAGGGCATGAAATGCCATTAGGGAGATCCTCAAGCTGGCTTTTTTGCTGAACAAGTGAGGGTGCAAATGCAGTGTCCACAGTGTCAGGAGCACTATCACTAGCCTGCTCTGATCCACTTTCTCTCCACTGTGAAGTAAATAAGAAGCAGAGAGAGAAAAGAAAAATTACAGAGCAACTACTATTTCATCCTGATTCAAAATACCCCCAGGCGACCTGGAGTCAGTAGCATTGCAGCACTAAATCTGTTTTTTCTTCCTCTCTTCTAGGACAAGGACAAAGTGCTCCTGGTGGCATTTACACACTGTAGCACACGCTGGGCTTGTTTCTGTTAGATCAGTTCAGCATCATTGGTACACTTAAGACAGAACAAAGCTAAATTTATGTTCTCCTTACCATGAGCAAAGAGTGCAGAATGGGGAAACAAAACCCCAAAGACCAACTTTATTGCAAGAGTAATACTTGAGTCAAAGATCATTTAGATGGTACAGATACAAACACTGCAGACTGGTTTTTCTGAAACCCCAAGGAGCTGCAGTTACAGGTGCTTTTGATTAATACAGCATCTATCCCAGAGAGAAAATTATCATCCTCATGTGTCCTCTGAGCCACTCTGGCCAGCCCGAAAAGTGGTTGCAGCCTTGGGGACCCATGCCACTGCACCTCTTCCCCATTTGTGGAAGGCCAAATCTCCAGTGCTTTTCTGCTCAGCTGACACTTGTGCTACCTATGCTGGCAGTGTCCCTTGGCACCCTCTGGCCCCTCTATGCCCTTGTAATTTCAGATGCCTTTTGCCAGGCATGCTTGGAATATGTGCCCAAATATCTCCTGCTGGCAAACACCATGCGAAACACTAAATGGAGCTGAGGTGGGAGGGCCTCCTACTTTACCCAAGCTGCATAAAATGCCTGTCATAACTCTTAGCACCTCCCCTCTGCCACAAATGTCTTACACGTTCAGGCAGGCCACTGCCAGTCAAGGTTTCAGTCATAAGAGATAAGAGCATATTTGCAAAAGATCTTTGTTTCGGATGAGAAAGGGCAAGATTTTTCTCCCAAAAAAAAAAAAAAAAAAAAAAGCACCAAAGAATCAGACTACCTCACCCACACTATCACTGCTCACTGACTCATATCTTGCTGTTAGAGCATGTGTCCTACACCCGACGTTCCCCAGTGTTATTACCCATATTTACCCAAATCAACTCACGTTTTGTGCAATCATGCTAAGTGCTTTCCACTAATTCAAAGTGAATTTAAACTGCCTGTACCAGGGAAACACTCCAGTTGCCTCCTCTGGGAAAAACTGTGTCTGAAGCTGCAGGGAAACATTAGCATGACTGCAGTTTGGTCACAGAAAATTCTACCCACAGTTCTTTACACCTTCTGGAAGTGCAAAATGGGTATTTTCCAATGAACCACTCCCTCCTTTGCCCAGCTTCCAGCCTCTTCAGCACAGGATGTCTTTATCAAATATTTTAGAAAAATACTCTTTCCATCGTGCACCGCAGCATATGCCATGTTTAATACATATGCACAAAATGCACATTCTGCTCTGGACCACGAGGTCCCTGGAAGAGAGCCACACCAGGCTGTGGGATCTGAACATGTGAGGTCAGCTGCCTGTCCCTGTGCCACAGGGCTGCCCATCCAGCTCTTATAGCAGAGCCTCACCTGTTACACACTGCGTTTTCTTCCAGAAAGCTCTGCTGTGCACGTGTGAGGAACAAGGCCACCTTTTGAACACAGCCCCCCGATGCAGTGCCAGGCATGCCAGCAGCGGGCCACCAGGCCAGAGAAACACACCCTGCTCCCTCTCCCATCAGGGACAAACTCCAGCTCCTTCCTGCAGCCTTTCAAGAGGTGAACTGCATGGTGAATACTCCTTCACCCTCACTATCCAAAGGCAATGGAACAAGGCTGTAGCAGGAAAAAGCATGAGAAGCAACATCTCTTACCAGCCATGTCCAGGAAACATAGCTGGAGACTTCTGGATCACCACTCAATAATTCAGTCAACAGCAGTGAGTGAGTGATTTCACAGAGCCATGAATTACACACAGATCTTCACAGAGCCAAAGGATGCCACCACCACCCACCACACCAGCCTCCACAGTCACCTTTCTGCTGCTCCTGCTTTTATCCCAGTATAGTACACTTACAGGGAAAATTACACCCTGTGTTCTGTTACGCTACTTAGCAATACATGATGCCCACAGCACACACTTGAACATCTGATCAAGATTCTCCTTAACCCTACTAGTTTTCTTTATGACGAAACTTGCAGAAAGGGACTGACTGAAAAATTTCACAGTAAGGGGATTTGTAAGCAGCAGTCCCAAAACAGAACACTTTAATAAAGGCAGAGCACCTTCATCAGGGATCATGTTTCCCAATGGCTGGAATTACCCTTTTCTCTTCAAAGATACAGAACCTGAAATTTGAACCATGAGCAAACACCCAGGCTTTTAATATTCACCTCAAATGACTTTGTCTTTCAAAGTAGCACCAGCTGTCACACACCACTGACCCAAATGCCTTTTCCCCTGCCTGAGGCGTTTGGATTTCACTCACCATGTCTTTCTATGCTTTTAAATAACAACTTGTTACATCTACTGATGTTAACATACAAAAGAAGAGTGATTCCTTCACCAGGAAGTACTCCAGTGGAGCAAGCTTTCAATGAACTGCATTATGCTGAATCAAAAGATCAGGTAAATGTTAAAGTTTGCTACAAGAACCATCAGTACTATTTGGATTGCTGCATACAAAAGCTGATGACCTAGCAAAGACAGACGGTTTTTTCTGCACACTGTGTCCCTCTGAATCACAGACTGCAAAGTGACACAAGAGAAGCTACCTGAGAGGGAAGGACCAAGCATAGCATGACTCAAAGACCCAACCCAAAAATTTGTTAGCAAAAATACCATGACTGTGTTGCAAGCATTAACTTGTACCTAGCCCTTTTCTCTTCAGAGAAAACTTGTAGTATTGGCCATGCCACTGCCAGGAAAAAAATAGCAAACCCACAAAATTTGCAGTGTCATTTGCATCCTGCCTTCTGATCTGCAGCCAAACAAGCTGCCATGTTGGCCCTGGAGCACTTGCCTACTTTTCTCCTTTCAGGACTAAATTTCCTGGGGGTTTTTTACCACACGTGGTCTTGCCACACATGTTCATCTTCTCTTTGAGATGTCCTCTCTCTGACCTCACCCCTATTCCAAAGTAGGGGAAGACATGCTTTTGGAGTACGTGACCAGAGGATTCCTTACCCCCCTGGTATAATAAATCTTAGTTGCCAGCAAAGAGGAGGGAAAGAGACTCTATGTAACATCCAAACGCCAACAGTAATGCATTTCTGCAAGAGTTCTATCTCACCACACCACAGGCTTTTACGATATGGCAGTGAACTTGGAGCTTAGGTCTTATAAATGTTTAAACATGCTTTTATGTCCTATCCTGCTACCTTGACTTCTCTTTCCAGCAGTGGAGGGACTGGAATTTCCCTAGGAAAGCGCAAGGAAAACATGCTTTGGAGACCATTTCAGCATACACTGTGAAGAGTTCACAGCACAGGTCTGCAGTACCGAAATAGGATGGAACCAGATGGCACCTCAACCTCAAGGTCACCCTATTTTTTATTTTTACTTCATGTTCTTCATACCAAGGAGACATATTTAGATTGAAAGTGACTAAAGTCTAAGTTTTTTACTGAAAGAAAGTAGCATAAAGCATATTTTGGCATGGAAAAAGAATTTATGTCAAATCTTCTCTTTTGCTTGTTTCTCAAACCCCCTCAGGACCTGTTTTTGTACTCATGGCCAAAATGAACTTCTTGTCATCCTTTTAGCAAATTAAGCATACTTATTGCAGTAAACACTCTTATGAGCACTGGTGGTTTGTTCTGGCTTGTTAAGAGTTTGTACCATCCCCTATATATGTCAATCCTCATACCCCCTCCCTGATCCCTTGTCTGTCACTTGGTGTATCCTTCCCTTCTTCTGGACAGCTCTAAGAAGGGCATCAAGTGATAGGCTGGAACGCAGGGTCCCTGCCTAATCTACCCTCAATGTTTATCCTCGTTGTCTGTTATGTACCCCATTCCCTCCCCATCTTTCCCCCATTGGCTGATGAGTGGTTCCCCCCCTTGTACCCTCCTCCCTGTAAAGGGGCTGTTGGCCCTGGATCTCGTGTCAGAGCCCCTCTGCCCACTGTGTACCATGTGTGTCTAGGGGCTCTCTGGAGATCCCAACAAGGACCTGGCTTGTTACCGCTGTGGAGAAGCCTCTTTCAGCCTTTGCTTTCTCCTGACGACAGCCTTCCCGTGTTCGGGGTACCACCCACAGCCGCCCCTGGGTACCCCAGGGCACTGAGGAGTGTCCTCTCAGCTGACTGCTGTGTCTGCTAGCTGGGGTTCCCAACCAGGGTGATCGGGAGGCACAGTCTCAGGTGGCTTACTGGTCCTTAGCTAGCCCTCTGCTTTTGAAACAAAACAAAACCAAAGGGTCTTTGCTCAGCTTCCCTTAGCCCATGGGTGCATGCCCAACATGGACTATGCTTTTAAAATACACCTTATCTTACATCTTCAGGTTTCAGACACTGGAAGTGTATGCAACGGCTCAATTCCGAATCTCTAAGCCCTCTGAGAAGGGAGAAACTAGACAGCTGAGCAAAACCAAGCATGCTAATTCTATTATAAGTAAATTCATTGTTAAGAAAAGTCTGTGTGATCTTGCTGTTTGTCTCTTCTATTCTTTGGCTTTCTGAACTTTGGAACTTTTCCATGACCGCTTTTAGCTTTAAAGACCCTTCCATTTTTATTTCATAAATATGCTATGCAATATTGGCCAAATTCAGTTTCAGATCTGAACTAAGAGGGCCATCCACATTAGCTGCTGAGCCCACAAAGTAGAAGGACCAGACCTTTGAAGCACGAAATGCATGGTGAAATATTTTTTCAGTCTCTTTCACACTTTTAATTGCTTGTCCTTCATTTCTGTGCCAGCTGGATATTTTTTTGTTGTTGTTTTGACCACACTGACCTACCTCACAAAAACGAGCTAATTACAGAAATCCTTTATCAAGTCATGTTTGTTTTCAGTTGAACTCTAACCTGGCCATTGCTAAAATGTGGCACTACAAAGATGTAGCGGGATTCCTGCAAACTGATTGGTTGTATAATGCTTGCTCCTCTGCATTTCCAGCTGGTTCTTTATCCTTGGAAGCTCTTCACTACAAATAGGACTCTATGGCTTTGTTCAAGATAACTGGGCACAAGCAGACAGAGCCACTTCGACTGCCTCGCGGGGGGGGAAATACTGCTGTGTGAGAGACGCTTTTGTAGCTCTTCTGGAAGGAGGGAAAACCAGGAAGAAGACTATGTTATCAGAAGTAAAAATGGAAAAATACTACAGCTCTACTACTTAGCCTTAAAGGAAAGAAAATTTATTATCGACAAATAAACAGGTAAGAAGCACCAATTGTTCCTTATGACTTATGCGATAGAACAAAAACACTTTATGGTTGAAGCTAGTGGCTACATACAAGAGCAAACCCTATCTACATGCATAATATTGCTCAAATTGTTTTATCTATTAGCTTTCTAGAGCAATAACACTGCTAGAACACTCAAGCTTTGCAAAAACATGCTTGATTTTTCTTTCTGCAACGAGGACAACCTGCAAGAGTGGGAAGATGAGGTTGTACAGAGAAGCCACAATTATGGGAAGCAGGTAGCAATGCAAGAGGTTGGCTTTGATGCCAGAATTTCACCTCAGAGATTAACACCCTCTCAAATGAGGTGGGGAAGGTCAAGAAGGAAAAGCAATTAAGTTTATTAAGAAAGATTTCGTCTAAGTGGTAGGCTTAGACCAATTGAAGTCATTTCTAATGCAGAAATTTCTTGTGGATGAAGACACATATTTGCCATATTTAGTGTATGTAATTAATCAAAGTAATTGACTAAGGTAATTTATTGCCCAACAGTAATACCCTCCTAACCATATAGACACAGTAAACTGAAAACCTCTTCATTTACATCAAGCAACAGTCCCAGCATCCAGAGGAAAGGCACTTCCGTAATACTGCACCAGGACGTTTTGCCGTGTGCAGCCCAAAAGCCAGGGATGACCTAGATGCCGGTGCTGCAAGAGGCGCTGCGCGACTCCTGCTGATGCCTTAGGTTGTCTCGCTTCGCAATGCAGTGCAAGGAACTTCACCACGGTGTTTTTACCATTTCATCTCACATAACTAGTTACACGGGGGAAAAGGAAGCAAACCTTAAAAACAAACCAAAAAGAACCAAAACAAACAAACAAACAAAAAACCCCCAACAACAAAACAAAAAACTCTTCAGATGAAAATTCGGCATCCTTATTTAATCATTGCCTTGCGGAATGACGATTTCTTCGGCAAATAAAGGATAGGTAGTTAAGGTTGCCCCGGCTCCCTGCGGAGCACTGTGGGCGGGGCCGTGCGCTCGCTGCCCGCCCCGCCGCGCCCGCGGAGGCGGGCCGAGGGCCGGGGCCGGGGCCGGGGCCGGGGCCGGGGCCGGGGCCGGGGCCGGGGCCGGGGCCGGGGCCGGGGCCGGGGCCGGGGCCGGGGCCGGGGCCGGGGCCGGGGCCGGGGCCGGGGCCGGGGCCGGGGCCGGGGCCGGGGCCGGGGCCGGGGCCGGGGCTGATGGCGGCCGCCGACCCGCCGGGAGCCGTGGATCTGCCGCAGCTGGTGAGCGGAGCGGGCCCGGGCTGGGTGCCCTGGCTGCGGGGCTCCTGTACGGCCGGGGCCGCTGCCTTCTGCTTCCCCTGTGTTTATTTTCCCCCTCCTCTCGCAGGTGGAAAATCTTCTCTGCCGGCTGCAGGAGAATTTTCAGGCGCTGACGGAAAAGCTAACGCTGAGAAATATCCTCTTTGGAAGGTGGGGTACCCGCGGCTGGATTTCGGATCCCGCGGCTGGATTTCGGATCCCGTGGCTGGGGCCCCCTGCGCACTGATGGGTGCGGGCGCGGTCTTTGCTTCTAAGGGCGGGATGGGCTTTTGTCTTAAACAGCAAATTAACGCATTATTTATGGCTAAACACCTGTGACGTAAAGGCACCTGACTTCCCCCCACACTGTTTTTATATATCCCTTTTTCTAAGAAGGAAATCCGAAAAAATATTTCACTACAAGCAGCAAGATTGTCTCTGTGAAGCAATTCTGGCTTTCAAGTAAAATAAGCATTGAATTATGTGTAAAGATTCTGAAGGTGCATTTTAAAAAGCATCCATCTCCAAAAATGCAACTCAAGTGGGCCACAGTTTAAAAGCAGCTGTTGGCCTGAGCATGACAAGGTGAGCCCTCAAAAGCAGAAAATCAGACCTGAAGGGGCTCTGAGCTTTCTTATTACGTGTGCTTACAAAACTATCTCTGCTTTCTGAAGCATTTACTAATGTTTTTTCAGAAACTTGACCTTTCAGGAAGCAGCTAATGTTTGAGTAGCACTCATATTCTGCTTGTGTAGGTTAACTGTATGGTATCACCTAAAATAGTTCCTCAGAAAGAAAACAATCTCTTACACAGTTCACTCATGAGTATTTGCAAAGGCTTTTGATACTAAGAATTTGAATACTTACCTGTTGGAAGAGAACGTGGGATTGTGTTCTAACAATACCACCTTGTGCATGCTTTATCTTGCATTAAACATGACCAAGCAAAAGGCTGACACGTGGAAGAAAGCTCCTTGTTATTCTTACAGAAGAAAAAATGTGTAAAATTGTATAACTCTTTATTTATAAATATGTTATCTTTAACTTTTTACTGGAAGAAATGGGCGAGCGCATCAACGACCTTGAGAAGCGTGTTGCTGACCTGATGACAGAGGCTGGGGTAGAAAACAGCAATGAAGAGTTGGGAGTAAAGACATTTACTTAAGTTTTTCTGTGTTTTATACATTTCCACTTAATTTTGAGTGATGGGCAAGTAATGGTGTTCACATATTTAGTATACCTAGATTTTCTTGGATTTGAAAGTGTACTTTTAAAAAATATATTTAATATACCTTGGATTTTTTTTTTGCCAAGAGCCAAAGAATGCGACCACTTTTACAAAAGAAAAACTGCATCTTGCTGCCTCTGTTCCAGCTAAGTGCCATATACAAGGGGGTAGTGCTAACTCACCCCAAGTGTGTAAACTGAGGGTGTCTATTCATAGTGAAATGTGTGTGAAGTGCTCCTGCTCACCATTCGTGTCCCTCAGGTATACTAACCTAGCTGAGGATTCTTGCTGGTATAAATTTATGTACCCCTGCTTTTAAACCTGCTACAGCTTCCCAGTGTGGCTTGGAGCCCACCTCTCACATGCACTCACCCCAAGCACAGCAGTAAATTATAGTCAATCACTTTATAATATAAAATCATGGTACATTTCAGGATTGTGGTCTGGATTTTATATCCATCTGTTGCAAATGCCAGCCCGCTCCTTGATCAATGCCTGACTGTGTGTTCTAAGTATTTATGAGGCAGCACTGCTTCCATGTTCTGTGGATGCCAAGTGATGTTGTCTTCCTGTTGCTGTACACTTTCCTGATTCAAACTGAGACACATCAATTATTCTTGTCATTGGAAGTTCTTAGCCCCTGAAAGATTGTTGGACTGTCTCTAAATATTCTGAAGTAATTTAGGTATCTATTCATTCTGATGTCTTTTGCACAAGGTACACAGTAATTTTCAGAAATGCAGAAAGACAACCCACAAAGATGTATTTTAAGTGTACAGAGATCTTCCTATCTCTATGCTGAATCATATTCATGAATAAATCACTAACCTACTTATTCACTGTATCTTTGCAGCACTGAAATGAGGATGTGTTCGAGGAAGACTGAAGGCAAAACAGCATAGCACTGACTCTGAGATTTTACAGTCAAGTGTCACACTGACAATAAATGTTACAGGAAAACAAATGTGTTTGCATCATGTCATAAAAGAACTTTGAAAAAAAATTTTAAACTATTGCCCTGGGGAAAAAAATAGAAAGCTGGGTTTGTTCATCTAAGTGGGGCACTGTATTTCCTGGAGCTGAAAAAGAACTATTAGTTTCAGAGAAGGCAAAGCCACTATTTTGGATAGAAAACTATGTCCTATATAGTGAACTGACCCAATCACAAATGTTTCCAATGTACGAAAATGTATTTATTTTACTATTAAAATAACAAGATTATTGCCTTTTTAGCTTATATGTTCTTAGAATAAACCATTCTGTACTAAAAAAACTGGCAGCATTTGTCGGCTACAACTACTCGGTTGTTGCTCTTTGCACACGCCCACCCAAAGCTGTGCACACCAGTGGAGGTAACATCACCCAGGCATTTATATTGTGACAAATTCAGTTCTTTAATATTAGGTGTTTTGATGAAAACAGTTTACTCAAAGATGTGGAAATAGATGAGGAATTCTAGTTACTAAGCATGCCCAGAAGAAGAAATTGGTAGTCAGAAAAAAGGACATCTGCACTAACTTTAAGGTGGTTGTACACCAAAACATTGGTCCTCTTTGCAGGGAAGATTTAGTTTGAAATGTAATGGAAACATTTTACCATAAATGGCAGCAATTGAAGCATTGCCAGGTTAACAGAATACCTCAGCTAATGAGGGAGAAATGATTCTATTACAGCCTTCATTAATATCAAGAAATCATTCCAATTCATGCTTTAATCAGTCTAGAGTTGCACGTACTGTCAGAGTGGGGGGAGAGGAGAGGTTGGTATGCTGGAGGACATGCTGGAGAAATGGGCCAAGAAGACCTTGATGAAGTTCAACATGCCAAGCGGGGCAGGTGTTAGGGGCTGGCTGGCACTGCTTTGCAGGAAAGGGGTCTGGTGGAAAGCTTGACTGAGCACAATGCCCAGGCTGCAGCAACTCACTGGTCAGCATTAGCACAAGTAGGGCTAGCAAGTCATTCCCCCTTCATTGACCTGGCTGGGAGAGCACACCCACAATATTCTGTCAGTCTGAGGGCTCCCCAGTTCAAGAGATACAGTGGTGTGAGGGAGGTAAAACAGCCACCAAGATGTAGTGGAGTACAGCAGATACAAGGTGTGAGAGAAATCTGCTAGTCCAGCCTTAAGAAATGAGCGTGGCTTCTTGCTGCAAACCACTACCCCATGGCAGAGCACGGGGAACAGACATTGTTGAAGGCGTTGTACACCAGGGTTACTCAAGCTGAAACACAGAAAATTCCAGCTAGAGGCAAGGAACACCTTTTTTAACCAAGAAGGTGCTCAAACAGCAGAAAAGACCTTCCAGAAAGGCTGACGAATCTCCATCTTAAGAGGACATGGAATCTAGGTTGGAAGACACCTTGAAGATCATCTACCCCAACCAAGATACTCAACGCTGGACACAATCCCGGGCAACGTGACCATGTGAAACCTACTATGAATAGGAATCTGATGGTTCCTTCCAACATAAATGATTCCAAAAACAATGGCCACTCTAAATCAGATTAATTTAAGCAGAAATTGAGACCCTTTTGGTTTAATTCCTTCACATTTTCTAAATCCTCTACAACGCACTTGGTAGTAGAAGTAAATTCTTTGTTTTGTAACAGAAAAAAATTAAAGTGAATAAGTGGAACTCACTTTATTATTTAAAAAAACTATAGTATAGTTTTCCTAGATATTTGTGTAATAAAAGCAAACAAAACCAGTTGAAATGTTTTTCTGAAAACAGGCTTTTTGTTTACAAAAATACCTAACACCAAAGGGACAACAAAGAAGAAAGTCATTAAAAAAGAAAACCCCAATATTACTGCGGTCAAGACAGTTCCAGGCTTTGAGTCTTCTACTTCTCAAACAGAATTCACATCTTTTAAATAATTCAAATTATGGTCAAAATTCAAAGTTTTCTTTCTTTTAATATACATATATGTACACACATACGCAGAAATAAATTTAAGTGGACATAGGATTATGAAAAAAGGCAGCCCAAAGTAACATCAATATCTGTATTTAGTGGAATAATCTTTCGGTGATACCACCAAACCTCGACCTTTGCGGGCTCCTCTGTAAACAGTTTCTATAATGTCAATCATCTCCTGCTTATCTTCCATTGCCCAATTGATCTTGTTGTTATTACCTGTACCTAAATCAATCATGATGTGTTTGTTCCTTTAAAGAGGAAGAACAAAAAACCAAGTTAATATGGTATTATAATTCAGAAAGACATCTTAACACCCCCCCCATCCTTTGTAGGATCAAAGGAAACCCTTATAAACATAAACAGGCTTGCAAAACAAGCATTAAAGGAAAAATATCCACTCCTCTCACTCAAGCTGACATTTCACTGCCAATTTTTAAAGCAAGAATAAGGACTCCAAACATGCCCCCAAAACAGCTACTCAGTGCAATTATCCTTCAGCATATTCCTTATTGTTTGTATTTCTTTCCCACTACTGTCAATTTCCAGAGAGACTTCCATGCTTGTCAGTAGAATATTTTCTCATCCATCCAAGGTAAAAACCTTAACTCCAAAAAAACCTTACTACTTTTGATTTATCTTGAAAGCAAGTTTGGCAAGCTTGATTGCTGGATTACTACAGCATTCTCTACAGGATGCTTGAGATTTGAAACTAAGAACATAAACCCAGTTTTCACTATCACTAATTTGCACTCTATTATCAAACACTGTTACAGGCTAATTGGAAAACAAGCCCTTTTCCTATATAATCAGTTTACTTTTGTGAAGAGAATGAAAACATAGGCATCAGTGTGCTGCTGTGCATTTAGAAATGATCTGCTGAGACACTGTATTTGACAAACAGAAAGTTTAAATGAGCTACATTCCAAAACCGTCACGTACCTGAAGAAAAACATGACAGTACAGGGATCGTACAACTCATACATCTTATTGAAGTCTGGTACTTCAGTGATGTCCACAAGATAAATAACAGCAAAGTTTTTAACCTAAACAGAAGAAAACAGGAAATACAAAAGCAATACATATTACCAATTAAAAGACATAAGCTTTCATTATGGTAACATGTATTTTCCAAATAATTAAGTCATAAAATCAGAATAAACAGCCTTCCTTTTATTGTTAGCCACAGCAACCAATTAACATGGAAAACATTTTTCGATATAGCTGAGAGCTCATTTCACATCCAGTGTCAACTGGAAAGCTACTATGCTAAATCAACATCCAGAGAAACAAATGCCCTTTATAAAGAACTGAGAACTCACAGTAACAGGCACAGCTCTAAACAAGTAGAACAACTGCTTTGTGCATGCCAAGCTGACACATTTGGCCTCTGTCATCAGCTGCTTATGGACTTCAGAAAATTAATGATCTACAATGCTCTAGTGCCTGCCTCCAAGCATCTTCCTCCCTCTAGAACATCCAATTTGTCTAACAAGACTAATTAAATGGAAAGGAAACTTTAATTTAAAAACTGGTAGCTTTTTTTGAGAGCTGCAAAGCTAAAACTTAAAAGTGTAATTGCTACAGAAATAAGACCTTGATGAGAAGCTATTGACTGGACAGTTCTGGTAGAACTGGCTTTCATTTTGCAGAGTTACTCAGATGGAAAAGAATCCCTCCCCTCTAGTGTCACAGTCAATGCCTTCATTCCTGCAGGAAAATCACGTTGTATTTTTGTTTCCTAGTCATAGCATACTTGTCGCTAAATGGAATTAGGGGAATTTTTGGTTTCTAAACTTAGCTGATAATTGCACAGGTGTAGCACACTCACACACATTACATTCAGAGTCAGAAGTCACCCAAATTGCACAAACATTCAACTGTAAGCTATATTATCAAATGCTTATGCACTACACCAGGAGTGCACAATTGTGCCTCCCCATCCTCAGTTACCTGCTAACACAATTTTGGTCCCTCCCACTTGACTGCCAAGAATTACCAGCCTGAGGTTAACACACATCTATGACAAACTCACTGTTTATGACAGTACTTCCCACTTGTTCATTTTGCTATCAAAAGTGTGGAAATGCTGTGAGTATAATATCTGCCTCATGGAACAATATTTTATTTTAGTTCACAGAGCAGGATTAGTTTGTATGAGAAAAATATGATATGTTGTGTAGCCTGTACGTAGACACCCTAGCAGGCATTTTACTGAGAAAGTATGGAGACGTTTATTTACAAAAAAAAAACCTCAGAAGGGCAGAGTAAATAAATTTTTATGGACTTCTGCTTCAAGACAGTTTCAAAATTTTAAAAGATAATCACACTTCAAGAATGTAAGTAAGTATTACTAGCAAAGAAAGTAAAATCTCTTCTAGAGCAAAACAGCATTTGAAGTTTTTACTGTGCTTTTATGGAGCCAGTAATAGTCCTAGATTCAGTCAATATTCTAAAGAAAACATCCCATTTAAGCCCTGTTCTAAATCACGTAAGAGGTACAGCCTTGTAAACTCAAATGGTCATAATATCAAACCCTCTGAAGGGATCCTTCAAAGCCATTTCAGTTTTGTATTGAAGACTTCTGAGAACCTTATTGGGATGTTCACAGTCAACACGATTCAGCCAAGAATTGACTGAAGCTACTCCCTGGTGAGTCCTGGCAGGCAAAAGACAGCTGTGGAGATTTTGGTCATTTTTTTAGAAAACAAAACACCCGAGGAGCCATTTTCATTTTATCCTATCATTACTTCTTCCACCCTGCTGGCATTTTTAGCATCAGCAGCACACCTTCACCATGTGAGGAAGTTTCTACGACACATTCAGCAATTTTGAACTGAACAATTACTTAATTTGGAGCTTGTAAAATTATTTTAAGATAAACCTAGCATTAATAAAACATTCTTAGGACCTCTTTTGTTTGATGAAAGATTTACATGTTGCACCAGAATACCACTCCAGAAGCACTCCTAGACCAAAATTTTACTTCCAAGAACTCTGTACTCCAGATAGTACTGGAACAAAAGAACCTTTTAAAGTTAGTTTGATATTATAGGCATTTAATTTAGTTGAGCTGTTGCAGAACCAGAAATGTTTGTCACTAGCAGTGATCATCAACAGCCCAGGATTTCATATAAGAGAAACAGACTATACAAGTCTTAATTCGTTATATAAATCTTACTAAGAAGGACTGGATCACTCAAATCACCTTTGCAGAGCACATGTGCAAGTCATCACCAGAATCCAAGCATCCAAGACATTAATTAAATCTTCCTTCTCTCTGACCAACTTCTATAGAAGTGAAACTGATGATAGTTCCTGCTGAAAAGCTCATATTAAGTCTAAAGCAGATCTTAAAATGGACTCAAACTTGAATTGAAAACTTTAAAAGTGGCTCTATTCTTTACCCCTTGCTTTCCTAATTTCAAATTTGGCAAGATCACTACCCCAGAACAAGTTAGCTTGTGAGGACATTGAATGAGAGGGTGTTTTGTTGAGTCTGGACACTAGCTGCTGAGGATAGCAGTAGGAGATTGTGATTCAGGCCTAAGGAGGGACTAGATAAACACATACAGAGGGTGATACAGAAGAACTGCAGTGGCCTGTTAAATGTTTAGGGGTTGGGCAATTTAATGTGCTCGGCTGGGCAAGCTTGTCACCAAGAGGCATTTTATTTCAACACAAGACAAGCCTTGCAGAGACTCAATTGTCTCTTTTGGTACAGTATTGACCAGTTTTAGAGCCTGAAGAAGCAGTTCCTGTCTCAGACACGATATTGGAGCCAAGACAGCAGCAGTACAGAGCAGCATCTGAGCCGGCTTCACACACAGCCAGCTCTAGTTCACAAAGCTTTAGCTTAGGCTTTGATTTAAGCAAACGCAGTGGAAGTATTTATGGATTCAGACTGCTATGGATGTGCATGGTTTGTGGAGACAAACCAAAGGTCGACCTGTCCCTGTTGGGACGTGAATTTGTTGCTCAGAGAGAGCTGTCAGTTGAAAACCTACATTCCTGTACAAAACCAGCTTTGCTACCCTGTCAAGGCAGTGGTTGCTAGCAAGTTTTCTTTCTGACTTGTAACTGAGGATACAGTATGGACACCTCAGATCAAGAATAAAATACAACTCTAAACAACCAAACCCCGCTAAATACAAGCAGTTGCAGTAGTTACAAGGGAGACTATGCTGAGTTTGTTAATATAAACCAAAATTTTACTGTAGAAACAATATGAAAAAACCTTGTAGTATTTTAGAAGCTGAACACATAGTAGCACAAGTTTATTCTGAAAGTGCTTAACCTCATAACATATACTAAATACAGTAAGTTTGTTGCAGTAAGTCAACTGCTTTCTGAAGAAAAACAAAATCAAAACTCTAGTGAGAGACCTCCTTCTGGACAGCACCTAACTTGTGCAACAACTGAAGACAAAAGCATTTTCCGAGACAGATATTAACTGACACTCATGACTTCTCTTATCTGTCTTTCAGTTCAAAACTTTCTCTGCCTTGTCGGGCTACTGGAACTGCTTTTCATGAGGACAGCGTAGAGTGGGAAACCTAAGTCAAACAGCAGCATTGATTCAAAATTTTATGACTTGCTTTCACAGGTTGGGCCTAATTTTTGGTGGTTGTTTTCTCCCTTCTCTCCAGTGATGGTAGCTTCATAAATCAATCTAACCAATCTACGTTGCTGAACACACATGTAGAAAACCCAAAAGCACATTACCAGCTGGCCACAGTTACAGGCTGTTTTAATACTTCACGGAATTGTATCTGCCTGAGGACTGCTATGAAATCTTTAAACTGAATGGCTCAAGACAATAAAACAGAGGAATCTATAGGACTTTTAACATCAGATAAGGATACTGTATTCTGTCTTCATGAATATCACACACTTTGCTAGTAAACAAGAAACACAGATGTAGGAATAATCATATGAGACTCATTTGTCTTCTCTTCTCCCTTTCTTCATTAACAATATCCTTCTAAAAATAAATAAATTAATTCCTACAACATGAGACTGACACAGAAATATGATTAATGACTAGGATGAATGACAAAAATCATGAAGTTTCTTGAAATTTCTGTCAGAGGTAATACTTTTTTTTTTTCAGGTTTTAAGATTTCAGCTGCCTTTGAAAAGCAAACCTTACAGCCCAAAAATATCTAAGGGAATCTGAAACAAGACCTAAGATTCCATCTTCTCATCTTCCTAATCAGTTTCTAGACAGTGTTTTTTTCTGTTTAGAAGAACAGAACACTACTTTTTGGACTAGAAATTCACAAGAAAAAATACAGGAACTGAGACTAGCTTTTACAGCAAATTGCTCAAATTGAAGGTGGCTAGCAGACTTGCATTACTGAACTGAACAGAGTAAGTACAAACTTGAAAGTCTATACTGGCAATATTTATTTGATTTTTTTTTTCTTGTTAATTATGCTGTAAGTTTAGGTGATAAATTTCTAGGGGAAAAGAAAAAGATATTGTACTGCCAAGAGCAGCACCTATAGCAAATAATTTTAAAAACTACAGACATCAGTAAATGGATTAACTTTGCTCAGCTGTTAATTACAAACACCTAAAATACCAGTATGTTTTTTTTAATAGCTACATCTTTCCCTGCCCCACCTTTTTTTCCTCTCTCACCTTTCACGTAACCTTCACAGAAATGCAGAGGCACAACTACTGATTGAGAAAAAGCCACAGCTATTCACACTTCTGATTCTGGTTAAATAAATGCACAACATTTGAAAAATCCTCCCTAAATGCACAGTGATCCAATACAACAAGGTGTATTAATTTAGCAAACCAATCCCTGTATTTCAGGGGATAGGTTTTTATAATTATGAGTTTCCATTAAAGAAAAGAAAAACGTGTATTTTTAGAAAAGATCTTTAAATCTGTGAAACTCAGTTCTTGTTTCAATCAATGTTTGATTGATACTCTGACAACGAAAAAAACCCTAACATCTTACAATTATGATTTGTTTTGACATTCACTGAAATGCTTCTTTTTCATATAACATTAGGGGAAAAACCCCCAGTCAACTGCAAGTAGAGTACATTTCAGTGAAAATAATCTACTTTTTACTTTCATATAGCATTCTAGTTTCTTTTTCCACAAAAGGATTCAAACTGAACAAAAACCCTGTTTTCCTATCATAAAGTGCAGATAAATATTACTGCTACCCAAAAACATGCTGCAGTCTAAAAGAAAATTGCACCAGGGTAGCAAATGTAAAATATGGCCACATTGTCTTCAAATGTAGCCTGCAATTATAGCAAGTTAACATTCTGTATTATTCTCTAGAAGAAACACCTGTACAATTGGAACTTTTACTCACTCTTTAAAACAGCAGAGATCCAAACATGGCTTGTAAGCAAGAGGATGAGGTAGGATCTCCCCCTTTAATTTGCCATTTCTGCAGAGGGAGATTTTTAAATAAGAAGTTACTTTGTTCCTTCTTCCCGCAGTCACCCCTAGCTGCCAGCAGGTCTGCCAAATTGCCAAGCATCCTGCCCCAAGTCCACACTAACAGCATCTGAGCATAACACTCCCACCAGGCTGAATACAAACCAACTGATTTACAACATATCACAACTCTTTACTGCATTCTAATATGTCTTAGCACTTGGCTGGGAGTATAGATCTTTCGTTATGAGGATTTTCAAGACACAAGGTAATTTATTTAAAAAAAAAACCAACCCTTTAGAATCTTAGAAGACAACAAAGTACACCACAAAAACAACTCCATGTCAAGCTATGCAGCATGCACAGAATTTTGTATGAAGGCAGCAAAGTTGCGGATGCCCCATTCCTGGCACTGTTCAAGGCAAGGTTGGATGGGGCCCTGAAATACGTGGTCTAGTGTAAGACACAGCAGGAGAGTTGGAATGAGATGATCTTTAAGGTCCTTTCTAACACAAACCATGACTTCTATGATAGCTGGCACCTTTTCCTATCCAAGTTACCATTTCAGATTCAGCTATTTTTGCTTCTTTTTTCATGTGGTTCAAAGAGCTGTCAATATTATATATCTATCGCTATTCAAAAGCTTTAGCCAATATATGAAAAGGTAAATTATAGCTAATTGTGTATTCTAACAGTCTATTTTTTCCTATCTATGTATCTTTCTTAAGCAAGTGACCAGCTATTGGTTGATCATTCAGTTTCCATCTGAAAACAGCTGTGGAGTTTGGCTCTTAAAATTTAATTCAGTCCATGCAACTGAGTGGAATGCTATTGGTCTCCACGGATAATATCACTGACAGATTAACATCGCTGATAGATTAATCACAATTATATCAATGACAGATTAATCAACACTATCCCACACATTTTAGCACCTCGCCATTTTTAAGAGCCAAAACAAAAGCAACTTTTCAAGTTATTCTGATGGAACTCTGAAGGTGCCACACATTTCCATTACAGAGTGAGAGTGCTGTGTCACCTGGAGCTGCAGCAGCCCTACCACCGAGCATTGTTTCTGCCTGAATGGCGATGCTCAGTCAATGACAGGTTATTAACAGGCAGCAACCTCGATTTAAAGAGCATCTGCGATGCTCTTTCCACCCCCCAGAACACTGCAAACCTGAGGGAATGTCTCTTTAGGAGACCACACAGCTTTCCCGCTGCCTCCTAAAGCTGGGATACCTGTGCAGAACCCCAGCTATAAGCTGCCCCAGGCTCCAAGCAAGCCACGGGGAACATTGAGCTCAAAAAGAGCAGAAACCTCCAGTTTACCTTCTCGGCGATGCTGTACAGGACCTCATCCATCTTCATGCACGTGGGGTCCCAGTCGTGCCCGAAGCGGATCACCACCACTCGGTCTTCCTCCGACAGGATGGCCTGGTCCACCTGCCACCCATTGTGCAAATGCGGCAGCATATACGACATCCTGGCGGCCGGCCGGCGAGCCTAAGGAAAGACAGGGATGCCTCTGGAGCTGACAGGCCGCTCTGCCTGTCCAGCCCCCGCCCGCCCCCTCCCCGAGCCCTCCCGGGGCGCTGGCACCGAGCGCCGGCACGGCCCGTGCATCCCGCCGCGGCCCGTCCGCAGCGCACCCCGCGGGCGTCCTTCCCTCAGCGACACGGAGCGGCAGCGGCGCCGGGACGGGCGGGAAGCGGAAGGGCGGGCATGGGAGCGCGCGCGCACGCGCGGGGAAGCGCGCTTCCGGCACGGCACGGGGCGGGGCGGGGCAGCCCCGGTTCCCCACGGGAGGAGACCCCGCCCGGGAAACGCGGGTGCGGCACAACGGGAGGAGACCCCGCCCGGGAAACGCGGGTGCGGCACAACGGGAGGAGACCCCGCCCGGGAAACGCGGGTGCGGCACAACGGGAGGAGACCCCGCCCGGGAAACGCGGGTGCGGCACAACGGGAGTGACCCCGCCGCCGAACGCGCGGGCACGTGGTGCCGCTGTCCAGGGACACCCGCGTCCGCCCGCGCAGGTGGGAGGTGGAGCCGTGCGGTAGGGATCGGTGATGCCGGCTAGCACGGGCAGGGTGAAACAGGTGATCAGAGCCCAGATCTCCCACTCTCTGCTGCAGATCGCTCCGATGTCAGTCCATTCCCCGTGCCTCCATGGGATTTGATCAAGGAGATATGCTCAGAGAAGCTGTGGATGCCCCATTCCTGGAAGGGTTCAAGGCCAGGTTGGACGTGGCTCTGAGCAACCTGGTGCAGCGAAAGGTTGCCCATGGCAGAGGGGCTGAGTGCAGATGTTCTTTAAGGTCCCTTCCAGGGCAGCCATTCTGTGATTCTGTGCTATCTGTTGCTGTCTCCTGGCTGTGGAAGGTTTTTTAAGTGTATCCACCCAGCGACAGCAGTGATCATTTCCATGCCCCAGCCACCCCCAGCCCCGCTCCTGCCGTGGCAGCTGCAGTGCCCAGCCACTGCCAGGTTCGCACTGCGGTTCCCAGAGCTCCTCCATCGCTGTGGTGATCAAAATGCCACTGCGGGAGCACTCTGGGTAAACGTTCCAGTGGAAGTGGTCGGCAGCGAAGCCAGCACGTTCGAGCACTGAATCGAGCTGGCCATTGGCATAGGCCATCCCAGACCAATCTATTTCCTTAACTCCACAGTAGACACTCATTTAAAAGGTTAGCTTGCAGCAGGCAAGGAGAAAAGCATAGTTTCCACTATAAAAATTGCACGCACGCTGCAGCTTGTGCTGTGGGGAACAATGTGAATTTGTGGCAAATAACTTTGCCCCATAGTTGCTGAGCTCTTCAAAAGCTATCTAAGTCCTCGTTCTGCTTTATCGCTTATTTAGGACACCCGGCGGCGGGAGACGGAGCAGGAGAGGGCGGAGGAAAGGAGCAGCGGGCTGGTCTGACTGCAGACACGCGCAGAGGCCGCGGGGGCCGTGATCCCCGTGCTGGAGCTTCCCTGGAAGCCGCCAGTGCCGGAGGCGGCGGTGCCCGGGCGGGGCAGGGTTAAGCGAGCGGGGCTGGCTAGGAGCGGGCGTGCCCGGCCCGAGCAGGAGCCGTGAGTTCCCGGCTCTTCCAGGTGCCGCGGGATCGAGCTGTGAAAGGCACGTCGTCAGAAAGAAACCAGCCCTGGTTAGTGCTTTGGTTCTTGTTCAGATAATTAGTCTCCTCTAGAGAGGTTAGTGGGAGGAGTTGATCCTGGTTAGCGCGGGCTGTTAACTTTAATTGAAAACTGAGGTAGGAAGAATTACGTAGGTTTATTTTGCTATGATTTGGTTAAGTCCAAGGTGATAAAGCAGTGCCAGCCAACAAATCTGCGAGTAAGGGATGAGTCAGGCTCCACAGATGAAATAAGGCCGGCCTCAATTAGCACTGAAGTTAGTACTTAAACGCAGTCCTTCTTATTTGCCCTGTTGTCTCAATATAAATCATATTTTCAAAGTTTTTACTGCAGTGCCAGGACCAGAACTTAGTACACTTACCTTATATCAATGATTTATATATAGTTATGACTGTTTACCTACATGGAAGCATATAGTGTTATGTAATGCAAAAGGAGAAGAGACAATGTAAAAAAAAAAAAAAAAAAAAGGAACTTAGTGATACTGCAGATGATACTAGTCCAAAACCAAAATTGTCGTATCCTTGACAGGTGTCACATTTAGTACACTGGACAAGACATCTGATACCTGAATAATTATGTTCAGGAGCAAAGCATTGAGTGTGTTGAAACTGATTCCCTTGATGTCTGGCCAGTCAAATTTGGCTTACAAATTTATTCATCCAATTGCTTCTCCTGGACATCACTGTCACAGAAGTGTGATTTACAAACAGAGGTACAGGATGTGCCCTCATAGTGCTGGAAGACAAACAATAAGTGCTGGGACCAAGGTTGGTATCTGGAGAGCCCCCTTTCTTCTGTGAGGTTCCTTTAAGTGTTTTTAGTTTCCTGCTATCAGTGTGATTGTGCCTGGGACGAGCAGAACACCAGTTGCTGGACCAGTGCTTCAGGCAATGAATAGGTCACGTGTGCATCAAACACGGATGGGATGGTGGTGGGCTCAGCATGTCCAACTCATGAAAAGATCCATCAGCTAGCCTGTTTCTAGTGCACCAGGTAGTTTGTTTATAGCTAGAGGCTTCCTCATGGGTCACCTTTCTGTTTGTGAAGTGCAGGAAGTTTCACTTCCAAAGTGAAAGCCAATCTGTCTCTGGCCATCATGTGTGATGTATTGTAATGGGGTAGGAGGGGATGATGAAAGGAAATGGAGTAATACAGTGCTGCCTCACTGGCATCTGCCAGTCACTTGATCATGTCTGATGCCTAGTTTTCCCTGCTTAACAAAATAAGGTTTAGCTGCCATCCAGGATTACCGCGATCTGATCATTAATGAAGCTGCCATCACAATATGACATCAGCTCCTCTTTTATTATATGCATCATTCATTCTGGAAAACAAATCTATTTTATCCTAGTAATGCTGTGTGATACTAATAAGAAATGCAGAGTACACCTGGGGAAATTTGCACAATTTTGACAACCACATGGGGCTGACAACTTCAGCTGGCAAAGAAAAAAAAAAAGAGATATATATATAAAAACATGGTCTTCCCTTGCAATTTGGTTGCACTGTTCATCTCACTGCATTGTTTGTTGCTGTTGAGAACTGGTAGTATTATCAGAGACTTTGTGGTGAACTGCAGACCTGTCCTAGCATGGAGGCCCCTTCAAGCCCATGTACAGCAGCAGACTGAAAATGAGGCAGAAATGCACATCAAGGCCAGGATAAAACTGGTGCCAAGACTGTAACCATTTAATAGATGTGTTTGGGATAAATCTGAGTTTGTTCAGGACAAGGGTAAATATGGTTGACAAAAACTTCAATCTATATTAACACCTATTTGTCACAGGTTTGAGTTCTGATTACTCACAGAAGGCTTTTTTGAGAGGAGTGAAACAGGAGGACACAGCTGACCAGCACTGTGTGCCCAGAATAAATCAGTGTATTGCTGTGGAAAATTGTTTTGATTCAGGTAGCACAACATCAGCTTTCCTGGATCCAAGTCTAGGACATAGAATGGGATGGAGACTGAAAGTCAGTGGAGCATAGCAAAAAGAATTGTAGGAAATTAGGCACAGCTATTGTTAAGATATGTAGGAAATCTTCAACTACCATTTTTGCCAATAGGAATTCTAATTTAGGTGTTTGGTTGTATGTGGAGCCCCTATTTTATTGCAGAGTGCATTTGCAGGTGTGTTGTAGGGAGGACTGGGCTCAAAACTCTCAGGGCAGAGGAAAGTTGTAGCATGAAGGACTGACTATTGTCAGTGGTATCACCCCTAGTCCTCTTCTTCACTGGTTTGGCATATAGGCATGAGTGTGCTAAATTTTGCATGAGGTAAGTTCAGGTACAGATCTGAATGTTTAAAACACTGAAGGCAAGCAGTCTAACAGCTATCCAAGAGTGGTCCTTCATCGTGCAAATTTATTAGAGCTAAACCATCCCTGACAGATGTTTGTTAGACCCATCTGAACCTCAGTGCCACCCTACATCGCCTGTCGCTTCACCAACCAAAACCAACAGGCAAGAAACTGAGTAAATTTGTAGCAGCCTCTACTTTATAGCACTGCTTATAGAAAGGCACTGGTGAGTAAGCTACCAGAAAAGCTACTAGTTTTGTATGAAATCAATATTGATTCAGGAGTAAAATGAAACTCTTTGTGAAGAACAGCTTGTAGGACTGGATTTGGATGTAAGAGTGTGGATATTCCTTGGTGTTATAGTCTAAATCAGCACTTGGTAAAAGTACCTGGAAGTTGTCTGACATACCACACTAGTACCAAGTGACTGCATTAAAAGCACTACTGAGTTCCATCAGTTTCCTGATGTACACATGTGACTTTAAATGATAACTTATAAAGGAACAGCATTGCTCCTTTCAGGGTGTTCTCCTAAACAAAGGAGTATTTCTTCTATTCCCCTGTTGCAGGTCATGGCAGAAGAAGAGTTGCCGGGTGTTTTGATTGTGGATATAGGAGGAACTCATGGTGTCCTAGAAGACCTTGCAGCACTTTTGAAGAAACACTTTCACCTTATCACCATGAAGGAATTTCTTGGAAACAAAGAAGAAATGAGCAAAAAAATCCAATCTATTTTTGTGTTTGAGTGCAGGCCAACTATTGACCAGGAGCTTCTAGAAAGCCTGCCTAATTTAAAGGTAATTGGAAACTCTGGGGTTGGAGTGGATCACTTAGACTTGAAAATGATCTCAAGCTTTGGTGTAAAAGTGACCAACACTCCGCACGCCGTGGCAGACCCAACAGCAGACATAGGAATGGCCTTGATGCTGGCCTCAGCCAGAAGAGTAGTAGAAGGTAATGTTTAAAATTTTCTTGGTCCTAGTTACTTCTTTGGCATACCTTACTTTTGCTGTGATAGAGATGATCTTTCTGAATCAATTTTGGGATGCTTTTATAGTGTAAAATTTTCAGAGGCCTTAGCTTTCAGAGGCATCTACTTCTATGTCTCACTTTTTTTTAGAGCAACATTGACAAGAGTAGGGCTTTTGTCTAAATGATGCACTTGAAAGTCTTGTGATATCCTATATGGAATAATGTCTGGGGCTTAATTCTTCTCTGGCTGTTCACTGGGTGGGTTGTTTATAGCTGTAAAAACTGAATACAGAGTGTATCCAAACGGAATGTTACCACTTTCCATTTCCCCTCGAAAGAAGCATTAGGAGTAAGATACAAACCATTAGTGGCCACATCTCCAACTCCAGAGCAGTAATTAGTATAAATTATTCTTCTGTCTGCCTCTGTGATGAGTTTGTCAAAACCAATGGGTTGTATTTCCTGAAGAGCATCAGCATTATTTTTGAAATAGATTATATTCCTTTTGACAAATAAGTTGTACTACCAGCATTAGTTTGTCTCCCTAAAAGCAGGTTCTTTCCCCACTTCCTTGCTATGAAATGCCTTTCTGGGGAAGGAAGGTGTCAGTAGAGACTTTCACAAGAAGCCACCTCTGTCTTCAGGGACTTACGGTCTTCTTGTCACTGCTGCTCCACCCCTGAGCATGAAATAACATCTCTTTCCCCATGATGTTTTCTCACTATTGCATCTTTTTGAACCTCAAGCTCTTTGTATAGTAGCTCACAGAGATCCCTGGCTGAGCTGGAATTTGAAACCTTCATCCCTATTCATGCAGTGAGGCTGCTTTGGGTTCCAGGAGAGAAATCAAGAGATTTACCTCAGCTAAAAAAAAAAGTGAAGTCAGTGCT
This sequence comes from Prinia subflava, assembly GCF_021018805.1. Taxonomy (NCBI): domain Eukaryota; kingdom Metazoa; phylum Chordata; class Aves; order Passeriformes; family Cisticolidae; genus Prinia; species Prinia subflava. Next base: position 95,341,896 of record NC_086247.1, read on the forward strand.
TTCAGGGTTGCAAAGAAGCTATTTTTGAACTTCCAAGAAGAAAACACACCACATGTGAAGGAGTTAATTCTCCAAGGAGTCATTCCTTCCAGCTCAGTATGCAGCCAGGATCCCACAGTGTTACTGGCTTCAGGCCTGTGTGCAGGAATTGGCACCATCCAGGCCCTTATATAAACTGGTCAAAATCAACAAAGATGTTTTGTAAGGGGTGCTCCAGAACCCCACTGCTGTGATGGTGATAGACCTTTTCTTTCCCTCAGGCCATTTATGGCTGATTTGTACCCATTCACCATGTATTTACAAGCAGGCTGCCAGATTGCCGTGTCTCCAGACACAAAGCATTTTGCTGTTGACTGGCTGGGAGTAGAAGTAACCAGAGCGACACTTGGGATCGTTGGGATGGGCAGCATTGGATACAAAGTGGCTCAGAGAGCCAGAGCCTTCAACATGAGGATCCTGTACCATAACAGAAACCGCAGGTAAGGACATCTGGTTTCTGCATTTAATTGTCCAGGGGGCAGTGACGGAAGCCACAGCTCTGCTCTGTCCCCAGCCTTTCTTTGCACTTACACTGCTTACAACTTGGCAGTTGTAAGCAGTGTAAGAAGCACCAGTGTGCCACCACTTCCTCACTTTGGCTCCCATCTGCTCCCCTCAGGAAGCAGCTCCCCCTGCACTTGCCCTGCCCTGGTTAGCCACTACCAGTTTGAAACAAGGGCCATGTAAGCATTCGGGAGATGTTGTCCGAGCAAACCAGATCTTGTGCCCTCGTGGTGTCCCCTGTCCTGTCAGAGTCTTCTTCAGGCTTCTGGCAGCATCCCTGTTCCTCCCAGACAGTCTCCTCAGCCTAGCCAGATCACTCATCACTCTGGCACCAGTGTCAAAGGTCTTAATTTCTCATGGATTTGTAATTCCCTTTCTTTCACACTTCATTTCTTTTCAACCACAAGTCCTAACTGGCATGTCAGGCAAGGAAAGGCTCCACAAGAATTGGCATAGACACAGGAGAGAAGAGCAGGGTCTGACTGCATCCCCAGCCTCCTAACCTCATATTACCTGTGTGCTTTGCTTTCACACATACATCACTCCTCCAGTATCCCACCACTTCCATAACCTCTTGCTCCCTATAGCCCACATCCTTTCTGCATCCATTCCAGCGTCTGTGGCAATCAATGACTTATCCTTTATGTTGGTCTCAAACGTCTCAGTTTCTATGCTTTCTGGAACTCTCCTAGGCCTGATTGATTGTGAAGCACAGTTAGAAATAGTTGTGTCAGTTTGGGGATGTGTGCGTTTTTCCTTCAGAAGAAAGGAGGAGGAAGAGGCTGTTGGTGCCCACTACTGTGCAAAGATGGAAGACTTGTTGCAGCAATCTGACTTTGTTATGTTGGTTGTGAACCTGACTCCTGAGACTCACAAACGGATTGGAAAAAAGGAGCTGGGGCTGATGAAACCTACAGCCACTCTTATAAACATCAGCCGAGGTAGGAGGATCTGAAATCACTGTTTGTGGCTCCACACTTAAGGTTGTATTTTGTCTGATTGTGTTGACGTTCCCCTCTCCAACCTCAGTCTGTGATATCCCTCTGTTGCTGAGTCATGATGTAGCTGGCAGTCTACAAATGGGTGACTTATGTGGATCATATGGTATGTCTTCAAAGGTCCTATGGAAATCAGGGATGTTCAGCATATGGTTGGTTCTCTTTAGCCTTATTCTAGAGAAAGTGTTTTTGTGGAAATAACTGAAAGGTTTATCGTCAGCAAGGGAGAACAGGGTACAAGGGAAAACATTAAGTAACATTTGGAACAGCAATGTAGAAAGGAAGCCTCACATGGGATGACAGATCTGTTGGCATTGAACAAGCATATGAGAGAGATTATTGTTTCAGTAAACAAAGCAGAGATAAAGGAGTGGAAAGTCTGCAGAGATTAACTTATTTGTCTATAATAATACAGGAAATGTCTAAATGAGGAAAAGACTGGAACTGGTCTCATCCCAGGAAAAAAACCCTTATACAGTGGACCATGATCATCCTATAATTAAAGAGTAATAAATTAAATCTTTGGTTTGTTTGGTTAATGATTTTTAAGAAAGCATTCTATTTTCTAACAAGTTGAAGATCCTCTAGGTTTTCTCACTTGACCCTGTAGACCTTCCCCCCCTCATAGGTAAAAATGTGTTCATTAACTCATCAGGATATCAAGATTTCATGTCAATGCAGGTGCAGTTATTGATCAAGATGCATTGGTAGAAGCTCTCCAGAATAAGGTTATTAGGGCTGCAGCTCTGGACGTGACATACCCTGAGCCTCTGCCAAGGTAAGGAAATTTGTTTCCCATTCTGTGAAGCTGAATTATTTTAAACTTGTTCAAAGTATGCTCATAATTTTGATCTCCATGGGAGACTCATTGTGTAAGTGCAAAACCACAGCCTGTCTTGCACAATCATAAATAAACAACAAATTATTCCCCTTCCCCACCTCTGTCAGTTCTTTGCCTGCCTAACTCATGGGCCAGGCAATGAGCAAGATGGATGGAGAGGAAGAAGAAATGTGTAAGCAAGTGACCCACAGCTTTGTGCTCATTCTGTGTTTTATTCTGAACGTGCCATTGCTGTTTCCTGAGGTTCAGTTCTTCACAACTAAAATGGGATAGCAGCAGAGTAAGTTCCCTATGTAATGCGTTCTGTTCTTTGTTTCTTCCAGAGATCATCCTCTATTAAACCTGAATAACGTCATCATAACCCCACACATTGGAACGGCAACAGTCCAAGCCATCCGTATGATGGCAGAAGAAGCAATAGCAAACATGCTGGCTGTTCTCAATGACCAGCCCATTCCAAGTGAAGTGTTTCCCAAATGATAAGTGCCAGATGATGCCACTTAATCTCCTGTGTATGGGAAGGCACTATTTCTTACCACTTCCAAGTTAAAAAAAAAAAAAGCAACCTGTTTCTGCACTGCTCATCACGATGCTGCAAAACTGTTAGACTTGATCTGTTCTGTTGCTTACAATTCCAAAAAATAAAGTGAAACTAATAAAGGAGATTTGTTTGAAGATTTTAACTGAGCGTTATGCATTATGCATTTTGATATCTTCAGTCTGTTTCAGTGAATAACAGTGTTCTGTTCCCAGTTCTTGCTGCTACATAGTGATAAGCACATGCACCAGGCAGTTTGTGTAACACTCTCAGATCTGTTGAAGAGGAATGAGTATTGATTCCCTGCAGAAATTTGACTGTATCCTAAAAAACTTTTCAGCCAATATTCCAGTATTCTATTTTGATTTGAAAACACTGAAGAAATGTTCTTTAAAGTGATCACAGGCCTAAGGTTTTCTGATTTAAGAAGAGCCCTACTTCCTTTACATGTTAAAGCAAAGCCAATTGTTGAAAAAGTGTCTTTATTTTTCATGAGATGATCCTTTGAAAACCAAAGTAAATTCCAAGAGATTTAGTTCAGCCATGCAGACAAAAATTACGCTTTTATCTTGACTGGCTGTGAAAGAAAGGTAGAATTACCATTAAGATCACAAGGGTGAGGGCATAACCTAAAGCAGATTAATGATCAGTCCTAACTTGCAGACCAGGGCCAAGCTTTTCCTTACATTCTCTTTCCTATTAGCAATCAAAAAATTGAGAAAATTCAATAAAGTGGTTGTTACCTCCATAAAGTCAGGAAGACTCTATTATTTTGCAACATGGTCAGGCTCCATGAAGGGATAGTAAAATGAAGTCCTAACACAGGAAGTGTAGACAGACCAAGACCTAGATACTCCGTTGGAAACAGTGAAATAGTACTTACAAGGCAACAGAGTTGCCACAGAATTGCTATTCCAAGATCATCAGCCTCTGAACACTGTCCCCACAGCTCTTCTCAAAATTGCTATAGAAAATCAAAGGTAGCTATAAATACTCTGTCAAAAAAAAAAAAAAAAAAAAAAAAAAAAAAAAAAAAAAAGAAGCACACACAACAACACCCCAAAATAACTGTCAATTCACAGACCCTCTTGGGACCAAAACCAGATGGTCAGGGATTCTGGAAAAAAACCAAGCCAAACAATTTAGAGCATGTATGTCTTTCATGGAAAACACTTACCTAAGCATATATTATTTTGTTATTTTGGTAATTTATGATAGGCTCAGGAAAAGGCTTTGCAGTCACTGGGGTCTCTTCAGGACAGGTAGCTGCAAGAATCTCTGCAACGAAGCATTTAAAAATTAACCTGATATCTCAAAGTTCATGATGAAGCTGTGCAATTTATTTTCATGACACAGATTTGGTCCAACATTTTTCTAAACTACTTAGCGTACTTTATGATTTCAGGGTAGCAAAGGAGATTTATTGCACTATTTACTGCAGAAATCGTAGATCATGAGGTCAGAATTTGTTCACACTGATTATGTGAATACCTGTCTGTGTGTGGGGGGGGCACCTGTGTGTATAATTGGCAGTATATTTAAAAGAGCTGCTTGCTTGTCTTGATTTTCTTATCTTCCTATGTGGTTTATATCTCTTGATGTAAATGTCATGAAAGAGGACATGGTAGTTATTATTCTTTAAAGTGTCTGGAAATAATAATGTCTTTCTTCTGACTCTTTGTGTCTTTCTTCTTTGTGCAGATCATGGAAGGAGGAGAACTACCTTGGCTTTTGGTAAATGAAATTGGTGGCATATGTGGGATACTGCATAGCCATGTGCCATTCCTGAAGAAACATTTCCACCTCATCACCATGAAGGAATTTCTTGAAAACAGAAAGGATGTAGGTAAAAAGGTCCAAGCAATCTATTTGTGGTGGCACAAACCAGTCATTGACAAAGAGCTCCTCCAGAGCATGCCAAACTTGAAAGTGATTGCAAATTCAGGAGTGGGGATGGATCACCTGGATCTGAAGCTTGTAGCTAGCTTTGGTGTGAAGATGGCTAATGCTCCACATGCTGTTTCCACCACCACAGCAGATACTGGGATGGCTTTGCTGCTAGCATCTGCTAGAAGACTAGTGGAAGGTAACATCTCAATTCTTTTGTGGCGTCTAAAAATCATACAAGATTTACCTGCCATTAATTTGACTTTAGAGTTACCTCTAGTGCACACAGTTTTACAAAAAATGTGAAAATGTAAGTATGTTGGCTTGGCAAACAGAATAATAGGTATTTTCATATATTTTATGTAAAATAGGTATACTAAATTATTATATTATACACAGATATACATAGCATATATTTCAACCAGGTATAAATAGAATGTGATGGTGCTGCCAGTGCTATGACCAAAAGTGGGGGATGACAAAGATCAGATGACCACTGAAGTCACAGGCTGGCAGAAGAAATTAGTGCAGGATACAACAGGGGGGTAGAACAAGATTATATAGAATCATGGAAGATCCAGAGCTGGAAGGGACCCACAAGGCTGATAGAGGCATGGACATATTCTTGGAGACTGTCATTAGTCTCTAAGTGCAGAACTGGGACATTTAAGGGACATTAGAAATAATAAAGCAGCTTATTCCAGTTTTTGTTAATAGCATCCTTTTTAGTTTCATCAACAATTTTTTCATGCTATTTTGCTGAAAAAACCTACCCTTGGCTTGGTTAGAATGCCTCCTTCTTCAGGAAAAAATCCTTCAGATTTTAATATTTTATAATTTTATAATTATATATCATTATATATTACATATATAATTTTATATCCTTTTATATTTACCTGGCTTTGACTTGCCATCTGTACCAGAGGATTCATAGAAACTCAAAGGCGATTTGTGTCCCTCTGTTTCTACCTCACAAAAGCTACACAGATAAAAAGGAAGATTAATTTCTTGTTCCCATCTACTTGAACTGTGGTGCAGAAATGCCTGGTGGCATTTCTGATAGCTCTGTTCTGACATGACTGAGGTTTTTCTTGAGTGATTTTTTGTATCCTTCCACAATGTTCTGCTTGTATTTTAGAAAAACTGGCAGTATCAGAAGACTGAAATATCAAAAGGCCACAGCGCTGACACTGTGTATATAACTGTATTTTATGTGTTGTAGAACTATCCAGAATTGTGCAAGTTTACCAGGTAATTACAGAAATTACCAAGTTGTGATTTTTAAAGAAATCACACTTTTCTTTCCAAGGGTGGCAGATGTGAAGAGGAAACCTAATATCTGGTGTTGCTCTCCACGTGACATCTTCAAACTCTGCATTTTTATTGGCAATAATTATTTTGATTGCTGATGAGGAACAGGGCAATATTTTCATGATTCTAAAGCAGTAAAAAAGTTTTTGGAGCGATTATATCAAGAGACTTTTTGTAGTATGGTGAGAATAAATTGGAATGTCATATATACATGTAACAGGGAAAGATGATACATTAGAGGTTTTTTTAACCTTTGGAAGTGTGCTATAGTAGCACAACAAGTCCAGACTATTTTGCCTTGTTCGTCTGTGTTGGACCCCATTCATTTCTCATATTTATGTGTTTTTCTTGCAGCCCATAACATTTCCATTTCTTCAAGTATGGAGTACTGTGAAGCTGATATTCTGGGAGTTAAAGTTGCTGGAGCTACTCTGGGGATCATTGGCATGGGCAGCATTGGGTATAAGATTGCCCTGAGAGCCAAAGCATTTGAAATGAACATTTTGTACCACAACAGGACACAGAGGTAAAGATATGTCTTGATCCTAATTGCAGCAGAAACTCTTCCAGATAGTCAGCATTTTCTTTTCAAGGAATTATGCCAGAAATATAGCAAGAAATGAGGGAATAGGGCCAAGGTTAAAACAAAAGAAAAAAAAAAAAAAAAGAATGCCTGCCTGAAATCAGTCCTGTAAAAAGTTACTCAGTGATTAAACACTTGAAAACCTTATTTAGATTTTCTATTAGAAATTTCAAGGTTTCCAACAGAAAAATAGAAATCAAGCTTATAATTTTTTATTCTTATTACATTGTACTATAGTGACAACAGAAATCTATTTGTTGTTCCTTTTTCCCCATATTTTGAAGTTCAGGCGGGATATTTTTGAAACAGTGGCTGGAAACTAGGAAGCATATACTTGGCACAATATGATTGAGAGCTGTTCTTAAGAAAACCTTGTTTCTTCTCAAGCCAGTAGGAATTTTAACAAGTATTTAACTGGATTTCACCCTTTATTTCTAGCCCTTTCTAGCTCGTGTATCTGGGAATCTGAACCTCGTTAGACATTCAGCACAGGGGCTCTTCAATTTAAAGTGAGCAAGATCCCCATGAACAATTCGAGGCCTTTGTAATCAGGCAAGATGCAGATAATGAGCAGAACAAATATTTACTGCTATAAACTACCCTGAGAGAATTTTACTCCTCTGTGACTGAAGGGAGAAGCTGCAGTGCTAGGGTGTGGCTTTTTGGGATTTTCCCCATAAGCAGACTGCAGGAGTAGGGTCACTGCTTTAGCTAGCCTTAGGCAAATCACAAGGGTGAATAAGGCCAGGATTTTTTAGCCATGCTTGGCATTTCTGTTTCTTCAGAAAAACAGCTGAGCAAACTCACATTTAAAAGAAAGTACTCCTTAAGATCTTTTAGAATTTCTTCACAAACCACAAAAAAATTTAAAAGGCACAAAATCCCTTTATTATTTTTTATGTGTACCATCCTTAATGTTTAATATTTTTCAGTCTTTAAAGAAATATTTATGTAAGAGTGCTGTGATGAATAATCAATGCACAGTGCAACAGAAATTAAAAGCCTAAAGTACATTTAAAGTACATTTATACTTCCAGCTTGTATGCTGAATCAAGCTGCACACTGCATGCTGCCAAACTGGCTGCAGTTCTAGTCTGTTCTTTTCCCCACTTACTCTCTGGTCGTTGACCTGAAAAAAAAGCAGTGCAGTTCATTTGTTAGGAGAGACATGGGTCAAAGTTACATTGAAGTTATTTTCTTAGTGTGACCTCTTTATTTCTAGATTAGGGAGGAGATAACTTAAAGCCCTTCTCTTGCAGCTAGAAGCAGAAGATTGTACACCTGATCCCCTGTCATTGCTTCTTTATTTCCCAAAGTTCAGACAGCTAAATTTACAAAGAACCTGAGAAATGGCAATAATTCTTCTGCACTGCGAAAAGTTAAAGCTAAAAATCTCAACATTCTGGTAGCTTTTTCTGCTGAACACTTTATTCTATGAAAGTCCTGGGGCAACCTGGCAAAGAACTGCCTTGCTGATTTCACTCATTAAAAAATGACAGGCTTCCTGGGAGTGCCAACAGGATAAGGACCACTGCCATGCCCAGAGCTTGCATGGGTGAGTTCTGGTGAATACCACTCCTCGTTTGAGCAGTGACTGCATCCTTTGAGGTGCACAGGGGATCCTGGAGAATAGACTGTGTGCTGCCATCTGCTTCAGTGCTCAGCCACAGTTCATTTGCAGACTTCATAAGAAACCCTCGGGACGCTGCACTGGAGTGGCTGAGAGACAGGCATGCAATCTATCCTGTGCTGTAGGGCTTGAAGCTTTCCAGAAGGATCTAAACACTGAACTGAGAGTAAATTCACCTTTGTTTGCCACCTGTTTGCTATATGGATGTGATTATCAGAACCTTTAGTTTGTATATTGGTGATATCATTGAAGAAGATGTTTCCATAACTGATTTTTTTCCCCCACTAGGAAAGTGCAAGAGGAGCAAGCTGTCGGTGCCACTTACTGCAAAACAATAGACAGCTTGCTCCAGCAGGCAGATTTTGTGATGCTGGTAGTGAGCCTGACACCTCAGACATGCAAGCTGATCGGGAAAAGAGAGCTGGAGCTGATGAAACCCACAGCTACCCTCATTAACATCAGCCGAGGTACCATTCAGATCCATTGGCTGGCCTCACAGCGTGGTCCAGCTCCTGCTGTGTTCCATGCCAGCACTGTGCTGCATCCAGCACCGCTGGGGCACATGCCGAGGACGATCAGGCATGGCAGAAATTGCTCCCTCTTCCCTTCTCTCTTCGCTCTCTGCTCTTCACCTGCAAGGTGCACTCAGACACTCTTATTCCACACCAGGTGCAGTAGTTGACCAAGAGGCGCTGGTGGCAGCTCTGCAAACTGGTGTTATCCGGGCCGCGGCTTTGGATGTCACCTCCCCAGAACCACTGCCCAGGTTGCCATCTCTGCTTATTTCTGGGGAAGGATGGGTGAGCACAGCTGAGGCCAGAGGCAATCCCTGCCGAAGGCAGGAAGCTGGCCTCCCTGCCCCTGCCATGAGTTTGGTTAAAAGCGCTATGAATACGAATGGGATGCAGCCCAGATGTTGGGGCTGATAACAGACCAAAGGGAAGCCTGGGAGATAGGAAACATCAGGAGACAGGGAGAGCATTAAACCCAGTCCTTAGAATCACCCTGTGAAGCTGCAGCAGTTCTGCACTTGCAAATTACTTTATTAGAAAGTGCAGCTTGCCAATTTTAATGGGTGGAAGCTGCTTGAGGACTAAGACCTGCTGCATAGCCTGGAGGTGTCCTTTCCTTCCCCACAGGCTTCTTTCTAAAATACAAGGCTGAAGTGCTGCAAACCTCTTGGGCCCAGAGACTGCTTTGCTTCTCTAAGAAGACCACTCTATCAGCATGGTGCCTTTTGGAGTTAACTGTGCTGGCTGCATTTTGGGGAGTTTGGTATTGTTATGCCTGTGTGCAAATAACTACAGCTCAGACTTTTGTGTAGGGTGAATGTGTCAGGAGGGCTTAATCCTCTCTTCTGACATAATTCAAATTGTTGCCTCATGGCAGAAGTGTGTTTCTGGAGAAAAGAGCTGCTATGAAGTCTTTGCATGTCCTATTACAGTCCTAAATTACTTCAGTGTAGGTGGTCGGGTTCTCTGGGTCTAAGTGGGACTTGTAGAGTTGTATCAAATGAACTTTGAATACAGTGCGAAAGCTAAAGTAAGAATCCTCTTTATTTAGATGAACAACAATCATTAACCCTTTTTTCTTTTCTTCCAGAGATCATCCATTGTTAAAATTAAAGAACGTCATTATAACACCTCACCTCGGCATTAAAACAGACAAGGCCACGTACATGATAACAGAGGAAGCAGTTGAAAACATACTAGCAGCCCTGAATGGTCTCCCCCTACCCAGTGAAGTGCTCCCTAGCTGATGTGCGAAAGGATATCACATCTCTTTTCATTCTTTTTCTCTTTTTATTCTTATCTTTCCCCTCTATATCAGCTCTAAAGATCTTTTTAAATACAAGAATGTCCATACACCTCACTAAAGCTTGGAAGGAAGCAGTTTGCCATCCTCTCAGCTATGTTTATATACTTTATGTTGTCTAATGCAAGTCCAAAAGACAAATAAACCAATACACGAAGTGGCAGTGCTATGCCGTTTGTTATGTAGCTTGATTTTATGAATAGTATGATTATTTATCAGTAAAGTTTGTAGCAAAGTTGTCACTAAGTGGGGCCAGGATTTTGCCCGGAGCCTTGTGCATCTTTACAGAGCCTTTGTCTTGCAGGTTGTCATTAGGTGTTGACAAAATACACTTTATCCCATCACTTTAATGTATGATGATGTTACCAACTCTTACAGCTCCAGGAAACAAGACATTGCAGCTTTTCAGGCAAAGCAAATTGGCTGTCAAGAATTTCAAGACTGCCCAAGGGACCTTCCTGCTCTCTGAGGTACAAGTGCCCAGTATACCTTTTACTGTCACATGTATAACCTTGAAAAAAGAAGTTAATTTAAAAATAAAAGTCTAAGCAATAAATTACAGAGCTGAAAAACAAGGTTACTATACAATAAAAAAGAAAAGAGAAAAAAAAGCCTTTTCTTAGATCAATATCCTAAAAACTGCAAAAAACACACAAGGCTGTTGCACAGGCAAACTTTTCTCGAGAGGCGAAGAAGCAAACAAAATCAGATACAGTACTTCACTTCTACTTAAACAATTGTACATGTTTGGCATTTGCTTGGAGTTTTACTCGAACATCTGCAGATATTTCAAGAATCTGGGCTGATTAGTTTCAGAAGTGCTCCCTGCCAGTGGGGTGCTTCAGAGGGGAAGACACACCTGTCAGTCACCAGAGTGATAAGTTGGTTTACACACAATACATTCAATCTCATGATTAGTGAATGTGGATCTAAAAATGCAGTGGCCATATGAGAGAAGAGATGATACATCGTAGTTCACTCCATTGATTCAGCTTTTTTGAAATATTTTGATGTGCAAAAAGCAGATGACCTGGAATAAAGGGCTGATACAGAATTCTACTGGAAAAGCTGGCCCTACCTACAGCAACTAGACAGACGGATACCAGATAACACTTTATGGTGGTTTATAGCCACTGAAAACAAATGCATCACTTGATTTGACCTTGCCTGAAACAACAAGCTCATGAACACCAACTTCTCACCTCAGCTTTTTTTTTTTCTTTTCTACAAACCCTGGTCACATATAATACTGCCTTATAAAAATGTAGAACATAGAAAATATAGATCTTTATCCAG